>NC_054081.1:18954720-19606606 GCF_017562075.2 Anopheles merus | reverse complement strand
ATCTTTCTGTCCATACTGTATGTATGCCGGTCTCATGGTACAGTCGTCAACTTGTACGACTAACAACAGTCCGTCATGGGTTCAAGCCCCAAATAGACCGGCCGCCATACGTAGGACTGACTATCCTGCTATGGGGGGAAATCATAAGTCACTGAAAGCCAACCCCACAAGTGGGTTGGCAGGCCTTGACCGGCATCGGTTGTTGAGCCAAACAAGAAGAAGAGAGGGTGTATGTATGTTAATATTATTCTCCTTCAGGTCAGATCTATTTCATTTTGACTTAGTAATCGTACATTTGTTGTTCCTAGATTCGCCAAGGTGATACTTTTTATAATTATTGATAATTTTTCTGATAGATATTTGAGGTTCATAAAAATATTAATGGAATACAGCTCTATGGAGGAAGAGTTAAAAATTACAATTGCTTCTTTTCTTTTTGCTAAACTGTTATTTAAATTTTTTGATAAATCATCATTGATCGTGGTTTGGGCATTGTTATATGATATCAATTGGTTTATAGACGAATTGATTATTTGAGATCGGTAGCATCTGGGCTGCCAGCGATGAATTTCCAGACTGTTCCTAGAGTGTCCCATCGTTTTTGCCGGTTAGGAAAAATAGCCTTAAGCATCATTTTTACATGAATAAACTCGGCTCTTATTCTACCTGTATACTGATTTTCCTCAATTTTATCGAATTCTGAAGACAAAGATCGATTTCATTTTTTAAATCTGATATTTTGAAATGGTGAACATATATTTTATTTCTGATAATAATCCTAGCTTGACCTTCTTCGAATGTAAAGATGGGAATATCGTTCATGTTTGTTATTGAAATATTTTGCCCATACACTACCAGCTGTAAAATAATATTAAACATTAATTATTTTTAGGTCGTTCTGGTGTATATTTTTCTCATCTTTCGTGGTTACAGTACTTCTTTTACATTTTTTAAATCGATGCCTTTAAAGGGTTTAAATTGCTTCAATCTTCTTTTTGTTTCCACGAAAGCTAATGCTGTGTCAGGTATTTCGTTTTCTACTTTATGTTTGTTGAAGAAGTGCAAATCTTTTTCCTGTTTCAGACGAAAGTTTGTTTGTACTTGTATAATAATTTCATAACTGTTCTCTGAAGGGCAAAGCGGGTAAATTTTGTTACCGAATGAATTAAACTATTATATTTATGAATGGTAAGATCAATGATATCTGTTACTACGGCGAACGGATCTGTGGGCCACGCGAAGGATCAAACCCGCACGGGTAACAGAGATCTTCTCAACCGTTCAACGCCAATAATTAACCTTCCCGCTAGTTGCTCTCTCAAGTAATTTGAGGAGCCTATGCCGCAGAAGGGGGTGAAGAGGGATGAGAGATTTCTTTCTGATCCGAATATCCAAAATTAAAAAAGAGGTTTCTTAGAGTTGCAATTTACAGCATATTACCTATTTGGATGGTTTAATAAGATATGAAACGTTGCAGGAATTAGACGCAGAAATTTTTTGTTCAACCAATACACTCAAAATTGAAAATAGAATTATTATCATGTACAGGAAGTACCCTGACACTCATACTCTAGCGATTAACGGTAATGAAGAAGTTATGTGTGAAATTATTACTTCTATCCCAAAGGGAGATTTCTCCTTCGACAATTATGTTTACCTTACTGATGATATAGTATTACTTCCAGGCATTTATCATTCCAGCAAATATAAATCTCAGGTTGTATTAAAAAACACTACAAGCAGTTTAGCATATTTAAACCCACAAGAAAAACTTAATGTAGAGCTGAATAATTTTGAGATAATTAAACCTTCACAGGTCAATGATATGGTCAAATTGAAATCTTTGACCGATAAGGTTATTTGGCACATTTGAATAAGGAAGAACAATCGAAGTTAAAAGAACTTTTGAATGAGTTTCACGATATTTTCTATAACGAGGGCGATAAATTAAGCTTCACGAACGCAATTAAACATAAAATTACCACCACAGATGAACTGCCTGTATACACTAAATCATATCGCTATTCATATTACCATAAACAGGAAATTCAGGATCAAATTCAAGAACTGTTAAAACAAGGAATAATTCGACCATCCAACAGTCCATGGTCTTCTCCAATATGGATTGTGTTAAAGAAAAGTGCGGCGAATGACACTCCCAAATGGCGCCTTGTAATTGATTACAGGAAATTAAATGCAAAAACTGTTGAAGATAGATATCCGATTCCCAATATTAATGAAATTCTGGACAAACTTGGGCGTTCAAATTATTTTTCCACATTGGATCTTGCCGCAGGCTATCACCAAATTGAAATAGATAAAAATGATATTTCTAAAACAGCGTTTTCTGTAGATCACGGACATTACAAATTTTTAAGAATGCCATTTGGGCTTCGTAATGCACCATCTACTTTCCAACGTGTAATGGACAATATTTTGAGGAAACACATTGTCAAAATATGCTTGGTTTACATGGATGATATTATCGTCTATTCCACAAGTCTTACGGAACATATTCAAAATATTAGAAAAGTTTTCATTTGCATGAGAGAATATCACATGAAAATTAAACTACTAAAAAGCCAATTTTTGCAAAACGAGGTCTCATTCTTAGGGCACATTGTTACAGCAAAGGGTATTAGACAGAACCCTGATAAAATAGAAGCTGTTAAACGATGGCCGATCCCCTCAACGCAAAAAGAATTAAAAGGTTTCCTTGGTGCAATAGGGTATTATAGGAAATTCATAAAGGATTTTGCTCGAATCGCTAAGCCATTGACGAATTGTTTAAGAAAGGGCGATGCTATAGTGCATTCCAAGGAATTCATCGAAGCATTTGAAAAAGGCAAAAGCATCCTAACATGCGACACGATTTTTCACGACAATTTATCCTCACTACCGATGCCTCTAATCACGCCATAGGAGCGGTATTATCTCAAGGGCCAATAGGTAATGATAAACCTGTTGCATATGCATCGCGTACACTATCAAAATCAGAAGAAATTTTTTCAACCATCGAGAAGGAGTTATTAGCAATTGTGTGGAGTTGTAGTTATTTTCGACCATATCTGTTTGGTAGAAAATTTACTTTATACACGGATCATCAGCCTTTAACGTATGGACTAAATCTAAAAACTCCGAATAGTAAATTGATTAGATGGCGACTTGCCTTGGAGGAATACGATTACGACATTAAATATAGAGCTGGAAAGCAAAATGTTGTAGCTGACGCTTTGTCACGCATAGAAGTGAACGTGAACGAAAACATTCTCTCGACGGACGCTACCATTCACTCTGCCAACACTGACGATAGCGAATTCATTCCTATGACCTTACTTCCAGTAAACCATTTTTCCAATCAAATTATCCTTCACATTTCCTCGACTGAAACTCATACAACAGAACTCATGTACCCTAGAACACAGATAAGCAAGACACAGTTTACAGAAGAACAAGTTATGGAAATTTTCCAAAACTCCATGGATTTGAAGAAAGTAAATTGTATTCATTACCCCACAATGCTCATACCCACGTTACAAAAAGTTTATAAGCAGTACTTTAATCAATGTAAATCATTTAAGATAAAAATTGCTCAAAACATGTTAGAAGATGTTAAGGAAGCTCATGAACAAGACATAATAACAGAAAAAATCCACAATGAGGCACACAGAGGGATTTGGGAGAATCTAAAAGCAATTCAGAGAAAATATTACTTTCCGCAAATGAAGCATAAGGTTAAAAAATTTATAAAGCTATGCGAGACTTGTAAGACCGCTAAATATGAGCGTAAGCCTTATAGAATCACAATCGGAGAGACTTCAGTACCTAAGAAACCTATGGAAATTATGCACATCGACCTGACAGGTTTCTAACAGCAGTCGACAAATTTTCCAAATACGTCGTTATTATGCCACTTAAATCTAGAAGCATACCCGACGTCAGAAAAACATTGTTAAAAATTATTAGCGCTTACGGAAGACCAGAACTGATAGTGAGTGATAATGAACCGTCATTGAAGTCCATCGAAATAAGGGGGCTATTACAAGATCTAGGCATACAAATGTATTTCACCCCAACGAATAATAATGAAAGTAATGGAATTGTCGAAAGGTTTCACTAAACTTTAGTGGAGATCTTTAGATGCATAAAAGAAAAATATAAAGGATTGTCTTCAAAGGAAATATTCAAAATAGCATGCACGCTCTACAATGAAACAATCCATACATTGACAAATCTAAAACCGCGTGAGATATTTTTTGGCATCAAAGATAATGAGGAAAGACCAATAGAAATTGAGGAAATTATTGAAAAACGAGATAAATTGTACGATGAGATCGCTTTTCAATGAAAGGAGGTACAACGGAAAACCTTAGAACAAAGAAACCAGAATCGTGATAATCTGCCTACTTTAGAAAAGAATCAAGTTGTATATCATAGAACTCAAGGAATCAAGGACAAAAAAGAAATGTATTTCAAGAAACAAAAGTACAAACAAACAACCAAAAAACCTTTGTTGATTAAACCATGTTCCATTACGAAGGAAGTTGCATAATTCTAAAATGAAGCGAAATATATAATCGGGACGTTTAGAACTTCAAGGGGGAGCAGTTACAAATACCAATACAATATTGCGTTACGAACACCACTATATTAATAATAATGATAGTTTGGTAGTAACAGTTAAATCAGGATGCCTAGGTAGTTGTAAGGAATAAGTTTAGCGACGGATAATTGTAGAATAAAGCAGATTGGATTTAGACATCGAACTAGCAAGTTCATCTTTCCTCCGACTCATAACTCATATATACGGAGCAAACAATTATTTTTGACTTTATTGTTGAAAAAAAAATACAAAAAAAACCTCAGAGCCCATCAATAAATGAAGAAGATTCTTTTCTTACTCATGAGCTGTTTTTTAAAATGAAATTATCGCTGATATCGCGAAATTAAAGCGCTTCAGAATACTTCCGACTATTACAACGACTTCAACGGCTCCAACTGGCTCCGTCGGCTACGACGGCACCGACGGCCTCAACGGCTCCGGACGGCTCCGTCGGTTCCGTCGACTCCAGCTACCGCCCAACGGTCACCAGCACTCAGAGATCCGCTGAGATTGAAGCTGACTTTGAAGCTGAGTTGGCGAAACGTCTCAGCCTCCGAATTAACCCGAAGCCGAAGCGAACCCGAACGGAGTTCGGTACGAACCTTCGTTTAATTAGCCCCCTCCCCCTGTTTTTGCCAGGATTTCTTTCTAAAACGATCCAGTGCACACCATTATACTAAGTTAATTCGATTTATTGAATATCGAACCAACATAGAATACAAAGAAAACACAACACTTGCTCAATAATCACTGCACTTAATCCTAAATTAACGCACATAATTTAAAAAAAACACTTTTTACAGTCGCACTGAGCAAAAAATAACAAATTCAGTACAGCACTTTCTGCTCCTCATCGCTGTTGCTCCTGGTTTTTCTCGCTGCACTGTACGGGCCATCTGCTCCAACACTCCGACACAGCCACAGGTTTTGTTGTCTCCGTTCGCCGTGAAACACACATGAAATGGAAGAAAAATGTTATTAATTAGAAGGGGGGATATTGGTTGATCATTTTAATCACTTTTACTTACCTCAAATAAAACAAATCTCCATTTTTCACGGGGTTTATCCGCCGACTACCAAGTGCAAAAACACTACACAAGCACCAACCTCACTGGACTGAACGTAAAGCCTACTGCGTTAATGTGTGTATGCGCTTCTGCCAAGCCAGCCGCGCCGTACTGCGTGTGTAGCCAAGTGCGTGTGTGTGTATATTTGCACCACTGGACACAGAACACAAATCTCACCGCACAGCAGAGCGTATGTCGCCAAGTGTGTGCATGTGTGTATTTGCACCACCGAATTCTGAACGTCCACCGCACCGCACCAAACAGCGTGTATCGCCAAGTGCGTGGCTGTGTGTAGTATCACCGTGGACTGCAGAAAACTACCTGCACTAGAACAGAGCGCTGGTGTGGCCAAATGTGTGCATGTGTGTACTTGCTCCACTGAAAGCCGGTATCGCACCAGATTTCGGGTGTCGCCTTGTGCGTGCGTGTGTGTTATTCTCACAGCACACTCGTTCATAATTTTTTTCGTTTTTTTCGCTTGAGCCACTCGATTTCGTTCTTCGCTGATTTTGGCAGCGCACGAAGGGGTTCGGTTTCAACTTCCAACAACAACAACCACACGAGGGAGCTCGTGGATACTCACGAAGGGAAAATCGCTCAAATTAGAGCGAGAGACAGATAGAAAAAACGAAAGGTCAATATAAAATCTTCGGCTTTTGACCGTTGGGCGACTAGCAGCTCCGACGGCTCCGGACGGCTCCGACGACTCCAACGGTTCCGACGGCTCTGGCTGCCGACTAGCGGCTCCGACGGCTCCATCGGTTCCGACGGCTTCGACCGGCTTCGGCTGCCGACTAACGGCTCGGGCCGGCTCCGAAAGGCTCCGAGGTCCGAGTTTTGCACCTACCTTCCGGAACCGCTTCCAATTTTGGCGGAGTCATTCGGAAGCGATTCCGGATTTTTGTTGAATTTACCCATCACTACCATGTACGTGACCATGTATGTCTCAAGAATTATCGTCATCAAGAGCATTTTGTTTTGCACAAATGTTTTTTTTTTTATGAAGATTTATCTCATTAGCATATCCTTCATCAAACTCATTGCATATAATATTTAAAATTATGAAATATAATTTTTTATTTTCAGATTATTTTTTTATTATCACCAATTCGAGTGAAGGAAAAAAACATATTTTACGTACCGTTGAAATAACAAATATTTTGTTGTGAAAATAAATACGCATTATTACATATAAACCCTGTGATATAGAAATGATAACCACACCGTTTGGTTGCCTTCTGTCTAATGCCTGTTTATTCATCCTTCATGCGTTTTGTCGCTTTGACAGATTGGCGTTGTCGGAGCTGCACGTCACTGATTGAAGAGCAGGGCTGCCAAACACCACACGCCCCCATGAAGTTCTCATCACTTAATGTCTACTACAAAATCTGCCAGTGCCTGTGGCAGCCGTCGGTTCCGCACCGGTCGATCTTCATTCATTTCTATGGGCTGCTCATCAGACTGGCCAGGAATTTTAGCATACTGCTCAACGCTTGTTTCTGCTCAGAAAGTCTCTTCCCCCGTATGTACTCGGAGCTCTTCGAATGTCAAGCACATATCTCGGTGTGCCTTACCTCTACAGTGTTTCTTGATATGACACCAGTCACTGTGCCAGGCTTCCATTTGGTTGTACAGGTTACTTGGGGTGGCTTAACGAATACCGAATCTCCTGGCTTGAAAGGGCATTCCTCGACGCCTTTTTCTGAAGGCTCTCGAGGTTTTGCCGAAGGATGTCTCCATTTGTAACGGAAGATGGCATCTGCTGGAGATTCCTCTCGATTACAATCCGATGCCAGATTGTACCAAAACACGGCCTGGAGAGGTGATGTGGCGCTTCTGGTTACGTTCGACAATACCATTACCAGATGGACGATAAGCTGCTCTATATCGCCTTACTACATTCCAGTTCCTACACAGCTGTTCGACATAGCTAGAGCGGAATGCCAATCCGTTATCCATTAGCAATTCATCAGGAGGTCCTCTTTCACGAAATACTCCTTCCAACACCTGACTTATTTCTGAGCCACTCTCTGTTTTTATCTCACGCCATATCGCAAATTGTCCTGGCCCACAATCTACTTTTGTAAGATATTTACTTGATTCAAAGGGGGTACGTCTACGGCTAAGCGTTGCCATATTCTTTTTACTTCGAGATCACCTTGGTCGTATGTGGTCGGTGCTGGGTCGATAGATTGATACTGTATGCATTCGCGTACGCACTGCGATATTTCATTTCTATTTACTGTTGGATCTACCAGTCTTGCCAGATAGAGTGAACGATCTACGCCAAAATGATGCTTTTCGTGCAACCTCTTCACATTTGCTGCGCACGCCACGTGTAACTCACGTGTGATCGGATTAGTGAGCCATGATGTTTTCACTCGCGTCAAGACATCCGCTTTGTTCTTTTCAGGCTGAACAAAAATCAAGTTCAACTCCAGTGCATATTCGTTCATGAGTTCTCGTATTGTGCCCAAACGTCTTCTGATCAACATCTTTGAAGCACCAAGAACCTTGGCTCTTGGTCCCAAATCACAGGCCGATCAAAGCCTGCTAACAACAGTAGCCGAATCACACATCACTTTCAGCTTACTTAAGCCCCATTTCAGTGCAAGGTTGATTCCTCTCATCACCGCGTCTAGCTCCGCAATGTTAATATGGCCAGCATCTGCTTCTTTTCGCAACCACGCTGCATCTTCTACTATCTCGCCACCTATTTCCAGGACTACATCGTATGCTACAGAGCTAGCATCACACCAAACAATGCCTTCCACAGCATCTGGTGGCACCATCCAACAACCTCTAACCGGATCATCGCGTTGCACTCTTTCTAATATTTCCCGCAGAATCATCATTGCCTTTTCTCCAACACCATCGTCCCATCGCTGCCCCTGACAATGCCTTTTCGAGTAGCTGCAAGCGACGCGCAACCAATTAGCCACTGGGTAGTGTCCCACTAGGCGTCCACACACAGAGAAAAATTCCCTTCTCATCAACTCGTGATCAGGGAAAGTCGGCAAATCATTCCCTCGACAAAATAACACTTGCCTTTCGTTCTCGCTAAGTTCTAACCCAAAAACTCGCCCTCCATGCAAATGAACTGGTGGCTTCGCTTCGAGCCCATACCGCTTCAGGTGGTTGACAACTTCGCCTGCTGAGACCACACTTTCATTCACAATAATATCGTCAATGTAGCTACCAGTGCCCCGTCTGATTTTATCATTTTGAGATAGTACGTATTCAACTATTTTACTCATGATTTTTGGTGTGCTACTCAACCCTAAGCCCAAGCGTGTTAAGCAATAAGATCGGTTTTTGAAACATATCTGTTGAAAGTCCCAGAGGCTAGGATCGATCCGTAACTGCAGATAGGCAGATCGCAGGTCCACTAACTTTAAGGGTCCCTTCATTCTCCGCCACCTTCGAATCGTTTCATCACAGGCAGGAGCATCCAGTCCAGGGTTCGATTGAACAAAGCTGTTAAGTTCACGATAGTCAAGAACCGGTCTAATCTTGTTCTTGTTCGGTTGTTCTACTGCCATGAGTGGCAGCCTACCGTATACCTGTGTTTTCCATGGTCGCAGCCAACCATTCTCAATCCATGTTTGAACCTCTTCATCGAAACGATCTTTCCTTACAGGATCATCAACGCTGCCGTAACTAGCGGTAGTGTTTCTCAGCACCGCAGGGGCTTTTTTCCATTTCCACCGTGCAGTCCACTCTTTCCCATAAAAGCTCGCCTCAAAATCTCGATCGTCTATTGTCACCACTGTTGGCCCCGCTCCACATGCCGCACCACACGATGGTTTCGAGGTTTCCTAGTGATTCCCAGAAAAAATTCGATGCTCGTAATCATTACGCCACCAAACAATTCTATAGCGTCCATTCCAGGTACTACATCAACGCCATCGACCAGCTTGTCCAAAACAAGACACTCGATGCGGGCTGACATTCTAGAATATTCGACCAGCACACGCGCATAACCTTGGCAAGAAACCCTGTCTCCATTTATTGTTACTATCGTTGCGAGCGGTCCAAACGCCGTAGATGTAGAGAACCGGGGTGAGATGATCGATTTTCCACAGCCAGTGTCGATAGGGGCCCGCGCTTGTATACCGTTTACAGCAACTAGAACAATAGGCAGCGCCTCTAAGCATGTCGTGGGAGATCCGCTGGCGCCGTAGAACTCCCTTGTCCGTTTCCCGCAGGGCAATTGCGCCGAAAATGCCCTACTTGACCACACGTCCAGCATAGAGGTTGTTGCTTTGGAGTTTTACACTTTTTTGCCGAATGCTGTCCCCCACATCGTGGGCACCTGCATTGTTTCTCCTTGTCGTTGCTCTGCATACTGCCGGTTAACAATAGCTGCTGCCGCCATGTTGTCGTTCACGCACACTCTTTCATCTGCTTTCCACTTTCCGTACTCGCGGAGAAGAGATCACGTCGCATCTAGAAGCTTCTCGGTGTCGGTCAAATTTTCTGTCATCGCATGCAGCGCGCTTCTGACCGATAAGGGCAGTATTGTGGCAGTATTGTGCACGTAACACCTCGTCGCCTTTGATGCCTGCGTCTTTCATTAAGCGGCATAACTTTTGGTGCTACTGTTCGGGTGGCTCGCCAGCCCACTGGGCGCCAATGAACGATGCGTAAGATTCAGCCGGATCCGGACCAAAGGCTTTTCTAAGCGCCACCTTTATTGCCTCTGAATCTTTCTTCTTCTCATCGCTCAAGCGATCGTATACCAGGGCTGCTCCGCCACCCGCTGCGCAAAGCGATCGAAAACTTCTCAACCTCTCGCTCAATGTTGCTAGAGAGCAAGAACCAATAATGATAAAGCAAGGTGAAAAGATGTGGAAGAGAGGAAGAGAGGAAGGAGGGGAGAAAGAGAACGTTGGTGTGAACTGTTTTTCAGCCACCCGCTGCGCAAAACGATCGAAAACTTCTCAACCTCTCGCTCAATGTAGCTACAGAGCAGGAATTAATAATGATAAAGCGAGGTGAAAAGATGTGGAAGAGGGGAAGGAGGGGAGAAAGAGAACGTTGGTGTGAACTGTTTTTCGGCCACTATCATTTTTGCGCCATCACGGTCGTGTACCGGAGCTTTTTTTGACAGAAAGAGAAAACCCCATACAGCGCGCTCTCTGGAACGACTTTAAACGCTTCAATCGATCAAGAGCTTCGATCGGTTCTTCGGACGTTTCTGCTCGCTTTCTCGATCGGTTTCGGCGGAAAGCGAGCTAGAAAGCGAGCTCAAAAACTGCTCGATTTTGTTGTGCGGGCATCTAAAACAGCAGCAACAGTTCTGCAACATTTTTCACTTCCCGCTGCGCAAAGCGATCGAAAACTTCTCAACCTCTCGCTCAATGTAGCTACAGAGCAGGAATTAATAATGATAAAGCGAGGTGAAAAGATGTGGAAGAGGGGAAGGAGGGGAGAAAGAGAACGTTGGCGTGAACTGTTTTTCGGCCACTATCATTTTTGCGCCATCACGGTCGTGTACCGGAGCTTTTTTTGACAGAAAGAGAAAACCCCATACAGCGCGCTCTCTGGAACGACTTTAAACGCTTCAATCGATCAAGAGCTTCGATCGGTTCTTCGGACGTTTCTGCTCGCTTTCTCGATCGGTTTCGGCGGAAAGCGAGCTAGAAAGCGAGCTCAAAAACTGCTCGATTTTGTTGTGCGGGCATCTAAAACAGCAGCAACAGTTCTGCAACATTTTTCACTTCCCGCTGCGCAAAGCGATCGAAAACTTCTCAACCTCTCGCTCAATGTAGCTACAGAGCAGGAATTAATAATGATAAAGCGAGGTGAAAAGATGTGGAAGAGGGGAAGGAGGGGAGAAAGAGAACGTTGGCGTGAACTGTTTTTCGGCCACTATCATTTTTGCGCCATCACGGTCGTGTACCGGAGCTTTTTTGTCAGAAAGAGATAAACCCATATAGCGCGCTCTCTGGAACGACTTTAAACGCTTCAATCGATCAAGAGCTTCGATCGGTTCTTCGGACGTTTCTGCTCGCTTTCTCGATCGGTTTCGGCGGAAAGCGAGCTAGAAAGCGAGCTCAAAAACTGCTCGATTTTGTTGTGCGGGTTTGCGCAATTCTGCAGCCCTATCAAAGCGTTCCAGCCATCCGACGTTATCACCATCGCCTGTAAAGGGCTTTATGACATCCACAAAGCGAATTTCTGCAGATTCCATCATTTTGTATCAAAGGCCGAAATAGCTTATGATATAGAAATGATAACCATACCGTTTGGTTGCCTTCTGTCTAATACGGACGTCACACGAAGCGTAAACTCAAAAAGTTTACGCTTGATTTGTATGGGAGCCCGCACAACAAAATCGAGCAGTTTTTGAGCTCTCTTTGTAGCTCGCTTTCCGCCGAAACCGATCGAGAAAGCGAGCAGAAACGTCCGAAGAATCGATCGAAGCTCTTGATCGATTGAAGCGTTTAAAGTCGTTCCAGAGAGCGCGCTGTATGGGTTTATCTCTTTCTGACAAAAAAGCTCCGGTACACGACCGTGATGGCGCAAAAATGATAGTGGCCGAAAAACAGTTCACGCCAACGTTCTCTTTCTCCCCTCCTTCCCCTCTTCCACATCTTTTCAGCGAGAGGTTGAGAAGTTTTCGATCGCTTTGCGCAGCGGGAGAGTGTAAACTTCCTGTCAAAAGATTATAGGGTTGTATGGCTGACATTTAGTTTACTCCAAAGTTTACGCTTCGTGTGACGTCCGTATAATGCCCATTTATTCATCCTTCATGCGGTTTGTCGCTTTGACAGATTGGCGTTATCGGAGCTGTCTGAACCTGCACGTTACTGATTGAAGAGCAGGGCTGCCAAACACCACAAACCCAAATAGCCAGCTCGAACTCTAAGGCCGCAAATACACGACGCGCGTTTCCGCGCCCGCGGAAACGCGCCTCGTGTATTTGCGGCCTAAGAGTGTTTGGTGTATTCGTCAAGCCTCTAGAAAGCTTGTTTGAGCAAAAGTTATCACCCATCCTGTCAAAAAGTGATATTCAAATTTGGTTATGAAAAACATGCTATCCAAAATAACCACATCGGCCTTAACCTTCTGTAAACCCAAAAAGCCAGAATGGCTTAAGCAGCTCATTTTGGCACGCTAAAGATCCCTGCTCTAATTCGCCTTTTGCTGTAGTTAAACAGCATCAAAGTTCCAGGTGGGTCTTTCAAACAGCGCTTAAGCAGCATCATCATGCTACGGTGCCTGGGATTATTTTGCTTTGTGTTTTATTTTCAAGCAAGGCGTCATCAATGAAATAAACAACACGATTTGCGTTTTGTTATCTGCATGTTTATTTTAAAACTCCAAAAGCTCTTGAATTTTACATAATTTTACATAGTTTACTCAATATTCCTCCTTCAATTAGCTTATCTAACTTGTACAGCAGCAATGAGATGTTTGAGGGCACTAGCCTTTGACACTTTGTCAAGAGCCACCTTGTACCGATGCCATGCATTAAAAAGCTATCTAAACCTATCTAGTTCCTATACCCACTTCGATTAGACCAATGCCTTATTTACCTTGGCTGTATATAAAAGTGAACGTTAGCAATGACAGTTGATTTTGTTGACAGCTAGCAATATTATCAATAACAAATAAAATTGGCCTGCTTGAAAGACCAGCTGGAGCTTCTCAGTGTGAAATAAAATAACTCTTACACCAAATCCATGACCTTCAATTAAACCATTAACGATCCAGGATGAATTTTAGCTTTAAACAAAATTTTCGGGACATGGTGATCGTGGCGTTCGCTATGGTGCTGTTCTATCTTCTAGCATCCAAGAAAACTCAGCTGTTGGAACGTTTTAGCTCAACCGACACCGAGATGCAGGCTAAGGTCCAGGTCGAAAGTGAGAGGATATTTACGGAGACAGAATTGCGAAAGTACAACGGACAAGAGACCAACCTGCTGTACCTCGTTATACTGGGCCACGTGTACGATGTGACGGTTGGATTCAAACATTACGGACCGGGTCAATCATATCACATGTTCATTGGTAATTATTGTTACTTCTTACCTGAATTAATTATTCACCATTTGTTGAAAACTGCTTCATTTAGGCCACGATGCTACACGATCTTTCGTTACGGGAGAGTTCGACCAGTACACCCTGGAGCTGAGCGACGTGTCCGCGCTAAAGGGGACGGAGCTGGAACAACTGCTCACTTGGAAGGACTTTTACGATAAAACCTACCAGTACGTTGGTAAGCTGGTCGGCCGTTACTTTGATCCGTTCGGACAAGAAACCCCTTACTATCGGTACGTTCTGGAGCGTGCCACCAAGGCAAAGGAGAGCAAGGACGATATCTCGAAGTATCCTTCGTGCAATGTAGAGTGGAAGGTCGAGATGGGTACGCGTGTTTGGTGCACGAATCGAAGCGGGACTGGCCAGGAACGGTCTTGGGTAGGGCAACCGAGAAAAGTGGCGGAAAGCAATGCGGCCGAAAACGAAGCGAATGGTCGTAGCGTTCAGTTTTGTGCCTGCATACCAGAGGAGGTGTCCGATGCGCACTACGTTCCATTTCCGGGATGTGAGGAAACCGCAAAATCTTGCATTATACCGGATCAAAGCTAACAATATGCAGCACGCATGAATTGAAGTGTATTCATCATTCTGTCCGTCCTGGTGTGTGGAAAACTAAGCCGCAGGAACTAAGATGCCTTTTCGCTCAACTATGCTAAGCAAAGCGGAACCACATAATATGAACACGTGCGTAAGAGAGAAATACTGCACAGGGTTGCTTTTCATTACGAAATAAAAGAAAGTTTATTCCTGAAGAGGGTGGTGGTGCTCTTCTCTAGCATCGCTCTACATTAACTTAGTTCAATTAATTTGGAGTGTTTCATAACAAATTAATAACAAAACATAAAATAGAATATTAAGTCAGTATCCTCAGTTCATAGTAGATATCACACCGAGTACTGCGGCTGCTGCTGCTATCCGGTTCCCTCGACCAAGTCCGCTCGGTTACGGTCCTGCTGCGACGCCTGCTGCCCGTGTTGATGCTGGCCTTCCGGGGGTTGGGTTCGCAACGTGTATTTGCGCACGTTCTCGGGTGTATAGTCCAGTATTTGGCGCTGTTTGGCACGGTTATGCTTTTTCTGGTGAAAGTAAATTTTCAGCACACCCTTGACCGCAACGAACACGAATCCACCGAGCAGCGTACGATGCAGATCGTTCTTGATGGATTTGAACAAAATTTTCCCGACGACAGTGGACACCGTGGGTAGCAGTAGTGCGCCACAGAATATGCGCGTCACAGAGAGTGGTTCCGATGTTGTAATCGTGCTGCTTGGGTACGGTTCCGGATACCGCGGGCTCGGTTCGTTGCTACAAACGAATGGGACGGGAGTGCAATTATTGTAAACTATTGGCGAATAGTAGAAAGTCTACGATCACTTACGAGACAGGTAACATCAGTGAGATGACAGGATACTTCCGTACGTCAAACTGTCGATTTTGCAGAAAGCGAAGAACGATGTCCTCCCAGCGAAACATGCGCCCGATCACGAGGAACACCGGGATGGTCGGCAGACACAGCAGCAGTGCAATCGGTTCGGCCTGCTCCATCATCGAGAGGCCCCGCTCGAACCCAGTCGTCTGCAGCACGGTGACGGCGCCAAACGTGATGGCAGACCAATAGATCGAGCACACGATGGCCCCAGCCGCCATACCCGGGCTGAGCTGCTTCGCAATGATGTCGAGTCGCTCCAGCAGAAAGGCGAAGTTGCCCATCGACGGCAGGATGATGATGTACCGTGTTTGACACTGCGGGCAGCTGATGCTCTTGTACGGGTTGCCCTTCTGCTTTTCGTCGATCCACCGCTTAAGACAGGACTGATGGACCCACTTGGTTGCTCCGCGACAGTTGCACGGCTGCACCCACGGCGCTACCTTATCATCCTCCTCGGTCGCAAAGCACACCCAGCAGTACCGCTCTTCCTCTTGCGGTTGGGCTTGTTGTGATGCTGCGACGGATGCAGCAGCACCAGCACCGCCATCAGCTGTAGCCTTCTCATCATTACTTTGTCCATCGACCGGATTGGATTCCTGGTTGCCTGTGAGCATCGTGTCGCTTAAAACAGCAGCTGACCCCTATTAAATGTGCAAGGTAAATAGGACCGAGAAGGAATAGGAAAAGTTTTCCCTTGGTGGGAATTGTTTGTCGTTGGCTTGCGCAATATTTACAAAACTTTACGTCTATCTTACGCCTTTTTGGTAGGGCGCCACTGGGATGTTTTTTCAGTCTTCGCACTGTTTTCCTCTTCACTTATTCTTGCTCGTCCAATCGTAGGACTATTAAGATATGTCTACACGATGGCGCATCTATGAGCAAAAACGTCCCATTTTGTATGGGATTTGACCAAGGTGGATTAAAGAGCTCAGGTCATGAAATCTACCCAGCCAGACAAATCGGGCCTATCTATTTCCTCTATCTTATCGCTAAATTACCGGTAATTTAACCTTTAAGTTGGCAACCGGATACCCGGGTATTTTTTTCAACTTCGAACTGCAATAACTTTTGATTCATTGCTTTTATTAACCTGAAATTTTCCATAGCCTCTCAACTTTTAATTTATGATTTTTTAGTGCATAAGTTGTAATTTTAAACCGCCTGTAAGTATTTTATTTTGATTTTTTTTTAACTTTACCACGTAAGTTGGCAACCAGCATACCCGGGTATTCCATACATTTTGTATGGAGAATGACGTTTCTCTTTATCCTCTTTTCGTATTGTGCTTATTTTCGAGTCAAATTCAAGCGATTCCAAATTTCGATTTGACCGTTATTTTTATAATAAAATGAAAAAATTTTATGAATAAATGAAATGGAAGAGAATAGATGGTCGGCATTACTTGCTTACAGCATTAAAATATAGAGAGCATTGTTTACCTATGAAAATCGTTAATTTTTTTGCATCAAAACGTGTGGAATACCCGGGTATGCCGGTTGCCAACTTACGTGTGTAAATCTGGTTGCCAACTCTACGGTTAAGAGTAATTTACAGCAATTGTCCGCAGTCCGCGATACTCGATTTACGCGAATTCGCAGTACGCGATTCCTCTAAATTTGACAGCTTCATGTAGTTTTGCAAATATTTTAATTCTTTGAAATATTTTATGCCCATTTTGAATTTCCTTAATATTCTTGAAGCATTTTGCATTAAATTTGTACAAAAGATACCTTTTTTTACAACAAAAAAAATTGATGCATAACTCTATGGCGATGGTTGTATTATCCATCGTAGTGTAAATTATTTTTCTATTGGAATCTGCTATACGCGAAAACTCGAGATACAGGTAGTCCACGAGATACGCGGTCCCTCTTAGGCGGCGGTCTAATGTTGTTGCGCGCAACATTGTTGCTCTGAAACATCCCAAGCGCCACAGATTAAGCTTAAACGACTGGAAAATTGAATATCCATAGAAAAAAAATGAAAGCTCCACAGCTTCATTGGTTTGATCAATAGATGGCGTATTACAACTCATCATTATATTGCTATCCTTTTCTTGCAATGTGTTTGGACAAGTTGCATTTTATTATGACCTATATAGCCTTCTAACTTTCTGAGCAAAAATCTATATAAATGGTCGTGTGGTTAGATACGTCCCAAGCGCCACAGATTAAGCTTAAACGACTGGAAAATTTAATATCCATATAAAAAAATGAAAGCTCCACAGCTTCATTGGTTTGATCAATAGATGGCGTATTACAACTCATCATTATATTGCTATCCTGTTCTTGCAATGTGTTTCGACAAGTTTCATCTTATCATGACCTATATAGCCTTATAACTTTCTGAGCAAAAATCTATGTGAATGGTCGTGTGGTCAGATATGTGGGTATCAACACCAACGACCATAATTCAATTCTCACTTGCTTCAGTGCTGGTGATTTCCGTTAGAGTTTAGTAATTAAACAATTGTATCGCCGTTCTAGTTCTAGCGATGCATAACTTCAATGCGAAACCATACAACAGTACAGAGGAAATGAGAAAGCTCTCCTCCAAGCGATGAAGCTCAACTGGTTGGGGTATCCCACCAACAGAGAGCGCCACCAGCTTTTTTGCTATTTTTAGAATGAATGAGTCGTTTGCCGTCTGCTAAACGAAGTCTTTCTATATTCCGTTTAGGTAGAGAACTTGAGTCGTTTAGAAGCCGTTTAGTGGTCGTTTAGTGGATTTGTGGCACTTGGGGTGGGTACACTGGTGGACATAAAAATAGGAAAAAAAAATTGTGTGTTTTTTTTTTTGCGTGCACTAGGTGTGTCATCGCCAACAGTTCGAGGCGTACTGAATTTGCAATAGCCGAATTTTGCCTTTTATACTCTCATTTTTGGTGCGCTACTTATCTGAGTTTTGAGTGCCGGCAGCGTTTTGCGGCAGTATAAAAGGAGAGCCAAATCGTGTTGAGCTTCATTCTTCCATCAGTGGTCAAGGTGAAAGGTTGCTGTTGAAAAATTCCACAAAATCATCATGGGTCGCGGAAAGCACTGCACACCAGAGGAGCGAAAACACATTCAGGGGCTTTATCGTGAGAACGTGCCAATCAAGACAATCTGCAAGGCGTTCGGCCGTTCGCGGACGTTTGTGGACAACGCCATTCGTAGCGAGGCTACGGGTAAATCGACAGGTCGTCCGCGAAAAACAACGGCCGACGTTGACGCGCAGATTGTTGAGATAATCAAGGCGGATCCTTTCAAAACTTGCGCTCAAATCAAGCAGGAGCTTGGTTTGCAAGTTTCGGCGAAAACGGTGTCTCGCCGTTTACACGCCGCTGGGTTCTGTGCCCGGAGACCGCGGAAGGTTCGTAAGCTGCTGCCGCACCACGTAGAAGCGCGCATTCGGTTTGCCGAAGAACATTTAGCTGCATCCATCTTTTGGTGGAGCAAAATCATTTTTTCGGATGAGTCCAGAATCAATCTGGATGGTTCGGACGGCATTAAATACGTCTGGCGCCTTCCTAATCAGGCGTATCATCCGAAAAATACGATAAAAACCCGAAGTCACGGAGGCGGCCACGTTATGGTGTGGGGTTGCTTCTCCTGGCACGGCCCGGGTCCTTTGTTCCGTATCAACGGGACACTGAACTCGGAAGGGTATAGAAAAATACTTAGTCGTAAGATGTTGCCATACGCCCGACAAAAATTCGGAGACGAAGAGCATTACATCTTTCAGCATGATAACGACTCTAAGCACACATCGCGAACAGTTAAATGTTATTTGGCAAACCAGGATGTGCAAGTTCTACCGTGGCCTGCGTTGAGTCCTGACCTAAACCCGATTGAAAATCTGTGGTCAACTCTCAAGCGTCAGCTTAAGAACCAGCCTGCACGTTCAGCCGATGATCTATGGACACGCTGCGAGGTTATGTGGAAAAACATACCCGAAAGCGAATGCCGTAAGCTCATCGACGATATGGCCAAACGCTGTCAGGAAGTGATAGCAAATAACGGTCACCACATATTGACCGTTAGAATGTGTTTTCGCTCTGTGGAACACCGCAACACCTCCTCCCAACAACCACTTAAACAGTCCTTTTCAGGGCTACCAAATATTTCTGACAAGAACTATGTCTTTCGGTCACAGAAAAAAGTTCCTATTTTTATGTCCACCAGTGTATCATCACCAACGACCATTACTCAAATCTCACTTGCTTCAGTGCTGGTGGTTTCCGTTGGAGTTTAGTATTTAAACAATCGTATCGCCGTTCTAGTTCTAGCGATGCATAACTTCAATGCGAAACCATACAACAGTACACAGGAAATGAGAAAGCTCTCCTCCAAGCGATGAAGCTCAACTGGTTGGGGTATCCCACCAACAGATAGCGCCACCAGCTTTTTTGCTATTTTTAGAATGCATGAGTCGTTTGGCGTCTGCTAAACGAAGTCTTTCTATATTCCGTTTAGGTAGAGAGCTTAAGTCGTTTAGAAGCCGTTTAGTGGTCTTTTAGTGGATTTGTGGCACTTGGGATATCGCTGAGGTGGTCTATGAAATTGCTGGCAGTATTTCGCTTTAACATTGTGTAGCGTCAAAAATTAGCCAATTAACAGCTCAGAGTTAATTTTTTATTATTCACTTGAAAAAAAAAAAAAAAAAAAATATATATATATATATATATATATATATATATATATATATATATATATATATATAATATATATATATATATATATATATATATATATATATATATATATATATATATATATATATATTAAATTATAATAAATAGATATATGACATATATGTAAACGAAGTAACCCTGTGGAAACAAAGTAGTCGTGGAGCGATCGGTTCATTGTAGTTTTTAGTTATTCGCAAATCAGATATTGAAGAGAACGGTCATATAAAATCTTGTTAATAAAAACTTCTTCAGCGTTTCAAAGAACTTAGTTGCTTTAGGTTATGGGCTCCTCTGTAAAGGAAGGTGCTGGCATTCCCAAGCTGAATGGAACGAATTACGGAAAATGGAGTTTTGGAGTTCGTTTGGTCTAGGAAGCTTCGGGAGTTTGGGAGGCGCTCGAAGAAGACGTGCCTGAAGCGGTCGGAGAACCGCGGAACAAGAATTTTTAAGAATGGAACGGAAGGCAAAATTCTTGCTGTTTGGATTTGTTGGAAATGATTGCCTAGTCATAGTCGAAGAAAAGGAAACAGCCAAGGAAATGTGGAAAGCTCTTGAAGACACCTTTGCGAAGAAGTCGGAGGCAAGCCAGACGATCTTGCGCAAACGGTTGGCCACGTTACGTATGAAGGAAGGATCGTAAATGCGAAACCATCTTGCCGAATTCGACGACCAGGTGCGTTGAACTGCAGTTGAAAACTGCAGGTGCAAAAATGGAAGCAAGCGATTTGGTCTCTCAACTCTTCATAACGTTGCCGAGCAGTTACGATCCATTAGTGACAGCTCTAGAAAACATGGACGATAAAGATCGCTCCCTAGAAACAGTGAAACATCGGCTGCTAGGTGCAGAATAGAAGAAAACAGATCGAGCAGACTACTGCGGCGAAGAAAAATCAACAGCCTTTATCGGAGGAAGTTTTCAGAAGAAAAAGTTCAAAGGGAAATGCCATCGTTGCGGAAAAGTAGGCCACATACAAAAGGATTGTCGATCCAAAATGCAAGACAGAAACGCCAACTCTGTCGTGGCAGAGAAAACTGTGAGTTTTATGGTGAAATCGCAGCTTCAAATTGGAGAAAAAGAACTCGCAATAGACTCTTTCATCGTTGATTCTGGATGCAGTGTCCACTTGATCAACAACAGAAAATATTTGATAAATGGTAAAAGTAACGCTAGCGTTACGCGTAACGCCAGTTTATCCCAAACCCAAGCAGCATTTTTTGAACGACTGTTTTAACCGTCGTGGATGAGCAAATTGATAAATAATAATGTCTAATAATCTAACCCTTATGAATGTTCAGCAATCGTTCATAAGGTTTAGATTCATTGATAATTCATTGGAATAAAAAAAGTAATTATATGACTTGTACCTTACTACTTTTGATATCCATTAGTGTTATAGCAACAATAAAAATATTGCTTATTCACCTATTGGTAAAATTATAATACAGGTGGTCCCCGAGATACACGGTTAATGGGGACCGAAAACAGCCGCAAAATACCGCGTATCTCGAATTTCCGCGTAAGTCGAATCTCGGGATTTCCAGCCAAAATATCACTAACCCAAATAGCCAGCTCGTACTTTATAGCTGATTTAGGGCTGTTTAACGAAAAATCGTTCCGATGTCGTACTTTGTGGCTGATGAAGAGATAGACAGTACTTTGCGGAACTATGGAGCTTTTTAACAGGCACATGGTACTTTTTGGAACTTTGCGGCTGATTAGCACTATGTGTAGGGTTCATGATGGAACTTGAAGGCTTGTTAAGAAAGGGTACTGAACTTGGTGGAACTTTATAGCTTTTTAATGCATGACATCGGTACAAGGTGGCTCTTGTCAAAGTGTCAAAGACGGACGCCGGCAATAATCTCATTGCTGCTGCACAAGTTAGATTCGTTATTTGAAGAATGAATATTGAGTGAAGTGATTGTGAATTATCAGTAAATTGTTTAAAATTTTGTGTTATTCATCAATACAAAGGATTTAAAAATATACATATGTGTTTAAACGAAACAAATCTTGTTGTTTATTTCATCAATGACGCTTGCTTGAAAATAAAACACAAAGAAAAATAATCCCTGGCATCGTGGCATAAGGAAGCTGCTTAGGCGCTGTTTGAAAGACCCACCTAGAACTTTGATGCTGTTTATCTACTGCAAAAGGCGAATTAGAGCAGCGATCTTTAGCGTGCCAAAATGAGCTGCTTAAGCAATTCTGGCTATTTGGGAATTTTCGTGCAATTTTGCAAGTAGGATGTGGTTTTCGCCACCAAATCAATTATTTTATATGTTTCTACTGAATTGAACAATTTTAAACCTTTTTAAATAGTATTTTACATTCGTTCCATACGGAAATTATTTGGTATTTCACAATGGATGTGTAAAATCAGTAAAATTTGCTCAAAGAACTGTCAAATTTGGAAAACCGCGTGTCTCTGAATCCGCGTATAAGAGGTACCGTGTATCTCGGGGACCGCCTGTATATCACTAGACACTACAGAACTGCACAAAAAATTGGTTGCCTACTTGACTATCGCTGCAAATTTTCGCCGCATGTTTGAACAGCTGTCACATTTATGCGCACGGTTAACCCGGCGCTCTAGCACCAATCGAACACGACATCGAACATGAAAAATGTATGGGATTTGACATGTTTGTCTTGTTTGTTTGTTTCTGTCTGACAGTGCACCACCATATGATTATATGGGTTTTTTCGTGTCGGATGTCGTGTTCGATTGCTGCTAGAGCGCCGGGTAAGCCGCCCGACGGTTAATCCGTTACAGGCGGTCCCCGAGATACACGGTACCTCTTATACGCGGATTCAGAGGTACGTGGTTTTCTAAATTTGACAATTATTTGAGCAAATTGTACTGATTTGACACATCAATTATAAATTGCCAAATAATGTCCGTTTTGATCGAATGTTAAAAACAATTTCAAATGGTTCAAAACTGTTATATTCAGTCAGAACCATATCAAATAATTCATAAATTGGCTAAAACCACCTCCTACTTGCAAAATTACACGAAAATTAGCGATATTTTAGCTGGAAATCACGAGATTCGACATACGCGGAAATTCGAGTTACGCGGTATTTTGCGGCCGTTTTAGGTCGCCATTAACCGTGTATCTCGGGGACCGTCTGTAATTAATTTGCAGAAAAACACATGGAGCTGTCAAATTTAGAGGAATCGCGTACAGGCGATCATCAGATCATCAGATACACGGTACCTCTTATACGCGGATTAGGAGATACGCGGTTTTCCAAATTTGACAGTTCTTTGAGCAAATTGTATTGATTTGACACATCCATTCTGAAATACCAAATAATTTCCGTATGGAACGAATGTAAAATACTATTTAAAAAGGTTTAAAATTGTTCAATTCAGTAGAAACATATCAAATAATTCCCAAATAGCCAGAATTGCTTAAGCAGCTCATTTTGGCACGCTAAAGATCGCTGCTCTAATTCGCCTTTTGCAGTAGATAAACAGCATCAAAGTTCTAGGTGGGTCTTTCAAACAGCGCCTAAGCAGCTTCCTTATGCCACGATGCCAGGGATTATTTTTCTTTGTGTTTTATTTTCAAGCAAGCGTCATCGATGAAATAAACAACAAGATTTGTTTCGTTTAAACACATATGTATATTTTTAAATCTTTTGTATTGATGAATAACACAAAATTTTACACAATTTACTGATAATTCACAATCACTTCACTCAATATTCATTCTTCAATTAACGAATCTAACTTGTGCAGCAGCAATGAGATTATTGCCGGCGTCCGTGTTTGACACTTTGACAAGAGCCACCTTGTACCGATGTCATGCATTAAAAAGCTATAAAGTTCCACCAAGTTCGGTACGCTTTCTTAACAAGCCTTCAAGTTCCACCATGAACCCTACACATCCCAAGTGCCACAAATCCACTAAACGACCACTAAACGGCTTCTAAACGACTCAAGTTCTCTACCTAAACGGAATATAGAAAGACTTCGTTTAGCAGACGCCAAACGACTCATGCATTCTAAAAATAGCAAAAAAGCTGGTGGCGCTATCTGTTGGTGGGATACCCCAACCAGTTGAGCTTCATCGCTTGGAGGAGAGCTTTCTCATTTCCTCTGTACTGTTGTATGGTTTCGCATTGAAGTTATGCATCGCTAGAACTAGAACGGCGATACGATTGTTTAAATACTAAACTCCAACGGAAACCACCAGCACTGAAGCAAGTGAGATTTGAGCAATGGTCATTGGTGTTGATACCCACGTATCTAACCACACGACCATTTATATAGATTTTTGCTCAGAAAGTTAGAAGGCTATATAGGTCATAATAAAATGCAACTTGTCGAAACACATTGCAAGAAAAGGATAGCAATATAATGATGAGTTGTAATACGCCATCTATTGATCAAACCAATGAAGCTGTGGAGCTTTCATTTTTTTTTCTATGGATATTCAATTTTCCAGTCGTTTAAGCTTAATCTGTGGCGCTTGGGATAGTACTAATCAGCCGCAAAGTTCCAAAAAGTACCATGTGCCTGTTAAAAAGCTCCATAGTTCCGCAAAGTACCGTCTATCTCTTAATCAGCCACAAAGTACGACATCGGAACGATTTTTCGTTAAACAGCCTTAAATCAGCTATAAAGTACGAGCTGGCTATTTGGGATTAATTTGGTGGCGAAAACCACCCCCTACTTGCAAAATTGCTCGAAAATTAGTGATATTTTGGCTGGAAATCACGAGATTCGACTTAGGGCGGTGGCAACGCTCATCGGATGCGATTTTATCGGACGAGATTTATATGGGATTTGACAGATAACGTCGGACGTGCAATTTCGTCGTCCGACGTTATCTGTCAAATCCCATATAAATCTCGTCCGATAAAATCGCATCTGATAAGCGTTGCCACCGCCCTTATGCGGAAATTCGAGATTTTAATTCGAGACGGTATTTTGCGGCCGTTTTCGGTCCCCATTAACCCGGCGCTCTAGCACCAATCGAACACGTCATCGAACATGAAAAATGTATGGGATTTGACATGTTTGTCTTGTTTGTTTGTTTGTGTCTGACAGTGCACCTCCATATGTTTATATGGGTTTGTTCAAGGTGGAATATAGAGGAGGTGTCTTCTTAGCGTTTGGCATGTTGCCATTTTGAGATTCAGTTTGACAACAGCCGTCGATATTTTTTTACAGGCAGCAGCTACATTATAACGTGTAAAATGTCGATTTATGGAGTGTGGATGCAAAATACGAATTTTTAATGCTAAAAAAATGTGTATTAAACGAAAACAATTCATATATCATATCTAAATACAAGCAACATTCGTCGCATTTGACAAATGCCGTCGATCCTGGTTTTGTGCTTTTTTCTAAAGCCTCGATGCCCAATTGTTCTACATGACGACACCTCCTTTCTACCCACTTTGGGTTTGTTCGAGTCGGATGTCGTGTTCGATTGGTGCCAGAGCGCAGCCTAACCGTGTATCTCGGGGACCGCCTGTACTGCGAATTCGCGTATATCGAGTATCGCGTACTGCGGGTAATTGCTGTAATAATAAAAAAAAAGAAATATAAAGTAAAAACAAATTACGACAAGAAAAACTAAAATTAAAACAAAACATGTTAACCAAAATCACTCTGGTTTTTGTGGTTTGATGTTTTTGCATGCATCAACGGTCAGTGTGACAGATTAATGTGCCGTCCCGGTTGTTGTGTGTGCATTCTCGAGAAGCAGCCGGTTACATCAAAGTTGAAAATCATACTTATATAGTTAAGCATAGTTCGTCACAATGCCATCGTCAGCTTCAGACAATAGAGTTGAAACGCAGGTGAGCGTGCGTGTGGTATCGACACACTGGTGTCCGGGTCTGCGTTCAATGCTAAAATTATTATTCAATGCTCAGCAGAAGTTTTCCAAGTACAGAGCTGTCAGAAATAGATTACAGCTGTTAAAAAGAAAACATCGCAAGATTAATACTGTTGAATAATAATGCTAAAATTGTAAACTGAAACGCATCACAGCGTATGAAAGATAAGTATCAATTAGCCGTACTGTACTCCGGCGGTATGATTTCATACTATTGCAGAGCTATCCGGAAGGTTCCAAACCGCAGAATGAGTTCAAAGACATGGAAAGGCGTTACCGCAGAAACGAAGACTTGGCTCGATTTATCCTTACTCGTACCTCTATATACCGTAAGTGTCTCGCAAATGCCTACCGAATAAGAACCCCCCCCCCCGCCCCGTTAAACTATAATAGGAATGTCCGGTTTGTGTTCATTGCAGTTCACCGTATCAACAAGGTAATGTCGGAGACGGCCGCCCGGTACAGGCTACAGGAGATTGCTCACGCCATTTTTGCCAGCCTACATCAGTACCCGATCCTGGCGCTAGCAGTCGCGATTGTGATTTTCGTCTTCACGCTACCATTCCTGGTATTTATTTTTTTCACGATGACTACGGCGGTGATGGCCTTTACCGGGTTTGTGCTGATCGAGGGTGCACTCATAACGGCTGCATCGGTCATGCTCGTCAGTTTGCTGATCGGAGTGTTTCTGATGATGGCCATCGTCGGGCTAATGTTTCTGACCGGCTACTTCGGCATCTCGCGCGTGTACGAGTGCGTGTCTCGGTTCAAGATAGACGATCTGCGGGAATATTTGCGCAACAATCACTAGAGAGCCATGTGGTAACCGTTTCTTGATTGATTTGTACTTAATTTCACTTAAATTTTGAACAGTCGGTTTAGTATTAATTTGTATTGTGATAGCAATTGTTTTATCGGAACGAGGTTAAACTATGGCATTTAATAGTTAACAAAAAACAGAATCTTCCGGCTGCTCCGCAGCTTGAATCATTTCAAACGGTTCCATATTTATTCCAGGTATAGGGAAATGGTTCACAGTAGTTACCAATGATTGAAGCTAGTTATCTCGAATCAGGCGGCTTTGGGTCACTAACGAACAATTCATGAACAAAGTTATCATAGGTAAATGGTCCGTTAAAAAAAGGACGGGAGAGGGAAATATATATATACTAACTATACAAACATTCTTTTGCTTTTAAATTGAATTCCTACACTATTACTACGCTGCACATTTACTACCGTGTATGTTTTGTTGACTGGAACTGGAATTGTATCGGTTTCAGACCTGGTCCAAATATCATTCCGAATCCGAATCCAGCATAGGTCCTGGAAATGTTCCTGTAAATAAATGAAATCGGGAGTTATTTCTGGATAAGTATGGGTTCATGATCGGTTCCAGGACCGGTATGTGTTCAGTATCAGTTCCAGATCTTTTATGGTTATTTTCAGTTCCATGACCCGTGTGGGTTCATGATCGGTTCCAGGAACAATATGGGTTCATGATCGGTTTTAGGACCGGTATGGGTTCATGACCGGTTGCAGGGCCGGTATGGGTTCATGATCGGTTTCAGGACCAGTATGGGCTTATGATCGGTCCCAAGACCATAAGGATGGAGTCATGAGTAGTTCCCGATGACCGATGACCGATATTGACTCATGATCGATTCCAAGACCAGTATGTGTTCATGATAGGTTCCAGGACCAGGATGGGTTAATGATCGGTTCCAGGGTAGATAAGGGTTCATGGTAGGTTCCAGGGCAGGTATGGGTGCATGATTGTTTCCAGGGCCAGTATGAAAGAGTTAAATGAGGCCAATCGACTCAAAGCCTTGATAAATATAAACAAAAAAAGGACCAGTATTGGTTCATTATCAGGTCATGGACCGGTTTGGGTTCAGTATGGGTTGCTGGACTGGCATAGGTTTAGATACCAGGTTTAGGACCGGCATTAGGTCATGTGCAGTTCTTAAACCAGAAAAGGTGTAAACCAATACATCGGTGTAAAGACCAATATCCCTACCCGCAAATTTCCGTTAAATGCCTTCTAATCGCCTTGCAATCGCCGGCGAATTGAAGGCGATCAGCAGTGCATTTAGCAGTAATTAAATGCCTTTGAAATATATCAATGAAAAATTTCGCTTTCAATTTGGAATTGCAACTGTCAAAAGAAAACCTTCCAAGCGTCTTCATCAGCACTGCACTGTTGTAGTGTTCCCAGATATGAACGTGAGATTCGATAGCACGATTTACGTGTTATGTTCTCTTGCGTTAAGCTCTGAGCTATTTCACGTTATTAAATATGGAAGGCATTATTCGGTTGTTAAAGACCAACCCGTTGAAAGGTGTTAATATATCAAACTCATTTTGATAACTTTTATTAGAAAAGGAGTAATGGAAACATATTTCTCCCATCCTGATAATGAAGGGTGAACATAGTGTAATTATTATGTGTTTTCAAAAGGTATTATTTTAATTTAGCTTCACATAAATTTTGTTTGTATTAATTATAACAAGAAAATATTATTTTAAAAAGTAATAAACACAAAAAAGATAATAAAAATCAGGATTTGAACACACGCTTTCTCGGTTGGGAACCAAAAGCGTTGTCACTGCTTTATATGGCAGTTACATTAGTGATGGTGCAAAACCAGTATATAAACAAGTTAAGATGGCGGCAAGCTATCTGTTCTGGTTGAATCAAAATGTTGAAAAATTTCGAAGAGAACCCGTTACATCCGTGAAAGTTTCGGTTGAAATCTTTATTCGCCTTTTAAGGCGACTAAGGCCTTAAATGCTTTCTGAATGCCTTCAAAGCCGTTTAACATGTTGTCTGCCACGTCGGGTTTTTTTTCGATCGGGCCACGTCAGCCACATAGTGGCTGACACATTACACATTGTAAAAGACGTGTTACAAGAGATAAATTTGCACGTATTTGATCGGTCCTTTCACAATGCTTTTCTTTCACGGTTATTATTTCTTAAAAAAATGATTAAAATATCAAAATGAGTTTCTTTTATGTTTTCATAAATAAATGAGAATGAGAATGAACAATAATTATAAGATCTTGGAGTTCATTTATTCATCCTTTACTTTTGATACACAAAAGAAAGGGAAGGGAAGGGAGAGGAGGGAGGGGGGGTCCAAGAATGAAATTCCATGGAATTAGCCCAACAAACGACATTGTGGAGCGACTGAGACAACAAAGAGAATTGGTGAATTTGATTTAAAAGAGAAAAATTGCAAAAGCAAATGCAATCGTTTCAAAGAGTGATTCCGTGGCCTGGCGGGGCAGTTCAGTGGGCATGTATGGTGGCAGACAACGTGTTAATGCTGGTAGGGATGACCAGTAAGGTCTCGTCAAGGAGTCGTCATTAGTACTTAACTTTAATTGAGGTTTGAGATCATTGTTTTTGGCGTACTCTTTACAATAAAGGGGATCTTTGAAATTAAATTGCAGAGCCCTGTAACCTGGCAAAATTAAATACAGTGGAGCGCCTCTTTATCCGGGTACCTTTTATTCGGCTGTCCGTTTATCTGTGCTGTATAGAAATGGCAGTTCAATACAAAGGTGACATTGCGTTATGAGGAGGATATTTAAAAAAAATAAAAAACGGTTATCAGAGCACATTGTCAGAATAAAAACACTATAATTACTATAAAACACTAACCAAATAACCAGATCGGCCTTAACCCACTGTAAAGCCACTTCAAACCCACGTGGGTTAGTGGTGGTCGATTGAGTCGTTAACCCACCCAATTTTAGAACAATTGGAGCTGTCTAACCTTACCCACGCTTGGCCCACCTTTTCCAAACATCCCATATAACCAAGATACCCAAAACGCCACCAATTTCTTGTATTTAAAATCCAGTTCCATCAAACAAAGCTAAAAAACTATCAGTTTGGTGGGTTAAGCCACACGGCCACAGAAGCAGCCACCACTTCAATTTTGTTGAAGTCAGATTTTTATGCACGTGCAATTTATTTGCTCAACATGTTTCACCTGTGTTAAAAATGTTATTTATTTGTGCAAAGGAAGCAATTAAACGTGTGTGTTTAAGTTGGTTTGTTGTAAAACAGTCATGTGTAATATGTGTATATGTGTGTTTGTTTACTTGCGAATGAACTCTTCCATTTCGCTGGTCAGTGCATAGTTTACAGACTAATAATATTGCTGAAGTTGAAGTGCAGTGATGTAAGTGAATGAATTTAATCAACCGAGGAGTTCAAATCCTGTCCAGCACATTGACCTAAGCCAAACCTGACCAAACTTTTCCTCAAAGCATTTTTGGAAAAGGTGGGTTAAGGGTGGACAAGATAAATACATCGGATCGGAACTGGCAGCTCCGACTGTTCTAAAATTTGGTGGGTTAACGACTGAATCGACCACCACAAACCCACGTGGGTTTGAAGTGGTTTTACAGTGGGTTAAGGACGATTTGGTTATTTGGGATGTTGTCGAGAAAAAGATGGATCAAGTGCGGGCTAAGTTCAATATGCTGAACATGATTTTAACACATTGGTTACTTTAACTCATTCACTAACATCACAGCATAACTTCGGCAATATTATTAATAAATAAACTTTGAACTGACCAGCGAAATGAAAGAGCCCATTCGCAGGAAAACAAACACACGCATCCACATCTTACAAAAATATGTTTCACAAAAAATGAACTTAAACACACAAGTTTTATAGCTTTATATTCTTTACACAATTAAACACATTTTGGGGTGATACATGTTGAGAAAATGAATTACCCATGATTAAAAAAATCTTTAATCTTTAAAAATTTACAGATTTTTGGCTTTGTTCGATGCAACTGGATTTTTAGTACAGGAAATTGGTGGTGTTTTCGGTATCTTGGTTATTTGGGTAGTATCACTAAAAAGATAGAAATAACCTAATTTTATACAAGAATTGTATTAAATAAGTGATAAATTACATTAATAAACTAAATACAATCAAAAATCATTTTAAACTAATTATATTTTGGCTGTAAAACGTGATATTTGACTTACGCGAAAATCCGAGTCACGCGAATTTCTCCGGAACGCATAATTCGCGTAACTCTGGGAAAGACTGTATAAGCTGTTAGGCCGAAAATACACAGACGGTCCGTGTATTTTCGACCTTACACGAAAAACTTACTAAATCATCCGGCGCATCAACCGCTTTGCGATCTTGGCCTGGCTCAGAAGTGTCCGAAACCGCTCACGGTCTCACATAGTGCTGTGCTGTATGGAGCGCACCCACGACTCCGATCCGACTCCGACTATTGTAAGTTCGAATCCGACTCCGGCAAAATGGAACCACTACATCCGCCCGGAGGCGGAGTCGTCTGGAGTCGCCCGGAGTCATTCGGAGACGTTCGGAGTCGCCCGGAGTCGTTCGGAGTCATCGGAGTCGGAATTAACAGAAGCCGTGTGGTTTAATGTGCTTCTGATCAGACATTCTCTTTCGTTGTGTTTTTTTTATCTTTCATTTTACGCGTGCAGTTCCTATTCAAGCCGACCTCGGCCGACTCCAGATGACTCCGGATGATTCCGTCTGCAGCCGATTCTGGATGGCTCCAGACGACTTCCAACGATTCCGAACGACTCCGAACGACTCCGGACGACACCAGGCGACTCCGGACGACTCCAGACGACTCCGGACGACTCCAGATGACTCCAGATGACTCCGGACTACTTCAGACGACTCCGGACGACTCCGTCTCCGGGTGATTCCGAACGAATCCGGACAACTCCGACTCCGGGCGACTCCACACGACTTCGGACAACTCCGACTCCGAACGACTCCGGGTGACTCCACACGATTCCGGACGACTCCGTCTCCGGGTGATTCCGACCGACTCCGGACAACTCCGACTCCGAACGACTCCGGGCGACTCCGGTTTTTTGCCTACTTTACCCATCACTAGTCTTGCACTTTCGTTTGCCAATCCGTTATTCCGGCCTTAATGGTGAACGTTTCCACGCCATCCTGGCACCACAATTTGGGCATACTATTGGACTTAGGTAATAAATGACAGCGACGTAGACGGGCCAGACGGCGGCCGAGGGACGCAAATGGCGGTCCTTCAGGCCTTGCGGCACGGCAACAACCCGAGTCGCAAGGGCCACCGTAAGCTGGAAAGTTACTAATCTTTTATTTCCTTTCTTTTCGTTTCTTTCCAGCTGATATGAAATGCTGATATACTCTTTCTTTTACAACACTGAGAGTAATAGACGCTTGAATTTGGTTGACCCAAAGGTCGATATCTTTTTATATGGTAAAAAGATATCCATTGCCAAATCTTTTCGATACCTAGGGGTTTGGTTTGATAGCAAAAATGTATGGAGGACACATATTGACTATCTGGTACAGAAGTGTACAAGAAGAATCAATTTTCTCAGAACGATTACCGGACTCTGGTGGGGTGCACACCCCAAAGACGTCCTTAACCTATATAAGACTACGATACTGTCCGTCTTGGAGTATGGTTGCATATGCTTCCACTGGGCAGCCAAGTCGCATTAATCCGACTTGAGAGGATTCAGTATCGCTGTCTTAGAATCGCGCTAGGTAGCATGAAGTCGACTCATAACAAGTCACTCGAAGTGATGTCCGGAGTGATGCCGCTAAAGCTACGTTTTGAGCTACTATCGCTTCGCCTTTTCGTCCGCTCTACAGTATCAAATCCCTTGATAATCGAGAACTTTGAAACACTGCAAGAGATAGGTTCTAAATGCAAAATCATGAAGGTCTATCATGATTTTGTTTCCTTACAGGTGCACCCTAGTACTTCTCAAAGTATAACTAGTGCCAGCTTACCAGAGTCCTGCAGTTCCATTTTAAGTGTAGATACCTCATTGAAGGAGGAAATTAAAGGTATCCCCGATAACCTTCGCCGGATGACAATTCCCAGCAAATCTGTCGAGAAACATGAAGAGAAGATGAAGACCCCCCCCATTGCCCACCCGAAGTGTGGGCGATAGGAACGCAGGGACCGCGTCGCACCACGGAAAGCAGCGTTAAAAGCAGAATCAGCAGACCAGATCGCCGCAGCAGATGTGCGTCGTCATCCAGGGTGCACCGCACACACGACTCCGCAAGACTAAATACGCATCACAGCGTACCGGCAGGGTTGGGTAAGTCGGGGGTAAAATGGAATTTATTTATTTCAGTTTGTCAAGTCAATTCACGAATGCAGAGGAAGAATAAGAAAAATAGGCGTGTGAAATGCGCTTCGTCTTCTGACCGCAATGACGGTTGCCAGCTCGCTAGACAGTGTACCCAAATGCCACATAACCACTAAACGACCACTAAAGGGGTTCTAAACGACTCAAGTTCTCTACCTAAATGGAATATAGAAAGACTTCGTTTAGCAGACTGAAAGACTGATGCATTCAAAAATAGCAAACAAAGATCTTTGCACAACAACCGCTGTCGGTCAAGCTTGAAGTGAAGTGAGCTTGGCTTTCAGTGACTTATTGTTACCATAGCAGGATAGTCAGTCCTACGTATGGGGGCACGGTCTATTCGGAACTTCAACCCATGATGGGCATGTTGTTACGTCGTACAAGTTGACGACTGTACCACCAGACCGGCCCAAACAAAGCAAACAAAGAAACGATTGTTAAAATACTAACTTACTTATCAGGCGCCACAACCGCTTTGTGGACTTGGCCTGCCTCAGGAGTGTACGAAACCGCTCACGGTCTCGCGCCTTCGTCTGCCAGTCCGTTGTCCTGGCCTTAATGGCGGACGCCTCCACACCATTTGGCTTGGCACCTCAGTTTGGGCCTACCACGCCTCATCTGTCCTTGTGGACGGCCTAAAAAGACTATACAGGCTGGGTCGTCCGTTTCCATGCGTACAACATGGCCATCCCACCTGAGCATGGCGAGCTTGATACGCTGTACGACAGTGAGGTCGTCGTACATCTCGTATAGCTCGTCATTATAGCAGCTCCTCCATTGTCCTTCCACACATAGGGAGCCAAGTATCCTTCTGAGCATCTTCCTCTCGAACGCGGAGGGTTTCGTCAGATTTTGACAGTGTGCATGTCTCAGAGGTGTTTGTGAGTACCTGTAATATATAAGCCCCAGCTTCGTCGGTCGCGACAGGTTCTATGAGGTGAACTAATTCTTCAGGCTGTAGAAAGAACGGTTGGTAGTCAGCATCTTTGCGCGAGTTAAAGTTTCGGACGTGGAATAAAAGTTGTTAACTAGTCATATGCCAATTTCTGAATGAATTATTTTATTGTTTCACCAACAAATGTTGGTTAGATGAGGAAAAGGGAAGGTGTGGGGGGAAGTGTATCAGACTGCACCGTCTGTTTTTTTTAGTCAGAGATAATGCTTGTATGGGTGTATGTATGGTAATATTATTCTCCTTCAGGTCAAATCTATTTCATCTATTTTCTATTTCTGATTCTGATTCTGATATCTATTTTCTGATAGATATTTGAGGTTCATAAAAATATTTATGGTGTTGCGTTCTGGAACACGGTTTGTTGGTTCCTTTCCCCCTTGACGCCCCTACGCCCTCCGTTGTGTTTTGTTGTGTCGTCGTCGATCGCCAAAGGAGACAAAGTAAAAGAACACGTCCGGCTCGTATCGAGTTTCATGCGCTAGTGCCGCTTTATTCGCACACATACTTGATCAAAAATTGTCGATCAGCAGTGCTGCCAGAAAATACATTTAACCTTTCAGTTGGCAACCGGATACCCGGGTATTTTTTTCAACTTCGAACTGCAATAACTTTTGATTCATTGCTTTTTTTAACCTGAAATTTTCCATAGCCTCTCAACTTTTAATTTATGATTTTTCAGTGCATAAGTTGTAATTTTAAACCGCCTGTAAGTATTTTATTTTGAATTTTTTTAACTTTACCACGTAAGTTGGCAACCAGCATACCCGGGTATTCCATACATTTTGTATGGAGAATGACGTTTCTCTTTTTCCTCTTTTCGTGTTGTGGTTATTTTCGAGTCAAATTCAAGCGATTCCAAGTTTCGATTTGACCGTTATTTTTATAATAAAATGAAAAAACTTAATGAATAAATGAAATGGAAGAGAATATATGGTCGGCATTATTTGCTTACAGCATTAAAATATAGAGAGCATTGTTTACCTATGAAAATCGTTAATTTTTTTGCATCAAAACGTGTGGAATACTCGGGTATGCCGGTTGCCAACTTACGTGTGTAAATCTGGTTGCCAACTCTACGGTTAACTTTTAATTCCCAACTGACAAAACAACCGCAAACAATTCAAAATGACCGTTTCATAGCCCTTACATTCCAGCAAATGGAATACAGCTCCATGGAGGAAGAGTTAAAAATTGCAATCGCTTCTTTTACTTTTGCTAAACTGTTTTTTAAATTTTTTGATAAATCATCATTGATCGTGATTTGGGCATTGTTATATGATATCAATTTGTTTATAGACGAATTGATTAATTTGAGATCGGTAGCATCTGGGCTGCCAGCGATGAATTTCCAGACTGTTCCTAGAGTGTCCCATCGTTTTTGCCGGTTAGGAATAATAGCCTTAAGAATCATTTTTACATGAATAAACTCGGCTGTTATTATTCCTGTATAGTGGTTTTCCTCAACTTTATCGAATTCTGAAGACAAAGAATCGATTTCATTTTTTAAATCTGATATTTTGAAATGGTGAACATAATATTTATTTCTAATAATAATCCTAGCTTGACCTTCTTTGAATGTAAAGATGGGAATATTGTTCATGTTTTTTTTTTTTTTTTTTTTTTTTTTTTTTTTTTTTTTTTTTTTTTTTTTTTTTTTTTTATTCAGGAGTAACGGTCCAAAAAGGCCGTATTGCTTAAGAGTAGAAAATACAAATGTAATTCATGGCGCTACAATCCATATTGGCAGGGAAACATTTCCTTCTCTGAGCCATGGAAGGGCACCTTATCCCGGGTGTACTCGGACGGTTTGGTTTTAATCAATCCAGTCCATGATTTTGCGGTCCTATAAGCGTGGCGAAGGTCTACATCATTCGGGTTTCGAGGTTGTCTATTCCAGTTCAGTGTTCCAAATGGCATTGCGGGGGTCTGTATCGTGTGGATTCCAGGCATTTCGTCGGATCCATCCATCAGAAGCGGTCCGAGTATATTCCCATTTAGTGGCTCAAATGACATTGCGAGGGTCTGTATCGTTGTAGTCCTTTCCTTCAGTGGTCCGAGTGACATGGCGGGGGTCTGTATCGTTCCAGTTATCTAGTAAATCCTTGCAAGAACATCGTTCGAGCAAGGATCTTCTGTCTGCCGTCAATGCCGATTACTCAGCCATACACATTGCACTCATTCATTCTTACATTCATGCATACATTCATCCATCACAAACATACAAGCGATGTACAACATGTAACACATAGACAAACAAGAGGAAATAACATAGGATGCAAGATTGCTGTTGCCAACAATGTTGGTTGGTTCACAGACATTTTGCTTAAGGAAAGTCATACAGTTAAGCCGTTCTCTCTACAGAAATCGAATATGGCCTTCAGGAATGCCCAGTCCGATGCCGCTAATATATCCCGAATCCGAATATCAGTACATTTTCCCAGTCTTTCGACCGCGTCCAGCAAGGCAGGTCGAGCAGACTCGTATTCCACGCAGGACCACAAAGATGATCCATGTCGTGGAATCCAAGCCCGCAGCCACATACCTTGGAGTCGACCAGTCCTATACGCTGGAGATGTGCACCCAATGCGAAATGATTAGACCTAAGTCTAGACATCATTCGAATGAACGCACGATCTCCAGGGGTGTTATGGAACCAAGGCTTCAAGCTTACACGAGGAGTGATTGTATACAGAAACCTTCCGAGTTCATCCGAGTCTCACAGATTTTGCCAACGTGCCGTGCAAAACGCCTGTGGGGCCTGCAAGAACTCATGAGGAAGGATAGGCCTATCAAAGAAAGACCCTTCTGCAGCTCCCCTTTTGGCCAAATGGTCTGCCTGTTCATTTCCTGGTATACCACAATGAGCAGGTAACCATACTAACGATATGCGAAACGACTTTTCAAACAGTGAGCTTAAAACCTTTACAATTTCTTTCACAAAATGGTCTGAGCTCTTAACAGCCTTTACGGATTTTAATGCTTCAATAGCGCTTAAGCTGTCTGAAAAAATTACATATTGATCCGCTGGGCATGCACTTATCAATAATAAGGCATAAAAGATTGCGGCGAGCTCCGCTACATATACTGAGCATGGTTGGCGTAATTTAAAGAATGCTTCGGAGCACGTGTTGTATACACCAAATCCAATCCCCTGCTCTGATGAGGATCCGTCAGTATAAAAATGGTTACTGTTAGCATGGCCATGTTTCTCGACAGATTTGCTGGGAATTGTCATCCGGCGAAGGTTATCGGGGATACCTTTAATTTCCTCCTTCAATGAGGTATCTACACTTAAAATGGAACTGCAGGACTCTGGTAAGCTGGCACTAGTTATACTTTGAGAAGTACTAGGGTGCACCTGTAAGGAAACAAAATCATGATAGACCTTCATGATTTTGCATTTAGAACCTATCTCTTGCAGTGTTTCAAAGTTCTCGATTATCAAGGGATTTGATACTGTAGAGCGGACGAAAAGGCGAAGCGATAGTAGCTCAAAACGTAGCTTTAGCGGCATCACTCCGGACATCACTTCGAGTGAGTTGTTATGAGTCGACTTCATGCTACCTAGCGCGATTCTAAGACAGCGATACTGAATCCTCTCAAGTCGGATTAAATGCGACTTGGCTGCCCAGTGGAAGCATATGCAACCATACTCCAAGACGGACAGTATCGTAGTCTTATATAGGTTAAGGACGTCTTTGGGGTGTGCACCCCACCAGAGTCCGGTAATCGTTCTGAGAAAATTGATTCTTCTTGTACACTTCTGTACCAGATAGTCAATATGTGTCCTCCATACATTTTTGCTATCAAACCAAACCCCTAGGTATCGAAAAGATTTGGCAATGGGTATCTTTTTACCATATAAAAAGATATCGACCTTTGGGTCAACCAAATTCAAGCGTCTATTACTCTCAGTGTTGTAAAAGAAAGAGAATATCAGCATTTCCGTTTTCTCTGGAGAAAACTCGATACCTAGGTTTGTAACCCACACTTCTAAATTGTTGAGTGTGGTTTGCAAAGGACTTTGAAGGTCGGCGATGTTGTTGCTGGCGACTGATACAACACCGTCGTCCGCCAATTGCCTAAGGCTACAGCCAGGTGCAAGGCAAGTATCTATATCGTTGACATAAAAATTGTACAACAAGGGGCTCAAACAGGACCCTTGTGGTAGTCCATAAAAGCTGACTCTCCGAATTTTCATGAAGCTATTGTCGAAATTCATTGCCTTTTCCGAAAGGAGGTTGAATAAGACGTTATTCAGTCTTGGGGTTAAGCCCGCAGATTCTAACTTTTGACACAGAACATTGACTGATACTGAGTCAAAAGCCCCCTTGATGTCAAGAAATGCAGATGCCATCATTTCTTTACGAGAATGAGCCATCTCGATTTCGGACACAAGCAGCGCCAAGCAATCGTTGGTACCCTTGCCTTTGCGAAAGCCAAATTGGGTACTTGACAAGAGGCCTTTGGATTCAAGCCAATTGTCCAGTCTAAAAAGAATCATTTTCTCAAATAATTTTCGCAGACAAGATAACATTGCTATCGGTCGATAAGAATTATAGTCTGATGCCTGTTTGCCAGGTTTCAAAAGGGTGACTACTTTCACTTCCCTCCACTCCAACGGGACGGTGTTAAGCTCCAACATAATGTTGAATAATCTCAACAGCCGTTTCTTCGCCAGATCTGGCAGATTATGGAGCAATTTGTTCCGAATCTGATCCAGTCCTGGAGACGAATTGTTGCTGGAGTACAGAGCAAGCGATAGCTCAACCATTGAGAACGGTGAATCCATTTGCGGATCACTCCCATGAGCACTCTGTTGATATGGTGGTGCTTGAGCGAAATCAGGGCAGACTTTTTGTGCAAATGGCTCTAGCCATGCCCCAGAAACCCTTTCGCTCTCGTTTGTTGCTTTGCTGTTGCGCATCCTTTTCGCCATGCTCTGAAGCTCCGTTAGCGAAGTGGAAGGCTTGAGGTTTTTGACATACCTCGGCCAGTATGACCTTTTTTTGCTTTAAGCAAGTTTTTGCACCTACGCTCCAGGCCTCTATAATGAATGTATAGATCCATGGAACCGGTGTCTCTATACCTGGCAAAAGCCTTCCGCTTCGCTGAGAATGCCGCTTTACAATCCGCGTCCCACCAAGGAGTGGGTGGTCTTTTAAAAATCCTTGCCGGGGGGGCGGCCTCGTTTGGGCACCGAGGGCGCACTCGTTTATCGCCATAACGAGATTTGCGTACTCCTCATTTACGGAGAAACTGGGTTCTACGCGGATTAGCAAAGCGGTCATTTGGTCGCCGTATTTCGTCCAGTCGATGTTCCTCGTTAAGTCACAATTAGCGGGGACTTGATCGACTGTGCGACTCATCTTGATAATCGAGATCTTTATTGACAGATGGTCGCTACCAAGCGGGTCTTGGATTACCTTCCACATAGAATCCAGCCCAAAAGATGACGAACAAAGAGAAAGGTCTATTGCTCTGGGTCGTGCCATAGGTGAGGGCACCCTAGTTGCTTCACCAGAGTTTAGAATTGTCAAACTGTGTGTGTCGCAAATATCCCTAATGATTGGTGCACGATTATCGTCATGCGTGCAACCCCAATCTGATCCATGGGCGTTAAAGTCGCCCAGGATGAAAATGGTTTTGATAGTACCGTTACTACTGTCTCAAGATCCTTGTTGATCTTCTTTGGATCCAGATTGGCTCCCGGTGGGATATAAATTGAGGCAATAGAAACGTCAAGATCTCCTAGCTTTGCCTGGATCGCGACGTATTCGATTACCTCGGGTGTGGGGAGGGGTATTCTGCTGAAGCTGTGACTGCTACGAATACCAATTAACACTCCCCCACCACGCCTATCGCTAGTTGGATCATGTCGATCTTGACGAATAATATTATATCCCGGGAAGGTAATATTTTTATCGGGTGAGAGCCAAGTTTCACTTAGGGCAAATGCGTTACAATTGTGTTGCCCTATAAGTACTTTAAAAGAGTCAATTTTACCTAAAAAACTTCTGCAGTTCCACTGTAGTATAGTGGTCATTGGAGGCATTAATCATCCAAACGGACCATCATACTAAGACAAGGCCATTTTGATAACCACTGCTTGACCATTCCTCTTAGGAAAGGAAATGCCAGGGGAATCAATCCGGTAAGGGGTTCCGGGAGGTGGAGGGAGTCAAGGAGAGAGTGTAAATCTCTGTCAGGCTTGGGAGGGATGGCCTGGAGAAAGATCTGGGTTCGCTAGGGAACGCCAGATTGCTGGGATTGGAAGGGTTACGGGAACGTGGATGGGTGCGAGCGTCACGGGGGGGTTTGGAGCCCTGGGTTTGGCGTGGGGTCGCGTTGTCGTGACTAGTGTTGGCCGTTCCGGTCCGAACCTAGTAAAAAAGTTCCGTTCTTTATGTAGGCCGTTCCGTTCCGATCCTTTATACAAATCGTTCCGTTCCGTTCATTCCGTTCTTTCCGTTCATTCCGCTCCGTTCCGTTCATTCCGTTCTTTCCGTTCATTCCGCTCCGTTCCGTTCATTCCGTTCATTCCGTTCCGTTCATTTCGTTCTTTCCGTTCATTTCGTTCTTTCCGTTCATTCCGTTCTTTCCGTTCATTCCGTTCCGTTCAATACGTTCTTTCCGTTCACTCCGTTGCGGTCTTTGCCGCTTCAATATTGTCAGCAAGGTGCTATCGTTCGTGCGTTCCGTTCTTTAAAAAAACCGGCTTTGTCCGGCTGTTGCTTGCTGCATGCAAGATAACTGTTCACTCTTTCTCGCACACAGTATGTGTTGCCTGTGCACTCTCCCATGCTCACAGGAATATTCATCGCACTTCGTCGCGTATCGTTTATAAAAATCGTGATAAGCGAAACCAAAATATGTTATTTGGTGTTATGGTGTTATTTGTAACATCTATTATACTTTTTGTTATAATTTAGCTTATCCTAACCAGACAAATAATTATTATCAAAATTTAAATCTGTACTCATATGGCAGAACGGGTTGGAAGAGATGTATTTTAATATGCGATTATGAACAACGAAAAATAAAATGTATTTATTTTTTATGCCACGATATCCGCTTGATCTTGGTACTCGGCATGATTCCAATATTTAGCCATTCGATTCGAAGCATTCTGTTCCATTCGACAACCGTTTGAGTGCCGTTATGTTGTAAACGATTTATGTGAAAAAAAAAACTATTTGTTGTAAGTAGTAAGTGAACTTCAAATAATTAGTCAATCTCGTGATACAATCGTCAACTCCTACCGCTCAATAACATCGGCATGGGTAAAAGCCTCGAATGGATCGTGCCCCCATACGCTGGGATGATTATCCTGCTATGGGCATTTAAGTTACTGATAGCCAAGCCTATTAGTGGTACAGGAAGTGTTAATAATTATTAACGTTAGATTCGATCTGTCGGTGTTATCTACAGTGATTCCCGACAGAGCGCGGTACAAACGCGTAGTGTGGGAAGCATCCAATACCGATCGAGCCGAATATTCCCGATCGCTCAAAGGCTCCCGAACAGCGTGGCTAAGGCAATGACCGAAGGCGACTCTTTCGCGGTAGCCCGAGTCAAGCGATTGATTTTTAGCGTCGCAATAATAAAATAATATAAGACTGCTTAAGAAAACGCTTGTTATTTAATACTTAATACTACTACGGGCGAAAGAAAGAGTGCTGTTGCAATAGTTTGCAACAGGAAGGCTTTGACCGAAAATGGTCGTCGCATCTACAAAGTTAAAAAAATGCTAGATAATAAATGCATGCTTTATATTAGCACAGCTGGTACAGCTTACTGGATATAGGATGAACCCATTTGGATTTGGTGATTCAGAATGATGATTTAAGAAACGCCTTTTCATATCCTGTCTCAAGTAACACCCCCCCCCCCCCCCCCCCCCGGATGACAGTTTGGCTTGACAGTGACAGCTCTGGTTCGGTTCATTTGCACCCTAGGTTCACGTTCCGTTCTTTTTGAAAAATGAACTAGTTCCGTTCCTTTTTTTAACGAAATTCCCAACACTAGTCGTGACGTCGAGGTGCCTTTTTGGGTGAAGCTTTAACATTTTTTTTTATCGTCTTTTTGTTTGGTACCCGTGTTGTATACAATCTTTTAAACTCCATTTAATGGTGCCAGATTGGGCAACGGTTCATTACCCTCCAATAGGGAAGGTTATCGAACGGATTCACATTTGAGGTGGACTTCAAAACATCGGTGTACGATCCTCTTGTATTCTGCAAGACGGCCCGTTTGTGTTCCGATTGTTTTTTTCGGTAAACAGAACACAACGACATTTCGTGCCATTCCTGCTTGCAGTGAATGCATTTCTGGGTTTCGGCCTTGCATTCGGATGTTGAATGCGATCCCTTGCATTTGCCACACTTCACGGAGTTTGTGCAGTAAGGCTCTGAATGTCCAATCTGGCTACATTTTGTGCAGCATGCTATTTTTTGCACAAATGGTCGACGGATGGGCACTCTGAGCCCTTCAATGTACAGCGTGTTTGGCAGGACTGTACCCTCGAAGGTGATCCGGAGTGAGGAAGTCTCACGGAACACCTTCTTTCCATCGACCGCACTTGAAGCGTAAAGTTTTTTAACTTCAAGGACCTTTACCCGAGGGGAGGATTGGTGTAGAAAAGCCCCTTGTCCGTACTTTAGGATGTCCTCTAAGGGGTAATCTAAGTCATCAATGACACCGACGACTTCCACCAATCCACCGGGAATATATACCCGGTAATCCTCCGTATAGGACGGATCGGCCGCAATAGCATTGGCTTGCATCCGGTCTTTTGTGGTGACCCGCAGCTTGTTTGGACGCGGGCGAATAATGTCTAAGACACCTGGGTATTTTTTATAAACTGATGCCGTAATTGCTCTTACATCGAGCTGTTTATTTTTCGGCATGAAAAATACATCATGTATCCCGTTATACGATGCGGGATACGCTCGGAATCTGGGATTCCCTTTCAACGATTGACCCATGAATTGATCACGGGACGTTGAAGGTAAGGGCTCGTTACTAGCCTTTTTTTTCGCATTCTGTCCTGGATCAGAACTTTTTCGCTTCACTGTAGTAAAGCCCTCCTCCGATTCATCCATCGGCTCCGCCTCCATGAGAGAGTCGGAGCGAGAGAAACAAAAAAAAAACCCAACTGTGTGACGAGAAAGGATAGGTAAACAAGAGAGGATCACTTACCACAAGTAGACACACGAGAGCGAGAGTACACGACGAACGAGCGCTACGCACCTGTCCGACGAATGCGCTCTACACTCACAAACCTACACTACAGTACACACGCAGCGCGTATACACGCGCTGCACACAACTCTACGCACTACACACTGTACGCACTATACACTAAGCACAGATCGCTTTCCGATCGTTCTCGCACGTATTCCTTTGCAGTGCGTATGGTCGAGGTCAGTGGCTTGTTGTCCGGCAAAAAATCCATCCACTTGGAGCGCGTATCGATCACGTCTGATTCGCTTCGTGGTTGGGGACAGAATGGGAATATCATGTTTGTTATTGAAATATTTTGCCCATACACTATCAGCTGTAAAATAATATTAAACATTAATTATTTTTAGGTCGTTCTGGTGTATATTTTTCTCATCTTTCGTGGTTACAGTACTTCTTTTTACATTTTTTAAATTGATGCCTTTTGTTGTGGGCAGCCGTGCGTGCCGACCCCTGGACTTGCCGTGGCAGTTGCGCTGCCACCGGTCAACGCCCAGGGGGACGACAGTGTGTACACGCACACTGTCGCACACACTAAGCGCGCAAGGCTTAGTGTGTGCCGAGCGCCGAGCAGAGTGTGCACGAAGTACGATCGAGCAGGAGCTCTCGGCAGGGGCGCTCGGTGCGGCTGGCGCGCGGCCTACGTTGTAAAGTGTTGTACGTTTTAACGTGTTTGTATATGTTTGTTTGTTTATTATTATTTATTATGTAAAGTTTTAATGTGTAAATAAAAGTAAAAAGTGCAAAGAGCAAAAGACACAACATCGAAAATAATACGGCAGATTTAGATGTTGCAATGGAATGTAAAGAAGACATGTATGACGAAGAGGAATCAGATCAGGAAACATTATCAATACATGAGACTGATAAAATGGATTTTTCCAATATGTCCTTCGAAGAATGCAAAACATTTTATGCTTTGTCAACAAATCAGTCACACATCGCAATCGATCTGCTGTCTAATATATTATCAGCTAACCTGGGACGAAGCCTACCAAAATCTGCTCGAACTCTTCTGAATACCAGGAGGAATAATGACGATATTCACAACATTCCCGGAGGCCAATTATGGTATTACAGTGTTGCTCAAAACATTAGAAACTACTACAGGTAATAGCATAAAGTATCTAATAGCATACGAACACTCATATTTGGCTTTAATTTCTAGCTCTCGTGTGCAAAATATGACAACGTTATCCATCAACATTTCGATTGATGGATTACCATCAGTGCTGCAAAATGTCATGAGTATCACGAGATTTTCACCAACGAAAACAATGAACATATCCGTGGTTGCTTGATGCTCATTGGTGATAGTCAATAAAAGTGCGTCATGACATGCTGAACACGACATGTGAATTCTTGAGTCCAACGCGATACTCTGACTGACAAGCTTAGCTTAATGCCGGCGCAAGCATAATCATGATTTTTTTCTGGCTGTAAACAGTGGTGCCAAATGCCACTGTTTCAATCATCAACACTCATGACTGAAACGAAGCTCAAATCAGATCACGTACACAACTGAGATGATCAGTGACTATACTCAAACAGTTGAAGAATCAATCACATGCTTGGTGACGTTTAGTTTAGCACCCAACTTTTGGTCACTCACTTGGTCACGACATTGTTGTCGGCGATAATCGCGACATTCTTGGAATATATATACTTGGCGCGTGGGCTCTAGCAACAAAATGAGCATGTTTTCTCCCTCTATCTGTTCTGATTATCTGTCGGGTCAAACAGAGCGAGAAAACATGCTCATTTTGTTTCTTGGAACCACTCGCACGCAATGCATATCTCCCGTGACCATCGCGATGATCACCGACTGAAAATGTCGCGACCAAGTGATTGAACACGAGTTGGTTGCACACAATGTCACCAAGCATGCGATGGTCGCACCAACTGTTTGAGGCTCGCCTCTGATCTTCACAGTAGAGCTCGTGACGCTGAGATGATTTTGTTTCAGCCAGAATTTGTCATGACTATGTCAGTGACATTTTGAAAAATTGATCACAGCAAAAAAAGTCGTGATATAGTGACTGACCAAGCGATGGTCGCAAACATGTCATGAACATGTAATAGTCACAGCAATCGTTCTGAGTATCACCTCTGATTATCACAATTGAGTACGTGACGCTGATATGAATTTTGTTTCAGTCATATTTTTTTATAACATTGATAGTGACATTTTGCAGCTATGATTACCATTGTACAAAAGTAGTAGAACACAGTTTTGGCCTATATTGATGGATATTGAGGAACTAGAAAATGCTCCAGTTATGACTGTGGGTATATTTTGTGGTCAAAGCAAGCCAACAAACGTGCAGGACTATTTGAGAAAGTTGGTGGATGACCTGAAAGATATCCTGATAAATGGTATTTTGATCAATTCTACTAAAATCAAAATCAATATGCGTGCCATTATTGCGGATGCACCTGCTCGAGCATTTATTAAGTGTATGTCAATTGGATTTGGTACATGATTTATAATTAATATTAAATGTTCTATCATTTCTCAGGATCTGCGTATTTTAATGCTACTCATGGATGTATGAAGTGTACCTGCAAAGGAGAGTTTAGTCCCCTTTCAAATACAACGATTTTTAAAAGCATCAATGCCTCTCTTCGAACAGATAAAGAATTTCGAGCCGGAACATACCCAGATCATGTGAAAGTAATCTCTCCTCTTTTAGAAATACCTGACATCGATATAATAAGAGATGCCATAGATTCAGAATCAATGCATTTGTTTTACTTAGGTAAATTGAAAAGACTTTTATTTGTAAGGAGAGATGGGAAGTTAGGGAAATGTTACAAATGGTCTGGTATGCAATGCGATAGTGTATCAGAGCACCTAGTAGATATATATTTGCCATCAGAAATATATAGAAGGTTTAGACGATTAGATGAGTTAAAAAATTGGAAAGGTACTTGTAGAGTTCTGGTTCGGTGCAATATTTATTCGCCCGTCTTCGGCGGTGGTTCAATAATAACTGTCAACCTATTCTCCCTACTTGTACATGCTGTCCCTCTCTGTCACTGCTATTGCATTCTACAATCCCTTTCCTCCTCCAAGAAAAACAGTGAAAAAAAAAGCCTCTCTTATATTCTGTTATACAGATTTTCTATGGTTTTCAACTTAAAGCAAACAATTCACGGTTTACAATATCGATTGTATATACATCTACGTCTAATCCTTAAATCCTAACAAAAACCAAATTTGCATGGTCTAACTTTTTAATTGTCATAATACTTCATGATTCTGACTACTCTGTCGTGGTTTCCTGCAAATGATTTTTTTTGTACATCTACATCTCGATCTTCTATTCTTCCACTTCCTTCATAGCATTAGTAACTTGATGGTTGTATCATATATGTGCTCCATCTCTCCGTGTTCTGAAATCCTATTGCGTGTAGTACATTTCCGTGTCTCGGCTACCTCGAAGGACTTCTCTGCATCATGATTCAGGGTACAGTCCTGTGCATTACGCTAAAGATAAGCTGCAAAAAACATTATTTTTCAAAATAATTTCATTTTTCATTTAAAATTCCCAAACTCAATACTTATCCGATACATGTAACTGTAACTACAGCTGATTTTTCTTTGAGATCTGCGCTCAACCGCTTCAACATCCTTCGTTGGTTCAATTCTACCCGGTGTCACTTGCTTCTGCATTGCTCCTATAATTCCGTGTCATCTTCCTTCTCGCTTTCTTTGCTTGACTTCATTCTTAACACTTCAAACACATCTACATTTATAACTCTCCTCATCGATGACTCATGTCTGACTTTTTTTTTTGCAAGGTAGATTCCTATTCCAACGCTTACTTATTTCAACATCTCAAAGCCTATTTGACATAAATTACGTATATTCTACATATTTGCAGTAATGTTTGATTCTTGTCTTATTTACTTCTTCTATTTATCACAATTCCTACAATACGTCGCTTCTTCGAACTATCTTTTGTATCTATACTTCTTGTTAACTTTACTCTTCCCTATTTTCCTAACTCATTCCGATGCATTTTAGCTTTTGTCAGTCTCACCATGATCAATAGACATTACATAATATTTCATTACATTATTATGGACATTATCTTTCAGATATCATCTTAGCTGGTCTTACGGGCTGGTCTTACGGGCTGGTTTTACAAACTTGAATTCTTTTTTTTATCTCACGTATAATCTACTGACCTGGGACTCGTCCAAAATGTTGTCAGTTACTCTTTATTCCATGAAGGAATGATTTTTCCTGCACCAACTTTTGCTATCTACACGTACTGGAAGGTGTAGCAAAATATCAAACATGTTATTGTATATGCTCTTAAATTTTCTTCTTTCTTCTTTTTTTAACCTTATGTTTCATTTTGTCCGTAATGAATTTTCATTTCCCTTTTTTGCGATGTAAGATTGCAACTACCTTAAGTAGTCATTATGATCTCTTTTTTTAATTGTTAAGCATTTAAAAATTAATTTCCCATCCTATTTTAATAATCTTCATGATCAGCTTGTTACTCTGTGTTGTCCGTGTGTATCAATCTGTTAGTGACTTCATTTCGATTACTTTAACCTTCGCTCGCGTAGATAATTTTGCCCATTTGTCCAATCATATGCCTGTCTTCTTCTAATTGCTTTGGCTACTATCCTCGATGGAGCCTAATTTTTACCAGCTGTTTGCGTTGACCTTATTCAACCCTACTTCAAGACCTTAACCGAACTTATCGCTAATTTGCTCTAAACCAGGTACCAAAATCGGTCAGTAGGCTGTCAAATTGGACGTCCTTTCATCCTAGTAGCTATCATAGCAATTAGCCTAGCTCCATCTGGAATGGGTTGAAATTGGGATTGGTCGATCTGGATCTGGAGATCTGGACAATCTATCTGGATTGCTATTATAGCGAGTAAACCCTTCGGACCAATGTTTTTTTTTGAACTTGTATCCTGTTATCAATTTTGGTATTGTATCAGAAGCATAGGAAGAGCAATGATTCCCTCTAATATTTTTGAAATACTCTATCATTACCACAAACCTCCAAAGCAACTGCATTCTTAAAATACTACATGTTGTTGGATAAACACAATAACGATTAATGAAATCAACAAATTGATTATTTTTCAATCTCCAATAGCTAGATCCATAGTTTATAATCAAGTCTTCTAATCTATCTATCATCATGTGCATTTCGGTTGAATCACAATTCTGTCGTGATGTATTAGCATTTGATTTGCAAACAAATCCCGTTTGTTTATATAAATGCATGACTAACGATTTTATGTAATTATTTTTAACAGTAGGAATTATTCCCCGATTTTCGTTCGCATTACATTACTTTCTTTGAAGTTATCAACAAGATTCCTAATTAACAAGACTCTAACAAAATTTGCCTATTGTATTTTTTATGCATCAAAAGTGCCTTATTAATCAAAAGTCAGCACCACATCTAATTTTGTTTTATTCTAGTAAATGTTATCACATAATACAAACTATCTCTACATTCTTTTCGTTTTTTTTATTTACTGTATCCTGTCTCTCAGTTGTATTTTTTCTCTAAATCTTCAATTTTATTTTCTCTCTCTCTCTCTCTCTCTCTCTCTATGTCTCTCTCTCTCTCTCTCTCTCTCTCTCTCTCTCTCTATGTCTCTCTCTGTCTCTCTCTATCTATCTCTATTTCTCTCTCTCTTTCTCTGTCTCTCTCTATCTATCTCTATCTCTCTCTCTTTCTCCGTCTCTCTTTATCGCTTTTTTATGTGCAACTGTGCACTTCACATAACAGCCGGAATCGCATTCTTTTTATCGCACATAATCACATTCAAGATGTCACGCACATTGAGCTTCTCGCGCTGCCAGCCACTCTTTAGCTTGTTTTTTATATTAATCTATGTTGTCTTTATGTGACAACTTGGCTTGCCAGATTAATCTCTTTTTCCACCAATATACTTTCCTTTCTACTTTTGTCGTCAGCGTATGCTGCAAAATATCAATTTTCCTATTTTAGTATGGCAATTCTTCTAACTTGATATCTATGTTATGGAACCATACCGATCTAACATTAGTTTTAATGCGGCACTTCGAAATTCCTCGGTCTTGCCTTTGGTGCTACATACTGGATATTGATACTAGATCGTACTGGACTCACATTCTCATTACAATATGGCACTAAAGATTTCTCTGGACTTGCCGTTTGTGCTACGGAACCATACCGGACTCACATTAACTTTAACACGGCACTTCGAATTTTTCGGACTTGCCTTTTGTGCTACGGAATCATACCGGGCTCACATTCTCATTACAGGTGTCCCCCGAGATACGACTGTATTTGGGACCGAAAAAAAGTCCCAACGCAAGGCGTAAGTCGAAAAAATCGTATGTCGAATATCTGTCAATGTAAAGTTTATAACCGAAGTTGAAGAGTCGAAATCTATTATATCGTGTTTTTTATTTGAAATAATGTTCGATAATGTATAAATTTTACACAAAAAGTCGTTTACACAATATAGATATTCAATATAGGGTAGTTGTGGAATATTTGGAAATTTGTGTGTAACGGTTATCAGCTCAGAAATTCAAAAATATAGATCAATTTCTGCTCGATGACAACTTTTCACTGTCAAAATCAAAATCGTCGTATCTGCGAATCGTCGTAACTCGAGGGGGTCGTAACTCGGGGGACGCCTGTATATGGCACTACGGATTTCTCTGGACTTGCCCTTATTGTGCTACGGAATCACACCGGACTCACATTAACTTTAATACGGCACTTCGAATCTTTCGGACTTGCCTTTTGTGCTACGGAATCATACCGGGCTCACATTCTCATTATAATATGGCACTACGGATTTCTCCGGACTTGCCCTTTTGTGCTACGGAATCACACCGGACTCACATTCATTTCAATACGGCACTTCGAATTTTTTCGGACTTGCCTTTTGTGCTACGGAATCATACCGGGCTCACATTCTCATTATATGGCACTACGGATTTCTCCGACTTGCCCTTATTGTGCTACGGAATCACACCGGACTCACATTAACTTTATTACGGCACTTCGAATCTTTCGGACTTGCCTTTTGTGCTACGGAATCATACCGGCTCACATTCTCATTACAATATGGCACTACGGATTTCTCCGGACTTGCCCTTATTGTGCTACGGAATCACACCGGACTCACATTAACTTTATTACGGCACTTCGAATCTTTCGGACTTGCCTGTTTACTATGGAAAAACTGCGCTATGGATTTGTAAACAGACTCGCATTTTATTTGTTTCGGATTGCTGTTCGCTACGGTCTTCGACCGGACTCGCATCTCCTTTTACGACTGTTTGTTTTTTTTTTTATAAAATATTTTTATTTGCACTGCGGTCTTTAACCAGACTTGCATGCTTCTTACTGTTTCAGTTTTCATCAAAACTAGTGCGCTACGGATTTTTAACCGGACTCGCATCTTTTTTTAAATTGAAATTTTTTCAACATCTTTCTGTTTCTGCAAACACTGTGCGCTTGGGGGTTTCAGCCGGATTCGCATTCTTTTTTATAATCATTATAATTATTTCGATATGCACTACGGTCTTCAACCGGACTTGCATGCTATTTTAAAATTATATTTATTCAAAGTCTCTTTTTATTACAAACACTACTTTGCGCTGCGGAGTTTCAACCGGACACGCATTCTCTTTTTTTAATCAATAGTATTATTTTGGGTATGTACTACGGTCTTCAACCGGACTTGCATTCTTCTCGATTTTTCATGTTCTTTCTTATTTTTTTTTTTTTAGTTTGCCAAACTGCGCTGTAGATTTCAAACCAAACTCTCATTCTCTTTTCCCGGTCAGCAAAAATAATCATGCTTTCTCGCTCTTACATATTAAAATGTTTGTTGGGTTCTGTTAGTAAGCGTCAGTTTTGTTGATTGGGTACGCAACATGGCTGTCATTTACTTTCCACGTTTGGGACAATGCTTCGGGATTTTGCCGAACTCACCTTTTTTCCTTTCTTTCGTAAAACGCTACGTGCTACAACTTTTTTTCCCAGACTCACTCTTTCCATCATCTCTTATCTGCACGTTTTACACACCACCAACAAAAAATCGTACCGACTGCGCCAATTGTAGAGTTCTGGTTCGGTGTAATATTTATTCGCCCGTCTTCGGCGGTGGTTCAATAACAACTGTCAACCTATTCTCCCTACTTGTACATGCTGTCCCTCTCTGTCACTGCTAGTGCATTCTACAGTACTGAGCCAGCATCATTTTTACACTACGCTGGATTAGTGCTTTTAAAAAAGGTATTTCAATCTGAAGCTTACTGTTATGTATGTGAACGCAGGATAAGTGACAGACGTCAACAGCTGTCATCCAAGCAGACCACGCCGCTTGCGTCCGCGCTTTTTTTTACTCTCTCTCGCTCTCCGATTGCCATTGTTATCGCGTATAAGACGAATTTTGTAAACCCGAAGTATTTTTCTAATAAATCAGTGAAATCACAACAGTAAATACAGAACACTTACGAACATTTTCTACTACTTTTTTGTTTAGTTTAGTTTAGTTTAGTAATCGATGGACTATGAAGCCCTCTCGAGTCAAAATTTGTTTACAATACACATTATATAACGAACAGAATATTTATATATTGTTATTGTTGAACACATTCCAAATTGTGCAGTCACGAGGCTCTCATCTCATCTCATCTTTGGACCACTTCTTTCACTCTCCGCTTTTCGATATGAAAACAAATTACAGTTTATAAAAAATTCTCTTCGTGGCACCAATAGACCTTTAGCTCAGGTCGCCTATAGAATTATATAACTTTAATTTTTTTTTCGATTGCTTATAATACAGTTTCATCTTATCCATTCACTAAGAAAAACAAAACAAACGATTTAGTTATATCTTCTGGATTCCTCTTGCAAAACAACAATCGAAATAGTTGGTTCATAACTTTTGACAAGCAAATAATTCGTTACCATTCTTTTGTTTTCGATTCTGAAACAGAGATAAAAATTGAAGGTTTTGTTTTCCAGGCAATACAGACTATTTTCAATATCCCATAAAATCTAATAATTTATACGTTTTCCGGGGAAATCGGCAAGATTTAAGAAAAAACTTCTATGTTTAAGTTAAGTGATATTAAAAGCAAGCTAGCTGCTGTAACAACAAATGATGGCGATGAATATGTTTCTGTCCTTTTACTGCATACGTTACGATGAGTACGAAGTGTCAATAAAAAAAAAATAACATGTGAATAATTACATTGAAAAGTTTTTTTTTATAAATTCATATAATTTATATTTTTTATTATTTTTATTTAACAGTCACCGAGTATGTTAAGTAAATAGATTCGTCACAATTATATTGTGATTAGTAGAACTATGTTAAATAATCAATATATCACATTTCATCGTGTTTGAAAGTATGTTAAATTGTTTTTCTAAATCCTTTGTTATTTAGTTGCTTCTGTGCGTACTTTAACGAATCCTTGATAAAGTTTGCAACTGCATTCAAATAAAGTTGTTCATCATTAGTGTCTACTTTATAATTCATACTCATCATTTCTTTAAAAAGGTTAACAATATTTTGATATGATTGAAACTGCATCTTGCTCCCAGTTCTACCTACACCTGTCCAACTATATTTCTTTAAAATGCTTTTGTCAAATAGAATGTCAAATGCTTGTATCAATCTATTATGACTGATTTGTTCCGATATCAAAAAATCTAGCCAAATTCCAAGTTTTTCGAGATCATCCAAAGTTTTTATAGTTTTAATATTAGCATGCTTTTCTTTTAGATGTGGAGGCACACGAGGACAGATCTTATCAAGCAAATTATTCATTTGGGTGATAAGAGTTGCTTGCATCTTTTCGATTCTTGAAAGCCTGTTATCTATTTCGTTTAGTTGCTGAGTATGGTATGGTATGGTCATAGTCTCCTTTTCGGCTTTGTGTTTGTTTAGGAACATTGTTGTTTTCATTTATGGGCAGATGATTACTTTTTACTAAGTTATTTGGATCACAGGGGATATATGAATGAGGGTATTGTGCATTAGCATCGTCCATATCTGCAAACATTTGATAGCCATGGCTTGAGCATACTGTTGCTACCGAGTCATTTATCGTATCACATTCATCATTTGCGTCAATTTTAAGAAGCCATTCTTCTGTAGAGTATTTTGCAGATTGATTTTCTTCTACAGCCACTTTAGTTTCGTTGCCATGGGTTGAATATAGTGATGATACCGAGCCGTTTATCGATTCAACTGCATCATGTGCATCGTTGTCATGAAACCATTCTATAGACTATTTAGACCATCGATTTTCTTCAACAGCTTCTGTAGTTTAATTTTTAACATAATCTATCACCATTAAGCTTTCAAAGTTAGCTCTTTTTATACCATCTGATGTAGGTAAGGATGTGATGCTAAAATCAGAGTTATTTTCATCACTCATAGCAATTACCAGTTGCTCCGCATCTTCTATCGTCCAGATGTTCTTTTTTCACGACTTAATCTTCTCCCAGTTGGGATTGCCCGTGCGATTCCCATCGCTAACCATTTGTTGAAGATGGCGTTTGTTTTTATATTTTGGCCAAAGATGATATTATTTGCCTCGGCTTGTTTCCTGTATCCAGCCCTCTGGAACTATATATAGCTCGGCATTTCCTCTTGCATCAGTTGTCTGAACTATGGAGTGCGGCATTTTACTGAAAAAATATTTAAACAACGATGATTATGAGCAATCCATTATATACGTGTACTTGTGGCTCATACGCCGAAGCTCTACCTGTTCTATATGTCCTCTAACAACTTGGATGGCTTTTTACATCGATATCGATGACAAAGGCGCTACAAGATGGATGCACTCAAAGACCTCGGATCAGGACTTAACTACAATAGGTAAATAGAATAAAATCTTAGGTACAATCACATCACACTAATACCTTATCACAATATAATACACGCAATAAAGGCAATATTAACCAATGTGTATCCCTATAAACATCGACGGTGAAAATGACACACACACGTAGATACACACCGGCAAAACAAGATCGGACAATCATTTTTTTTGGCGCATCCGGATACGTTTGACATAGATTGCACATTTAAAACCCAGAGTTTAAAACTGACAACCCGGGCTGTCATGTTCTAAAAACAGTACATGTTCAAAAATTTGGTAGGTTAACGACTGAATCGACCACATTTAATCCACGTGCGTTTAAAATGGGTTAACAGTGGGTTACGGCCGATTTGGTTATCTGTATTCAACCATCTTCTCCAAGATCTGCCGCATGGTGAAGATCTGATCAATGGTTGATTTTCAGTTTCGGAATCCTTTTTGATAGTTTCCGACTATCTCTTTGACGTGCGGGACAAGGCGATCCTGAAGGATCAGGGAGAATATTTTATAGCCGGTATTCAACACCGCCGGTCTCGTAGTACAGTCGTCAACTCGTACAACTTAACAACATGCCCGTCATGGGTTCATTCCCCAAATAGACCGCGCCGCCATACGTAGGACTGACTATCCTGCTATGGGGGGGAATCAATTAGTCACTGAAAGCCAAAGCCCACAAGTGGGTACAGGCAGGCCTTGACCGACATCGGTTGTTAAGCCAAAGAAGAAGAAGAAGAAGATTCAACACCGCAATACTCCTGTAATTGTTGCAGTCCTATCTGTCTCACTTCTTGTATACGGGGAAGCCGAGATTCCAACCACAAGGCATCGATACGCTATCCCACACCTCAGTAACAATTTGATGAATCTCGTTTTCTAGTCGTGCACCTCCATTCTTGACCAGTTCGGCTGCAATTCCGTCGGTTCCGGGTGCCTTGTTATTTTTCAGCCGACCGATAGCCTTCGTGTTTCTTCTATGCTAGGTGGCAGTAGCATGAAAATATCTGCTAGTGGCGCTTCTAGCTGTTCGCTAAACTGGTCGTTGAGTAATTCATCAAAGTACTGAGTCTACCGCGAGAGGACCTCTGGCTGGCTACTGCACAGTTGGGCAGTTTAGAATAAATTTCGGGATAAAATTATTTTTGCAGAAATTGTTAGTTTTTATCGTTTTTAGTAAAGTATTATGATAGTAAATAACATTTTATATATAGTTCGCATCCATACCACGAGGTGGCGCTACATAAGATTGTGTTTTAAGGCATCTTTGCTTAGTTTTATTATTTTTTTGTGTTTTTTTTTCTTATGTTTGTTGTTTCTAATAGTATAAACCATTTTAAAATATACTGTAATGTGCCATAATATATGAACAAAACATAATAATTTTGAATAAGATAATATTTTCTGCTTTGTATAGGACATTTGTAGCTAATTCTCATAACTTTTACTTACAGGTAGTACAAATATCAAAAATTTACATTCACAACTTAGGTAGATGCTATTACAAGCTCCAGACGTCCAGTTCGCATTTCTAAAGACATGAATAAAGGCATTTAAATATTTAGATAGAGCAGGTACACTGAAATAAAGTAGTTCCCAAGTTCATAATGAAAATCAGCACATATTGTGTGTCTTTGAAAGTTAAAATTTTAAATCTATTGTTTAACAAAAATAAGAATTACACATTTTCCTGGGCATTGATATCACACAATATTCATCCAATACTTTTCCAAGTCCTGAACTGCCTTCAGAAGGGGTTTAAAAATAATAATCTGATGTTCTTGGTTTTACAACTATCTAAAAAATCAGAATTCAACGATAGCTACAAACAAAGTATTTACTTCATTTGTAAAGTTAAACTCTGTCTTTGTTTTAGTGCGTGTAGCTACTGATATTGAACTGGTTAACGAATCAGAGGAATACGGCTCATTACACAAAATGTCCTTCTGGATGCATTTTCTTTCTTGCAAAATATTCTTTGTAGCATACTCCCCTCTATCCTTATATTTAGTTTGTCACGACTTTTGGGAGTTTATTCTCCCAAAACGTCAATAGATTCTGGTGCATTCATAACTTTTTTCTGTTATGCATATAATTTTAGAATTATTTTCCTAATAAATAAATAAATAAATAAATAAATAATCTGGAGTAGGAAAAGGTATTTGGTTTTGATTTGCTTCATTATATTTAATAATAAAGTTAAGTTAGAATACAAATTTACATATTAGATAAATACATGAGCTAAACCTAACATACACAGTTTCGTAATGGAAATGAAAGTTGATCAAAAGCACGTAGAATATATTTTTGTAGAATACACGAAATACGCTACACTAGACACCTATGGAGCCGCCTAGTTACGCATGTGTCTGTTTTTAGAAAAAAGTTGATGTGGAAAAACTTCAATAAAATTCTCGTTCGCAAACTTTCACAGAATATTTCTTCACAGATTGATAGTATATATATTACACTACTATGTGACATATATGAGACAACGCCACTCTACGCCACTTTCATAATGGTATCAAGTCAAAAATTAAAATGATGAAATTTTTCAGGAAGTTTCTTCAGTTATTATCGTATATTTTTGCATAACATTAAATTAACTCAAAATATTTTATGTATTTATAAAGCTAGCTTAATATCCTTTATAAAATGGCTAAACTAAAAATCGGTTCATATTTGAAAAAGTTACAAAGGTTCAAAGTTTTCAAAAAAAGTGAAGATTTTTCTGCGTTTTTTTAACAAGTCTCGACTTTGAGAGGTCTTTTCTAGAGAACCAGAAAAGATAAATAGCTCATATTTGGTATTTTTATAAGTTTAACCCTTAGTATTAAAACCTACTATTTGGAATTGCGCTATTACAAAGTTGATTTTTTCAATTTCATCCCGGCAAATGCCCATTGTGTACTGACCAGATCTCCATCTTTGTTGACCTGCTATCGCTTGGTAAAACTTTCGTGTCGGTCCGTACGCCTCTCTGGTTTGTTCGAGTTCCCGCATGTTTTGCTCTTTCAAAGCATGCTTCTTGGAGCGGTGAACTCGTCTCTCTTCGCGTCTAAGCCGTGAATATTCCTCTGCGCATGCCCGCGTTCTATGTCGTTTCTGCATTGTTCGGTATGCATTATTTTTACGTTCGGTCACTTGTCTGCATTCTTCGTCGAACCAGCCAGATTTGGTGTTGCCACGACGTGGTGCGAGTATATTTCTTGCACAGTTTAATATTTTTGTTTTTAGAGCGTTCCACCTCTCGCTCGTAGTGTCATATCTATTTTCTGGTAGTAGAGACTCTTCTAAAGTGGCTTTGAATTCCTGTTGGACAGTAATGTCCCTTAGAGAGTCCGTGTTGAGCCGAGGCTGCGTGTTTTCTCCGCCCCCATTGGCGCGGGGGCGGGCGATTCTACAACGTATCACTAAGCCAACCAAGTAGTGATCGGAATCGATATTGGCTCCTCGATATGTTCTGACATTTAACAGACTCGACTGTCGTCGGCGGCTTATTAACACTTGGTCGATCTGGCTGAAGGATTCTCCATCAGGGTGCGCCCATGTAACCTTGTGGATTTTCTTGCGCGCAAATTTGGTACTTCCTACAACCAGAACCAGCGAACTGGACCAATCTACTACCATTATCGTTACTGTACTCATGCAGACTGTGACAGCCAGTGTATTGGCGGTACATTGGCTCCCTACCGACTTTTGCGTTGAAGTCCCCCAGGATGATTATGAGGTCATGTCTGGGGCACGCATCTATAGTTCTAGCGAGGCGGCCGTAAAAAAGCTCCTTCTCCTCTTCCTCTATCGTTTATAGCCTTGAAATCTATGATTACGGATTTCAGCCGAGGACCTACGGCGAAACCCGTTCCGAGCACGCGGTGGCGGTCGTGGCAGCTGTAATAAATGTCGTAGCATTGCTTACCACGCCTGTTGTGCACACCGTTCCCTAGCCACCGAAGCTCTTGTAGAGCTACGAGGTCCATGCTCAGTGTGGCTAGGGCGTCATCAAGTTGTTTCAAGGCTCCGGCTTTGCTAAGAGTGCGTACGTTCCATGAGCCCATTTTGATCGTTGTCCGGGGGCATGGCGTTGTGTCGGTATCGTTAAGTCCGTTTCGTAACTCTCTGTTGCTTTCCGTAGTCGATTGTTCCATGAGACTGGGTGACTGGCCCTGCGCTCACGTGGCCGTTTTATTTAACGTCGGTTCCCCCCCCCCCGACGGTTCTTATTTGACATTAAACATAGATTTAAGTGTGTTATTTTGTATTATTCCGTGAATTTATTCTATAATTCATTGTGTTTTCGACATTTTTGATGCTACAAACAAAGAAATCTTTTTTTTTTCAATTTTCACATTAATTCCTCATTATCTACGAGCCGCATGGACAATGTACGTGAGATTAGAACTCCTACTCACATGTTTTTAAATTTCGTACATAAACAAATCATCAAATATTTTGTTAATAAATTTCATTTTTTCGTTAAAATCAATATAAACAATCAAAAATGTACATAATAACAAAGAAATCTGTTCTATTTGCTTGTGTGCGGAAACCAATAGTTATCGGTTTTAAAATGACGTAAGGTCCCTCAACTATGGCGACCCCCCAAAGGCCACATGATCCACCACCTGATATTTTTAATCCACCTTGAGCAGATCCAAGTTGTTGAGCTCGCTGAAAGAAGACACACACATTCATAGACGGCTCGTCAAAGCACGGTATTTGTATTGGTGTTAGTGAAGCGCGCGTGTAAAACAGAATGCGAACTCTCAACGCAGCGCGTTTATCCTTACTTCCTCAAGCTTCCTCATACCCCTCGGCCAGTATCACTCAAAATTTGGGCTCTCATTTTTTGCGTGGATATCTTTTGAAATACTTGTTAGATTTGAAATAAAAATGTCTTTTAGGATCATAATAATGTTTTACAACACAGCGTAGTAAAATTTAAAAAATCTTATTTTTTTTTTCAATCTTAAATGTGCTGTAACTCCAGCACCCCAACCGGGCAGGCAGCCAATTTTGAGTGGATAGTTATGACTTTTTCTAAGTTTTACTTACGTTTCTTTCAAAATTTCTATGAATTTTTGAGTTGATTTGTTTGTTGTGTAAAAATATTTGTTAACGATCTATAAGATATGCTTACAATATATTTTTTTAAACCGGCTCCGACCGGCTCCAGACTATTTCGATGCCGGTTCCGGAGCCAGCCCCCTCCAACTCAACTGAGCCGGTTTCAACAGATTGCACCAAAATAAATCCTTTTCAATTAAGTTTCAATCAGGAAGACCCGTAAATAATGTTGAAAGGAATTCATAAAAAAACAAAACAAAAAAACTAAAAATCGACAAGTTGTAAACATTGTCCAACAATAAAAATCGACGTTTGACCTTCAACTGTTCGGCCGCACTTTCGTCGCGCTCCGTGATTTTTCAGTAATTTTCTTGTGTTTTCTGCGTCGCATCGCATTGTTGCCTAGTCTACGGACTATTACATCATCTGCTTCACATCATCGTTGCGTGTTGGCGAATTGTTTAGTTGCACCGCAACTGTGGTTTCCTGCTGTTTTTTCCTGCTCGGCTTAGCAGTGTTGTGCTGTGATTACGCTTGATTTCGCAATGGCGGCTATTTGCTTCTCGTGTGCTGAACCGCTAGAGTTCCACCGCGGCTGTTGCAAATTGCCCCCCGAACTGATTGACGCAGTATTGTCCAATGTCGACCTGCACTGGAGCTGCATTGGCTGCACTAACATTCTTAAAAATCTGCGCTGCCGTTCGGTAAAAGAAATAGGCGCCCAGGTCGGTTTCCAAGCCGCTTTCACCTCAGCTGTAGCAGCTATCGGCAAGCTCGTTGAGCCTATTGTCGCCGAAGTTCGCAGTGGTTTTACCCTCCTTCAAACTGCATCCACGCCTCACATTCGGAATCCTGATCCTCGACCGGCTACTGGTAGAAAGCGGAGGCGCGTAATCGAGGATTCGGCATCTCCTGGTGTAAACAGAATTGTAAACAGTCGCGGTAACATCCTTTGTGCCGCGTCATTGCCAAACGCATACACCAATACCACGATTGCCGTCCAGCCGGCACCTACACAACCGCATGAACTAGTGGGAACCGATCCGTTTTCATCACCGCTTCAAGCTGCACCTCGTGAGCCATTCACAGATAGGATCTGGATCCGCCTATCCCGCTTATCAACGGCCATCACTGTGGAACAAGTGGTCGTTTCTGTAAAGCGTCGCTTAGCCACCGATGACGTTATAGCGTATTGTCTGCTGAGAAGAGGGGTTAGTGTGGATAGCATGAATTGGCTTTCATTCAAAGTGAGAGTCCCGGCTATCCTTCGAGACGCGGCACTCACACCATCTACTTGGCCCGTCGGTATCGGTGTACGTGAGTTTTTTCCATCCCGTCAACAAAACCTCATCTCCTATAGCCACCCGAAACCGCTTTACAACACGCACACCAGCTACTAGTACTGATCACCGCTACACCACACGCACACCAACAACGACTCACCGTTTAGCAGCACGCACGTCTACTCCACCTGGTCCTGAAACAACATCATCACAACAGTGTCTGGACCGCCCCCAAACCACCGCGCTTCATCTCCGCACCTGCACCAGTCTACAATCGATCGCTTTTTTTCTCAACTAGACGAAGTTCCGCTCATTGCACGCAACAAACACGCCAAGCCTCATGCTCTGACAACGCAGCTCAATTGACTTACCGTATACCCGCTTTATCCAACCACCACAATGACAACGCTACCGCTGAGTATTTAAGCTGCTATTATCAAACGTTAGAGGTTTGCGCACTAAAACAAAAGAATTTCACCTAGCTGTATCGGAGGCTGACTTCGACCTTATCGCCCTCACGGAAACTTGGCTTGTTGACAACATTCCATCTGCTCTTCTCTTCAACAACAACTTCTCTGTTTACCGCTGTGATCGCTCTCTCAGCGGCTCTAGCTCTCGCGGTGGTGGTGTTTTGCTAGCCGTTTCTAACGCATACGAGTCGATAGAATTACCTTCCCGTGATCGTTCTCTCGAGTATATTTGTGTGCGCGTCACCTCGCTCAATTCACGCGGTTCGCTTTGCGCTCCTGGAGTGTCCAACTTGACTATGAGGGACGCTGTGCGTTGCTTGGCATCGAGACGCTGAAGCAGCGGAACTGCAACGCTCAGAGGCTGTTTGTCGCGGGACTTCTTGACAATCGGATCGACTCGCCCGCGCTTCTTTCGAGGCTCGACATGTATGTCCCGCCGAGATCGCTCCGAGCTAGATCGCTACTTGACGTGGAGGAACGCCGCACTCGCTTTGGCTCCTCTGATCCGTTTATTCGTATGTGCCGTGAGTTTAATGTTATTTGTGATCGTCATCAACCTGACATGTCACGCACCGCATTGTTAAATAGTATTCGTGTCGTGCGACCTTTTACATGTTAATTATGTTACTTTAGACTAAGCGTGACAAATGAATGACCGTAATGCGACTATGTTATAATGAATGAATGTAAATGAATTCGCTTCAAGTGGGCCACTTGCGGTCCGTTGAATTTTAATTAATAAATAACAAAAAAAAATAACCTGCAATAACGCACATCTGCACGTCATGGTAGTATACATTCCACCGCAGCTTAGCTCCGAGATATCGACTCTTCGCTCTCTACATGATTGTATCAGCGGCTTCACTCTCACACTGAAGCCTTCGGATCTGCTGTTTGTTATTGGCGATTTCAATCAGCCTAGCATAAGCTGGTCCACAGCTGATCCTTCGTCCTCGCCAGCATACTCATCAATCACGCACTATGAACCAACTGCGCGCTCACTGGCCAACAACACCTTTGTGGATGGATTTAAATTTAACGGATTAGTGCAACTTAATCACATCAATAATTCGCACGGACGCATGCTTGACCTGCTCTACGCTAACAATGCTGCAGCTAAATTGTGTTCGCCTGTCTTTCCAAGTGTTGTTCCGCTTGTACCTCTTGACTCCTACCATCCGGCGTTTGACTTCAATATACGTATTAACTCTTCGACCCGACGCAATTCGACGACTCGACAAAACTCGACGACAACCGCATTTTATCATTATAACTTTGCTAAAGCTGACTAAGTGAAACTGAACGACATGATATCAATGTTTGACAATAGCTTTGATTGTTCCAATTTTGTTTCACTTGACGAAGCAGTATGTTCATTCTCGTCCTTCATGCTGCAAGCCTTTGTTGTATGCGTCCCAGTTCAGCGACCTAAACCTAACCCCCCCTGGGCGGACCGCACACTCAAACGACTCAAACGTGTAAAAAGAGCTGCTTATCGTCACTACCAAACGCGCCGCAGCCAAAGATCTCGCTCGATCTACTTTGACACGCACTCTTTATACTGCAGCTATAACAGGTTCCGATATCGCAGATATTTGAGTAAAATCCAACGTAACCTCTGCAGGTGGCCTGACTCGTTTTGGCGCTTCTACAACAGCAAAACAAAATCCACGCATACACCGAAATCCATTACGTACAAATGAGCAACAAGTGCCAACACTAATGAAATGTGCAATCTCTTCGCGGATCGCGTCGCAGATTCCTTTTCACCGGCCATGAATGATACCGATACCATTGATGCTGCTCTCGTCAACATTCCGGCTGGCGCAATTAACATGAGCACTCCTTTCATCGACAGTGAGATCGTTTTATCTGCCCTAGCGCAACTAAAGCCTTCCTTCGCTCCTGGACCCGACGGAATTCCTTCTACCATGCTGAAACGCTGTCAAACGACAGTAGCACCTATCCTTGCAAAAATGTTCAATGCATCGCTAGCCAATGACTACTTTCCCAAAACATGGAGGAAATCTTGGATGGTTCCTATTTACAAAAAGGGCGACAGGACAGATGCCATCAACTACCGGGGTATTACATCTTTGTGTGCCATTGCCGCAGCTACCTAAGCCCGTATCAACATGGATTCGTCCCAAAAAAGTCGACTACCACGAACCTGGTTGAATTTGTAACCTATTGCACTAGTCAAATTGATGCCGGAGCTCAAGTCGATGCAATATATTTGTTATTTGTTATTTATTAATTAAAATTCAACGGACCGCAAGTGGCCCACTTGAAGCGAGTTCATTTACATTCATTCATTATAACATAGTCACATTTCGGTCATTCATTTGTCACGCTTAGTCTTAAGTAACATAATTAACATGTAAAAGGTCGCACGACACGAATACTATTTAACAATGCGGTGCGCGACATGTCAGGTTGATGACGATCACAAATAACATTAAACTCACGGCACATACGAATAAACGGATCAGAGGAGCCAAAGCGAGTGCGGCGTTCCTCCACGTCAAGTAGCGATCTAGCACGGAGCGATCTCGGCGGGACATACATGTTGAGCCTCGAAAGAAGCGCGGGCGAGTCGATCCGATTGTCAAGAAGTCCCGCGACAAACAGCCTCTGAGCGTTGCAGTTCTGCTGCTTCAGCGTCTCGATGCCAAGCAACGCACAGCGTCCCTCATAGTCAAGTTGGACACTCCAGGAGCGCAAAGCGAACCGCGTGAATTTGCGCTGGATCGACTCTAAACGAGCTAGGGGACGAGCAGCTGTAGGCCACCATACTACTGAAGCGTATTCTAACACTGGTCGCACCAAAGCACAGTATAGCGTCTTGATCCAAATCGGGTCAGTGATGTCTCGTGCTACTTGTTTTAGTAAGCCGATCAATTGGTTGCCCTTAGTGACAACGTGCTCTAGCTGGTCGTGGAAGCTCAACTTTTCGTCAAGGAGCACTCCTAGATCCGTGACACAGCTTTTGCGACCAATGGTAGATCCATTTAACGCATAGTCATACACTAAGGGGCACCGCTTTCTCGCAAACGTAACGACAACACACTTCTCGACGCACAATTCAAGACCATTCAAAGAGCACCATGACTGGAAGGCACTTAGAGTGGCTTGAAGGCGGAGTTGGTCTGACCGGTCACGGATAGGCAGGAAGCCGGTCACGGAGAGGCAGCCTTGATGTCCGTGTAGACTGCGTCGATCTGCGAGCCGGCATCGATGGTCCTGTGGCAGAGGCTAACGAACTCAACCAGGTTGGTGGTGGTTGAACGCTGAGGGACAAATCCATGTTGAGCTGTGCTAATGTAGTTCGAGGCAGCTGCGAGGAGAGGTTCGTACACCAGGAGCTCGAAGACCTTGGCGCAGGCACAAAGCAATGTAATGCCACGGTAATTACATGCATTTGATTTGTCCCCCTTTTTGTGCACTGGAACAAGCCACGAAGTTTTCCAGCAGGCAGGATAGATGCCCGAACGCAGCGAGTCGCGAAAAATCGAGGCCAGGATAGGCGCGATGGTGGTGCCACAACGCTTAAGCGTGGAAGCCGGGATCCCGTCAGGCCCTGGAGCAAACGAAGATTTCAGCCTGTCAATCGCTTTCGAGACCGAATACTCATCGATGATCGGCAAGTTTGGGGCCATAGCATCCACCGGTACGTTTGATAATGCGTCGGCTATCTGCCTCTCATCAGTTACAGCTGGAAGGAAGGTGGCGGCAAAGCGCGAGGCAAAAATATCACATACTGCAGACGGATTGTTGCCGTTGCGCCCGTTGTAACTGACGGAGCTAGGAAAACCAGAGGATTTCCGACGATTGTTTGCGAAGTTCCACAGTACACGTGAATTGCCGCGGCAGCGCAAAACCGTACGCCGTACGTGCCCCAGGTAGCGGAACCTGTTATAGCGCCGATAGAGAGAGTGCGCAGTATTATAGTTGCGCAATGCAGCGGGACACCTACGCAACAAATAATCGCGATACGCGGCAGCTTTAGCCGTTTTGAGCCTGCGCAGCGTTCTGTCACCCCAAGGGGGGCCTCGTTTAGGTCGTTTCACCGGCGTGCATTCATTCAGGGCTTGCAACATGAACCGCTCAAAATCTTTCACAGCGAGGTCAACCCTACTAGCAAAGAGAATGTAAAAGTGTGCGTCTTTCAGGCGAGGGGCATGTAGAAGCAGGGAGAGACGGCTGGAAATACGCGGAATTGCTAGGAGGCGAGAGCGTGTTTTGCTTTCTACACAGTTTTCGCACTTACACAATCACACATGTGTGAATGTGTGCGTTCACTTTCAGCCTGCGCGCTCAGTTTGGTTTTCTCGCAGCGGCTTGCTGGTGTCGGTGTCTCGCTCGCACTAGTGCAGCGAGTGTTCCTCGTGCGTTCCCTTTCTTGCTACCACACAAAATCGTCAGTACAGTTCAAGCCTTCGCAGCGTGAGGCCGCGCGCGTTTTAGCCTAAGTCCCGGGCGCTCGATGTAATTTGAAGTGAAGTGTTGAAGTTTTATTTATTTCAATTCACATTATTACGGCCTCGGTCGTATTTTCAAGTGTTGAAGTGTTGTGCGCATTGAAATAAAGCAGCGTTAATCTTTCATAATTCAACATGAATATGTAAATTATGCTGCTTTATTTCAATGCTTTTTTTTACAGTATTCAACATACACAACATACAGGCAGTAAGGCGGGTGCTTGAAGTGACGATTTTTTTATTATTTATAATAAAAAATATGTGTGGTTTTGTGGCAAGATTGTGGTTAGCGATGTGTGGAACTGTGCCTTAAGTTTCAATAAAGTGTTAAAATATCAACCGAGCTTGATGTGTTTAAGTTTTATTTCGATGCATGCGATTTTATTACGCTGCAAATCAAAGTGAACGAAAGCGCACAGCGCACAACGCGCAACGAAAGAAACGAGGGGGAGGGGGTGTCCAGCGCTACGCGCAAAGTGCGGCAACAGCGCAGCGCAAACCGAAAAGAACGCGCGGGAAGGGGTGTTCAGCGCAGCGCGCAAGTGCGGCAACAGCGCAGCGCAAACCGAAAGAAACGCGAAAGAGCAAGAACAGCTGATCCGCGCATCCAGCGCAGCGGGAGAGGAAAAAACGGGAGGGAGGGGGTATCAGCTGATCAGCTGTTTTGTATCGCGAGAGCGCCCCGTGTAATTTGAAGGCAAGCGAGAGAGCGCTGCGCGCGCTTGCTCTCAATTCGGAAAAAAATCACTGCCGCTCGACTATGGCGGACAATACAAATTCGACCGAACCCCTTCTCCCTGTTTCTACATGCCCCTCGCCTGTAAATTTAACTCTCTTTGCCTGTCGGGAAGAGTGGCGTAACGGGAACAATCGAAGACATTCGCGAACGAGGCGATCATCGGCAGGAGCCTGTTAAAGTCCGTCCGCGCGTAGTCAAGGCGTGATGTTAGCGCAGGAACGGCTGATTCCTCTCGTGGTAGCGGGATGGCCAACTCAAGCGCAGGGTGATAGGTGTCAATTGCTAGCAGCGGGGTGAGGCAAAGTTCAAGCGGAAGGCAAACAGAAGCAACAGCATTATTTGCAAACACCAGGTCTAACACGCGTCCGCTGGTGTTAAGATGACCATTGATCTGGAAAAGTCCGCTATGATGCATCTCGTCCATAAACAGAGCGGAGAGAGCCGATCGCGTACGTGGCTCATAATGCAGAAATGGCAAATCCGGATCATGCTGAGCTGCTGACCAGGAGACGAGAGGTTGGTTGAAGTCTCCTAACAGGAGTAAACCGTCTCCGGGATGCATAGTTGAGCATAATGAGCGAATGCAGTTTTCGATTTCACGGAGCGTGGCAGCATTTGCGGCAAGTCTAGGCGGGAGGTATGCAGCAATGATGAATAGTCGGGAATTGCCTATTTGTATTACAACGCACACTAGCTCAAGCGATGGATGCACCGTTGTGTGTTCCCGTGACGTCAGAGACTGAGAGCACGCAATCAACACACCTCCACCGCGGGAACATGTACTGTTGTCAACACTACGATCGCATCGGTAGACTCGGAAGCTATCGTCAAACAGCAAAGCCGAAGGTAGACTAGGATCGAGCTAGGTTTCCGTAAGCACTATTACATCGAAATTGGATTCCAACACCGACAGGCGAAACTCATCGACCTTCGTGCGCAGTCCCCGCACGTTTTGATAGTAAACAGAGGCAGTGGAACGGGCAGTGCGAAGCGCATTAGCAGCAGGAACATAACAGGTAGGTGTTTGTGCAGACTTAACAGAGGTTAGTCTATTCGTGAAAGAAACGGTCAAGTGTGGTCTGTTGTAAGTTGGTGTTGGAAGTGCGGCGAATTAAAAGCGGGCCGTCAATGACTGTTGAATTAGGACCATGAGTGGTGTCATTCAGCGTGTGTTCTCCCAATTGTGGTGATGTTAGTGTTTGAGCCTGTGAAGTTGATGCGTGTGCCGGTGAGTGATAGACAGTGGATGTTGGTGTGCGAGGCATCGAACGGCGATCGATGACAACAGGTGTGCGTGTGAGAGAACGGTGTTTGATGGTGATTGGTGACGATGAGTGTCCATGCTCTCGTTGACGGGATTGTACAAATCCACGTACACCAATACCGACAGGCCAGGACGATGGGGCGAGTGCTGCGTCACGAAGGGCGGCCGGTACTCTCACTTTGAAAGAAAGCCAGTTTACGCTGTCAACACTGACTCCCTCCCTCAGCAAGCAGTATGCTAGGACGTCATCGGTGGCTAAACGGCGTTTCACAGAAGCGACCACTTGCTCCACGGTGACGGCAGTGGACAAGCGAGATAGTCGGATCCATATTCTGTCTGTGGCCGGCTGGGGAAACGCTGCTCGAAGCGGTGACGATAGCGAATCGGTTCCCATGAGTTCTTCCGGTAGCGTAGACGGGGGTGGGATGCCGACTGTAGTGTTAGTGTACGCGCTTGGCGATGACGCTGCATACATGTTATTTTGATGAATGTTTACGTTTTTGTTGACATCAGGGGACATAGAATCCTCGATGATACGCCGCCGCTTTCTACCCGCAACGGGCCGAGGATCGGTATTGCAAAGCTGAGGTATGGGTGCATTTTGCAGTAGAGTAAATCCACTGCGCACCTCGGCGATAATCGGTTCAATAAGCTTCCCCACAGCCGCAACAGTTGAGGTGAGAGCAGCTTGAAAACCGACCTGAGCCCCGATCTCTTTGACTGATCGGCAGCGTGGATTTTTCAGGATATTGGTGCACCCAGTGCAGCTCCAGTGCAGATCGATGTGAGTCAGGACCGCATCAATCAGCTCGGAAGGCAGCCTGCAACAACCGCGGTGAAAAGTAGCCTCACAGTACGCACAGCCGACGATACAGTCGGCAGCATCCAGTGGCACAGCACACGCGAAACAGATAGCCGCCATCGCGAAATTATGCGCGGTTTTGATCACACCACCGTTTACCCGGATTAAAAACGTTAATACACAGTCGTGGGTCAATGAAATAACACATTAACGCGCAACAGTAACAGGAAGCAGTTTGGTAGTCAATTGAACGAGTATTAACTGGGTACGTTAGAAAATACACTTAAATATTTTTGGAAAAACGCGGAGCACAGCGATATGCGACCGAGCAGTTAGACGTCAGACGTCCAATATACAGATCTGAAAGCAGCATTCGACTCTCTTCCGCACGCAATTCTTCTCGCTAAACTCGATAAGCTAGGAGTTCCCAGCTCGCTCGTACAGTGGCTTAAGTCTTACCTAATTAATCGCATATACATCGTGAAAATTGATAAGCACATGTCCAAAGAAATAGTCAGCAGCACGGGTGTGCCACAAGGAAGCAATATTGGCCCGCTTCTCTTCATATTGTTTATCAACGATGTTACCCTCGCTTTACCTCCCGACAGTATCAGTCTGTTTGCCGACGACGCAAAAAATTTTGCGCCTATTCACAACACAGGTGATTGTACATTCCTGCAAGACTGCATCGAAATTTTCTGTTCGTGGTGCAAGCGTAATGGACTGACTATCTGCATCGAGAAATGCTACTGTGTGTCTTTTAGTCGATGCAGGAGCCCAGTGACTGGGACCTACTTCATGGACGGCACTGCAGTTAATCGACAGAATCATGCCAAAGACCTGGGCGTTCTGCTTGACTCTAGTTTGAACTTTAAACAGCATATCGATGACGTTGTAGCCAGAGGAAATCAATTACTTGGCGTGGTTATCCGGACAACTAATGAAATCCGCAACCCCATGTGCATCAAAGCTGTGTACAACTGTATCGTTCGTTCGGTTCTGGAATATTCGTGCGTAGTCTGGAGCCCAACTAACGCTTCTTCAATTGCTCGACTTGAGGCGATTCAACGTAAGCTCACGAGATATGCCCTACGCTTACTTCCCTGGCAGGATCGCAATAATCTTCCTCCGTATGCTGCGCGGTGCCGTCTTCTAGGCCTTGAACCTCTTTCGGTTAGAAGACGCAATGCACAGTGCTCTTTCATCGCTGGATTGCTAAATGGCTCTTTCGACTTATCGCCTTTGTTGCATCGAGTCGATATCTATGCACCATCCCGAACACTTAGGTCTAGAGAAACTCTACGGCTCGCTCAACCCCGTTCCAGTACTGGTCGGTCTGACCCTATGTTACGCATGTCGGCTGTCTTCAACATTGTCTCGGATTGCTTCGACTTCGACATCTCAACTCAGTGCTTCAAGGAACGTCTCAGGCTTTTGCCGTGGCCGCAGTGAATTGCGATGCAAATCTTGTTTTTGCTATGTATTTTTTTTTCTATTGAACTGTTACATCTTAATTAGGCCATACGGCCCGTTGAAGATTAAATAAATAATAATAATAACATCGGGTGTTAGCTTCTACACTTGCGAGAAGATAGATCTATTGTTTGGTACGGAACCCTACGTTGTTAATGTTTTTTTTTAATGTTCTTAAGAACTGTAGTGGTGGCTCTGAAAAGAGCCGATTGTGTGCTTTTTTGTTACCAAGCTGGGTGTTTTTGTTTGGAGTTCTGTGCCACGTGTGTGCCAAGGAGTTGTTGCTCAGATGAGAGAAGCGCGCTACTTGCTTAAAGCTTTAATGACAAGAGAGATTGAATTTGGCTTTGCCACTTTATTTATACTGCATGTTTAATTAGTGGTGTGCGTGATGAAGAAACGATCGATGACCCCTCGAACAATTAGTAGCGATGCGCGAAAGTAGTGATGGGCTACAATCGGGAACGAAAATACCAGCCACCTTTTGGGATCAATTCCCAAAACTTATTAATCGTTGTGGCACTCTAATGCAAATATCTTGGAGTCTGGTCTTTTCATGATTCCAGAAGCGGTCCGAAGGGTAGCTACTCGTGCCACGGCATAAGGTCCTAAATGCAATGATACAATGCGTGCCAAAGGCCACTTCAATGGAGGTAGTTGATCGTCTTTCATGATTACCAAGTCGATTATGGAAAGTTTATGTTGTTTACGGCTGATGTTACATTGATTATGCAATGATGTTAAATACTCCTTGGTCCATCTAAGCCAAAAGTTTTGAGATAACTTCTGTATCAATTGATAGTGGGATAGTCGGTTAGTTGACATATGCTGTAAATCGGCATCAGGCAATGCCTGGGGATCTCAGAGTAATAAAAAGTGTGCTGGTGTTAAAGGTGAAAAATCATTTGGATCTTGTGAGAGTGGCAATAGTGGTCTTGAATTCATACATCCTTCAATTTTTGTTAATAGAGTACACATGGATTCGTACGAAAGTTGAGCTGTGCCAAGCTGCCGAACTAGATGAGTTTTTGCTACCTTAACTGAAGCTTCCCAAAGTCCGCCGAAATGAGGAGCGCGTGATATTGGTAATTGGCGAATAGGTTGGATTATTGGGATGGGATTAGCTCTCACACAATTAAAATAAGTAAGAGTTACACTTCTAACGGCTTTCATGCCGTTCAATGGCCATATTTCTTCACGAATAGATGATAATGTCATGCTCACTCTGCCGTGCATCGTTTTCAGATGATGATCCATGATTAGAAGGCGAGTGAAAGGATGGAAAGCTGGCATGAGGATGGGGTGCTTAGCATCGTGGCTCAGATCAGAATGGCGCAACCGGCCACCAACGCGTATTAATCCATTGTTGCCAATAAATGGATTAAGAAGTCGAATAGAAGAAACCTTAGCTAAACCTTCATTTCTTTTTAAGGCTTGTAGTTTACCAGAGAATTCAGTAGCTTGTACCATTTTGCATAGGGCTCATTTGGCTTGTTGTAACTCCTTTACCAGTAGAACATTCAGCGATATTCTTTTATTTGACTTGCGAGTGTTGTTGATAAATCGCAAACAGAAACTAAAAGCACGAAGTAATGGTTGTAGTGTAGAAAAACGTTGAAATATTGGATTTATTTCAGTCACTTGAGTTGCTAGGACAGATACCTTTCGTTCGTTGTTTATTGTGATATTGTCATCCGTGGTTTGCAAGGGCCAAGAGCCTTTGGGTTCTATTTTCTTAATGGTGGGATGCATGGTTACAACGTGACATGAAACCTTGTAATGATTTTTCGATGGAATATTGCCGGTCATACTGTTTAAACAAGTTGGTTGTTGTTTGGTAAATTTTGCAATGAATGACCTAGCAATGAATAAAAATGTCCTGCTCCAATGATCATGTCAATGCACCCTGGTGTACTGAAGTGAGGATGAAGTGTAGTTGGTGTGTCACCGGCAACCTTTTTCAAAACTAGAAAATTTATTGTTCTTGCGAATTTATTTATTCGCGATCGTACTTCCATTTGTGTTTGATACCTAGCGCTTGTTTTTGTGCCATCAACTCCGACAATGGAAACATTAACATTTTTTCGAGTTAAATGTAACTGCTGACATAATCTTTCACTAATTGCGTTTGGCTGTGAACCATTGTCCAATAAGGCTCGTGCAAAATGTTTTTGGCCATATTTGTCGACCACTTGTAGTAATACAGTTGCGAGAAGCACGTTTTGAGTGTGATCAGAACTAATCGTATGCAAAGTTGCCATGATATTTGATTCAGATGTGGTGCTTTCTGATTCGGAGTTATTATTTGTTTGCGTTTCATAGTGTTAAATAGAATGATGCTTCCTTTTACAAATACGGCAAGAGTACTTAGAAGGGCATTGTTGAAAGAAATGTCCACTTCTCAAGCAATTGATACAGAGTTTGTTTCGCGATACAAATGCTTGAAGCGCCTTACATGGCATAGCTATGAAAGATTGACATTGATGCAACGTGTGAGCTTTTTTTTGCATTCAAGGCGAAAGACAATGAGAGTGACAAAATGCTGACAAAATTTTCAAAACGTGAGCTTTTGTCACATTTTTTAGCTTTTGTCAAAATGTTGTAACCTGGAGCAGCCAGGAAATAAAATTGACAAAAGTTGACAAAAAGGGACAAAATTTAACGTTCGCGAAAAAGCGTAAACAAACAGCTATTTGGCGCAGTTGTGACCCATTGCTATGATAATAATGTTAAAATGCATGATTCTAATTGATTTATGTACCTATTTCGTGCTTCTTAAACAAAATATCGATGATATTCAGATGTTGGAGCTTTTTGTCGTTCTTGTGTATGTTTTTGGTGCGGCCACGAGAAAAGCTCTTTTTTGCAGTTGACAAGCAATTTTGACAAAGTTGAAAATTTTTTCAACATTTTGTCACCTCCGTGGCCCTGCACTAAATTGTGTTAGCGCTAATTTTCTTTGAAAATTAATGGCTAGGTATACCCATTTTCGAATAAGATGTGTTTGGGCGGTTGCCTGCCTGCAAAGCTAATGCTTCAATTGTTTGAGCTCTTTTCAACAAAAAAATTGTCATGTAATGTCGCCACAGTCGCCATGTTATAAGTTCGGAGATAGTTACGGACGCCATGTAATGTGATGAGCGTACATACGGTACATACTGTACATCGATCAACGTCGCGGTAGATCAGTTTTTACTGACATGAGCCAAGGTGGTATAACACTTTGTTCGAAGGGGACTTTTCAAAACTTGATCGTCCAGGCGATCATAGAAACTCGAAACGTTGGAGTTTAGAAGCCTTACCTTGGGTAGGGGGACATAAAAAACTCTTGAAATAAGTTGGAAAACGAAGTATTAGGAAGCGTAACGTCCTATCTTGGCAGTCCGAACGAATCAGACTTGCCATGGTCGGAATTGGTTTTATTTATACTCAACAAGTTTCGTTCATTTGGTTTTGGATTGTGTTTTTGTCCTAATTAAAGGTTATTGATATGAGGTGCAATTTATACATTGTATCGGAGTGAGGTGTCTGTCATTATGTGCCTATGCTGCGCTTTTAGTGTTTTTACGAAGGTTCTGGAAAGTATAAACTGTTCTAGCTAAAGGACGAGTGCGTTCGTCGATCTTTGCCTACAATGCGCTTTTAGCAATAAGTTGCTATGCGTTCTCTGTTTGTCCACTTTGCTGCAGTAACGCTTGAATTGCTTATATTTCGATTGTTTTCGATAAATGTGTCTCAATGGTTTTTTCTATGGACGGTATGGTCTGGGTATGTTGCTATGGTGTGGATTGATTTGCTGTTGTAAAATAATGAATGTGTTGCAATAGTGTGATTTGGCATTCCAAAGTGTGTTACAATGTCTCTATAGTTGATAGTGTGATTTATAATAAGTTCTGTTAGGCAGATATACTACAGTCATATTTGGATGAGTTGGCTGGATGTCTTGGGAATTGTGTTCTTCCCATGCTTGTAATGTTGCTTTATCCACTTTGGTAGCAAGAAGTTCCACGAAAATTGTGCTGTTGTGAGGAATGTTCCCCTCTAATTGTTTCAAGATATCGATGTGTAACTGAAATTGGTTAGCCAATTGTCGCAAGTCTGGGGAGTGACTATTGGTTAGCTTCGAAAGCTCGAACAATGCACGTGTGTGTATTTTACGAAGATGTACTTTATTGGAATATCGATTCAAAAGAGCTTTCCAAGCCACCTGATAGTTTTCTGCTGTTATAGGAATTGGTTGTATTATTCCGGCAGTTTCTCCTTGGAGGGACGTATGCAAGTAATGAAATTTTTGGATGTTCGAAATTCCTTCAGAATTATGAACAAGTGAAATAAAGGTGTGATAAAAGGATAGCCACCCTGAGAGCTCGCCACAAAATGATAGATAGTTTAACACTTACGTTTGCTGGACGGGTAACTTCTTCTTTTACCTGATCTGCTGTTTCCGGAATGTACCTTATTAACGCGGCCTTTGTTGCGAAGTAAAGCTCCTCTGCTTGTGTCAATAACGCTTCGTTTTCGCTGGTATCATTCTCGGAATCGTCCCATTCCTCGCAATCTTCTTGCACTATTTGGAAACATTCCCAAGTATTCGGTCGGTCAAGTCAAGTCAAGTCGGTCGGGTATTTGCTGTCGTTGTTGTAGAGTATAGTCATTTGCAAACTGCGCAAGCCGTTGCATAGACACAATGAGACTTAGCCGTTTGGCTTGCCTTGACTTAAGCTTGTCTACTTTCGTCATTTTTTTAATGTTCACTGAGCAAACACGGCTGCTTGAGAAAAAATCACTTAACTGTGTTAGTACAAACGCGCACTGCACGGTTAGTAAAAATTATTAAACACACAGGCCTTGATGCGAAGTTTCTTGGAATTGTATACGATGAAAATGATATGCACTAAACAATGCACCTTGAACACTCAGGTTGTGAGGCACCTTTTGTGCTCGGAGGAGGTATACAAAATTTTGCGAAACGCACACACAATTTTTGAGTGTCTTGCGAAGAATATGTGCCGCGAGATAGCGCACCAAGGATAATGCGCATGGAACACACGATTGTGAAGCGCCTTTTGTATTCGATATGGCACAAGAGTTTTTTCGCGAGCGCACATATACCCGCTGCGCAAACTCGAGCAGTTTCCTGCGCAGGAAATGTACCAAAGCCTGCGCTGGCCAGCGCAGATTTTGACTGGTCTCCCGCGCGGGACTTCAGCGATTCCTGCGCAGGCCTGCGCAGGGTTATGGCCATCTGTTGGCGAAATGGACGAACAATTTATGGCGGTGGAGCAAAAAAAAACGGTCAAAAAATTCAAAAATATTGGCGCCCATTTTCTCGTCCGCTTCTTTTCCCTCCCTCACCCTGCTTTGCCTTACTACTTGCGCTTCTGCCCGTGCCTTCCGCCGATTGGCTGTTGCGGTGTATGCGTTGATGATACTCACATGTGCATTGCGGTTGTGTATTGTTATTTGGTGGGTGTTAGCATTTATTTATTTGTGTGTGACCTTGAGACGCTGTGGGAGAAGCTGGATTGGGATTCAAAGTGTTATCGGTGTATTGTTGGTTTGTTTTATTTCGCGCCGCTGCTGATGAGACCATTCGATGCCCCTGCCAATTGAGCATGAAGAAGCCTATTTAAAACAAGCGTAGGAGAACGTCTAACACTAATCTAATATTTTTGAAAAATTTGAGCATGTTTGATGCTTCAACGACCTTCTAAGCATCATGTAGCACAGTGTATAATGGAAATAAAATAACTTTTTTTTAAATGTGCAGAAATCTGTCTCGAGTTTTCGGGTCGCGACACACACACACACACACACACAGCGCGGGGAAAGTGACCGTTAACTCTATCATGTCGCGATCCCCCACCCCGCCCAGCGCTTTGGATGAGGATGCGATACAAGAAAGCTGAACCAGTCGTTCTACCGATACGGTAGCCGTAATCGATCATGTGGGAAGGAGGGGGGGCGGTCTGGTGGGGGGGGGGGAGTGAATGCTTGCGTTCGCGCTTTCGTGGGTGCGTGCTTGCATTCGCGCTTTCGCGGGTGCGTGCCCGCGTGCACGAGTACGTGCATGTGTGTGTGTGTGTGTGTGTGTGTGTGTGTGTGTGTGTGTGTGTGTGTGTGTGTGTGTGTGTATGTGTGTGTGTGTGTGTGTGTGTGTGTGTGTGTGTGTGTGGTGTGTGTGTGTGTGTGTGTGTGTGTGTGTGTGTGTGTGTGGTGTGTGTGTGTGTGTGTGTGTGGTGTGTGTGTGTGTTGGTGTGTGTGTGTGTTGTGTGTGTGGTGTGTGTGTGTGTGTGTGTGTGTGTGTGTGTGTGTGTGTGTGTGGTGTGTGTGTGTGTGTGTGTGTGTGTGTGTGTGTGTTGTGTGTGTGTGTGTGTGTGTGTGTGTGTGTGTGTGTGTGTGTGTTGTGTGTGTGTGTGTGTGTGTGTGTGTGTGTGTGTGTGTGTGTGTGTGTGTGTGTGTGTGGAAACCCCTAAACTATTTGATTCTGATGCGTACATTTTCATCCGTTGCGGCTACAAAGTCCATGCATTTTCGATTTCGCTACCTGAGAGACAACACAACTATCGGATTGGCATCGCCATCTTTGCGATCGGCTCTGCTGTTGGGGGTGTTAAAAAGAAACACGATCGAAGCAAACGTGCGTGCGATATGTAGCACATTTCTTTCCAATTCAGCTAGCGGACGCAAGTGGAATCTAAACTTGAATTGAACTCATACAAAAGAGGATTCTGGATTGGTTTATTACGGTGCGCGTATGGTGCTGCACCTGTCCGTCCAGAATCTCGCGGCTTGTTGACTTAGAGTCGGTATCATGACGCCATGCGACTGGCACTGCCTTGGAATGGGTAAGGCTCGGTAGGTTCATGTCCTTTGTTCAAGTGTATTCCGTGCATTTGTCGCGCCACGGCGGTACACCCGGCAGCAACAAAGTCATAACAAACTCTTTCCCGGTACGGATGGCACATCAAAGTTCTTTTTCTTATTATTATTCTTGTCATTACGGCCTACGCGATCATGTTGGCCTTTTCAGGACTTGACGTACACGTAGCCGGATAGTCAGCCCTTGCTACGGCGGACGGTTCATACGCGGTTAGAACCCACGACGAGCATGCAGATGTGAGTAATGACGGCGGTGCTGCGGGACCGCTCCTATTCAGCGTGCAACTGTCTCCTGTCCGGTGCATACGCAGCAGGCAGGAGGAAGGATGCACCTCCTCAACAAAAAAACACCGTCATGAACCAGCGGTGGATCTAACGGTAGGCGGACTAGGCGGTCACCGAAGATCTCTAGTCTGCAGTATGCCGTATGTCTACAAGTAGACAAAGTGTTAGCGACAAGGGCCCCCGGAAAGATGGTCGTTGGGGCCCAGTGGTGGGAGAATCATTTGCCCCCTCCCCTCCCCCCTCATGCCGGCAATAATTGTAGGGCCTGTGACCGATGATCGTAAAGGTCCCATGGCCTAAGCCCCCTCCCCCCTCCCTCCCTCCGCTGGCAATTTAGATATACTGTTAAATCTCACAAAAGCTGTGTGCCAGTACCCCCTCCCTCCGGTCATCAGTTACCATTTACAGGGGTCTCAATTCGTCTTTCCGCTTTTCATGAACACCTTCCTTTCCGATGGATTGTAACATTCCGGAAGAGCATACATTCGGCGACAGTTTTGCACACACACGCACACCCTTGCGCAGACGGCTCAGCATATCTAATCTACACCATACGTAATCTACACCATACGAAAGCAAAAAAGCTTAGTGTAACAAAGTTATGCTTAATGCTTAACACGTTCAGTTCGATGGCAGGCCCCAGGGACTGCCAGTGGACTTTCCAGTATACTGATTTCACAATCAACTTGCGTTCTAGATGCCGGCGGAACAGAATGTTGATGAAAATCAGCGCCGGGTTGAATGTGTTAATGCGGATTAGGGTTCTGCGAATTGCACAGCAAACCCTCCAGCGTGCGCTAGCGATTCCTCTGTCATTTTTACTTGGCAGCGTTTGAACTCATTGGGCTTTTTTGGTTTTATTTGTGAAAATTAAACTCCATCGTCGCAATGTTTGTTAACGGCTTTTTTAAGCGCTACAACAGCTGGCGAGCATTGACCACACGCGAGAAAGAGATAGCGCTATGGAGGGAAAAGGCACGGACGACGGCTGACAGCGATTGGTCGTCTGACGCACCAACACATCCAAACCTTCGACACCGCGCTCAGGCGAGGGGTAGGGTAACTGCACCAGTTTTCGGCAGTATACCTATTTTCGGCATGGTAGCTAAAAGCGTGAAATTCTGCACAAATGTGGTAAAAAATTTCACAAAACACAATTTTGTAGTGAAAGTGTAATTATTTGATATTCACATACGAAGTTTCACACCATTTCATTACGTATTTTTCAAAATATCAAATAAATTGTGCTTTTTTTCGACAGCTTTGCTGTCAGCCAATGGTTCGGCAGGTTTTGTGATTAAGAGAATCAGAACAGTAAAATAATGAAAAAGTGGTGTGTATTAAAGATTTTATGCTTATTTAATTTATTCTAACTTGTTCGGAATTTTAAAATCACGATAAACAGGTTATTTTTCACTTTAAATGCTGCCGAAAATAGGTACACAGTAAATGTTCATTTTTGACAGCTCAATGTTGTGGGCTCCTGCCGAAACTCGGAACAATAACACACCTTGGATTTGGCTGAATATTTCTTTAAAAATTGATCAGAACACTACAATGCGTATATCGACACATAATATGACCTTTCTTGTACCAAATATCACCAATTTTACGACAAACAATGCACTAACTTAAGAGAAAAATAAATATTTGTAAGCCAATTCGCACCGTACGCTATAACCATCAAACTGTCAATGGCTGCTCTGTTTAAACGTCGCATCAAAATGGCTGTCAAAACGGGCCAAAATAAGCAACATAAAATTATTAATTAAAGTGCTTTTTAACAGCAGTATTAGGAAAGTAAGAGTGTAAAATTGCTTTAAACATTTTTTGTACATATTTACATAGAAAATAACATTTTCTGACCCGTATTCGCGCTGCCGAAAATAGGAACACAACCTGCCGAAAATAGGAACAAACTGCCGAAAATAGGAGCAAAAGCAATGTTTGCATTTTTACGAATATTTATGAAAAAGGACTTTGAACCGGCAAATAAAAAATAGTGTAACATATTATGATAGTTTATCAACCAGAATAACATCACTTTCATGAAAAATAATAAAAAATGTTTATTTGTGAGCAGTTTTTGTGAAACTGCTGCACTAGCGTGCCGAAAACTGGTACAGTTACCCTATGAGGCGGAGCCAGGGACCAAATTTGCCGTTGGAGAGAAAAGGAAGGCATGATAAAATTCTCAGAACTCCATGATTTCTTCCGTCGCTTTGCACAGTGGGTGTGCTCGCACTGTACGGAGTGTGCGAAAAGTGCGCGCACTGTGCGAAGTGTGCGTAAAGTGCGGAGTGCGCACGCACAGTGCGAAGTGTGCGTAAAGTGTGGAGTGTGCTCGCATTGTGCGAAAAGTGCGAGGTGCGCGCATTGTGAGAAGTGTGCTCGCACACTACAAAGTGTGCTGTGCAGTGCGCATAATGAGGTGTGCTGTGCGCACAGTGCGCTCTCGCGCACAATGCCAAACACTAATTGTAAGCAAGGTGGTATCGTTCGTGCGTTCCGTTTTTTTTTTAAACTAGGTTTGTCCGGCTGTTGCTTGATGCATGCAAGATAACTATTCTTTCTTTCTCGCACACAGTATGTGTTGCCTGAGCACTCTCACATGCGCACAGGAATATTCATCACACTGCATTTTGTAACATCTGTTATACTTTTTGATATAATTGAGCTTATTTTAGCTAAACAAATACCTATTATAAAATTTAAATCTGTACTCATATTGTAGAACGGGTTGGAAGTGGTGTATTATAATATGCGAGTATGAACAACGAAAAATAAAATGTATTTATTTTTTATGCCACGATATCCAGTTGATCTTGGCACTCGGCATGATTCCAATATTTGATCCTTCGATTCTAAGTATTCTGTTCCATTCGACAACCGTTTGAGTGCCGTGATAATGTAAACAATTTGTTTGAAAAAACTATTTGATTTAGATAGTAAGTGAAATTCACATAATTTGTCAGTCTCACATTAGTCAGTCAGTCTGGGCATTAAAGTTACTGATAGTCAAGCCTATTAGTGGTAAAGGAAGGCTTTGACCGAAAATGGTCGTCGCATCAAAAAAGTTTAAAAAAAGGCTAGATAATAAATGCATGCTTGATATTAGCACAGCTGGTACAGCTTACTGGGCATAGGTTGAACCCATCTATATTTGGTGTCAGATATGATTTCAGATTGAAGAAACGCCTTTTCATATCCTATAACAAGTAACAAAATCACCCCCCCCCCCGCCTTTCCTCCCTTAGATTGTAGTTTGACTTCTAAGCTCTGGGTCGGTTCTTTTGCACCCCAGGTTCACGTTCCGTTCTTTTTCCAAAATGAGCTAGTTCCGTTCCGCTCCTTTTTTTAACAGAATTCCCAACACTAGTTTACACCACAAGCCTATCCTTTTCTAGTTTTTTGGGTGTTTTTTCATTCGTACCGTTTTATCCTGTTTTTGGGTATATTGGGTGTGATATCCAAGGTATGGATCCAAAGCCTTTAGAAAATAAACATAAGCTCTCCATCCATACTGTAAAACGCCTATCGAAGTGCTTTATTTAAAAAAAAAGGGAATAATTGACGGCCGGAGGGTCCGAGAAAGATTCAGTAGATCGGAAAGAGTCGTACGATATTATGTAACAGGCTCAACACCCAACACCGATTGACTTCTAATAATTGATATTAAACAATTTTAGTACCATTATGGCCAATGTTGGCAAGTGAAGTGGTCATTTTTTAATTTCATACATTTTCTTACCCTTATCAGTGGTTTTCATGAATTTTTAAAATATCGATATGATTGTTTGGTGGAACTTAGCATCGAAGAGTGAATTTTTTCTTCCATACGAATTCAAATACAATGTGAGATACAAAAGCGTTTCTTAAAGCAACTTTATTTTATTGTAGCTAAAAATGACTACAGTGCAAGAATGGCTTAATATCGTAACCCGCCATGATTGAGAATATTTATGCTATCGTAACTGCTCGATCCGATCTTTATCTGCAGATAGCCACACGAATTCACTTCGATAGTGCGCTCTTTCGGGATTGAACGAAAATGCCACTGTGCCATCGAATTGACCGTTAATATTTATTTTACTATTTAACAAATTCTTTGGTATTTTTTTTCACTAAACGGTCTAAAAATCTGTCCAGGGTGTCGCAAAGAGATTGGTGAAAAATTGGTGAAAATATGAGGCCGCGGGGCCACGGGGCTTTCTCAAGCTGAGAAAACATTCTCAAGCACTCATTTAAGTTTCACAAGCATTCAAAACTTGCTCTGAGACGCGAGCTCGTGGCCGTCGTCATTTTTTCTCACCTTGAGAAGCTGATAAAGTGCCTCAAGCTTTATTTGGAGCTTTAAATAGAAAATAAGTTTTTGATCGCATGTTTTTTTTAACTTTTTCAATTATAAACATTGACTACATTTTCCAAAGTGATTACCGATAAACGAATAGCACAATTCCTCATAGTTCGGTTAGCCGATCGCTGCATCGTCAACATTCTCAAAGATTCTCAAACCGTTTTTTTTGCCTATTCGACAAACGTTGAGAACGTAGGTTTCTCAAAAGCACTCATGAGTGCTTAAGAAAATAAGTGTTGAGAAACCCCATGACTCCGCGGCCTAAGGCGACCGCCCCTGTATGATCCAGTATGCTTAACCGGCAAGAATCCCGATAGCGGCAAAAATACAACCCGGATTGCTTCCTGATCTTATTTTTCAAAATGCCCAATTACGATTCACTTTGCTTCCGCTTCAGTCATTTTCTCAATTTCCATATGCAATCCACTCAGGGCGTGGAACCATGGCGGACATGCTAATCGGCTCGCCTTAACCTTCCATTCTTATATTCAAACTTCTAGTAATCACAATACATAATCTTCACATTATCGCGTCAATTCACATTAAGGTACTGAAAAACTAATTCGCGATTTCCATTGTAACGTCCGGACCAAGGTGGAATGTATAATGAGGTGTAGTTATAGCGCTTTTGGCGATCCCCCCCCTGGGCTCCGATTTTGACAGAGCCCAACTTTGTTTTCCACTTGTACATGTATTGATGGATTGTTTACGTTTTGCATGGTCAATATTTGGTGGAGATCAATTTGCGTGAATATTTTAGTTTATTAGAACACAGCACGTGATTTAAAATGGAAATTTTCCTTCGAGAACTTGAAGCGTTCGCCAAACGCGGAAAACTAACTGTCAGTTTTCTTCGTCGATTCTTCTTCCACCTAGCTGTCAAAACGGGCTTATATCTTGACCTGATATCTTTACGGTCCTTGGTCCGGACTAATATTGCCCACTTGTGCACTCATCCCGAACCCCGAGCACAGCAGTATAAACGCCTTATACTCTAACCGATGGAGCACCCGTTATGCAAGATGAACTGTCATAGAATAAAGCTCTCTTCTTGGCGCGACATTGAACTGAACAGACGTAAGCCACTGACTTCTGTGTTATAATTATTTGTCTGCTCTTTCGAATTGCTCTAAATGTTATTAAAACGGCCAATTAACCTTCCGCCACCCGTAAAACGCTTGGTCGTTACATCTAAGAAGTGGGATTACCAACACAAATCGCCTACAAAGCCGCCTAACCAGCCTGTATCCGTGTGTATCTGTGTACGTGTGTGTATGACACAACGCCATTTTCCATCATGCCGAGCAAAAAAGATCTTCGTCGGGCGCTTATCGAGGCCGGCGTCGACGTGCCGGATACCGCTACCGCCACACAACTCCGACAGCTTTATGCCCCTCGAGCCGGTCGCTCATTCTCCCCGTGCGGTGCCGACCACCACCTCTGCGAGGACACCGGCTCTCGCTTGTACAAACCACTAAGAGGCCGCCATTTTGTGCCTTATACATGATAATGGCGACGACGATATTGCCCATCATGAAAATATTGCCAATGCTACCGCTTCGATGAACAATACCACTGATGCCGTTTCCACCCTTCCTTCTGCCCACGGTGTGGCCGCCGCCCTTCCCCGCGGCCCTGACGACATCGGGACCCAATTTGAGAAGCTGCGACAGCAGCAGCAGCTTGCTGAATTACATCAAAAGGTGCACCAACTTGAAACGCAGCAGCCAGCCGCCCTTTGCGTAAAGGACTTTGAAGTTTTCATCGAGTCACTCGACGCCGATAAGAACCCCAATATCATCCGATGGTTCCGCGACTTGGAGCGTCACTTCGCACTTTACCGAGTGCGCGATGCAGATAAATTTTTCTTCACCCTTGGGCTCCTCACCGCTAACGTCGCAAAAGAACTTGTTGTCACCACTTAAGATGAGTTGAAGAAAGAGTTGATCGACAATCTTCACGTCGTTGCTACGCCCGAGTCCGTTTATCGCCAACTCCGTAACCGTGGATTGCGGCCCCAGGAATCCGCCCTGCACTACTTGTTTGACATGCAGCGCATCGCAGGCCAAGCCAGTATCGCCGATTCAGAACTGATCCCGATCGTCATCGACGGCTTGGAAGCCCGTCAATTACGTCGAGTCTGCATTTCATGCCCCTTACGTTGAACGACTTCCGGAAGATATTGAAACTTTTCGAATCTTACCGTCACTTTTGCACCACCAGGCCCCCTTTCGCTGATGCCCGGGCCACAACGAACAGCCGTAGGGAACGGCCCCGTCCATCGCAGGAACCTATCCGCTGCTTCAACTGCTCCCGATTCGGACACCTTCAGAACGCGTGCCCACGGCGGAAGCGCCCACCCGGCGGATGTTTTCGTTGTTTCCAGACTGGACACGTCTACCGTAACTGCCCTGAACGTCGGGCCAACGCCACTGTCGAGGGCAATACTAGTTTGGACGAAGCTCTCGCCACAAATCAAGAGGTGAGTTTGACATTTTTTCACCCTTCTGCTAAGCGTATCACCCTTCCCTGCGTTCTATCCCTTGTCGACACAGGAAGTCCTGTGAGCTTCATTAGCGACACGATAGTTCCAGTTAGGATTCTAGGACCTCTTTCCGTTACCGAATACTGCACTATGATTAAGGGACCACTTCACTCTCGAGGAAAAATAGATTGTACTATCCGATTCAAGAGTCATTCCGTTCGTCACTCTTTTATTATCGCGATACCGCGATTTACTGAACTCACTTCATATTTTACTTACGTATTCATCTCTTACCACTTAATGTATTACTAAACCTCTATCGACGGAACTTAAAGAAGTAGACACGATTCTTCCAGAAAAATTAGACGATGCTATTAGGAGTATTGTGCGCTCGATGTGGCTGAAGCTGATAATGAACTGGATTTAGGAAAAACACTGTCTTTAGAACAACGTTCAATAGTCAATTCTATTGTTGAAAATTCATACCTAGACTATACTTCAGGTGTTATACCGTTCAAACACCCTATGAAAATCAATCTTACTCATGATACACCAATATTTACTAAGCTGCGAAGACTCTCTTATGGTGAAAGACAGCAGGTTAAGCAAATTGTTGATAAACTGTTAGCAGAAAACATCATCTGGCCCAGTAATTCTCCTTATGCTTCTGCGCTTGTTCTCGTTAGGAAAAAGAGTGGCGAGGTTCTTATGTGTGTGGATTACCGGCCCCTCAACAAAATTACAGTTCGAGACACTTTACACTTTACACTTCTTTTGTGACCCCAGATGGTGAATTTGAATTCCTGCAAAAGACGAACCAACCCTTCCTCATCCGCGGTTAGCTTCTTCAGGTCACTAGAATTTTTTACTGCTGCAAATATATCCATGGTTAATGGTTTGTCCTGAAAATAAAACTTTCAAAAAGAGAGAATCTTTAATCTGTACACCACTTTGTTGATCAAAACATTCAACTACATACGGAGCAATATTTTCCCACGGGATCAACACTTCCACACATAACCGATTTTACCCATCAGTTAGTACAATACATATTAGCTCTCGAACTAGTCGCGTAGTGATATATTAATCACTTCCTCATAGGAATAAAAAAATGCTTAAAACGCTGAGTTTCGCTTTGGGTGGAAACTTTATTGTATCGCGGTTTTTGTATACCTTTAAAAAGTTTTTCAACTATACTCGCTCGCTGTCGTGATGCTACTGTAGCAATCGCGATGGCGAGGAACCCGATTTCTGATCCTGAGGTCATTCGCCTTCCCTGTACCCGAACCCGTTACAGTGCCCTCTGTACGTGAGAGTGTGGAATCTCTCGCGATCGCAAGTGCTGAATGTTTTGCTGTCAGCCGCGGTGACAGTTCTCTATTTGTTTACGACTCGCAGCAACAATACATTTAAACTCACTCAACCGATATCGACGATTGATTGTGTGGTTTGTAAAGTAGTGATGTCCTGCTCGACCCGCACCAACCGGATTGGAGACATCCGGAAGCAATTCGGAGTCGTTCGAAATGACCCGATGCAAGCAGGTTCAGTAGGTGCACCGATTCCGGAAATCCGGCAGATGCAAGAAAGCATTCTCGATTGGTCTAGTCGTTCGTCTTTTGCAGGAAGCGGAACCGCCAACGCAACAATGCAGCAAGTGCAAGAGACAAATGAAACTGAACCAAGCGCTCCAATGCTTGCAAATGGATTTGCAAGCCTACATCGAGCTGCACCGGCTGGGAATGTACTGTCCGCACGGATAGTATTTTCAAAAATTCGAGGCTGTCTCTATCCCAGTTGATGGAGATAACCTTCGAGTGGTCTCGGAATACGACGCGGACGGTGGCGGAAGCTGAATGTGCAGCCGGTAATTTATTTTAGTTTTTTTTCTATTATTCGGTTAGATTAATTTTTTATTTGTTTTATTTTTATCTCATTGTAGGTAAGACAGCCATTCTAAAATGGTTCAAAATGCTCCGTGAAATAAGCGCTGAATATGTGGAAACCCACCGACAACAGATCGGAGGCGAAGGGCTCACAGTGGAGATCGACGAGTCCGTCATTACCAAACGGAAGTACCACAGAGGACGGATCGCGGACAACAACCTGGTTTGGCTGGTCGGTGGTATTTGTCGAGAGACAAAGGAGATTTTTCTGGAGCTGGTTCGGAAACGCAACGCTGGCAACTTGCAGGGCATCATTATGAACAATGTGGCCCCCGGAACGACAATTGTGACGGATGGTTGGCGTGCCTACATCGGATAAGACGGCAAAGGATACGAGCACGAGATGATCAACTATTCCGAATTTTGTCGACCCAAGCGATCCATTAATACACACACAGACCATCGAGAATTTATGGCGCTGGGTCAAGCCCTTTTTAAGATCTAAAGGCACAAACCGGGGAGCATTAATAGAATATATACGCGAGTATCAGCTTAAGCGAGCTCAGCCCAACAATTTCCTTACCATCTTGCGTGCCATCCAATCAGTTCAGGAGTTTGAGTAAGTATTAACATATTGTTCTTCGTATTTTTAAACACTTTAAATTCATCGAGCTCTTTCCAGCTGGCTAGCTAATGCCAGGAAGCGGATGTATTATTATGCAACCGCTATCTTGGAACTCCGAATCCTACCTCATCGTGGTGCTAGCTGGAATGCGACGTCAATTGCTGACGATCGTATACTAACAGAATCGGGGGACTATGTTTATTTTTATTTGTTTATTTGTTATATTTTTTCTCTCTATATATTTAGCCTTAACCTTTTATTATCATTGACAAACATACGTATTTTGCACGAACGTATTTTAAACAATAATTACCTGACACAATGAACAAACTCTTAAAACTATCATCAGGACATGCTAGTACTAACCACTCCCCTTCGATCAGTCCTTTCCTATTCAGTTGGGCTCTTGTTCGTAAAACACTGACCTTCCGCAACAGTGCTTAATGCCCGCTGTGGCCTGCAAGCTTTAAAATCTGCAATCGGTTTCTGATTGCTTTGGCTTCTTTCATATCGGATGCATGGACGTTTACTACAATGTCTTCATCATTACTTTGCATTTACACAAACATATAAATCCTTTATTCCCTAATTATAAATTACTAGCACGGGCCCGTTAGTCCTATTTGCCTTAGCTCAGCCGCACGAATGAGAATACTCACTACATGTGCGCTGTAGGGTAGATCTCCCTATCTTTTGCATTTTGCATTCCCTATCTCTCTCTCAATCGTCTGGTTAGCGACCTGTAGGAGAACTGGGGGTAGTTTCGACACCTTAAGTGCGAAGTGTGCGTAAAGTGCGGAGTGCGCACGCACAGTGCGAAGTGTGCGTAAAGTGTGGAGTGTGCTCGCATTGTGCGAAAAGTGCGAGGTGCGCGCATTGTGAGAAGTGTGCTCGCACACTACAAAGTGTGCTGTGCAGTGCGCATAATGAGGTGTGCTGTGCGCACAGTGCGCTCTCGCGCACAATGCCAAACACTAATTGTAAGCAAGGTGGTATCGTTCGTGCGTTCCGTTTTTTTTTTAAACTAGGTTTGTCCGGCTGTTGCTTGATGCATGCAAGATAACTATTCTTTCTTTCTCGCACACAGTATGTGTTGCCTGAGCACTCTCACATGCGCACAGGAATATTCATCACACTGCATTTTGTAACATCTGTTATACTTTTTGATATAATTGAGCTTATTTTAGCTAAACAAATACCTATTATAAAATTTAAATCTGTACTCATATTGTAGAACGGGTTGGAAGTGGTGTATTATAATATGCGAGTATGAACAACGAAAAATAAAATGTATTTATTTTTTATGCCACGATATCCAGTTGATCTTGGCACTCGGCATGATTCCAATATTTGATCCTTCGATTCGAAGTATTCTGTTCCATTCGACAACCGTTTGAGTGCCGTGATAATGTAAACAATTTGTTTGAAAAAACTATTTGATTTAGATAGTAAGTGAAATTCACATAATTTGTCAGTCTCACATTAGTCAGTCAGTCTGGGCATTAAAGTTACTGATAGTCAAGCCTATTAGTGGTAAAGGAAGGCTTTGACCGAAAATGGTCGTCGCATCAAAAAAGTTTAAAAAAAGGCTAGATAATAAATGCATGCTTGATATTAGCACAGCTGGTACAGCTTACTGGGCATAGGTTGAACCCATCTATATTTGGTGTCAGATATGATTTCAGATTGAAGAAACGCCTTTTCATATCCTATAACAAGTAACAAAATCACCCCCCCCGCCTTTCCTCCCTTAGATTGTAGTTTGACTTCTAAGCTCTGGGTCGGTTCTTTTGCACCCCAGGTTCACGTTCCGTTCTTTTTCCAAAATGAGCTAGTTCCGTTCCGCTCCTTTTTTTAACAGAATTCCCAACACTAGTTTACACCACAAGCCTATCCTTTTCTAGTTTTTTGGGTTTTTTTTCATTCGTACCGTTTTATCCTGTTTTTGGGTATATTGGGTGTGATATCCAAGGTATGGATCCAAAGCCTTTAGAAAATAAACATAAGCTCTCCATCCATACTGTAAAACGCCTATCGAAGTGCTTTATTTTAAAAAAAAAGGGAATAATTGACGGCCGGAGGGTCCGAGAAAGATTCAGTAGATCGGAAAGAGTCGTACGATATTATGTAACAGGCTCAACACCCAACACCGATTGACTTCTAATAATTGATATTAAACAATTTTAGTACCATTATGGCCAATGTTGGCAAGTGAAGTGGTCATTTTTTAATTTCATACATTTTCTTACCCTTATCAGTGGTTTTCATGAATTTTTAAAATATCGATATGATTGTTTGGTGGAACTTAGCATCGAAGAGTGAATTTTTTCTTCCATACGAATTCAAATACAATGTGAGATACAAAAGCGTTTCTTAAAGCAACTTTATTTTATTGTAGCTAAAAATGACTACAGTGCAAGAATGGCTTAATATCGTAACCCGCCATGATTGAGAATATTTATGCTATCGTAACTGCTCGATCCGATCTTTATCTGCAGATAGCCACACGAATTCACTTCGATAGTGCGCTCTTTCGGGATTGAACGAAAATGCCACTGTGCCATCGAATTGACCGTTAATATTTATTTTACTATTTAACAAATTCTTTGGTATTTTTTTTCACTAAACGGTCTAAAAATCTGTCCAGGGTGTCGCAAAGAGATTGGTGAAAAATTGGTGAAAATATGAGGCCGCGGGGCCACGGGGCTTTCTCAAGCTGAGAAAACATTCTCAAGCACTCATTTAAGTTTCACAAGCATTCAAAACTTGCTCTGAGACGCGAGCTCGTGGCCGTCGTCATTTTTTCTCACCTTGAGAAGCTGATAAAGTGACTCAAGCTTTATTTGGAGCTTTAAATAGAAAATAAGTTTTTGATCGCATGTTTTTTTTTAACTTTTTCAATTATAAACATTGACTACATTTTCCAAAGTGATTACCGATAAACGAATAGCACAATTCCTCATAGTTCGGTTAGCCGATCGCTGCATCGTCAACATTCTCAAAGATTCTCAAACCGTTTTTTTTTGCCTATTCGACAAACGTTGAGAACGTAGGTTTCTCAAAAGCACTCATGAGTGCTTAAGAAAATAAGTGTTGAGAAACCCCATGGCTCCGCGGCCTAAGGCGACCGCCCCTGTATGATCCAGTATGCTTAACCGGCAAGAATCCCGATAGCGGCAAAAATACAACCCGGATTGCTTCCTGATCTTATTTTTCAAAATGCCCAATTACGATTCACTTTGCTTCCGCTTCAGTCATTTTCTCAATTTCCATATGCAATCCACTCAGGGCGTGGAACCATGGCGGACATGCTAATCGGCTCGCCTTAACCTTCCATTCTTATATTCAAACTTCTAGTAATCACAATACATAATCTTCACATTATCGCGTCAATTCACATTAAGGTACTGAAAAACTAATTCGCGATTTCCATTGTAACGTCCGGACCAAGGTGGAATGTATAATGAGGTGTAGTTATAGCGCTTTTGGCGATCCCCCCCCTGGGCTCCGATTTTGACAGAGCCCAACTTTGTTTTCCACTTGTACATGTATTGATGGATTGTTTACGTTTTGCATGGTCAATATTTGGTGGAGATCAATTTGCGTGAATATTTTAGTTTATTAGAACACAGCACGTGATTTAAAATGGAAATTTTCCTTCGAGAACTTGAAGCGTTCGCCAAACGCGGAAAACTAACTGTCAGTTTTCTTCGTCGATTCTTCTTCCACCTAGCTGTCAAAACGGGCTTATAACTTGACCTGATATCTTTACGGTCCTTGGTCCGGACTAATATTCCCACTTGTGCACTCATCCCGAACCCCGAGCACAGCAGTATAAACGCCTTATACTCTAACCGATGGAGCACCCGTTATGCAAGATGAACTGTCATAGAATAAAGCTCTCTTCTTGGCGCGACATTTAACTGAACAGACGTAAGCCACTGACTTCTGTGTTATAATTATTTGTCTGCTCTTTCGAATTGCTCTAAATGTTATTAAAACGGCCAATTAACCTTCCGCCACCCGTAAAACGCTTGGTCGTTACATCTAAGAAGTGGGATTACCAACACAAATCGCCTACAAAGCCGCCTAACCAGCCTGTATCCGTGTGTATCTGTGTACGTGTGTGTATGACACAACGCCATTTTCCATCATGCCGAGCAAAAAAGATCTTCGTCGGGCGCTTATCGAGGCCGGCGTCGACGTGCCGGATACCGCTACCGCCACACAACTCCGACAGCTTTATGCCCCTCGAGCCGGTCGCTCATTCTCCCCGTGCGGTGCCGACCACCACCTCTGCGAGGACACCGGCTCTCGCTTGTACAAACCACTAAGAGGCCGCCATTTTGTGCCTTATACATGATAATGGCGACGACGATATTGCCCATCATGAAAATATTGCCAATGCTACCGCTTCGATGAACAATACCACTGATGCCGTTTCCACCCTTCCTTCTGCCCACGGTGTGGCCGCCGCCCTTCCCCGCGGCCCTGACGACATCGGGACCCAATTTGAGAAGCTGCGACAGCAGCAGCAGCTTGCTGAATTACATCAAAAGGTGCACCAACTTGAAACGCAGCAGCCAGCCGCCCTTTGCGTAAAGGACTTTGAAGTTTTCATCGAGTCACTCGACGCCGATAAGAACCCCAATATCATCCGATGGTTCCGCGACTTGGAGCGTCACTTCGCACTTTACCGAGTGCGCGATGCAGATAAATTTTTCTTCACCCTTGGGCTCCTCACCGCTAACGTCGCAAAAGAACTTGTTGTCACCACTTAAGATGAGTTGAAGAAAGAGTTGATCGACAATCTTCACGTCGTTGCTACGCCCGAGTCCGTTTATCGCCAACTCCGTAACCGTGGATTGCGGCCCCAGGAATCCGCCCTGCACTACTTGTTTGACATGCAGCGCATCGCAGGCCAAGCCAGTATCGCCGATTCAGAACTGATCCCGATCGTCATCGACGGCTTGGGAAGCCCGTCAATTACGTCGAGTCTGCATTTCATGCCCCTTACGTTGAACGACTTCCGGAAGATATTGAAACTTTTCGAATCTTACCGTCACTTTTGCACCACCAGGCCCCCTTTCGCTGATGCCCGGGCCACAACGAACAGCCGTAGGGAACGGCCCCGTCCATCGCAGGAACCTATCCGCTGCTTCAACTGCTCCCGATTCGGACACCTTCAGAACGCGTGCCCACGGCGGAAGCGCCCACCCGGCGGATGTTTTCGTTGTTTCCAGACTGGACACGTCTACCGTAACTGCCCTGAACGTCGGGCCAACGCCACTGTCGAGGGCAATACTAGTTTGGACGAAGCTCTCGCCACAAATCAAGAGGTGAGTTTGACATTTTTTCACCCTTCTGCTAAGCGTATCACCCTTCCCTGCGTTCTATCCCTTGTCGACACAGGAAGTCCTGTGAGCTTCATTAGCGACACGATAGTTCCAGTTAGGATTCTAGGACCTCTTTCCGTTACCGAATACTGCACTATGATTAAGGGACCACTTCACTCTCGAGGAAAAATAGATTGTACTATCCGATTCAAGAGTCATTCCGTTCGTCACTCTTTTATTATCGCGATACCGCGATTTACTGAACTCACTTCATATTTTACTTACGTATTCATCTCTTACCACTTAATGTATTACTAAACCTCTATCGACGGAACTTAAAGAAGTAGACACGATTCTTCCAGAAAAATTAGACGATGCTATTAGGAGTATTTGTGCGCTCGATGTGGCTGAAGCTGATAATGAACTGGATTTAGGAAAAACACTGTCTTTAGAACAACGTTCAATAGTCAATTCTATTGTTGAAAATTCATACCTAGACTATACTTCAGGTGTTATACCGTTCAAACACCCTATGAAAATCAATCTTACTCATGATACACCAATATTTACTAAGCTGCGAAGACTCTCTTATGGTGAAAGACAGCAGGTTAAGCAAATTGTTGATAAACTGTTAGCAGAAAACATCATCTGGCCCAGTAATTCTCCTTATGCTTCTGCGCTTGTTCTCGTTAGGAAAAAGAGTGGCGAGGTTCTTATGTGTGTGGATTACCGGCCCCTCAACAAAATTACAGTTCGAGACACTTTACACTTTACACTTCTTTTGTGACCCCAGATGGTGAATTTGAATTCCTGCAAAAGACGAACCAACCCTTCCTCATCCGCGGTTAGCTTCTTCAGGTCACTAGAATTTTTACTGCTGCAAATATATCCATGGTTAATGGTTTGTCCTGAAAATAAAACTTTCAAAAAGAGAGAATCTTTAATCTGTACACCACTTTGTTGATCAAAACATTCAACTACATACGGAGCAATATTTTCCCACGGGATCAACACTTCCACACATAACCGATTTTACCCATCAGTTAGTACAATACATATTAGCTCTCGAACTAGTCGCGTAGTGATATATTAATCACTTCCTCATAGGAATAAAAAAATGCTTAAAACGCTGAGTTTCGCTTTGGGTGGAAACTTTATTGTATCGCGGTTTTTGTATACCTTTAAAAAGTTTTTCAACTATACTCGCTCGCTGTCGTGATGCTACTGTAGCAATCGCGATGGCGAGGAACCCGATTTCTGATCCTGAGGTCATTCGCCTTCCCTGTACCCGAACCCGTTACAGTGCCCTCTGTACGTGAGAGTGTGGAATCTCTCGCGATCGCAAGTGCTGAATGTTTTGCTGTCAGCCGCGGTGACAGTTCTCTATTTGTTTACGACTCGCAGCAACAATACATTTAAACTCACTCAACCGATATCGACGATTGATTGTGTGGTTTGTAAAGTAGTGATGTCCTGCTCGACCCGCACCAACCGGATTGGAGACATCCGGAAGCAATTCGGAGTCGTTCGAAATGACCCGTATGATGCAAGCAGGTTCAGTAGGTGCACCGATTCCGGAAATCCGGCAGATGCAAGAAAGCATTCTCGATTGGTCTAGTCGTTCGTCTTTTGCAGGAAGCGGAACCGCCAACGCAACAATGCAGCAAGTGCAAGAGACAAATGAAACTGAACCAAGCGCTCCAATGCTTGCAAATGGATTTGCAAGCCTACATCGAGCTGCACCGGCTGGGAATGTACTGTCCGCACGGATAGTATTTTCAAAAATTCGAGGCTGTCTCTATCCCAGTTGATGGAGATAACCTTCGAGTGGTCTCGGAATACGACGCGGACGGTGGCGGAAGCTGAATGTGCAGCCGGTAATTTATTTTAGTTTTTTTTTCTATTATTCGGTTAGATTAATTTTTTATTTGTTTTATTTTTATCTCATTGTAGGTAAGACAGCCATTCTAAAATGGTTCAAAATGCTCCGTGAAATAAGCGCTGAATATGTGGAAACCCACCGACAACAGATCGGAGGCGAAGGGCTCACAGTGGAGATCGACGAGTCCGTCATTACCAAACGGAAGTACCACAGAGGACGGATCGCGGACAACAACCTGGTTTGGCTGGTCGGTGGTATTTGTCGAGAGACAAAGGAGATTTTTCTGGAGCTGGTTCGGAAACGCAACGCTGGCAACTTGCAGGGCATCATTATGAACAATGTGGCCCCCGGAACGACAATTGTGACGGATGGTTGGCGTGCCTACATCGGATAAGACGGCAAAGGATACGAGCACGAGATGATCAACTATTCCGAATTTTGTCGACCCAAGCGATCCATTAATACACACACAGACCATCGAGAATTTATGGCGCTGGGTCAAGCCCTTTTTAAGATCTAAAGGCACAAACCGGGGAGCATTAATAGAATATATACGCGAGTATCAGCTTAAGCGAGCTCAGCCCAACAATTTCCTTACCATCTTGCGTGCCATCCAATCAGTTCAGGAGTTTGAGTAAGTATTAACATATTGTTCTTCGTATTTTTAAACACTTTAAATTCATCGAGCTCTTTCCAGCTGGCTAGCTAATGCCAGGAAGCGGATGTATTATTATGCAACCGCTATCTTGGAACTCCGAATCCTACCTCATCGTGGTGCTAGCTGGAATGCGACGTCAATTGCTGACGATCGTATACTAACAGAATCGGGGGACTATGTTTTATTTTTATTTGTTTATTTGTTATATTTTTTCTCTCTATATATTTAGCCTTAACCTTTTATTATCATTGACAAACATACGTATTTTACACGAACGTATTTTAAACAATAATTACCTGACACAATGAACAAACTCTTAAAACTATCATCAGGACATGCTAGTACTAACCACTCCCCTTCGATCAGTCCTTTCCTATTCAGTTGGGCTCTTGTTCGTAAAACACTGACCTTCCGCAACAGTGCTTAATGCCCGCTGTGGCCTGCAAGCTTTAAAATCTGCAATCGGTTTCTGATTGCTTTGGCTTCTTTCATATCGGATGCATGGACGTTTACTACAATGTCTTCATCATTACTTTGCATTTACACAAACATATAAATCCTTTATTCCCTAATTATAAATTACTAGCACGGGCCCGTTAGTCCTATTTGCCTTAGCTCAGCCGCACGAATGAGAATACTCACTACATGTGCGCTGTAGGGTAGATCTCCCTATCTTTTGCATTTTGCATTCCCTATCTCTCTCTCAATCGTCTGGTTAGCGACCTGTAGGAGAACTGGGGGTAGTTTCGACACCTTAAGTGCGAAGTGTGCGTAAAGTGCGGAGTGCGCACGCACAGTGCGAAGTGTGCGTAAAGTGTGGAGTGTGCTCGCATTGTGCGAAAAGTGCGAGGTGCGCGCATTGTGAGAAGTGTGCTCGCACACTACAAAGTGTGCTGTGCAGTGCGCATAATGAGGTGTGCTGTGCGCACAGTGCGCTCTCGCGCACAATGCCAAACACTAATTGTAAGCAAGGTGGTATCGTTCGTGCGTTCCGTTTTTTTTTTAAACTAGGTTTGTCCGGCTGTTGCTTGATGCATGCAAGATAACTATTCTTTCTTTCTCGCACACAGTATGTGTTGCCTGAGCACTCTCACATGCGCACAGGAATATTCATCACACTGCATTTTGTAACATCTGTTATACTTTTTGATATAATTGAGCTTATTTTAGCTAAACAAATACCTATTATAAAATTTAAATCTGTACTCATATTGTAGAACGGGTTGGAAGTGGTGTATTATAATATGCGAGTATGAACAACGAAAAATAAAATGTATTTATTTTTTATGCCACGATATCCAGTTGATCTTGGCACTCGGCATGATTCCAATATTTGATCCTTCGATTCGAAGTATTCTGTTCCATTCGACAACCGTTTGAGTGCCGTGATAATGTAAACAATTTGTTTGAAAAAACTATTTGATTTAGATAGTAAGTGAAATTCACATAATTTGTCAGTCTCACATTAGTCAGTCAGTCTGGGCATTAAAGTTACTGATAGTCAAGCCTATTAGTGGTAAAGGAAGGCTTTGACCGAAAATGGTCGTCGCATCAAAAAAGTTTAAAAAAAGGCTAGATAATAAATGCATGCTTGATATTAGCACAGCTGGTACAGCTTACTGGGCATAGGTTGAACCCATCTATATTTGGTGTCAGATATGATTTCAGATTGAAGAAACGCCTTTTCATATCCTATAACAAGTAACAAAATCACCCCCCCCCCCGCCTTTCCTCCCTTAGATTGTAGTTTGACTTCTAAGCTCTGGGTCGGTTCTTTTGCACCCCAGGTTCACGTTCCGTTCTTTTTCCAAAATGAGCTAGTTCCGTTCCGCTCCTTTTTTTAACAGAATTCCCAACACTAGTTTACACCACAAGCCTATCCTTTTCTAGTTTTTTGGGTTTTTTTTCATTCGTACCGTTTTATCCTGTTTTTGGGTATATTGGGTGTGATATCCAAGGTATGGATCCAAAGCCTTTAGAAAATAAACATAAGCTCTCCATCCATACTGTAAAACGCCTATCGAAGTGCTTTATTTTAAAAAAAAAGGGAATAATTGACGGCCGGAGGGTCCGAGAAAGATTCAGTAGATCGGAAAGAGTCGTACGATATTATGTAACAGGCTCAACACCCAACACCGATTGACTTCTAATAATTGATATTAAACAATTTTAGTACCATTATGGCCAATGTTGGCAAGTGAAGTGGTCATTTTTTAATTTCATACATTTTCTTACCCTTATCAGTGGTTTTCATGAATTTTTAAAATATCGATATGATTGTTTGGTGGAACTTAGCATCGAAGAGTGAATTTTTTCTTCCATACGAATTCAAATACAATGTGAGATACAAAAGCGTTTCTTAAAGCAACTTTATTTTATTGTAGCTAAAAATGACTACAGTGCAAGAATGGCTTAATATCGTAACCCGCCATGATTGAGAATATTTATGCTATCGTAACTGCTCGATCCGATCTTTATCTGCAGATAGCCACACGAATTCACTTCGATAGTGCGCTCTTTCGGGATTGAACGAAAATGCCACTGTGCCATCGAATTGACCGTTAATATTTATTTTACTATTTAACAAATTCTTTGGTATTTTTTTTCACTAAACGGTCTAAAAATCTGTCCAGGGTGTCGCAAAGAGATTGGTGAAAAATTGGTGAAAATATGAGGCCGCGGGGCCACGGGGCTTTCTCAAGCTGAGAAAACATTCTCAAGCACTCATTTAAGTTTCACAAGCATTCAAAACTTGCTCTGAGACGCGAGCTCGTGGCCGTCGTCATTTTTTCTCACCTTGAGAAGCTGATAAAGTGACTCAAGCTTTATTTGGAGCTTTAAATAGAAAATAAGTTTTTGATCGCATGTTTTTTTTAACTTTTTCAATTATAAACATTGACTACATTTTCCAAAGTGATTACCGATAAACGAATAGCACAATTCCTCATAGTTCGGTTAGCCGATCGCTGCATCGTCAACATTCTCAAAGATTCTCAAACCGTTTTTTTTTGCCTATTCGACAAACGTTGAGAACGTAGGTTTCTCAAAAGCACTCATGAGTGCTTAAGAAAATAAGTGTTGAGAAACCCCATGGCTCCGCGGCCTAAGGCGACCGCCCCTGTATGATCCAGTATGCTTAACCGGCAAGAATCCCGATAGCGGCAAAAATACAACCCGGATTGCTTCCTGATCTTATTTTTCAAAATGCCCAATTACGATTCACTTTGCTTCCGCTTCAGTCATTTTCTCAATTTCCATATGCAATCCACTCAGGGCGTGGAACCATGGCGGACATGCTAATCGGCTCGCCTTAACCTTCCATTCTTATATTCAAACTTCTAGTAATCACAATACATAATCTTCACATTATCGCGTCAATTCACATTAAGGTACTGAAAAACTAATTCGCGATTTCCATTGTAACGTCCGGACCAAGGTGGAATGTATAATGAGGTGTAGTTATAGCGCTTTTGGCGATCCCCCCCCTGGGCTCCGATTTTGACAGAGCCCAACTTTGTTTTCCACTTGTACATGTATTGATGGATTGTTTACGTTTTGCATGGTCAATATTTGGTGGAGATCAATTTGCGTGAATATTTTAGTTTATTAGAACACAGCACGTGATTTAAAATGGAAATTTTCCTTCGAGAACTTGAAGCGTTCGCCAAACGCGGAAAACTAACTGTCAGTTTTCTTCGTCGATTCTTCTTCCACCTAGCTGTCAAAACGGGCTTATAACTTGACCTGATATCTTTACGGTCCTTGGTCCGGACTAATATTGCCCACTTGTGCACTCATCCCGAACCCCGAGCACAGCAGTATAAACGCCTTATACTCTAACCGATGGAGCACCCGTTATGCAAGATGAACTGTCATAGAATAAAGCTCTCTTCTTGGCGCGACATTGAACTGAACAGACGTAAGCCACTGACTTCTGTGTTATAATTATTTGTCTGCTCTTTCGAATTGCTCTAAATGTTATTAAAACGGCCAATTAACCTTCCGCCACCCGTAAAACGCTTGGTCGTTACATCTAAGAAGTGGGATTACCAACACAAATCGCCTACAAAGCCGCCTAACCAGCCTGTATCCGTGTGTATCTGTGTACGTGTGTGTATGACACAACGCCATTTTCCATCATGCCGAGCAAAAAGATCTTCGTCGGGCGCTTATCGAGGCCGGCGTCGACGTGCCGGATACCGCTACCGCCACACAACTCCGACAGCTTTATGCCCCTCGAGCCGGTCGCTCATTCTCCCCGTGCGGTGCCGACCACCACCTCTGCGAGGACACCGGCTCTCGCTTGTACAAACCACTAAGAGGCCGCCATTTTGTGCCTTATACATGATAATGGCGACGACGATATTGCCCATCATGAAAATATTGCCAATGCTACCGCTTCGATGAACAATACCACTGATGCCGTTTCCACCCTTCCTTCTGCCCACGGTGTGGCCGCCGCCCTTCCCCGCGGCCCTGACGACATCGGGACCCAATTTGAGAAGCTGCGACAGCAGCAGCAGCTTGCTGAATTACATCAAAAGGTGCACCAACTTGAAACGCAGCAGCCAGCCGCCCTTTGCGTAAAGGACTTTGAAGTTTTCATCGAGTCACTCGACGCCGATAAGAACCCCAATATCATCCGATGGTTCCGCGACTTGGAGCGTCACTTCGCACTTTACCGAGTGCGCGATGCAGATAAATTTTTCTTCACCCTTGGGCTCCTCACCGCTAACGTCGCAAAAGAACTTGTTGTCACCACTTAAGATGAGTTGAAGAAAGAGTTGATCGACAATCTTCACGTCGTTGCTACGCCCGAGTCCGTTTATCGCCAACTCCGTAACCGTGGATTGCGGCCCCAGGAATCCGCCCTGCACTACTTGTTTGACATGCAGCGCATCGCAGGCCAAGCCAGTATCGCCGATTCAGAACTGATCCCGATCGTCATCGACGGCTTGGGAAGCCCGTCAATTACGTCGAGTCTGCATTTCATGCCCCTTACGTTGAACGACTTCCGGAAGATATTGAAACTTTTCGAATCTTACCGTCACTTTTGCACCACCAGGCCCCCTTTCGCTGATGCCCGGGCCACAACGAACAGCCGTAGGGAACGGCCCCGTCCATCGCAGGAACCTATCCGCTGCTTCAACTGCTCCCGATTCGGACACCTTCAGAACGCGTGCCCACGGCGGAAGCGCCCACCCGGCGGATGTTTTCGTTGTTTCCAGACTGGACACGTCTACCGTAACTGCCCTGAACGTCGGGCCAACGCCACTGTCGAGGGCAATACTAGTTTGGACGAAGCTCTCGCCACAAATCAAGAGGTGAGTTTGACATTTTTTCACCCTTCTGCTAAGCGTATCACCCTTCCCTGCGTTCTATCCCTTGTCGACACAGGAAGTCCTGTGAGCTTCATTAGCGACACGATAGTTCCAGTTAGGATTCTAGGACCTCTTTCCGTTACCGAATACTGCACTATGATTAAGGGACCACTTCACTCTCGAGGAAAAATAGATTGTACTATCCGATTCAAGAGTCATTCCGTTCGTCACTCTTTTATTATCGCGATACCGCGATTTACTGAACTCACTTCATATTTTACTTACGTATTCATCTCTTACCACTTAATGTATTACTAAACCTCTATCGACGGAACTTAAAGAAGTAGACACGATTCTTCCAGAAAAATTAGACGATGCTATTAGGAGTATTTGTGCGCTCGATGTGGCTGAAGCTGATAATGAACTGGATTTAGGAAAAACACTGTCTTTAGAACAACGTTCAATAGTCAATTCTATTGTTGAAAATTCATACCTAGACTATACTTCAGGTGTTATACCGTTCAAACACCCTATGAAAATCAATCTTACTCATGATACACCAATATTTACTAAGCTGCGAAGACTCTCTTATGGTGAAAGACAGCAGGTTAAGCAAATTGTTGATAAACTGTTAGCAGAAAACATCATCTGGCCCAGTAATTCTCCTTATGCTTCTGCGCTTGTTCTCGTTAGGAAAAAGAGTGGCGAGGTTCTTATGTGTGTGGATTACCGGCCCCTCAACAAAATTACAGTTCGAGACAATTTCCCCGTACCCCTTATCGAAACTTGTTTGGAGCATCTGTGTGGAAAAAAAATCTTCAGTTTGCTGGATTTGAAAAGCGAATTCCATCAAGTCCCAATGAGTGCCGAATCTATCCTTTACACTTCTTTTGTGACCCCAGATGGTGAATTTGAATTCCTGCAAAAGACGAACCAACCCTTCCTCATCCGCGGTTAGCTTCTTCAGGTCACTAGAATTTTTTACTGCTGCAAATATATCCATGGTTAATGGTTTGTCCTGAAAATAAAACTTTCAAAAAGAGAGAATCTTTAATCTGTACACCACTTTGTTGATCAAAACATTCAACTACATACGGAGCAATATTTTCCCACGGGATCAACACTTCCACACATAACCGATTTTATCCATCAGTTAGTACAATACATATTAGCTCTCGAACTAGTCGCGTAGTGATATATTAATCACTTCCTCATAGGAATAAAAAATGCTTAAAACGCTGAGTTTCGCTTTGGGTGGAAACTTTATTGTATCGCGGTTTTTGTATACCTTTAAAAAGTTTTTCAACTATACTCGCTCGCTGTCGTGATGCTACTGTAGCAATCGCGATGGCGAGGAACCCGATTTCTGATCCTGAGGTCATTCGCCTTCCCTGTACCCGAACCCGTTACAGTGCCCTCTGTACGTGAGAGTGTGGAATCTCTCGCGATCGCAAGTGCTGAATGTTTTGCTGTCAGCCGCGGTGACAGTTCTCTATTTGTTTACGACTCGCAGCAACAATACATTTAAACTCACTCAACCGATATCGACGATTGATTGTGTGGTTTGTAAAGTAGTGATGTCCTGCTCGACCCGCACCAACCGGATTGGAGACATCCGGAAGCAATTCGGAGTCGTTCGAAATGACCCGTATGATGCAAGCAGGTTCAGTAGGTGCACCGATTCCGGAAATCCGGCAGATGCAAGAAAGCATTCTCGATTGGTCTAGTCGTTCGTCTTTTGCAGGAAGCGGAACCGCCAACGCAACAATGCAGCAAGTGCAAGAGACAAATGAAACTGAACCAAGCGCTCCAATGCTTGCAAATGGATTTGCAAGCCTACATCGAGCTGCACCGGCTGGGAATGTACTGTCCGCACGGATAGTATTTTCAAAAATTCGAGGCTGTCTCTATCCCAGTTGATGGAGATAACCTTCGAGTGGTCTCGGAATACGACGCGGACGGTGGCGGAAGCTGAATGTGCAGCCGGTAATTTATTTTAGTTTTTTTTTCTATTATTCGGTTAGATTAATTTTTTATTTGTTTTATTTTTATCTCATTGTAGGTAAGACAGCCATTCTAAAATGGTTCAAAATGCTCCGTGAAATAAGCGCTGAATATGTGGAAACCCACCGACAACAGATCGGAGGCGAAGGGCTCACAGTGGAGATCGACGAGTCCGTCATTACCAAACGGAAGTACCACAGAGGACGGATCGCGGACAACAACCTGGTTTGGCTGGTCGGTGGTATTTGTCGAGAGACAAAGGAGATTTTTCTGGAGCTGGTTCGGAAACGCAACGCTGGCAACTTGCAGGGCATCATTATGAACAATGTGGCCCCCGGAACGACAATTGTGACGGATGGTTGGCGTGCCTACATCGGATAAGACGGCAAAGGATACGAGCACGAGATGATCAACTATTCCGAATTTTGTCGACCAAAGCGATCCATTAATACACACACAGACCATCGAGAATTTATGGCGCTGGGTCAAGCCCTTTTTAAGATCTAAAGGCACAAACCGGGGAGCATTAATAGAATATATACGCGAGTATCAGCTTAAGCGAGCTCAGCCCAACAATTTCCTTACCATCTTGCGTGCCATCCAATCAGTTCAGGAGTTTGAGTAAGTATTAACATATTGTTCTTCGTATTTTTAAACACTTTAAATTCATCGAGCTCTTTCCAGCTGGCTAGCTAATGCCAGGAAGCGGATGTATTATTATGCAACCGCTATCTTGGAACTCCGAATCCTACCTCATCGTGGTGCTAGCTGGAATGCGACGTCAATTGCTGACGATCGTATACTAACAGAATCGGGGGACTATGTTTTATTTTTATTTGTTTATTTGTTATATTTTTTCTCTCTATATATTTAGCCTTAACCTTTTATTATCATTGACAAACATACGTATTTTACACGAACGTATTTTAAACAATAATTACCTGACACAATGAACAAACTCTTAAAACTATCATCAGGACATGCTAGTACTAACCACTCCCCTTCGATCAGTCCTTTCCTATTCAGTTGGGCTCTTGTTCGTAAAACACTGACCTTCCGCAACAGTGCTTAATGCCCGCTGTGGCCTGCAAGCTTTAAAATCTGCAATCGGTTTCTGATTGCTTTGGCTTCTTTCATATCGGATGCATGGACGTTTACTACAATGTCTTCATCATTACTTTGCATTTACACAAACATATAAATCCTTTATTCCCTAATTATAAATTACTAGCACGGGCCCGTTAGTCCTATTTGCCTTAGCTCAGCCGCACGAATGAGAATACTCACTACATGTGCGCTGTAGGGTAGATCTCCCTATCTTTTGCATTTTGCATTCCCTATCTCTCTCTCAATCGTCTGGTTAGCGACCTGTAGGAGAACTGGGGGTAGTTTCGACACCTTAAGGTTTTCCTCTGATTGCAATATTTTTGCCAATGTAAACTTACTAGTAAACATCGAAAAAGCTTTTTTGGTGTATTATGTACCATTTTACGAGAAACTACGGTTCCTGGATTGATTTTAGTAACATTTTGATAAAAATAAAAAAGTATGTTTTTGTTGCGTCACGACTGCAGTGCGGGTAAGTTCGACACCATGATGGGGTAAAATCGACACTTTGGGGGTGATTTCGACACATTGGTTTTAGCTTTTAAAATAACAAACTCTGATGGCCTGTAGTTTTCCTTGAAGTTCAACAAAGTATTTCGTACCAATTTTATGAAAAATTAACACAAAACATTATTGAAATATACGAAAAAAATGAAGTTACAAGCAAGAACAAAAATTTCATTACAAATAGCATCGGACCAGACTCCATATAGTAGAAGCTGCGGCGATAGCATCTGGTTTACGGAATGATTGGTTAAGATTCCTTTAAAAATTAACCTGGCAGCTATCTTCCAGTAATTTTTTTCTTTATTTATAAAATCGAAAAGTGTTCAATTTTATTTTTTTTGTCAACTCGAAAGCCAAAAGTCGAACATCGGTCAATGTGATTCCAAACCAGCGACTATTTTTTTCTTCAGTTAAGCCTACCCGGCCTAAAGTCAGCCTAAAATACGGTCAAAGCCATAACAATATTAATTTTCATAAGCCTAAACCATATACAAAGTACATATTTTGAGTCCGAGTTTGGCAAACGTTCTATGAGAGAATAATAGCTAAATTCCATAATTATAACTTCCTAATAATAATAATAAATTATAAATACAAATAAGCATTACACTACTACCAAGCGGGGTGTCGAATTTACCCCCATTGGCCCCACGAATTGGCACAAGTTTTAGTGACATTTTATATTATATAGTTTAATATAAAAATTACGCCCTGTGATACAAAACTAATCAATAGTATTTATAAAACAATACTATTAACACGGAAACTATAATTTTGTTGAAATAAGGCCACAATTCCTTAAGTCCCAGAAGTAAAAACTTACATCGGCTGTCAATCAGAACCACCATGTGTTTATTTTATTGTTTTTTGACAATTGACAGGTTTCTGATCAGTGAAATGTGACTCAAATATTCGAAACAGTTGACATAAATAATATGCATAAATTTTTTTTGTTTTCAAAAAGTTCTATAAATACAAAAACGGCAAGGTGTCGAACTTACCCGCAGTGTCGAACCAACCCCGACTTCCCCTAACTCACGCACATCCTTCCACGCACACATCATACGAAAGCCGTCGACTGTTATCGCTGAGTGGGACACCCAGATGGACAGAATGGCTAAGTTCGATCGGACCACAACAGCTTCTCTGTTCTTCAATGAAGGAACATAAGTTGATTGTTATGCACTAAACTAGTTTTCCAAACTACATGCTCGTCATGGGCTCAAGTCCCGTATGGACCGCCCCCCTCATACATAGGATTATCCTGATGTGGGTAATCAATAGCTTAATTACATTGATAAATCAATTAGTGGTACAGGCATACCATTAGTGACAACAGTTATGTCCAAAACGGAAAAAGAGAAGTAAAACACCTAACTATTTTGATTTTTTTTTCATGAAGCAGACTGACCAAACTTTTTTGCAAGCTAGTTTCATTTCTCACACAACAATTTTGGTAGATGATAGAACACCTTCTGTTAAGACGGGAGCACTCTTATCGTATCCATCCCGATAATGCAGCACTTTCTTTCTATTGGGCTTAACGACCTACGCCACCATGTCGACCTATACAGGCTTTCGAAACTGATTTAGTACCACGCAGCCGGATAGTTGATCCTTGCTATGGGGGGACGGTCCGTATGAGGTTTGAACCCATGACAGGCATGTTATTAGGTCGTACGAATTGATGACTGTATCACGGGATCGCACAGCGTTGCACTTTCTTTCTATTTATATCGTAACAAATAAATAATTGGTATGCTTTATTTCCGCTATAGCCGACATGCGTGGTTATGCTAACGTTATGTATAAATGTTTACAAGACTTATTCGTATCACCAAACCGGATAGTCAATCACTGGTTGGTGTGTGCTGCACGAGGGAATAGAACTACGTCTAACCTATATAGATATCAACTTTCTGCCATTAGGGCATACGGAATGATTAATATTTTTTCCTATTCCAAATTGCACCGTCATGTAGCTAGTTGAATATGTCATCTAAATAAATAGCCGAACAAATTATCCTACAATAACATATCATCAAAAGCAAAACATTAACTCTATCTTATCGTTACACCGAAGTGTGCATGGCAGCGCCGAAATAAATATAGCCATACCCTTCTACGCTCTCCTTTATACAGAACTGAGGCACCAAAGGTACCACGAGAGGCTGGTCACGGTCTTGATCATCATAATGCAAAACCCATCAATTGCACTCATTCAATACAAAGACGATCTATAGCTTAAAAATTATTTTGCCATATTTTATTGTTAATAATTGAAATAATAACAGATGTTGAACATGAAGAAAGTATAATAACATTTGAGTGAACACACAAATAACAATTATCATTACTTATCATTACACTTGCCTTTTTCATATTCAATTCAAATACCATACTTCTTATAAGAGATAGGGTTTAAAAAACTAAAAGGTACAGGTATCTTATAAACATACTTAGTGAGAACATAACGATAAATGGTACATGGTAGCAGCAGTTCCTATTTACTTTTTGTGCACGTGCAGCACAATCCAGGGATGGACGCAACATGTTTCAGCGGCATACGGCTGGCCAGATCTTTAAGAACAGTGGCGAGATCAGATGGGCCGCCGCATTCGTCATATCTGGCGGCATCTTAAACTGCAGCTTCGTGATATTATAGTACGATTCCTCATACGTGGTCGCCAAAAACGGGACCTTAACGCACAGCAGCTTGTACGCCAGCACGCCCAAATTCTATAGATCGACAGTTTTTATGTGCGGCTGACCATGCACCATCTCGGGCGATAAATAGTCGAGCGAAACGCACAGCGTCGTATCGGAACAAGATCGGCTCGTACACGGACCAACCGAAATCGGCAATCTTCAGATCACCACCGTGCCCCAGCTGCAAGTTTTCCGGATGATGTCACGATGTATCACGTTGCGCTCGTGCTGCGATGAATAGGTGTGTTACTTTATAGCATGCAAAGGACAGCGGCGAAACACGACGGCCGACGCATCCTCCGGATCATCTTAAGCGGTGCATTCGAGCATGAGGTGTGGATGCGAATGATCAACCACGAACTTACTGAAGCCGTATGGCGCGTCGGACATAGCTGTTAGCGATGGCTGGGACATGTTGTAAAGATGCCAGACTCGTGCCCCAACAGCAAGGTGTTCGAAAGCGGCACTCAGTTTGGTACTAGAAGCTAGGAAGCACAGCAAGTTCGATTGCTAGATCAGGTGAAGTAAAACCTCGAAGATCGAGTGCCTACATCGATGGGAAGCTGCAGCTAGCGACCAGGCATTCCTATCAAGAGAGAGATGGAAGGGAGAAAACCAAAATGAAACAATGTGTAGCGACCTCGGCCGCTACGATAAGAAAATATCGATCAGATAAGCTTCGTTTAGATGTAGATATCGACAAGATACGTGTAGACGCGTCTTAAGGTGGCCTTATCAAAATCGACGGCTACTGTGCGGGGTTCGTGGATCGGAGGTTCGGCGGAGCGATGGCGGTTGAGGAAGACGCGAACATTTTTCGTGGACTCATTCTCATTCTGGTGGTGGATTTAAGTGGATGTTAAATAAAGTGTTGCAGTAGGAATATTTAATTTATTTAATAATAGAAGTAGTGCTGTGCGTTTCCGAAAAAGTAGTTTAGTCGTTTCATCTGGCCATAAATGTAATGCTTAAAGTGTTCAACTGCCCAAACAATTGCTAGCAATTCCTTTTCTATTGGATGATACCGTTTTTCAGCCCCTATAAGGGATCTACTTGCACAGGCAATTGGACATTCTATCGTTTTTTCATTAGATAGCACCGCCCCAAGGGCGTAATCACTTGCGTCAGTAGTAATGACGAAAATATCTGTAAAATTTGGTCTCAATAACAAAGGTTCAGAAATGAGATATTGTTTAAGTGTCTTACAGGCTTCATCACACTTTTCATCCCATATAAAATTAATATTTTCTTTAAGAGTTCGTGCAACGGTTTACGAATATCAGAAACATTTGGAATGAATTTCTCATAAAAATTGATAGTTCCCAAAAATGAACGTAACTGTTTAAGTGTTTTGGGTGTTGGCATTTCTAATATTGCCTTGATATTTGCTCGGGTGGGTTTAATTCCGGATTCATTTACAGTGTGACCCAGATATGTTATTTCCTTATGCAGGAGTTTGCATTTTGAAGGTTCTATTTTGAGGTTATGTTGTTTCAATCCATCCAAAACTTTAATCAGGTTTTTAATATGTTCCTCTCTTGATTCACCAAACACCACTATGTCATCTAAATATACGAACGCTTTAACCGGTTGAATAGTATAAAGTACCGTATTCATGAGCTTTTGGAACGTGGAGGGACTGTTTTTGAGGCCCATCGGCATTCTTAAAAATTCGTAATGCCCCTTTGACGTAGAAAAAGCTGTTTTTGGCGCATCTTTAGGAGCAATTGGTATTTGAAAAAAATCCGGATTTTAAATCAATTGTTGAAAAGTATTTACTACCCAAATAGCCAGCTCGTACTTTATAGCTGATTTAGAGCTGTTTAACGAAAAATCGTTCCGATGTCGTACTTTGTGGCTGATTAAGAGATAGACGGTACTTTGCGGAACTAAGGAGCTTTTTAACAGGCACATCGTACTTTTTGGAACTTTGCGGCTGATTAGCACTATGTGTAGGGTTCATGGTGGAACTTGAAGGCTTGAAAGCGTACCGAACTTGGTGGAACTTTATAGCTTTTTAATGCATGACATCGGTACGAGATGGCTCTTGTCAAAGTGTCAAAGACGGACGCCGGCAATAATCTCATTGCTGCTGCACAAGTTAGATTCGGTTATTGAAGAATGAATATTGAGTGAAGTGATTGTGAATTATCAGTAAATTGTGTAAAATTTTGTGTAATTCATCAATACAAAAGATTAAAAAATATACATATGTGTTTAAACGAAACAAATCTTGTTGTTTATTTCATCGATGACGCTTGCTTGAAAATAAAACACAAAGAAAAATAATCCCTGGCATCGTGGCATAAGGAAGCTGCTTAGGCGCTGTTTGAAAGACCCACATAGAACTTTGATGCTGTTTATCTACTGCAAAAGGCGAATTAGAGCAGCGATCTTTAGCGTGCCAAAATGAGCTGCTTAAGCAATTCTGGCTATTTGGGTATTACCAATATCCATTATTATCCAGTTATCCATTATTTCCTCTATACGAGGTATTGGATATATAAAGGGTTTTGTTATCAGATTTAGTGCGCGAAAATCAACAACAATGCGATTTTTTTTCCCCATCAATATCCGATTTCTTCGGTATGCACATCACGGGCGCATTCCAAGGGCTTTTGCTTAGTCCTATGATATTTTGCTTTAACATTTCTTCAATATGTTCATACATAATATTATTTACTGCTACTGGAAATCGGTATTGCTTTTTATAAATCGGAATATTACAACTTGTTTCTATTTCGTGCATTGCTGCTTGGGTATAGGTTAAATGATCCCCAGGCAAGTAGAAAATATCGTTGTATTTACCAATTATTTGTTTAATACTGTTCTCCATTGAGATATTTAAATGATTTAAATTTATCCTTTTCATTAATTCTGCCAGTCGTTCTGATCCGACTAATTTCCCTCGTTTGATCGTATCGAATAAATCGCAATCCGCCTGTTGTTTTTCGACACATGGGAGCAATTCAAAATTTCCCTCTTGAATGTTACTGTCATTCTCCTTTTGATGACTAAGGCTGCGCTCTGGCACCAATCGAACACGACATCCGACTCGAACAAACCCATATAATCATATGGAGGTGCACTGTCAGACACAAACAAACAAACAAGACAAACATGTCAAATCCCATACATTTTTCATGTTCGATGTCGTGTTCGATTGGTGCTAGAGCGCCGGGTAACAGTATCTTGCAATATAATTTTTTTTCCATCCAATTCCTCCTTCTCTCCTTTTGTATATACTTGCTTCTTCAGAGTAATTGTCTGGAAGCCTTTCCCAATGATAATTGTGTACATTTTTAAAAATTCTGCCCCTTTTATACCAGGGACGCTAAGTGTTTCAATTATGTAAAATTTTGCGCGGTATAACGATTTTACAATTAATAAATCAACAAACATCGAACCCATAGTGTCGGATAAAGTTCCATTAAAGCTAAATAATTTTACCTTATCACTGTAATCTATCTGACCAAGCTGTTTTGCTGAATTAAAACTCAAAGCATTAAAACACGCTCCCGACTCAATTAGATATTCAATTGTTGTTGTATGCGAATGACGCGATAAAATTTTGACCATTAGTTTACCATCTTTTGTAGCCTCTATATCAAGAGTCTCGTGTTCTCCCTTGATGCTACTATTTGATGTTTGTTCTGTATGTTCCACAATTTTACAAGTTTGATCAAAGAAAAAAAATTATTTTGATCGTTGGGAACACTGGTATTTTTATTTTGATTAACCCGTGTTCCTTGCTCTAGTTTTTTGGACGCGTGTTTGCATTAAATGGTTGGTGGTTATATGTGTTAGCATGCAAGTTGTGTTGATCAGACCCGTGTGGAAAATTATGTGAATGTGTTGAATACTGTGTGTTATTGTGTCTATATGGTGTGAAATATCTTCTAGGACGTGAATTATTATGATTAAAGTTAGAAGAATTTGAATTGTATGTGGTGCTATTGTGTTGCGGTTGCTCAAAATTATTTACTCCTGAATGATTAATACTACTGTTAATAGTGTCACAGCGTAACCTACTATTATTGTTGAATTCTACATGGTTTCCAAATCCATTTTGCGTGGTTTGGCTATTTAAATTTGTATCATTATCGGTATTTGGGCATATATTTGTTAGTAAGGTATTGTTGGCATTTGTTTCAAAAATGTGCAAGCGGTTCAATCTTTGCTCAATCTTTCGGATATGTTCGAGTTGTATTACTTCCTCCTGGAGATATTTTAAAAGCTCATCAAAACCAAGATGTTTATTAGTTCTAACAAGCGTTTGTAATTCTGGATTTCTCAATGCTGCCAAAAAGTGTATTTTTAGATTTTTTTGAGCATAAGAATCTTCCGTATTTGCTGCATCATTGCTGATAATACACTCTTTTAGCTTGATTGCCCTTTCCTTGTAGTCCGAGAAAGGTTCATTGACCTCTTGCCGCAGCGTCTCGACTTGTTGGAAAATGGCTTCCAAGCTAAACTTTTCACTGAACACTTTTATCAGATTCGCTTTTATGTTGGCCCAATTGTCATCTTTAATACGGTTAAAGTAACTAGCCGCATTTCCTTCAACTTGAACATCACCGTTCGTATCAAATCTTCTTCCGATTCTCCTTCCGGAATGTGATTCGCAAAATACTCAGTTTGGTATAAGAAACCGTCCAGATCTTTTGCCGCTCCGTTATATTCCGGAATACATAGCATTGCCCTTTTGATCGGAAATTCATAAGCCATATTTGAATTCGTAGCGTTTAAAGCTCTTTCAATTTCGACACTTTGGTTTAATAACTCTGCTTTGAGGATCTGGAGGCGTTCCTTGTAGCTGTATTGGCGATTTATGCAAGATTCACTAACTGCTGTTGAGTTTAAGTTTTGTGTTGGTTCGAATACACAAATTTCCGACCTATTATCCGTATTAATTTGAACCGCTCTATTTCTTAGTGCCAACACCTTATTGTTCATCACCTTAAGTAATATATATGTATATAATGCTAAGATATAACGTATTGAAACAATATAATTTTACTATAATAATAAAACCAACTGTGTATATGTATATATATTATTGAACTTTTTTTCAAATAAACCACGAAAAGGGGTTTGAAAAGAACTTATGTGTATTATTAATTAATCACTAAATAGCACCATCACCACTTACCGAAACCATCACCACTTACCAAAAGAAAATTTCACTAACTAACCCAATTTTAATTCACCAGCCAGATTAGACGTTATGTGCGCAAAAATATTTGTGCTTTTCCGCTGTCACCAGATGAAACGACTAAACTACTTTTTCGGAAACGCACAGCACTACTTCTATTATTAAATAAATTAAATATTCCTACTGCAACACTTTATTTGACATCCACTTAAATCCACCACCAGAATGAGAATGAGTCCACGAAAAATGTTCGCGTCTTCCTCAACCGCCATCGCTCCGCCGAACCTCCGATCCACGAACCCCGCACAGTAGCCGTCGATTTTGATAAGGCCGCCTTAAGACGCGTCTACACGTATCTTGTCGATATCTACATCTAAACGAAGCTTATCTGATCGATATTTTCTTATCGTAGCGGCCGAGGTCGCTACAAATGTATAGGCAGTATTTTTACAACCAAATGAAAATGACCGGCCCATGAGAAGGAATTGAACATATCAATGCATTAAGGCGTTTTTTATACTTACGTTCGTCAAAAGTTTAAGACTGAAATGATTGACCATTGCTTGCAGAGGTTTGAGAAACCGATATAAACGGACTAACCGATTTAACAGGTTGGCTGATAAGTCCCCGGTCTAACAAAGAAAAACACATTTTTTTGTCAAAATTCGTTTTTATTATTCAACATAGTTCCCTTCAAGAGCGATACAACGATTATAACGACCTTCCAATTTTTTGATACCATTTTGGTAGTACTCCTTCTTTTATGTTGTTATTGTTGACTTATACTTTATTTTAACAAAACACATATATGTATATAAACGATCAAATGATAAAAGGAAAGGAATACGGTGCCGCGCGCTAGCCACGTCTATTGCTGGTGCAGATAAAATCCCGAATGTTCGTTACATCGCAGGATCCCCGATCGTAATGGATTATGCACGAGAGAGAGAGAGAGAGAGAGAAAGGGACGGCTATCTTCGCTACACATCGAATACTGTCAGTTCCCGGAAAGCATCGAGTGTGCGAAGAGGCCGCAGTCTCGGCCGACTGCAACATCTCCCCCGGCTAAAGGCTGCTTTTGATAGCATCGATCACAACATCCTTTTAGCCAAGATGAATAAGTTGGGACTTGGGCGAAATTTAATATGCTGGTTAGAATCGTACCCAAGTGCCACAAATCCACTAAACGACCACTAAACGGCTTCTAAACGCCTCAAATTCTCTACCTAAACGGAATATAGAAAGACTTCGTTTAGCAGACGGCAAACGACTCATGCATTCTAAAAATAGCAAAAAAGCTGGTGGCGCCATCTGTTTGTGGGATACCCAACCTGTGGAGCTTCCTCGCTTGGAGGAGAGCTTTCTCATTTCCTCTGTACTGTTGTATGGTTTCGCATTGAAGTTATGCATCGCTAGAACTAGAACGGCGATACGATTGTTTAAATACTAAACTCCAACGGAAACCACCAGTACTGAAGCAAGTGAGATTTGAGTAATGGTCGTTGGTGTTGATACCCACGTCCCAAATAGCCAGAATTGCTTAAGCAGCTCATTTTGGCACGCTAAAGATCGCTGCTCTAATTCGCCTTTTGCAGTAGATAAACAGCATCAAAGTTCTATGTGGGTCTTTAAAACAGCGCCTAAGCAGCTTCCTTATGCCACGATTCCAGGGATTATTTTTCTGTGTGTTTTATTTTCAAGCAAGCGTCATCGATGAAATAAACAACAAGATTTGTTTCGTTTAAACACATATGTATATTTTTTAATCTTTTGTATTGATGAATTACACAAAATTTTACACAATTTACTGATAATTCACAATCACTTCACTCAATATTCATTCTTCAATTAACGAATCTAACTTGTGCAGCAGCAATGAGATGATTGACGGCGTCTCTCTTTGACACTTTGACAAGATCCACCTTGTACCGATGCCATGCATTAAAAAGCTATAAAGTTCCACCAAGTTCGATACACACTCTTAACAAGCCTTAAAGTTATATCATGAACCCTACACATAGTGCTAATCAGCCGCAAAGTTCCAAAGAGTACCATGTGCCTGTTAAAAAGCTCCATAGTTCCGCAAAGTACCGTCTATCTCTTAATCAGCCACAAAGTACGACATCGGAACGATTTTTCGTTAAACAGCCCTAAATCAGCTATAAAGTACGAGCTGGCTATTTGGGGTATCTGACCACACGACCATTTGTATAGATTTTTGCTCAGAAAGTTAGAAGGCTATATAGGTCATTATAAGATGAAACTTGTCGAAACACATTGCAAGAAAAGGATAGCAATATAATGATGAGTTGTAATACGCCATCTATTGATCAAACCAATGAAGCTGTGAAGCTTTCATTTTTTTCCTATGGATATTCAATTTTCCAGTCGTTTAAGCTTAATCTGTGGCGCTTGGGTACCTTGTCAATCGATCGTATGCTGTATCTTTCCAACGGTGCCATTCAAGGTCTTTCATTGCATCATCTGGTGTGCCACAAGGTAGCAACCTGGGTCCACTACTGTTCGTACTGTTCATCAACGACCTATCGTATGTAGTACCAGCAGCGAATCATTTAATGTATGCAGATGACATTAAAATCCACATGACGATAAAAAATGACACAGACCACTCCGAGCTACAACAATACCTTCTCGATTTTCACCAATGGTGCAATCGAAACCGCCTGAGCCTCTGCATTGAAAAATGCCGAGTCATTTCATTCACACGAGCACGAGAAATTAGGAACACCAGCTACACAGTTAACGGTTTACCAATAGAACGCACTAATGCTATGAAGGATCTCGGAGTCATACTTGATTCAAAGCTGTCATTTGACCAGCAAACAGAGGAGGTGATTATCCGAGGTAATCAATTGCTTGGCATGTTGTTTCGGATAGCAAGAGATTTAAAAGACCCAGTCTGCATCAAAGCGTTATACTGTGGTATTATCCGCCCGGTACTCGAATACGCCTGTGTCGTCTGGCTGTATTTGTGGCTGGTTTACTGCAAAGTAACATCGACTGTCCATCCCTGCTCCAGCAGTTAAACTTTTACGCGCTTGCTGTTCAGCTTCGCTCTCTTCCGTTACTTGCCCTGAACCGTAGTTGAACTGGATATGGATCTAGAGACCCCCTCAACTCCATGATTAGGGTGTTCAACGAAGTTCGTCATTTGTTTGATCTTGGAACCTCAGTGCAATCCTTTAAAAATGCCTTAGAAGCGAATTATTCAGATGATCCTACTACTTATCATAAACTAATATTAGACTTAAGAACATTCACACGGATCCATTGTTATCCATTGAACGAGAGATAAACAATTAAACAATAAACAATAAATGAGCTGATAGGCTTCGAGCCGACGCGGAAGTCTTCTTACTCGAGAAGACCTGCGTGGCAAATCTATCAGGTGCTGGTCGGTCCTACCTCCGTGACGGTTGTCGAGGTCGGCAGGAGGTAGCGAGCTGGATGTCGTCAAAGGAACATCCATCGGGGTCGTCGCTGCTAGTGATGAATAAGCGGGCGATGACGGTGGAAGCACTGTTGGCTCGCTAACGATTGGTTCCAGCTCCGGCTGGGTTGGCTCTGGTCGAGAAGAAGAAGAAGACCATTCCTCTAACAGTACATCAAGCGACAGCTGATGTCCCTCAGGTGCACGGGCTACCGCACGACGCCTGATTTGGTTTAAGTGGCGCCGAAGTAAACGTCCATCACTCGCAATGACGTCATACATAACGCGTCCACAGCTACGAACGATCTTTCCCGGTATCCTCTTCCATGAGTTTCTATAGAAAGATTTTGTAGAAACGAGTTCGCCAGGTTGAAAACATCGTACTGAAATAAATGAGGAAGGAGATAGTGAGTGTGATGATGGGGGCCGCAACAGCTCCAGTGCTGTCCTGATGGGGCGGCCGAACATTTCCTCAGCTGGAGATTTCTGCTGGCTCAACTGCGCGTTTGGTGTCGATCGGTACGTCATGAGAAACAATTCCAGGGCCTCATCAAAAGACGTCTCGTGGCTCTGGATTTTCCGCAGTGCTCGTTTCAGCGTATCGACGAACCGCTCCGCCTGTCCATTTGATTGCGGATGGCACGGTGCTGTGGTGATGTGCTCGATCACGCTGCTGTTGCAAAACTCCGCAAACAAGGCGCTGGTAAATTGCGGACCGTTGTCGCTAACTAACGTTTCAGGCATACCGAAGCGAGCAAAAATGTTCCGTAACATGGAGATGGTGGCAATGTTGTTGTACTCGTAGTTTTGTAGATTTCAGGCCACTTGGAGAAAGCGTCAACCACCACTAAAAAGTAATACCCTTCCAGTGGCCCAGCATAGTCCACGTGTACTCTAAGCCAGGCGCCCGATGGTGTTGGTCATGTCGCTGGTGTTTCTCGAGGGGATGCTTTAGCGGCTGCCAAACAGGATCCACAAGATGCCACGTAGCTCACAATATCGTCGCCGATCATTGGCCAATACAGGTAGCTTCTCGCAACCGCCTTCATTTTCTGCATCCCCGGATGACCCTTGTGCAGCTGCAGCAAACAACGGGAACGCAGTTTCTCCGGGATGACCACTCTCTCCCCATAAAGTATACACCCCTCAACGGTTGAGAGCGATTCTTTCCTATTGTGGTACCGTGCCAAATCTGCTCCGAAGGAAACTACATACTCGATGTCCATGTCATACAGCTGAAGAGTAAGTGCAAACCTCTGCAGTCGGTTTGCTGTGTATGTCGGTATTCCTTTCTTACTGCCAAATATGCGTACCAATGGTCGGTGGTCGGTCTGCAGTGTGAAATGACGACCGTATATCATGCGATGAAATTTGGTTACAGCGAAAATTATTGCCAGTCCTTCTCTGTCGATTTGGCTATAACCAATCTCCACCTTGTTGAGTGCCGTAGATGCGTGTTGTATCACTTTTAGGGATCCGTCTGGGTACTTGTGGCATAGCGTTGCTCCTAAGCCAATTGATGATGCATCGGTGGACACAACTATGTCGCGCGTTGAATCGTAGTGTGTGAGCAAGAGCTACGTGGACAAGAGTGCTTTAAATTGGTCGAAAGCTTTCTGACATTCGGGTGTCCACTGGAACACACTTCCGGCTAGCAGCAACTTATCCAGTGGGTAGCGCAAGTTACGCATGTTGGGGATAAACTTGGCATAAAAATTTATCGCACCGATGAATGATCGAACGCCTGTGACATCTTTTGGAGCTGGCAAAATATTTGATGACGTCGATCTTTGCCGGGTCGGGTCGTAGGCCTCGGCTGTCGATGATATGCCCCAAGTAGCGTATTTCCGACTTGTTGAATGCGCACTTTTCACTCCGGATGGTAAACCCATAGTCCCTTATGCGCTTCAGCGTTTCTTCAAGAGCTGCATCATGCTCTTCCTGTGTTTTCCCTCCAACTATTACGTCATCCATGTAATCAGATACTCCATTTACCCCGGCTAGCATTTTATCCATTATCTACTGAAAGGCACCAGGGGCCACTTTTATGCCTGGAGGAAGCCTGTTGTAATGGTATAGACCACAATGCATATTGATTGTCAGCAGGGGTCGGCTCTTTGCTTCTATTTCTACCTGCAAAAATGCATCGGATAAATCAATTTGTGAAAATATTACGCAACGGGCTAGCTTAGAAAAAATGTCCTGGGGTAAAGGAAGCGGATATTCGTGCGGGTGTAATGCTGCATTGAGTACGGTGCTATAGTCTCCGCAAAGCCGTATTTTGCCGTTCGCTTTTCGAACCACTACGACCGGTGCTGCCCAATCCGAATAGTCGCAGGAACTGATGATGCCTAGATTCTCAAGCCGATCCAACTCTTTATTTACAGCATCTTCCATCGCGAATGCAACCGGACGTTTCGGCCGAAAAACTGGTCTGCTCCCTTGTTGCAGCTGTAGGTGAATTTGTGCCTTGGTGCACAGGCCCGTTCCACTAAAAAGCGAAGGAAATTCTTTCTCCCAGGATCGTGGTTCAGCTGTGCCTATGTGATTGCAATAGCTATCCATCGGGACGGTACCCAAGCCGAAAAGATGAATTAAATCCGCCCCGAACAATGACACATCCGCTTTTGACACGCGAATTGTCGCTTACTTGGTGGTATTATTAATCCTCACGTTCGCTTCAAACTCACCTTGAAGGCCGAAAACTTCACCAGTAGCTGCTTTCGATCTTACCTTGGGTGGGTTTAGATGAGGCTTACCCAACTGCTTCCATAGTTGCTGGTTAATGACAGTGATGTCCGATCTGGTGTCTAGTTGTAGTCGAGCTGGCTTCTCTCCGATGAGTATGCTGACAAATTTCCGCTTCTGCTGCACGCTGCATACGTTGACACGTACTACTCGCGATGACACTGCACGGCGATGATCGAATCGCGGTCGTCCTCTGCGCCGTTGTGACGAGTTGCAGAAACCCTCTCGATGTCCTGTACGTCCACAATCTCGGCTCTTGTTGGTTCTGTAGGTGCAGTCACGCAGTGGCGGATTTAACGGTAGGCGGACTAGGCGGTCGCCTGGAACCCCGCCAATTTAGGGGCCCCGTAGTATGCCTATAGTATGGAAAGAGAACTAGCAACAAGGGCCCCCGGAAGGATGGCCGTTGGGGCCCCAAGGCTGGCGAATCATTTTCACCCCCCCCCCCCCCCCCCGTCAGCAAAAATTTTAGAGCCTGTGACTGATGATCGAAGGGCCCCCCGACGACATTTCAAGTTTACTATTCAATCTTCCAACGGCACAACAACATTTACCATTTACAGGGGGCTCAACTTGCCTGTTCGCCTAGGGCCCCCGATACCCTTAATCCGCCACTGCAGTCACGGGTCCATTGCAGGGCACCACAAAGCCAGCACGGGGTGCGGGGTTTGGAGGCTTCGTTTCGGGGTGCTGATTTGGGGTAGCGCTCGTTGTTGGTGTTTCGTTGGCACTGGCGGTTGTTTCTGGCTTGCACTGCCTGTACTCGCTCACTAGTGTCCGTAGCGATCATAGCGCTATCAGCTTTTACACGCACTAAACGTTGACAATCTGCTGCTAGCTGCTCTAGGGTGGCGTTTTTCCTGTCTTCAATGGCGGCTAACAATTTCATTCGTATGTCCTGTACGCTTTCGTCCTTTGATCCGCATACGAGGATGAGGCACTTAAAATCTTCCTCCGTCATCGAAGAAAATTCTGCATCGACGCACGCTTTATTCACTCGACAGGTAAATGCTAGCAGATCCTCGGTGCGCGTTTTGGTAATATTAAGACACTTGAAGCGTTTGCTTAACACCGACTCCATTTTGCTCGGCATTACCGCGATCGAGATGGCGACCGGAACTGCGCCGTACCACAACTACCCGCAAACTGGTCACCGAATACTTGTAAAAAGAATTGTCCAAGCGTCCAACGGCGAGCGAGCTTTGTATGTTTTGTAACTATAGAAAAAAAACCAGTGGTTAAAAAAAAATAAACGCGAGGTGTTTTTGAGACCGTGCGGATTACGTTCATTACTTACTAACGTTCATTACAACTTACCTTGTTTTCCATGATCGAACATCGTTTAGTTGGATTGCCGGCATTCTTTCTTCCCTCTTTCGAACGTTCGCCGGCTCAACACGGTTGCACAACAGCTGCATAGAAAATACCGCTTTAATTGATTTAATATTACAATTATTGCCTAAGCTTTACTTACCCTAAACGGCTTTCAGGCGTGTGACGTCGATTCTACCACCATTTATAATTTTTCGGCTGTTTATTTTAGACATTACACACAAGCCGGTCTCGTAGTACAGTCGCCAACTCGTACGACTTAACAACATGCCCGTCATGGGTTCAAGCCCCAAATAGACCGTGCCGCCATACGTAGGACTGACTATCCTGCTATGGGGGGATCAATAAGTCACTGAAAGCCAAACCCACAAGTAGTGTGGTACAGGTAGGCCTTGACCGGCAACGGTTGTTGAGCCAAAAAAGAAGAAGAAGAAGACACACAACTTTCATCACCGATGTGATCTTTTTTAATCATTCGCCGTTGTGCATCGTGCGAGCTATCGTTCGGTTCAAAATGTTAACAAACTTTATTTTTTGAATATTTGATAGATTGCATGACCGATCAACCGCACACTATCTCGTTTTTCTTCTCAGGGCTGCTTTGATTGCCATAGGGGGGGCCTTAAAAAATCTTTTACTGAAACAAAATCCATATCAGCGTCACGTACTCAATTGTGATAATCAGAGGTGATACTCAGAACGATTGGTGTGACTAATACATGCTCGTGACATGTTTGCGACAATCGCTTGTTCAGTCACTATATCACGACTTTTTTTGCTGTGATCAATTTTGCAAAACGTCACTGACATAGTCATGACAAATTCTGGCTGAAATAAAATCATCTCAGCGTCACGAGCTCTACTGCGAAGATCAGAGGCGACCCTCAAACAGTTGGTGCGACCATCGCATGCTTGGTGACATTGTGTGCAACCAACTCGTGTTCAATCACTTGGTCGCGACATTTTCAGTCGGTGATCATCGCGATGGTCACGGGAGATATGCTTTGCGTGCGAGTGGTTCCAAGAAACAAAATGAGCATGTTTTCTCGCTCTGTTTGACCCGACAGATAATCAAAACAGACAGAGGGAGAAAGCATGCTCATTGACCAAGTGAGTGATTAAAAGTTGGGTGCTAAACTAAATGTCACCAAGCATGTGATTGATCCACCAACTGTTTGAGTATAGTCACTGGTCATCTCAGTTGTGTACGTGATCTGATTTGAGCTTCGTTTCAGTCATGAGTGTTGATGATTGAAACAGTGGCATTTGGCAGCACTGTTCACAGCCAGAAAAAATCATGATAATGCGTGCACCGGCATTAAGCTAAGCTTGTCAGTCAGAGTATCGCGTTGGACTCAAGAATTCACATGTCGTGTTCAGCATGTCATGACGCACTTTTATTGACTATCAGCAATGAGCATCATGCTACCACGGATATGTTCATTGTTTTCGTTGGTGAAAATCTCGTGATACTCATGACATTTTGCAGCACTGCCCGTGTTTATTGTATTACCAAAGATAGTTTAAAATACACATATTCTGTTTGTGCCGTACATCGTCTTACGTTGTCATTTGTGTGGACACAACACATACAAAATTCTCCTTTCCCTTTTCTTGGAAACCGAGTGGCTGCTTCATGTACAGTTATTCCGATAGGTCTCCGTACAAATAAGCGGTCTTCACATCTAACTGACGAAGATTCAGATTCCGTTTTGAAGCCACTTTCAAGAAAGTGCGTAGTGTTGCTTGAGTAGTGACTGGAGCAAATATTTCATTGTAGTCCTCGCCATATAGTTGTGTCTAACCCTGAGCAACGAGTCGTGCTTTATGTTTCACCACATTTCCACTGGCGTCTCGCTTAACTTTGAAAATCTATTTGCTCCCGATTGCTTTCTTCCCTGCAGGTAGCTTTACCATGTCCCATGTACTATTTTCAGCGTAGGATTTTAGCTCTACCAACATCACTTGAGACCATTGTTATTTCCAGGAACAAGACAATGGCGCCTATCGCCAACCAGTCGATAAAAATTAACCATCGGTTTGGCTATATCGACCAATAAATTTATCTACTCGCTTCCTTCAAGGTTCCTTCAAGGTTCGATGCTTCCTTCAAGGTTCGAGGTTCTTCGGTGTCAGCTTGTGCCAAATTTACCTCTTCCACCAACCTCTTTGGCGGTATGCCTTTTGTCTTACAATGCCGAAGCATTGTCATACTCTACAGAAGTATACAAATATTCTCCTTCTTCTTCAGACAAGGTTTGAACTTCAATTGGATCAATATCTGTTTCAGGAGATTCTTGGTGTTGCTTGAATGAGACAATCACTTCTTTCGGGACAGGTCGGCATCAGATCTTCCTTCCGATTCTGTTCCAGTAATCAACTCAAGAAAGCGAGCGTCTCTGCCAATTGTCAACCAAAACGTAACGAGATCCAGGAATCTGTATGCTTTTGTACCTTCTGCATAGCCAACAAAAATAAGTTGCTTTGCTTTAAAATCAAGCTTTCGCCGTTTTTCACGTACACGGAAGTGTACGTAGGGTTTTGATCCGAAAACACGAAGGAATTAATAGTCCGGTTTCTTGTCCCACAAGTTATTGTAAAGTGTACCGCTAACTCCTGTTGTGGGAAGAATAATCTGGAGAAAAATAGCCGTGAATGCTGCTTCACCCCAGAACTCTTTTGGTAGTCCCGATTCAGACAATAGACATCGTATCATTTCGCCCAACGTTCTATTCTTTCTCTCAGCAATGCCGTTTTTTTGTGGGTTATATGATGCTGTTTGTTGCAAAAATATGCCACTCTTCTTCAACAATGTCTTTAGTCGACCACAAGAGTATTCTCCTCCACCATCTGCCCGAATGACCTCGGGTGATTTACCAAACTGGTTTTGCATCATTTGGACATACTCTACTATCCTTTCGGTAGCTCCCGATTTATGCGTCACCAAATACAAGACACAATAGCGACTGAAGTCATCCACCTTGGTCATAAAATAATTCATAAGTCATAAGTCATAATAACGATTCAACCAATCGTATCGACTTCCAATGGGCCACACAAGTCAGTATGAATAAGATCGCCTACAGTATTGGATCTCGATTCTGAAGCCTTTGGGAATGATGATCGGGTCATTTTCCCTTCATAGCAAACACCACATACCGATGATACAGTGTACTCGCGAATGTGTAATCCACCTCCCAATTCATTCTGCATAATGCTCTCCCTGTCTGATGGTCTCTGTGACCCAGGCGACGATGCCACACGTGAATGCAGTTATCATTATGTGCATTTGTCGTCAGTAGTGCTCGCTGCACTCCTGGATTTAGATGGTAAAGGTTGCCATTTCGTTGCCCCATAATCACAACTTTGTCTTCTTTCTGAACTTCGCAACCGTTCTTGTGAAATGTTGCAGTACATCTTTTTTTTTCTTTTCGCACAACAACCGCTGCCGGTCAAGGCCTGCCTGTACCCACTAGTGAGAAGTGGGCTTGGCTTTCAGTGACTTATTGTTATCATAGCAGGATAGTCAGTCCTACGTATGGGGGCACGGTCTATTCGGGGCTTGAACCCATGACGGGCATGTTGTTAAGTCGTTCGAGTTGACGACTGTACCACCAGACCGACAGTACATCCTACTTACGGATAAAATATTATCCATAAATGATGGCACATGGTAAACTTGCTTCAACTTTACGGTGATGTCTTTTTCATTCCCATTTCTAGAACAAAACTTAGCACATCCAAATCCAGTTGCACATATTTTTCTTCTATCAGCCAGGCTGTAATTTGTGGTATTTTCGCTAATCCGCTCAAATATAGATGCATTACTGGTCGTGTGAGATGTAGCCTCAGAGTCAAAATACCACAAATCAAAGCTACCTTCACATTCAGATCCAGCTTTGAAACACACATCTTGTTTGTTTGTCTCAACCTCCAAATTAGCCCTCTGATTGTTTGACGTTCTAGTAGCCTTGTTTTGGTCCTGTGTTCTTTTGGATAGTCGATCTTGCTCAAACTTGCGACAATCGCGTCGGAAATGCCCTTCCTTACCACAATAGTGACAAACCTTTGCTTCTTTTCTGGTTGTATTGGTTTCACTGAACCTTGAAAGCTTGTTCTCTATATTCACTACAATTTCCTCTGTCTACTCGCTTCTGCCACTCACCAAGAAGCTTTCCCTTTACAAACGATACATTCAGATCAGTTTCGGGTCAGCTTTCTAGTGCGGTTATCAACGGATCATACGATTCGAGCAAGCTCGACAAAATAATAGCAACCAGCCAATAATCTTGCAATGGATCACCCATGCTAGCAAGACGGTTCGAATGTCTTGTAATTTCGGTAAGCTTACCATTTTCAGACAATTGCAGCCGAATTAGCTTCCTTAAGATAGGTATCTTTATCGAAAGTGTTGACCGGGCGTGGTGTTTATGCAACGCATCCCATATTTCTCTTGTTGTTGCAGAACTAATAACGTAGCATGTTTGGCTACCTTCAAGCGACAAACCGATGAGTGCACGAGCCTTACCATCTTTAACGATCCAGGCAGCGTTAGGCTGTTCCGTCTTCTCATCCTTCACAACATACATCAATCCTTCCTTGGTCAGCAGCTGCTCAAGACGAAATCGCCTAATTTCGTAGTTGAAACCGTTCAACTTTTGCAACGAAAAATTCGGGTCCGCCATTTTTTATTCCTTCTTTTGTTGCACAAAAACACCCAGCTCTTCTAAAAGAAAATCCACACAACTTGTTATTGTTCTTCAGAGTATTTCATCACTTTCGATCCTGGGCCCATAACCTCTTAGGGTATTTGATGATATTCTACTCGAACAAAACACGGACAATGGGGGCCTTCACGATTCTAGTTAGTTTTTTTTGTATGGAGTTTGACAGTTGGAGGCTGAAATCATGTAAACACTCCATACAAAACCACACAAAAAACTAGCCTGCAATTTTCAGTCTAGATTATTCCAGCCACAAAGCTAGAATTAGATCCGAGTACCTGCTCGAAAACACAGTGTTGTTTACATTTATCCCAAGGTGTATTAACACTTTGACTGCCGGCCTGACGTTACAGTTTTTGAGTGAGCACGTAGCGCATGGCAAGAGAGCGATGAGAGCGACAATTTCTCGTGCGATTGTTATCACTCTTTTGTTTCATTGCGATAAGCGGCGTAGCACGTGTCGTTCTCGTTCTCTCTTTCCTACCTTATTCGTTCTCAAGATAATCACTGAGCGTCACATCCAATGCTGAATGGTGAGCAAAACCGTCATGCAAATTTATATGACACGGCGCTTAAAGTGTTAAACAGATCAGGTGGTCGAATCTGTAATCAAAGTGTATGTAGTCCAGGTGGTCTCATAGCATGTTTTTTATAACCAATTTTGAACATCACTTTTTGACAGAACGAGTGAAAACTTTTGCTCCAACGAGCTTTCTGGTGTTAGGATTGACAATATCCTACACTTCGATCCTTTAACCCGACTCCATAAACCTGCAACCAACCGGACTTCAAACTGACAGAAGTGTGTGTCCGCGCTTTTCGTAGCGGCACGTTCTGTCTCTTTCTACAACTTCTTTTTTTGTATTCTGTTTTTTTTTTTCGATTCATGAACCTATACGTGAAGTGTGAAATAAAAAGCTTGAACTAATATTCTAAATCTTTTCCATCAATCTTATTATCTGGAGGCTTGATAAACACTCAAAACACTCTTAAAATCTTCATTCAGAAGCAGAAGCGATAAAAATCAGCCTTCTAAATTCATACACCTTGGGATAAGCCCACCTGTGTATTATACTCACATAGATAGCTGCTCGAAAACTGCTTCACAATCCAAATACGGACGTCACACGAAGCGTAAACTTTGGCGTAAACTGAATTTCAGCCATACAACCCTATAATCTTTTGACAGTAAGTTTACGCTCTCCTATACAAATCAAGCGTAAACTTTTTGAGTTTACGCCTCGTGTGACGTCTGTAAAACAGCTGACAGGCTGGAATTTCAGCCTACGAGCTTCAAACGGAAAGGGTCCCAATGATAGATTTTGGTTTAAGAAAGTATGTATTCAACAAATTCAGAAGAGTTACGATAATGTGTGTCGAAAGAAGAAAAAATTCGAGAGTTCACAGAACGATCATTTCATAACAGACACCAAAGCTGTCAGGTTGGGTCAGAGACGACGTAAACAAGGTATTTACATAGCGGTTGCATGATGACAGTCCAATATCAGTAGAGTCGATTAGCGGGAATAACATTATACGGACATCACACGAAGCGTAAACTCAAAAGGTTTACGCTTGATTTGCATGGGAGAGCGTAAACTTCCTGTCAAAAGATTATAGGGTTGTATCCAAGGATCGTATCGAGGTCAAGTATTAGCCAAAATCGGTTTGGCCATCTTGGATACCATTTGACAGCAGAAAGCCCTGGAGAGCTTATGAAACCCTTAACCTTTAAGTTGGCTACCGGATACCCGGGTATTTTTTCCAACTTCGAACTGCAATAACTTTTGATTCATTGCTTTTCTTGACCTGAAATTTTCCGTAGTCTCCCAACTTTTAATTTATGATTTTTTGGTCCATAAATTGTAATTTTAAACAGCTTGTAAGTATTTTATTTTGATTTGTTTTTAAACTTTACCACGTAAGTTGGCAACCAGCGTACCCGGGTATTCCATACATTTTGTGTGGAGAATGAAGTTTCTCTTCTTGCTCTTTTCGTATTGTGCTTATTTTCGAGTCAAATTCAAGCGATTCCAAATTTCAATTTGACCATTATTTTTATAATAAAATGAAAAAAAAACTTAATGAATTAATGAAATAGAAGAGAATATGTGGTCGGCATTACTTGCTTATAGCATTAAAATATAGAAAGCATTGTTTACCTATGAAAATCGTTGTGTGGAATACCCGGGTATGCCGGTTGCCAACTTACGTGTGTAAATCTGGTTGCCAACTCTACGGTTAAACTATTACAGGCGGTCCCCGAGATAAACGGCCGCAAAATATCGCGTATCTCGAATTTCCGCGTAAGTCGAATCTCGTGATTCCGAGCAAAAATGTCACTAATTTTTGTCTAATTTTGCAAGTAAGGGGCGGTTTTCATCACTTCATGAATTATTTGATATGATTCTGACTGAATATAACAGTTTCAAACCTTTTGAAATAGTTTTTAACATTCGATCAAAACGGAAATTATTTGGCAATTTACAATTGATGTGTAGAATCAGTACAATTTGCTCAAAGAATTGTCAAATTTAAAAAACCGCGTATCTCCGAATCTGCATATAAGAGGTACCGTGTATCTCGGGGACCGCCGGTATTATTAATGGCTGAAATCCAGTTTACGCCAAATATTACAAAGAACGTTCCGAAAAGCTCGTATTGCTTAAAATTAGAGAATACAATTAAAAAAGTATCATTCTATCGCTTTTATATTTATTCAATTGTGGTTATATGAACTAGATGGTCCAAATAACGTTAGTTAGTTATTGTAGGAGCTACATACATGGTAAAAATAATTCAAAATTCGCCAAATTTATTTTTCACCGCCATAAACACCCTATACTGACCGACTGACATATTTTTTGAAGACATAGCAAAAAAAACGAAAATTAGGGATGCGGTTATAAAAATAAGCCGCGGTGTACAGACAAACGCAGCAGAATTATGTGTTACAACATCATCGTTCAGTGTCTCGCGTCGTGACAGCATGAACAGTTGTCGGACGTTCTGCTGCTGCTGCTGTTACTGTTACTACTACTACTAACAACTACTAGTACGATTATTGCTAACTGCTACTACTGGGCTAGTCTAGGCAGCCACTGTCTTATGGTAGAAAAAAATCCTTGGGTGATTCCCACTCGAGTAAGGTGGAAAATTCTAAAAGCTTTTCACGATGGTAAAGTTCAGTTTGATGTTGATGTGATTGGTTACTATTGTCCCCCTAATGGTTAAACACAGTCCTTATTCTACACCTAAGCTTAATCCTAATCAAACGAAAAAAAAAACGAGTTAGAGAACGAAAGGAGGTGGTGGTTTTGCTCTGGTTCTAGCAAGGTTGCATTCTATTGATACTCCCGAGAAATGAAATCCCTAGCTGCGCCGAACGATTCCAGACGGTTCCGGACGATTTCAGATGATTCTGTACAATTACGGACGGTTCTGGCGTTAGTGATTTAACCAACCCTTCCGAAATTTGAGGTTTTAATTGGTAAAAAATTGCTAAAAAGAATATTATCATATCGCTAGTAAGGGCAAATGAAGTAGACCTTAAAATCGCTTAATGAGTAACAGTAACCAAAGATAAAAAAATATTTAAAGCAGAATCGGATATCAGCTTTGTAAAATGATTCCATTTCTTTCCTATTTAACTAAAGGTGACTAAAATAGTGGGTTTATCGTTATGCAATATGTTTTATTTTCTCTATAATACAATACTTAGGAGCCAGTGTACCGTATTATCGGGTTACGTTCGATCGTCTGCGAAATAACAAAGTCAATGCGATCTATTTTATCGTTTTTCGTTTCATAAATAATCACGGCTCACAGTAAATCCCTGAAGAAAAAATCCATCTAACATAGCTATGCTTTGCTCCTTTTCACACGGGTGGGCAGGACAGAAAGAAAATATGACGAAATAGGGAGGGGAAGGGCAAACTATATATATGCGTTTGCTTAACATAAGGGGAACAGTACAGGGGGTGGATGGCTTGTACGCCGAGTTGAGAGTCAAAGGTATTATTTTTTATAAAAATTAAAGATTTCTTAGAGCGAAGGAGATCCGTCCATTGAACAGGTATGATAAACCCATTACACTTTGCTCCACTGTGTTTTTGTTTTGCATTCGTTAGGATTTTGATATAATTCGTCTAGATCTGTCTCACAGGGTAAAGATGAAAAAAATCAGTCTTAGCTCTTATTTAATTTATATCAGTTGTATCAAATACGTTCATTGTACTTGCATACGCAATACAATAAGTCGCCATGTTTAAGCGCCGCTCATCGACAGATACACGCACAGCTGCAGTTGCGAATCAGAAGGTTACAAAATTCTGGTGCTATTTGGAGGGGATATACGAGCAACCAAAAGGGGAACATTTCCGCCTAGGACATGTGTCCTCCTTCCAAAGGACGAAACGATGTGTTTTGTCGGGCAAGTAGTATACCAACTGACTGAAGGATGGGCGCCGAGCGATGTGTAGGTGAAAGAGAAGCTTAATAAAACTCTTCTGGTGCACCTGGTGCTGCAAACAAGTGGAGATGGGGCCCAATCCTTTTGCTTTAGGGTTGTTTCGTGTAACGTGTAGCGAGAAGGAAGCGGGGTGCCTTTTTCGCGCAGTATCTGCATCCTGGTGAAATAAGTTAGCTTAGCTGTTTACGGGTGCGCGGAATTGAAGCGTGTTCCACTAGTCCCGGTAGTTGGCATTGAAACTATGTACAGTGTCTCGCGTCGTGACAGCATGAACAGTTGTCGGACGTTCTGCTGCTGCTGCTGTTGCTGTTACTACTACTACTAACAACTACTAGTACGATTATTACTAACTGCTACTACTGGGCTAGTCTAGGCAGCCACCGTCGAGCGCTGTGTGAAGGCAAGCGGGTAGGTGTCGGGCGGCACGGCAACACAAGCCGGGTACATCTTGATCAGGCTGAGGTCGTTCGAGTGCACGTCGTATTTCTGCAAGATGTTGGCGATGATGATGAAGCTGAAACCGCGCACCAGATTTTGCCCGATGCAGGTCCGTTTACCGATACTAAACGGCAGAAAATGTGGGATGTTCTTGCGCACTCTTTCGATCTGAAGCGTGCGTTCATTCTCGCTACTCACACCGTTTGTTTTGATGATGTTGGTCAGGTCCTGCTTGGCGGTCGGCGAATCGCGTAGATCCGTCCGAATCTGAGCGAGTGTCGCCGTCTCGATGAACCGGCTGGGGTTGAAGCGCTTCGGCTCGCTCCAGTACCGCTCGCTTGTGTTCAGCTCGTAGTTATTGATGAACACGACCGTCCCTTTGGTTACACCGTATCCGGCTATGCACGTGTCCTCTGTCGCGACGTGCGGCACGATTGGCGAGGAAGAGTAGCGTAGCACCTCGAAAATGGTCGCGACCGTGTACGGCATACTCTCGGTATCATACAGCGTAACGTTTCGCTTGCCCCGCTCGGTGATGCGATCGATCTCACGCTGGATCCGGTGACCCACTTCCGGATGCTTTGCGATGTACCCGAGCGCAAGCATTACCAGATTGCCGATCGCTGAATGCCCACCCAGGAAGTCCTCCAGCATGTACATGATGGTGTCTCGCGTTACCGACGGATCGAGCCGTAAGCTTTTCAGCAGCGCATCAGCAAAGTCTCGCTCGGTGTCGTCATCCCCTAGCGTCTGCTCCCGCTCGTTCACAATCCGTTCAAGTATGAAGTCCCGGATCTCGGCCGACCAGCGTGTCAGCTTGCTCATGTGTTTGTGATAGAACGGAGCGAGCCAGGGCAAAAAATCCACCGCGTATCCCTGGTTGATCTCCCAGAAGATCTCGTCAAAATTTCGCACGATGGTCATAAATCCATGGTCGTTGTAGTCGAACCTGACAGAGCACATGTACTCACTAAACATATTCGCACACGCCTGCATAATCAGCGGTTTAACCTTGAAGTCCTTGCCCGGGCACACCACTTCGTCCAGCTGATCCATGAAGCGGTGCATCTCCATCACGCCCACGTCGCTCATCTTCTGGTAGTAGCTGGAGGCGTCACTTGGCGAACAGTGCTTCCGGGCCAGGTTGCGTCGCTTCTGCTGCAGGGTCGACCAGTCACACAGTGCGAGCGCTGCAAATGTATAAACGAGAGAAATAATCAAAGATAACAAAGATAATGAACAAATGTTTTACTGTAGCGCAACAAACGTCCTACAATTCCAACTTCTTAAGAATACGATTTCTAACAGCAGCTCTGCAATTTTAATATATTTCCGCATAAAAAACACCAAATAGTTTCCTTGTGTAACTTTTGGACCAAAGGTCACCGAAATCTCTTGAAAGGGGTTAGCCCGGATTCCCTTTCTCAAGAACGATCAATAAAATACCACACCAAAACAACCCGGTTTGCATCCTTGGCCTTCGGGGCCAACCGAGTTATCTTGCAGATCGCGTACGTATACGTATACGTGATACGTATAGTGGACGAAGAGCGAAAGAAATAAGAATAATATGAAAAGCCTAACCAAAACCTTATCGAGCAACTCAGTGTCTGCAAAACTTAGTCCTTGAGTCCGGTGGTGGTATAATATATAAAAAATACATCGATTTGACCGTCAACAGCCGCGGCGCGGCACGTACTCGACGTCCGTAATCGAGATATAATATAGCCGGCATATCGTATCCACATGTGTTGTGAATGAATCGAATTGGGTGTTACGTCACACTTGTGCTGACAGCTCCGTTCTGTGGACTTCGTCGACGATCTCTTCCGGATGTTGGATAACGTCCACTAGCCGATGCGGTAAGAGGGCGGGCTGTCCTTGCGTGAGGTCAACAGTTCTGACCGCTGAGTGCACTACCCCGGATTGCGCAAAATCGTCTGACGCTCACGTGATATCAACATGCAAATGATCCCTCGCTTTGGGCGACCATTAGCACATATGGCAGTAATGTCAGACAGTAGTTGGATGAGAAGCTGGGAGATTTTCACGCGCACAATACCAGAACCAAATCTACTAGTGCACGCGACAAAACGATTGCCGAGACTGATTTGCAGGTATGTACTTTATAACGGTTGCAGGTGACACCGTACGCAAACCGGAGACGCGAAAATTATTTTTATACTTTCCAAAAAATTCAATGATAATGGCACAAAAAAAACAACTAAAACATATATACACGGAAGTAGCTGGTTGTTTAGCTACTGGGCAGATTAAAAAAAATACACAGATTTTCTATGTGCTTAGTCGGGCTCACTTGCTGCGCGTGATTTAGGTCTGAGCAGTTGAAAGAGGAAGAAGAGAAACACGTTTACGCTTTAGTTTGTTATCGAAAATGAAACTGAGCAGCTTCTTAAAGAGCTTCACTTGTTATAAAGAGGCAATTAAAGTTCCCGCTAGTCTACAAGTACCTGCTCTCTGCTGGATACGCTCAGATCCCAGGGTCGCTCCATAAGCGTGTAGGAGTAGCAAATTGCATTCCATCTTATTGTTCCTTTGTGCGTGCCTCCCGGAAGTCCTCTACTCCGTTACTGAAGTCTCTGATCGACCTAGTCTGCCATTTGCTGAACAACTAGCTACACCTAAGTACACTCTGCAGAAGCAAAGAGATGCGCAAAGCGTAAGCGTTTACTTCCGGTGCGCTATCTTCTTACCACAGGGCTCGATTACCCCTGTCCCCTTCTCCCCTTTACCCTCGGTTCCCACTCATTTATGCGAGGCGCAAATATCTTAGGGTCAGCAGAAAGCGATACCGATGGCCAGCAACTGATTTGCTGCGCTTTTGCACCTGCATCAATGAAACCTCCGACGAAACGGAAGTCTAGGCGGGTAGAACTACTGCTGCAGCAACCGTGGGTAGCACCGGCTGCAAGATCTCGAGCGTTACTGTTCAACTGACCTGGTGCACGGCGAAAGGGAAAGGGAACATTTATAACGTACCCACCCAAACACACATACACACATACTCCGATCCTATCAAGTGCATGCTAAATTATTCATGATTTCTTCCCTTTTTCCCGAGCAGTTTTCACGTCTCCCGTTTCCGCAGTATTCACGTCGAACCCATTGCCGGCATTGCCCATTCAAAGATCTAGAAAGATAAATGATGCTCTCGATTATCTGAGAACAGCGCTCGGAAGGAGGAAGAGAGATAGTGTGGGCAAAATATGATCTTCTGGTAGATTAAGTACGTGTGAACATTAGACGTCCAATCATCTAGGGAACAAACTAATGATTATCGGATCCCCAATTTTGCCTCTTTTTGTTGCTTTGCTAACAGTACACACGTACTCACACATACACACACTAATGATTATGGCACACCCACCAACTTTTTTTAGTCTACCTTTTTTGATCTATTTATACTTCTGCGCTGTATTTATCTCTGTGATTGTACTATGTTACCTTTTACATCCCATTTCTGGCTGGTGGTGGTGTAGCTAATCTAATTTCACAAGTTTGAGCACCTATAGAAAGAAACAAATAAGCAATCTTTCCTTTGTATCATAGCCAAGAACTTTTAATACAAGTGGAGCATGTGATCAAAGCAAATGCGGTAGATAAAGAAAAGATAAAAAAGAGAAAGATAGGAGGAAATAAAGAGTGTCTGGATATATTTGGCCAGAGAATGAACTTCGTTCACCAAAAGCCATTCGGCGTTCTCTTCAAAATGAGTTTTGCCATGGCTTTTTTCTTGTTGGCTGGTTAATTTCAATTGCACGTGTTGTGTATCTATTGAATTTAACTGTGGATTAAATAAAAAAAACTAAAATAACTAAAATAACTTGCATTTATATATTGTTTCATGTACTCTTCATAAAGTGTCATTTTCGTATTAAAACAACATGAAAATTACAAAAACTAACTTCTACAAGAATACAGCACAAGAATCCGCGCTTCAAACACTCGCGGAATTCGATCGATACAAACGGGAATGAACGTATTTCATAGTGAGTACCGACCCCCAAAGCGGCTTTGACCCAAAGCGGCTGTGAAATGAAGGTAAATGAGTGGAATATGAGTACTATGGTAAACGAATTTCGGCGGACATATTCCATGCTCTGTTCGATTAATTTCAGAACGAAGTGGTAGAATCCTTAGGGTACAACAGTAGTGTGTTTGTCTATTTAAAAGGTTTGCTGTCGGGACGAGAGTGATGAGATTTATGTGTGTCAGCGCTCACTATTATTAAGATAAAGCAATGGCGCTTTACGTTACATAGTCCATTTTGATAAGAATGTTTCTGAACCTGAGCTTAGGTCTGAAACAAAGGTGGCAGCCATTGTTACCTGATCTCATTGTTTGTCATGTGATCCCAGCCAAACGATGGAGGCATGAATAATTGGGTCTCCTAATGCTTAGTGGAAATCAGCTGTTCATGAAAGATTGTTGGTGAAGGAGGAGGTGTTCAATTCACGGCAGGCACAACCTGACCAGAGGTATCTGTCATACGGTAGCGCTTCTACTTGTTGGCCTGCTTTCCTGGCACAACAGGCTGCGTAACTGCACACCGGATCCCAAAGAAATGAGCGTTGTTGCAGTTGTGCCGTACTCGTGTATGTTTATTTTCTCCAGTTGCACAGCAAAGCTAAATCGGGGGTAAGCGTGTGCAGCGTCGGGTTCGGGTCGCGCAAGCTGCAGTGTGCTGATACGGGGAATTTTTTGTTTTGGCCCCTCCTCTTTTTACTAGTTTTTGCTTGCTTCTTTTGCTTTTCCTGCTAGACTGTCTGTCCTGGTGGTTAAGGTCTTTACATGCGCCATTCAGATGATGTGGAATGACTTGATTATACCGTTCATATTTGTATTTTTCCACTATAAGCACCACCGTGACCGGATATTGATGGTCAATGGACTTGATTGACGTTGGTGCACGAGGGAGCGGCTTGAGTTGATCGGATAAAAAAGGTTCACAGGAGTGCTTTTTGGTTTTTGAAGATTTCAAGAAATGTAACAGAGATTTGCAGCTAGGAGCAATCTTTGAATACGATATTTACTTCAGTTTCGCTAGAGACAATGGAAGCAATCAATTCTCCCTTAACAAATGCTTATGCAAACTGCACAAGCAAGCCACACAAATAATTAACTTCCCTCACTGTGTATTCTAGTCCAGTTGGGTATCCATTTTTCCACCGAAATGCCCCGTAAGAGTGTCCCAGAATTGTTCTAGCTACGTAAGCGATGACAGACGAGCCGCACCACCTAAAGCGTACAACTATGAATTAATTAAACAGAAATCAGAAGGAAGAAAAAAACTAACTTCAATGCTTAATATGGAACAAACCCCGGCTGGTTGCGAAACGTGGCCAACAATATCAGGAAGTGCTGATTGACGTAATACAACCTCCCGGTGCGTCCAGGCATCGTATTTTGATGTGCGTTTTTCAGGGGGCTTGTCGTCGGAATCCGGTTTGAAGGACCATGGTGCGCATGGCGCTATGGATTCGCCTGTGGTTTGGATTCGCACTTTGTATTCGGCGTCCACAATAACTTGGGCTTGTCCCAGAGTAAGGGCATTCCAAAACTTCCCTCTACGACCACCCCTCTCTCCAATATTTTCCTGAGGGAACAGAGGATTTTGACAGCCGCGTCAACTGATTGTCCCATATGGTCCCATCAATATTGTGCGTCTTAGAAACTTCTCCCTGTAATCACTTCATGACGTTTTTCTATTTTATAAGAAATTTCCCCTTTGTTCGCAAACCCCAACCAGCATTTCCCCCATTTGTTTGGGGGATTGTTTTGGGATTGTAAAAGATGCATATACACACACGCACATATATATATATATATACACACACACACACACACACACACATATATATATATATATATGTATATATATATATATATATATATATATATATATATAATATATATATATATATATATATATATATATATATATATATATATATATATATATATGTATATATATATATATCTATATATATATACATATACTATATATATATTCATATACAAGAATATACAAGAATATATTATATATAACAAATATGCCCATAAATGCATATATATATATATATATATATATATATATATATATATATATATATATATATATATATAATATATATATATATATATATATATATATATATATTATATGTTGTGTGTGTGTGTGTGTGTGTACCACTCTCCCCGTAGGCGGCGGCATCTCTTTTTTACCCAGCAGGTACTTTCCCCTTGCGTTGATTATTTCCTATTTCCTCTCTAAAACATCCTCACCAACATTATTATCAACCCGCCGTTTTCACTTCCACCCAACTCGTCTTATTTCACGAAGGTGCCATTTGAGGAACGTGCCCGGGAAAGAGGTGAATTTCTTGAACAATTCATCGTATGCCTTTCCACCCTCTGCATCCGTTCCAATTACTGCAGTTTAAAACCCCACAATCTCTCTCTATCTCTCTCTGCCTCTCTCTCTCTCTCTCTTTTTCTCTCTCTCCATCTCTCTCTATCTAGCTATCAATATATCCATTCCTCTCTTTACCTCTCTTTCTCTCTCTCTCTCTCTCTCTCTCTCTCTCTCTCTCTCTCTCTCTCTCTCTCTCCCTCTCTATGGCCACCTCTCTCTGTTTCTCTACGATCACTGCACTGTTTAAACCAAAACCACTCCGTACAACAAAACGGCACCAACGCGTGTGTGAGGAGGACAATTTGCACAGCCACCTGACGCGTGTGCACCGTTCACTCTTTCACAGATGGTGAGCTCCCAGCAACTCCAGGACCGTTCAATCGGCCCCATCGGACATCAACCAGCTCGAGCCCGTCCGGTTAGAGCTACAAAAGGTGTAAGAGGCCGTGAGCGTGGAGACGTGTGAGGGGTTTCACTTTCTCTGGCCCAGATTGGAAAACCAGTGCCGGTAGCTTGGCGCCACCCTGATTCGAAGGCTCGCTGAGGCATACAGCGTAGAACAGGGTTCCATGCTGTTTGTACACGTTGTTTTTGAGATGTTTTGATTTTTCTTCCTTGGTTGGACATCACAACAATTGTGAGGAATCGAAACTTAATCATTACCTGCGCAAAATTCCCACACCACGTTTTTTGTTGCCTATCGGTACTTACAGTTATTCCGATCGCCGCCAAACAGCTTGTGGAAGCGCAGAAAGTCTGGTCGGCCGCCGAAGTAGCGTCCGTTCTGGTTGAGCACCTCCCGGATCAGGTCGAGGTTGTTGACCACCAGGCAGCGGGTAGACCCGAGCGTGATACTGTACAGGTCTCCGTACTTCTTCGCCAGGGCAGTAAAGCCCTCGAACGGCACGTCGTACTGGCCGAGAAATGCAAGGCTGCCGAGGATGGGCCACGGCACTGGGCCTGGAGCCTGCGGGAACGTCATTAGCTCGGTGGTTGATTGCTGTGGGAGGGTGGTGGTGGCCGTGGCCAGCTTCTGCAGTCGGGACGGCCGTACGGTCTGAATGCGCACTTTCCGGTGCCATTCGTACAGTATCTTAAAGTAGCACACGACCGACAGTATGATGGTCAGCACGGCCAGAATCAGCCCGGTGTAAGCCATCCCGTGTTTCGGTTTAGTCTGTCCGTTTCTGCGATTTCTTAGCAGGGGGTTTTTTTAGGCGGTCCTTTCCAAAGCACGTAACACTCACGCAATGCAGCGTGCAAGTGTGTTTCCGGCCGTCAGTGCAGGCGCGTTTTAAATTCTCGTCAAGCAAGAATTATTTCTCACACTAACAACAAAAGAACTGACCGCAGCAATGGGAAGCACATGAGCGCGCGGCGTCGCGAACGTGGATAACTAAATCGGTCCGACCAATCGTAACGAACCAAAACAAAACTATACCTTTTGCTACTCCGTTTTGCTAGGCAACAAACATCCCCGAACGTTCAACCGGTGCGCTAATTCAACAAACAGCTTTGATGTTAACTTCAAAAATTCAACAAAATAGTGTAACAAAACCACGAGCAACAAATAACAAAAAACCTAGATGCACCAACACACCCACGCACGCATATGCGAACACTCAGTCACTTTGTGGAACTAAAACGATTGCGGCTTGTTGTTGTGTTGTACAAATACGCTAGCGAACGAATGGCATGCACCTCCGGATACTCCTTATCACACACACGTGACCCCCTGGTAAGCGGAGAGGGAAACCTGGTCCTCCTAAACTCCGTTCTACTAATCGTTTACCAAAGGTTTGAACTTTGATCGCGCAGCTTCGCGGGTAGTAAGAATGCACCGGGCGCGCAGGCTTTTGAAGGATGTGGTCAGGATATTTGACCAGTGGTTTGATTGGTACGGGATGTGTTCGCAGCAGCAGAAAGGACTCTCGTTCACAGCAACACTCACACACGCACACAGGATCGTCTATAGTTGGCGAAGTGTAGGGAGGGGGGGGGGGTGCTCGACGGTACGCTTCCTGGTTCGGTGATGCTACGATCAACGATTAGCTACGAAAAAAGTTAGACTGATCGAGTGCGGATTATGTGCCAACGTTTATATAGAGTTCGAAAACGGCATGCTAGGGGCCATCGAATTCCCTCGTACCTTGCCTTGCCACGATATTGCGCGCAAAGGCGAACGGCGCGCGAGTGCGCGCGTAAGAGCTTGCGGGTGTGCGCACGCGTTCAAGCTCGCCTGATCTGGCGAACCACAGACAGGGAGGGAGCAATCACACACATACTCACACAAACATATAAGCTTTAGAGGTCCCATCAGCCAGAATGTGGTATTTTCATGGTAAGGGAAGGAGTTAAACTAGCTCCGTATGAGAAAGAGAGAAAGAGAGAGAGAGAGAGAGAGAGAGAGAAAGAGAGATAAAGAGGGAGAGAGAGAGAGCACGAGGAGCAGGATGAGATGAAGACAATACAGCGCGTAGCCTACGATTGCTGTGCGAGTGAGATATCGCGAAAAACGGGAGAATCGAACAGCGGGGTTCCTCTTGGACAGTGTATGGTGCTCAGGAAGGCATGTAGAAGCAGGATAGTGAATGCTTCTTTTCACCAAAGCAAAAACGAGAGAGCTACGTACGCGAGAGTGAGAGAGAGTGAGAGAAAGAGAGAAAGAGAGAGAAAAAGAGAGAAAGAGAGAGAGAGAGAGAGAGAGAGAGAGAGAGAGAGTGATGGATCAACGAGCGCGGGATGGAATTGGGCGAAAGCGAACGAGAGTGGTATTCCGAGGACGAGCAAGAGGTCCCCTTTCGTTAGAGAACGAGCGGGTGTCAGACACTTGCAAGCTTGTGAATGCTTACCCCTTTTTCTAAGTGTGCGATGTGCCGAGGCTGTGGATAGAACGAGGGAGGGAGAAAGAAATAGAGTAATATATATACAGAGAGAGAAAGATTAAACAAACCGAGCGAGCGATTGGAAAGGATGTGTGATAAAGGGAGGCTACGGTCGAAGAAGAGGATTATTTCTTTTTGCACACTTAAGCATCACATTCGCCTCCCAACTATTTCAACCAGTAGGTGGAGAATTTTTTCGAGGGGTCTCTCCAAAACATCCTTTAAAGCATTGCAAAACATTTTCTCACAATCATCATAAAATTTAATAATTAAATAGGCATGCCTAGAGCAATAGCTAAACAAATTTGATCAAGATGCTTGGAAAACAAGTCTACAAAAAATATATCGGAATAAAAATACAATAAATATATGTGGGTTGCAGAAAGTATATATGTAATAAAAATTGTTACATATATGTTATATATGTTTTATATATATAATGTATATACGGGGATATATATATATATATATATATATATATATATATATATATATATATATATATATATATATATATATATATATATATATATATATATATATATATATATATATATATATATATATATATATATATATATATATATATATATATATATATATATCTTTGGAGTTGGAGAGCACTGCTCAAAAGATATGGCTCACACAGAATCAACACATTAGAACAATAACTTTTTTTTGTACAATTTTGTTTTCTTTAAATTATTTGAATCTTTGCTCATAATGTTTTTACATACTCAACAACTTTAACTACCTAAACATACTTTCACAGCATTTTTACTCAATCCCTCACAACAATCCCTTTAAACCGATCTCGATTGGCCTCTAAATCCTAACGTTAATAGAGCAAGACCTCCCGGCGAAAGGATAGCACCAATTCCGTCAGCGGCTAGTTAGCGGCAATTGGTTCTATCTTCGGGGTTTTATCGCCTTCACCCACTTGCCCGCTCGCTTTGGGCGCATTCATAATTCAGAACAGTCATAAATCGGAACATGAGAGGGAAAGGGGATCTCGGGGAAGGGCAGCCCGGCGAGCGAAACGAAAAGTGAACGAGCGCATGGCATCGAGACAGAACGGATTGCGACCCATTTTCTTTCCGGTGGCGTGATCACTCTGCCCACTGACAGCGTGGGTCAAGTTCTGATGTCTTTTGGATGTTACAGCTAAAGAAGTGGGCAAGATGGGGAAGAAACTATGTGCAAAGGTTCATGGGTAACAGGAAAGCACCGAATCCAGACAGGCATGGCCCCTACAGTGAAAGAGCGGAACGGGCGGCAGTAATGAAAGTAAGACAAAGCGAAAAAAAACCCCAAAGTTAATGAGCGGATCGCGGAGTCCTCTCCCGCTTGAGAGAAAGCAGATAACCGAAAAGCAAAAAGCAAAATCTCTAAAGTAAGCTTGCTTCGGCTTTGTGGTTTGTTTCCGACAGCTCTGGAAAAGAAAAAGGGAGGTATAAAAGGTTCTAGGTGCTGGTAGTGCTTTTGGTGTTACTTGAATACCGGCGTCCATGAGCGAACATTTCTCTATTCTCTAACGGGGGTACATAAATTATGCAATATCAACCCAATATCTCGTCGCGCGTTGAGTAGCGCTTGGACTTTTGGACACTTAAACGTGCACTGACTGGGGGTGGTACAATCCAGTGGAGCGATTTTCCTCTATGGTTCTTCAAAAATTCTCTGTCTGGAAAGCTCTGTTCAGACTGTTTCGGGTAAATCTATTCGTATAATTTTACGCAAAAAAATTCACAAACGCACACCTGTCTCCTGGTGAATATGGCTGAACCTTGACAATGGACCTGTTGATTTATTTCCAAATTTTAATTTTTTAGGCCGAATGATCTCATTTTTCCGTATGAGCGGGCGGATAGCGAAAGTGCATGCTGTCTTAACTATCGCCCGCCATCTCTGATGTCATACTGCGTGCGAGTTAAACCTACGCGATGGCATGTTTTGAATTCACGGGTTATACCGCCGCTCCTGGGTGTGCAAAACTCGTCCTGCAGGTTTTAACGACGACAAACGATGACAAAGAGAAGAGCCGGATTCAAGAGCATCACCTGGGTGCATGTAACCTGTGCTAGCCAACAAATAGCTGCGTCCCGTGGACACGCCACACTGGACATTTCTCGTGGCTTTGCGCAAAAGTAGAGTCTTACGCCAGAGGCGCAGCGGATCGCACAGACTTTGCAGCGAACGAATTGGATGGTGCATCAGTTGCGTTCGACACTCAATAACAGATCAATTAAGGTTGTGTTGACTGTGCACAGCCACAGTGCAACGCGATTTAATCAAATGGCGGTGCTGCTTGGAACTATCACGCCCCGTCCTGTTACTACGGTCATCCTCCGTACATATACTGAACTACAGGTTAAAGAATTTTGCGTGCTTAGTCAGCCTCAGCACCTTCTCAAATGGGCAAGACCAAAAAGAAACTACGCGCTACAAGAACACTTCTAATCAACAGTGCACGAAGCAAGATAATTCTCGGTGATCTGTGCTGATATCATAGGTCATAGACACACGCTCGCTTGGAGGATTTCGATTGAGACGTGCTAGTTGTGCAGATTATAGCCAGAGGTTAATGGCCACGTTCGCTTAGAGTGAGTTGTTTAATATGAAGAAGAGGAGAACAAGAAATACGAACAGAACGTCGAACTTAAGACGGTCGCTCGCACTGCGAATGGGGACTTTCTCTGGCACTGACTTGAACCGTTGGTAATATGCGAAAATCTTGCCCCAGCGAACAGCGGGAGTCCCAGGGTGAACAAAAGGAATGAGATTCGAAGCCGAGAGAGATGGAACTGAAAAGAAGAACATGAAAAAAAAGCCACATTATGCTCGATCGAATCTTAGTCGACGCTTAGCGCACACCAGTCTCCTTTAATATGTATTTAGATGCTGAAGATTTTGCCAATGAGCAGCATAAGTATGAACGGAGGAAGAATTGCAAGCGATTTGCCAGCCTTTTAAGAAAGGAGTAGGGAGGGGTTTCAAGAACATGTTTACGATTTATACCACTACTTAAAGTCATCGCCAAATTCAAATTCCAGAGGCACTCTAGCGGTTTGCTTCACTGCTCTGGACTCGATCTGGGAAGATAAAATCCGAGAAGAAAGCGAACGTTCTCTTCCTGTCTCTCTCCCACACTCTTCGAAACACTGCAGAGACAGAGCAAGGACATCTAGAACCCGCGCGGAAGGAAACTGGTTTTCCATTCTCAATAGAACAAAATAAGTGGCTCGTGGGGGCATCCCCGCATAAGCTCGGAGAGCTGTCGCTGGACGTCAAACTGGCTTCAACAATAGACTTGATAAGTTCTTCGCGTACCAGCAGAAGCTATGACTTAATATTTTTCGGCATTCAACTGGCCCTAGTGCTGGCAGACAAACGTGCTGGTAAAAATTTCGCTGGTGATTTTTCACTCTTTCCCGATGGATAAACCCACAGCTGGAAGAGATGGAGAGGGACTCTTTCAAAATCTGTAGCTAGAAGGGAGATCTTCGAAGATGAGTACACTACACGAAAACCATTTTACCTTTCGTCATGCCGTATACCTTGGTTTGGATCCTTTTCTTTCAACGTCAGTGAAGGCGGCAAAAAAAGCGATAAGCGTGCACCATAGTTGTTGCAAAATCCGGTTTCTACCGTCTGCCACTAATCTGGCTGGGGATAGAGAACCGGTAGGAGTCTGGGGTCTGTACTATTTCGCTCATGTTCTAGGGCAGCTGTGTCAAACTCATTTCATCAGAGGGCCGCTAGTACAGATTTTTAGTGATTCGCGGGCCGCAAATGTGAGAATAAAAACTATACCTCAATATTTATATAAAATACTGTTTAAAATCATTATTGTTAAACAAATTGACTTTTCGTACTCCTCGCTTCAAATCTGGAATAGTTTCCTATTTACAAATTTGCTGTGTTATTTTTCATTGTGCACTTTTTTATTTCGAAAATTAGTTTAATGTACTTTTAAAGTCACATGCATTTTTTATCCTTATTATTAAAATACGACATTTTTCATTAGTCGCGTTCTAACACGGTAGTTCTGTTAGAAAATATCGCCCAACCACACTTTTTCACTAAGGTATCTTTTTCGCGAGGCGAATCTTTTTCAAGCCATCCAAGCTATGCATCGCTGGATGAATAACAAATATATTTGACTGCAATTTTTTGACAGATCAAGACGTGTTTAAACATAATTTTTGCTAATTTCCAAGTTCCAAGAACCCGTATTTTACAAATAATTTTTTTAAATTACGATAATTTTATCTGACAAAGATTTGTTTTTTGACATTTGAAGGGAGATGATTCGCGAATTGAGGTAATGGACTGTGTGAGCTAATCTATGTAAATAAGCTATACATCGCAGGACTTCGGCATTTCGATTATTTTAATCTTTAATCTAAATACTCATGGCTTAAGCGTAATCATATCATTTTGGTTTTGATTTTTGGGGAGGTTGGAAAGTACATTAATTCGTTTTGTAGAATGTGGGGTACACATAATTCCAACATGGCTACAATCATTTTTATTAACATTTATCGTGGCATGATTATGAATACAACAGAAGTGGCTTCAATCGAACATCAAAAATGTAACATTCTAAGGTCGGAGCCGTGCAAATTCGTTCGAAAAAGAATTTCGGAGCCCAATGAATCCTTTACTCGGCACTCGGGGGCATAATTGGTCAAATTCGGTTAATTGGGGCATGGTCAAATTCGGTAGGACCGACCGGATCCATTTCTCACTGCAGATTAGCCGCTCCGTGCGACAACCGATGACTCCAATGGTTCCGAATGGCATTAAACGGCTCTATAAGCTTCGGTCGGCACCGAACGGAACTGTTGGTTTGATTTGGACGGATCAGGAGTCAGAATAGCTAAGATCAAAAATGGCGATTCTGACAATCCATCACTAGTTGTTGCGAAGATTCCAAGTGTGTGTATGAAAGTATTTCATTCCTTTTTCGTTTGTAGAAGGTTGACGCAAATCTATTTTTCCATATTTTTTCATGCAATGTGCAATCGGGCGTACACAACATTGTGCTAATATTCAGAATTTCATCGAAACATAATGAGTTTGCATTCAAATCAATTTTTCTTAAGGGTTTCAATTGTTCTGTACGATTGTGCAGCATAAGTTTATGAGATGTTATGGTTACATTCATGTTAGATTCGAAAAATATACCATCAAAATGATTGTTCTTCTCTGGAAAATTTTATACAATTAGACAAATAGTAATAACAGTTTTTTGGTTTGCAGTGCATTTAGCAATTCTCAAAATATTCTCGCGGGCCGCATTCAGCATTGACGAGGGCCGCATGCGGCCCGCGGGCCGCCAGTTTGACATACCTGTTCTAGGGGATAGCTGCTAAGGAACGGCTTGTACGAAAAAACATTGCACGCATTGATATCTCTCTCTAAATATATTGCATAAAGTTAAATAATATATGCTTGTAGTAAACCTATATGAACAGTTGTTTTTCGCGATTTAGAAATAACATTTAGAAAACAGAAATAGAAGAAATAGATAAAAACAGTGAATGTATGAGTTGTGCAGAATACTATTTAACATATATTTATTTATTTTTTCAAATTTTTTACACGACTTATGTTTTTACACGACTTATGGCGAAAAAACAAATTTATGGTCGTACCATAACTATAAACACACTTCTAAAAACAGGTTTTTTGTGCTAACTAACACATTTAAAAATCGTTCAAAAATATAAATAACATATTGTTGGAAGGTTATAAAGAAACATATTTTTAGACGATTTTTAAAAAGTGTTTTTATAACTTATTTTCAGGTTTTATAAGTTTTATAAGAGAAATTATAAAAATATTTTTTTTAATATAAAAAAAATTATAAAAAATTTTTTTTAGCGTCCAAAAAAGTATTTCTTTAAAATCTTCACGTTTGTGTTCCTAGCGTTTGGGGTTCCATTCTGTTTACGTTGTATATAAATGATGTAAAGAAAAATCTACTAAATTGTGATACTAATTTGTTTGCAAATGCCACTGTGATTTTTGCATCTAGTAAAACTTTAGAAATCATTTATGATAATGGCTTTGGTTTAAGAAACCAAAACTCAATAAAAACAAAAACGAAATGTACAGTGGTCGGCAAAAAAGTGCCCATGACATACAATTTTCCTTTTGTCTCATTTTTCGTGAAAATGAAATTACATACTGCTTTATTGTTTGAAATATTATTCGTTACATGCTTATGAATGTACATTACCAAACCATGAACAAATGGGAAATTTGCTTTAAGAAAATATGTATTTTCCAAAATTGATCAAAATAAATCAGACAGAAAAGTGCCCGCTCTTGACATGTTTTTTTACCGCATTTCAGACATGTTTTTTTTTATGTGCACATATTTGGGATATTTATTAAACAGTGTTGACCATAGCACCCAGTAAAATCATTACCAATCCAAACATGACTGAACGGTGATAATATTAACTTATCCAATGAGATTAAACACTTTGGGGTAATGAAAAACATGCTGAAATTTACAACACATATCTACAACACAATTTAAAAAAATATCCAAGAAATATGATATATAATATGTCATCAAGATAGCGATTTTACCCTTGTTAAAATAAGTACTGAGCAAAATGTCAAATAGCCACGCTCAGTTAATTGCATAATTGATGGGACTAATCCTTAAAATTTTTCAAAAGCTACCGTTTCAGGGCAAGACGAGGAGGATCACAAATCAGGGTGGTCTGTTTGAATTTGTTTTAATGAAGAATCGAGGCCACAATGGCGGATCTAACGGTAGGCGGACTAGGCGGTTGCCTGGGGCCCCGATTTAGGAGCCCCGTAGATCGCCATTCTATCGTATGCCGTATGGAGAGAGTACTAGCGACAAGGGCCCCCGGAAGGATGGCCGTTGGGGCCCCGAGACTGGCAAATTTATTGCACCCCTCTGGACCATTATTCTTGACAACAGACTCTCAAATGCGTCGTCTCTAAAAACTACAACATGGAACACACATCAAGAACTATGTTGACCATACTAGAATGGATGTCTGTAAAACAGATAATTGTTTATATCACCTTGATATTTATTTACAAATTATTAAACGGATTGGTCCCGTAATACCTTACACACAGAGTTGTACGAGGCTTTGATTTCCATAATTGCAGTAAAAGAAGTGTCGGAATAGTCAAACTCCCGAATATGAGAACAAACTCGTGTAGGAAATCACTGTCTTAAAGGAGTACAACTATTTAACAGACTAAAAAGACAGTTTTTCAGGCACGCTATTGCACCAGAGACTTATCATATATTCTTCATCATTCGTTCCGTTGAAAGTTATCAAATGACCTAGAAGAGAGCAGACATAAGAGAAAATGAAAGGAAGTCAAAAGTAAAAAAAACTAACCTCAGTCGTACCAAAGAATTCCATGTAGAGATAAAGTTTTATTCAACCTTTTTTTCAAGCGTTTAAGGTATTCGATGTTTTGTTGTTATTGTATAGAAGGAAAATTTGAAATAAACACAACACACGTAGCTCGTTTAGCTGCGAAATTGTAAGGACAGAGAGAATACTAGTTAATTTGGTCTGGGTGCAGAGCTACGTGATAAAGTTTTAGTGTTTTAATTGCTTAATGGTGCAAACAAAGGTTTTTTTTAACAAAGTAATCCCCCGTTGCACCTTAAATTCAACACATTAAGCGAAATTGGTTCAGATGTCGTACGTGGAACAAAAACCTTACCGGTGCAGAAACTGATTCCAAACCCATAAAGGACTTAGAATTGACCGTGAACCTACACTGGTTGTAAAACTGATCCGATTCTGAGACTAATCCTAATCCCATATCGGTCATCTAATCCCATTCCGATCCGGAATTGATTCCGTACCTATGGCTGTCCTGGAGCTGTTTCCAACCCTGTGCCGGTCTTGGATTCAATTTCGAATCTATAACAGAATTTTCACTGCACTCATACCTGTCCTGAAACTGACTCCGAACCCATACAGCTCCTCGAACTGATTCTGATTGCATTTCGGTTGCGGAACTAATTTCGAACCCGAATCTTATCCCCAGCCTGAAAACACAACTTTGATATAATTCCTATCTTGCAATTGCCTTTGAGTTGATCCCTTTTTTTATTCATGAGTTAAAAACGCCGTATTGCTGACTAAACTCTTCTCTTCTTTGGCTCAACCAACGTTGTTTGACGAGGTCTGCCTGTACCACTTGTGGGGTTGGCTTTCAGCGACTTATGCATTATTCCCAAAAAAAAAAAAAAGTAAAAAGTACTCACCAAAAATTTTATTTTTCTGTAAATTTTTTGTATTTAATGGTAAAAATGGTTGTGATTGCAAATATATAACATATTTCAATTGCTATGTTTTAATTGAGACATAAAATATTCACGAATTTACCTTCCCGATACTTCAACACACTTCTAGGGTAAACGTACCTACAGTGGTGCTAGTACCAATAGTGGTGGTATTGTACTATAATGCGTCTCATACGATAAATTAACAGTAGTTAAGTTATCTACGATAGTGTGAAATATTCTCTAGCCTGTTACGAAATTTACAAAAAAATACATATTTTTGTGACTGAATCGTTGTACCTATAATGGTGATATGGTTCCTTTAGTCATCGTATTATGTTCCTATAGTGGTGGTAAACAAAGATGTCCAAAACAGTGTATATGTAATGTAACTTAGTTTTGAAGCTGTTTTCGTGTGAATAGCAAGGATTACTGTCATAATTTCGATTTCTTACATAATTTGATCGTAAAAAAAATATGAATTTGGTTGATGAAAATATTGACATAAGTACAGCATCACATCTGCAGTAGTGATGGGTAATCCGGAGCGGAGTCATGGATCAACTCCGACTCCGGTGCGCAAAATATGACTCCGACTCTGGATCACAACCAAATTCAACTCCGGATCAGTCCGGATCAGTCCGGATCACTCCGGATCACTCCGGATCAGGCTGGATTACTCCGGACTAGTCCGGATTACTCCGGACCAGTCCGGATCACTCCAAATCACTCCGGATCACTCCGGATCACTCCGGACCACTCCGGATCACTTCGGATCACTCCGGATCAGTCCGGATCAGTCCGGATCAGTCCGGATTACTCCGGACCAGTCCGGATCACTCCAAATCACTCCGGATCACTCCGGATCACTCCGGACCACTCCGGATCACTTCGGATCACTCCGGATCAGTCCGGATCAGTCCGGATCAGTCCGGATTACTCGGGACCAGTCCGGATCACTCCAGATCACTCCGGATCAATCTGGATTAATCCGGATCAGTTGAAATGAGTCCGGATCAGTTCGGATCAGTTTGGATCAGTCCGAATGAGTCCCGGTCACTCTGGATCACTTCGGATCAGTTCGGATCAGTCCGAATGAGTCTGAATGTCTGCGAACAGACGGCGTCCACGGGCCTGCCCACGCCGGAATGCACAGCCGATGGCATACGATTCTATCTTCACGATTAACATGAGAGGGACAGAGCTTATACCCCGAACGTACCCGAAAGGTATGCATGCTTCACTCATCAGGATCTAAAGGCAAGGACAAGGCAAAAGATACAAAGAAAATTTACACGGCTACACATGTCCTCTAGACTGATCCGGTGTGATACGGACTGATCCGGAGTGATCCGGAGTGATCCGGACTGACCCGGAGTAATCCGGAGTGATCCGGAGTAATCCGGAGTGATCCGGACTGATCCGGAGTGATCCGGAGTGACTGATCCGGACTCGGAGTCGATGAGTCCGGAGGTTTGCTCGTGCGCACCCCCTCCCCCCCTCCCCCCGGTAAAACAGTCCGGAGTAACTCCGAGTCCGACTCCGAGGGGTACCGGAGTCGGATCTATCCGACTCCGGTAAAAAATCGTATTTACCCATCACTAATCTGCAGTGCTGCAAAATGTCACTATCAATGTCATAAAAAAATCTGACTGAAATGACTGTGTGTGACTAATACATGCTCGTGACATGTTTGCGACCATCGCTTGGTCAGTCACTATATCACGACTTTTTTTTTTTGCTGTGATCAATTTTTCAAAATGTCACTGACATAGTCATGACAAATTCTGGCTGAAACAAAATCATCTCAGCGTCACGAGCTCTATTGCGAAGATCAGAGGCGAGCCTAAAACAGTTGGTGCGACCATCGCATGCTTGGTGACATTGTGTGCAACCAACTCGTGTTCAATCACTTGGTTGCGACATTTTCAGTCGGTGATCATCGCGATGGTCACGGGAGATATGCTTTGCGTGCGAGTGGTTCCAAGAAACAAAATGAGCATGTTTTCTCGCTCTGTTTGACCCGACAGATAATCAGAACAGATAGAGGGAGAAAACATGCTCATTTTGTTGCTAGAGCCCACGCGCCAAGTATATTCGAAGAATGTCGCGATTATCGCCGACAACAATGTCGTGACCAAGTGAGTGACCAAAAGTTGGGTGCTAAACTAAACGTCACCAAGCATGTGATTGGTTCTTCAACTGTTTGAGTACAGTAAAAAGACATATGACTCTAGACAGTCGAAGTCTAAAAGAGAGAGTAAGCCTCTGAATATGTTGTTTAAAACAAACGTTTGTACAACATAGGAGGATACATCCCCTCTCGCCAAATAGAAGAAGAAGAAGAGTATAGTCACTGATCATCTCAGTTGTGTACGTGATCTGATTTGAGCTTCGTTTCAGTCATGAGTGTTGATGACTGAAACAGTGGCATTTGGCAGCACTGTTCACAGCCAGAAAAAAAAGCCTGTTAAGCCTGTCAGTCTGAGTATCGCGTTGGACTCAAGTATTCACATGTCGTGTTCTGCATATCATGACGCACTTTTATTGACTATCAGCAATGAGCATCAAGCTACCATGGATATGTTCATTGTTTTCGTTGGTGAAAATCTCGTGATACTCATGACATTTTGCAGCACTGCACACCTGTCGTCAACCCACACCCGGAAGAGTGTGCTTGATTTGAAGTCAATTTTTCATTCTCAAATACATATAACTAAGACCACTATAGGAACATGCCTATTTTGCGTACCTATAATGGCACTAACGTAAAAAACACTTAACAATACGTAAATATGGTAAAAACGAAATACATTTGAATAAAACAATATCATTTGATAACAATTATGTTAAAAAAAATAAATGCGTTTTTATGTGGTCATTTAGAACGTTAACAAAGATATGAGTTTCGTTATGAAATCCAAAGGATTTTGGAAAAATGTTGACACATTTCACAAAATAATGGATTTTTGGTCACTGTTTAACGGAATGGCCCCATTTAACTTTTAAACCCTCCTTAAAAGGCTAAAGAACGTTTCAAACTGACATATATAACTTAATTACTTTTAATTTATCGTATGCAACACATTTTAGTGCAACACCACCACTATAGGTACGTTTACCCTATACCTCTACAAATTGCACCACTTTTGGTTTATTAACCCTATCTGTCTCAGTAATGGAGCTAACAAGTCCAATAGTTTTCCTACTATTTGTGTATTCCTTGCAGTATCTTTCAAGGACGATTTTACAATCAAGACTTTGTTTATGGAACAACAGATGGACTGTTAAAAACAAAAGATAAATATTTGACTGGCAATAGCCTTTTAAGTAGCCGCAACATTTTCAAAGATCCGTATCCACAGTGGCAACCATCTAAAGTACATATTTCACATCTATTATCTGACATTGAGGCTTCCTGGATAGTTCCTTGGACCACTTAGCATAAAACCTTCCTCCAAAGTAGATGACAATTTTGGCTATGCTTCAGCTTAAAAAGCCCGATATATGAAAACATTTCTAAAAACCGCGTATAAATGTATATAATAATTTTTTAAACACTTCCTTACTTTTTAAAACACTTCAAGACATAGTCGCTTCCCATAGCAAGCACGATCGATAATGTATGGATTAAATTAAGCAAAAAGCATCCAAGCAACCGCTGGTAAGTAACGCTGATCAGCCTATACTAGAATTGTATTATAGAGAAGGTGTATAAGATTCTCAATGCAACTAAACCGTTCGACTTCTAATTTGCGACTGACTTTATTTTAACCAAATTTACATGTGTGTGTTTGCCGATCAATCCGATAACCGGACACGATGTTTGCAGGGCCCGGGAATGATCGTGCTTCCCCGATCGTATTGGTCGAAGTAAATAGTTCAATACTTTACAGAAGGTAAACATAAACAACATGGATATTTCAAAATATCAGATCTTGATAAGCAATGGCGTTAAGTTGCTAGAAATTTCATACAGCAGAAAACAAAGATGGATAGCATATCCGTTAGCGCGTTGCTATAGGATCATCTCGCTTACCAGGAAATGTTGCAATGTGACCCGCCAATAATGTCCGGCCCCAATCAGTGATTCCTTGCTCTCACACCAGCCGTAACCCTCTTGACCTGTTAGGCGTGAATATTTTCAAGGCTCGGACGTCGTATTCCGCACCGAACCGGACCGCATCGGAAACGCTTCCGTATTCTCGCCGCTCCAAGGATTCAATCAAACCCTTGTTCCAACATTCTCTCACCAATGTCTTCACGCGCCCCTTCCTGTAAACCTGACTCAATCGAGCCTTGAGGTCGTTTGCGCTAACAGTGATGACAAACAGATGTTGGGTGCGGTTCGTACCGTGTGGATATATATATATATATATATATATATATATATATATATATATATATATATATATATTTATTTATATATATATATATTATATATATATATATATATATATATATATATATACATATATATATATATATATATATATATATATATATATATATATATATATATATATATATATATATATATGTGTGTGTATGTGTGTGTGTGTTTGGCAAAATGCCGGGCAAGTGTTCCACACCTACATCAAGTACAGAAACGCTACTACAGAGGATCATGGGAGAGGACAAAGCGCTTTGGAAGAAATTATGCTGTCCTGATTGCATTTCTATCTTCCGCATCGTTTTCTTCAAGGCTTCATTACCAAAACCTCATGATTCGCCTCCGCGTTTCGAGTTTTCCAAGGATGCTTTATTGCTCTGGCGATGACTGCAAGATTTTTAATCTAGTCTACACACTCTACCTGGAAACCGCACTGAAACGTAACCGGCGGGCACGTGTTGTTGGAATATTCGTTCTTACCAGCCAATGCCAACCAATCAAAGGGACGCCCATTCCAAGACGAGGAAAGAGAATTAAGAAGTACAAAGGGCAGAAATAAAAGAATATTGAGCCGTTCAGTCCTGTGGGTGTTTCCTTCTGAAGCTATTCACTTCCTTTATCTAACCCGATCGCTTCGACGGATGTTGCCGCTACGATACAAAGTCCGCTATAATATAAAAACACACACTCAGACGTTTAGATATACACAGATACGTAAACCATTTGAATTAGAGTATGTAATTGAAGACCCTACTGGAACGGACCACGCGCGAAGGTGAGAAAAAGGAACCGAAGTCCGAACCACGGAAAAGGTGCTGAGGATTGAAGGAGTACCGAGGGTTAGCGTCGAACCGGAACCACCACCTTTGAAAGCAGACGGAATCCACACTGTTGCTGTCCCACGTTAGCCCATCGAGGATCCCGGTCGTTATGGTGGTGTCCGATCAGTGCCGCGTCGTAGGTCCTGCCGAGCGCAAGGCATTGGAAAGGTTCCGTTTACCGTCCGTTGTGCTGTGTGTGGTGTGTGCAGCGAATCTGACACTCCGATTGGGAGATAGCGAGCAGCAGGGGGTAAATTGGGATTCACGCACGTAAACTCTCGAGACAAATTCGTCGTATACCAATTTGCCCGTTATAAAGCTTTTTCCGGTTCCAGTTTTCCAGTTTTTCCTTCAATCGATAGAAAATTAGAATCATCAGGTAAGTTTAGTGAAGGAAGGGGGAACTCAAGACACTCCCTTGCACCGTTCCAGCTGTTGAATGAATTTTCGATTTTGTCCAGCGTACAACTCTCGATCCAAAATCCCATACCTGAACGGCTTGCTGTGCGGACTTATGGAACATAGATGCGTTAGCAAATACTTCGTTGAAACCGAACACCAACCGCCGTCACCCCAGAGAAAAATACAGAGGGGAAAGGGAGTATAGCTGCTGGTGTGTGCGCATTTTTTACAGCCAACTACAGCAGAGTTACTCGATTGCTTGTCTAGTTGTTTTTTAGGAATTTAATAAGAGTCTGAATTAGCACGGGCATCGTGGGCCCTGAAAGACGGCTGCAACAACACGCAAAAAAGGTTACAGTTTTCGGCTGACACATGGAAGACGCACCTGTTGCGGGTTTGCTTGCGTCCGATCGTTTTACTTGGGGTTGACTTATCCACCCACCAGAACGTACAGGCAGCGAGAAGCAAAAGTCCCAAGCAATACAGAGCAAGAGGGCCAATACCGGAAAGGGATGGTAATGAGTAGACGGTTTGCGAACAAATAAGAGCGACATGGCCCTGAATTTTGCAAAAATGTGAACCACCCGCCGACGTGTTCCGGGCTGACGCGTAAAGTGGAACGAGCAAACACACGCTTAATGAAAGGAATGGATGATGATTGTGGGGAGAGGCCGATTGAGAAGGTCTTGATTTCAATTTTCCTTGATCATGACCTTTCTGCAATGGTCAATCAATTACGATTGGCACCGATCCTAGGGGGCGAGTTGTCAGTACTGTTCAGAAACTGGGACATGAGCATAGGGACTCTGAGAACTGTGCGCCCCTTGGAAGTAAAGGGTGCTACCGTGAGCTAGGCGCCTGGGCTTAGGCCACCCTGTCCTGCTCGTGAGAGCTGCATTCTTGAGGAGCTACGTCCTTCGCGACTCATTTTCGACGTTGACTGCTGACACACCGCGAGTGTTGGCTTACGAGCGCCGGCCCGATTACGCGATCCGCGTTTTGATTCCGCGTGATACGTCAGCAGGAAAATTACTGACATGCCTGGCCGGATAAGATGTCCCCCGGGATTGAAGCTTTGTTCATCAAATTTAGGCACCGACCAGCACATTAAAGTACATGATACGCGTTAGGTTTCGGGTTGCGAGTTGCTTAACCGGACACAGCGAAGACCGCACGAGAACGAAGCGTTTGTTTCGGTAAGCCTGAACTGCAGGGCCTAGCAACAGAAAAAATCGCTCACGCTGGCTAAAAACGGTGAACAACGAAATTGAAGCTCTCGCGGGTATGTCTTCCGGGATTCAGGAGCCCAGAACTGTTTCTGACGTAGTGGATCGAATTGCCCGCTTCCTGTACCGATTGCGATACGCTCGTACGTGGAAAGGGGGTTTGAGTCATTTCCTCTGCTGATGCATGACGTACCTGGTGGTAGCGGTAATTTTATTAATTATATTCATTTTCAACTATAAAAAAAAACTTGCTGGAGTCTCCATGCAACCATGGCGTTCCTAGATCGGCGTCACAGGAGGCTGAGATTAGGGGTAGAACGTCACGGGCACATGATCACACTTTCGCCGGTCGACATTAATGAACAACGATTTTCAGTTTTTTAGGCGGATTACTAGCGATGCACGTCAAACCGAGGGCTAGGGATCGTTATAAGTTTCTCTTTCGTTGATTCCATGACACCAGAGCACTCAATCGTGTCGCTGACTGGATTAGCAATGAAACATACTGGAAAACAACTTTCAACTTAATGATTTTAATTTTGGGGCTAGGCTAGTTGCTGCATACCTCTTATTGCCCAGATCTGGTACTCTGGTCGTAATGTAATGTATGTAATGTAATGTACTGTACAGAGAAAAGAAGTATTCTCTGAAATTACTTTGTGATTCTTGACAATAGACTGGTATACTATCAAGTTGACAATCTACATCAGGTAATTTGATACTCCATGTTACAGTCTAGAAGCATTTTCTGCTTGGTTATCCTGGCTGCCTGATATTTGAATCTACCTGCTTCCAGCCATCTCCATTTGGACCATTTCGGTAAATATCACCCATTCGTAGATCTTCGTGTCCATGATTTCATGCCTAGGAAGAGACTTGAAACCTGCTCCACAGACAGTTGCTACGGATACTCTTGCTGCCATACTCGCCGACCTCTCGTATATATTCGATAACCTTCGGTTTCACCAGCCGGGCTGCGGAAGAAGTCGGGCTGGTATTAGCAACACCAACTCTAGTAATCTGGCAGAGCACCAAATAAGAGGTTTATGGAGAGGGGTACCTCAACGTCATACGCTCTCTCAGGAAGTTCGTACGGATGTATGTGATGGTGGGGTCTGCATCATGATTCAATGGTGCAGACTCTACAGAATCGCACGGTAGCGGTGGGCAACGGTTATGTGGTTTCGTTCAGAGAGCTCGGTGTGCGTCTGCCAGAAAAAAAATCAATAAGACACTAGGAGTTTGAGCGTTACAAGAAGAAACAAAAAAAAAACAAGCACACACCGACACACCTCCTCAACCTATTCACATATCAAAACCACAATCAACCGGGCGGGCGGATAGAACGACACCTGAAAGCATCCGTAGCCCGGGTATAACCTTCCAACGCCGCTTTCCGGGGGCGCGTGCGCTCGTGCGTGAACATGCGTCGGTGCGTCGATGTGTCTGCCCCATGAGTTTCGACAGCTGACCAAGCAAGGATCGCTGAAGTTGCAACCCGGCGCACCTCACATACCCAAACCCGATTATAAAGCAGAGTAGGGGGAACCGGTTTGAACGCAAAATTTATTCTAATTCATCCGAGCATTTTCCTGTGAAAACCAATCAATCAAATCGCTTGCGCTTACGGGCGAGTTGTGTTATATAACCGGTGTGCACGGGGCGTTTCGAGACACTTTAGGGTACCCTTGACAATGACTGTCAAAACCGGTGAGTTTGTGAGGGGCAGATGTGGATCTTGGAATGAGGAAAGGGTGGCATGGTTGCTTTCGATAGAAGGTTGTATAGTGTCCCGGCGGAGTTGTGGTCAGACAGGCCTTGATGAAGCGGTTGAATGTGCTCTACAAGTCTAGGCGTACGTCAAACGCGCGCGCACAAAATCTCTCTTTCACACACTCACACACACATACACCAAATCTCTCACTTTTAATGCTTCTGTATGAAAAACCAGCGCATCACGCCATTTCCAACAGGTTCTAAATGTTACTCTCTGTCCATATTATCTTCGAAGAGATATAAAATTCGTCATAAATTGAACCAGATGAGTACTGCGATACGCTTCAGGGATCATTAACATGGGCGAGAGCTACTCAATTAACTGGTGTAACGCTCCCAGTTCAATCGTTTTGCAACACTAAAATCTTAACGTCCGTCTGGTAACTTTATGATCCAGAGCCAGCCACTGAGTCTCAACCAGAACCTGTAAATACTTTCATATACCAGATCGACAACGGCTGTGAAAGTTGATCTACCTTTAGCCAACGTTCTCTAAGCGCACTCTTTCCCTTGGTGAAGCGCCATCGTACTACCAATGAAACTTTTAAAGCTTTCTTCTTTTGCAAACACGAAATCTCTGGACTTTGGTTATGATGCGCTAAAACTAAGAGTACGCCAAGCAAAAAAAGTTGGTGGCAGGTTCTCGCTGCTTTCCCCCCTATGTCAGAGACCTGGCACCATTCCTATGTGTTTTGCACACAACAACCTATTAGTATGTGTACGTGTACGTGTTTTTTTTTGCTAGAATACTGTTACCTCATCTGGCAAATATTTTACGATGGAATCCAGACCTGGCCTTTCCCTTCGAGAACGTTCCCTATAAATCAGATTACTTCAGCCCATCATCGTTTACGTCCACCCGGGCACAATTTAGCGAGAGGTCTCGTTAACGGTAAACCAGGGAAGAGGAATATGTTCGGATCCGAGCTGTGTCCAAGCCCGCCTCAAAAAATCGAGCCGTTTTTCAGTCATTTTTTGCATTCTTCTGTTACTGTTTGTTTCGATCGCAAATTAGAACATATACTCGATACTCATTATATTACATTATATTATATTATATTAAATTATATTATATTATATTATATTATATTATATTATATTATATTATATTATATTACATTAAATTAAATTATATTATATTATATTATATTATATTATATTATATTATATTATATTATATTATATTATATTATATTATATTATATTATATTATATTATATTATATTATATATTATATTATATTATATTATATTATATATATATATTATTATATTATATTATATTATTTATCATATTATATTATATTATATTACATTATATTATTTATATATTATATTATATATATATTATTATATTATATTATATTATATTATATTATATTATATTATATTATATATTATATTATATTATATTATATTATATTATATTATATATATTATATTATATTATATTATATTATATTATATTATATATATTATATTATATATATTATATTATATTATATTATATTATATTATATTATATTATATTATATATATTATATTATATTATATTATATTATATTATATTATATTATATTATATTATATTATATTATATTATATTATATTATATTATATTATATATATTATATTATATATTATATTATATTATATTATATTATATTATATTATTTATATTATATTATATTATATTATATTATATTATATTATATATTTATATTATATTATATTATATTATATTATATTATATTATATTATATTATATTATATTATATTATATTTTATTATATAAAAATATATTTATGTTAGAGATACCTAAACAATTCAAGAAATGTACAACGATTTAGAACACATTGGTTGTAATCTGTGCATTTTATTAATACACTACCTATTTCGGCCCAGTTACAGGGTTATGTAAGATAGTTTCGAGATTATTTGATAACTTTAGGGTGCGTGCTAAGGATTTTTGAAAAGGCAACGCAAATTGAAATTGACAAAGGTGACATTTAGTTCCAAAGGATGCATTAAAAATACTGATTCAAAATTCATACCGATCCTGGGACTAATCCAGAACCCATGTCCATCCTGAAATTTTACAGAAATTGTTCTGGTCCTGGAACTGATTCCAATCCCATATACCGTCTGAACTCACTGGTTAAACTTCGATTCCCTGCCAATTGTTGATATAAGTGCTTTTTAGTTGGCACATTTTTCGTTACAAAAAATACTGATTTTTCTCTTGGCAGGCCATGAGATTTTTATAATTTTCAAAAGCCGAATTTTCCATACAAACGCATGCTTTGTAATTGAACTGTCAGCCAACTATCGAGCGGTCAATTAAAAAGAATGCCAACAAAAAAACATTCAATTATTGAATTCTGAATGTATATGTTAAAATTTGTCATAAACCTGGCACAGGAACTAATCATAACCCATAACCGATCTTTCAACTGATCCTAACACCATACCGGTCGTGGAATTGATCCCGATCCCATACCGCAGTGGTCTCCAACCTTTTTAGGATCACAGTTCAATTGGATTTGAAAACACATTTGCCGCGGCCCACATTTGCAAGGATTACATTTTGTGAACTTAGTTCAAAACTTTTTGATCAAAAATATGTTGAAATCTTTTTCTAGACATTTCTGTTCAAATGTTTATCTCGATTAAGGCGAAAAAATGCACAATGCATAGTGTAATATGCTTTTCTATTAAAAAAATTCTTTCGGGACCATTTCTTTTCACGACTCGAACCACAGCTTGGATAACTGCTACAAAAACCATACCGATCCTGACATTGATCCCGAACTCATACCAGAACACTAAACCCGTAACGATGCTGGAACCGATCCCAACCCCATGCAGATCCTTTTACATAAACCTACGGGTGCTGGAACTGATCTCAACCCATACTGCTCGCTTTTATAATTCTTTTTTTTTACATCAGAGGGTCCCGTAGTGCTATTGTCAACCCAGACAATTTAAAAACATCCCCATCTTGGGTTCATGCCTCGGATGGACTGTCGCCCTAAGCAAAGATTGACTATCTGGCTGCGTGGTACTTAATAAGTATCAAAAGCCCTTAATTGCCGGTATGGGCTGTTACCCCTAAGAGAATGTTATTTTTTTGTACAAATGTTTCCGTGAAATTTTCATATACAGTTCATGCTCGGTAATCCGTATTTGAATCGAGTGCAGATTATCGAATGAAGTTTTGATGTGTTTTTTAATTTTTAATATATTTTTGTCACGGTTCTTCAGTTGATTATTACATTACTTACATTTTCATGTTGTACAAAGAATGTTTATAATTTAAAAAAAAGAAAGAAATTTATCTCTTTAATCATATTTCACTTCTTATGGCCAAACATTGTTTCATCTCATGAATTTGATTGTCAAAAGTGCGGATTACTGAGCGTATACAGTAATTGGACCTAGAGAAGCGGCTACCTAAAGTAGGACACCAATATTCTGATTTTGAGACATCCTCGACAGTTCCACTTATTGGAAAACTATCTTAACACATCGTTGATGGCATTGTTTAGCTCTGCTTTAGCTAAAAATTAGGCCATTACGTGAAAAAAAAATCCCGAAAAATCACGCAAATACGTGCAACTATAGAATTCTCATAGAATTAAGCCGGTCTCATGGTACAGTCGTCAACTCGTACGACTTAACAACATGCCCGTCATGGGTTCAAGCCCCAAATAGACCGTGCCGCCATACGTAGGACTGACTATCCTGCTATGGGGGGAAATCAATAAGTCACTGAAAGCCAACCCCACAAGTGGGTTGGCAGGCCTTGACCGGCATCGGTTGTTGAGCCAAACAAGAAGAAGATAGAATTCTGACGGTAACTTGTATCGTTCTTTCCTTACTTCTCGAAACACTCAGGTCGGCGTTGCGTTTTCTATAGTCGATGTGGTTGTCATTGTATGGTTGAAACTAAGCAAAAAACATCCAAGCTACAGATGAAAAGTAACGCTGATCAGCCTTTACTAGAATTTTATAATAGAGATGTTATACAACATTTGATAACATAGAGACACTTTTAAAATAAAACAATAATTAAGAAGCACCAAACAACACGTATTGACTAAAAACCAAAAAATAACAGTTATTCATCGTATTGCAAATTATATTTGAGGAATGGATGAAAAAAAATCACATTAATTATGAAACGCCATGTAACTACTCCACGGCGACTATTTTATTACTTTGTTAATTACATATAAGCGAGAATATTTGATAACATCTTAGAAAAATCATGCCAATACTGTGGAACTCTTCATAACGAGTACCACTTATTACGAGTTTTTCACATGTAGAGCATATTTAAATACTCAACAAATACCTCTCTTAACGAGTAAAATCTCGCATAACGATCCATATTATTCGTATTTAGGATTTTTTTTTTTCAACTTTATAGTGGATCCTCGGGCCAGTCTGGTGGTACAGTCGTCAACTCGAACGACTTAACAACATGCCCGTCATGGGTTCAAGTCCCGAATAGACCGAGCCCCCATATGTAGGACTGACTATCCTGCTATGGTAACAATAAGTCACTGAAAGCCAAGCTCACTTCACTTGTGGGAACAGGCAGGCCTTGACCGACAGCGGTTGTTGTGCCAAAGAAGAAGAAGAAGTGGATCCTCACGAGTTACGAACGGAATGACGAGTTTAATCCGTTCCAGTGACTAACTCGTTTAGCGAAAAATACTTTTTCTCTATTTAATCATAATTAAAGATATGCTCAATGTTAACCGATAGTGATTTTTATGCCAGATAAGCTACCAAAATATGTATCCTGAGTACAAATGAAATTTCTAGTTGTGCAAGATTATTTACCCTTACCTGAGATGTGTACCCCTTACATCTGAGACCGCCTACCCGTGTAGGGCTATACATTTTGTACGGAAGTTTATAGTTTCCCGGATTCAAAAGCTAATATATTTTTATCTGCTCGTTGTGTTTGCATGAAATTTTTAACAAAGCTGCATCTTTTTGTTGGCTAACTTATCTTAGTTTTTGGAATTTAAAATTTGTTTATCTATTTAGTTTTTACTCATTAAAAATGTATTACTTTTTTCCAAAACCGCCTAAACCAGCGGTCGGCAAAGTTCGGCCCGCGGGCCAAATGCGGTCCGCCGCAACATTCAATCCGGCCCGCGAAAGGTTTTGACTGATTTTGAAAGATGGGAAGAAACTGTTCGTATACAAATTACTGAATATTTTTTAGAATAATATTTTATACCATCGTACTCTTTCAACTTAAATAAAGTACGATGGAATGACGGATCGATCGCCCGGCCAAGATAACCCAGTAATGTAGCCACTTGTTACTCTGTCTTCATTTTTAGCTTTTTTTGAAACCTCAAAAAATTAACCTGGGCTCTCTTGCGATGCTTTGATTGTTTCCTAATAGTACCAAGATGTTGGTGACCAAAACGCAGACACGTTCTTATGCGACGACAGACTTGTGTACGCAGTCCATTTAAGACGCTACAGGGCGTCATTCGTTGATCGCGCACGCTTCTACGTTGGTTGGTTCACTTTTTTGGTCATCATGGTAAGAGTTCGACTTTATAGATGTGTCAAGGTGAAGGTACTGATAGAGGTTGTCTGTTGTCTCATGGGATACTATTATTCAAAGCGCAATTAATGTTTTGTTAGAGCGGGTGAAGATAATCCCATGATTAACCTATAAATTTGTCAATTGTGTTAATGCAACCGTTATGTAATTTTAACATAGTTTCAACACAATAATAAGACTTTCGGAATGAAGGAAATCGCACACGAAATTTAATATTGATGAGATATACTAAAGCCTTGGGACCATAAATTTATTACATTAAAATTTATTATTATTATTATTTATTAAATTTATTAGAGCATTAGACTTTCACCAACGCAAAACATGCACTACACAATTTAAAATATAGTGAAACAGCTCCATACATTTTCACGCGGTAATTTTGTATTTTGTTTTATTCGTTTTTCTTAATTTGACACAAATCAGTTGGTTTCCCTTTAAACTATTTTAGCGATATTTTCGAACGTATTTGAAAGCAAATACAAATAATTAAAAATCCCTGTTTTTAACGAGAACGACGATTCCACACTGTTGCTGTTTACGAGTACAACAATTATCAAAGTGCTTTTTCATAAGAAATCAGTTATCAATTGATCTGACATGGCATTACTTATCCATAAAGCATTGTTAAAATTACTGAATTTATTTTTACTTCGATAATTTTTCAGCCGTTCAGACTTTTGTATCATCCCCGGAATATCTTAAATATTTTTTTCGGCATGGGAGGATGGGGTCTTCAGGAAGCTATTTTGATCCCTTTTTGTTATGTTTTGACTGATCACATTTGCCGATTTTCAAATGGTTAAAGATTAGAAATAGTTTTTAAAGTAGGTATCATTAATTTTGAACCATACTTGGATGATGTAATTACAGAAAAACAACAATAATATCTAAAATGTTTCTAAAAGATTAAAATGTAATAATTTAAGCGCAATAATAAAAAACCGCATTCACCTGGCCCGCGGCACTCGATCATTTACTAAAGTTGGCCCTTTGCCTCAAAAGTTTGCCGACCACTGGCCTAAACGAATAAGCTAAACAATTTATATGGGAATATAAAATATTGGGGATTGTTAACCTTATAAACTATTCATACAGTTGCATTTTGTTATCAGCTAACTAATATGGTGTAGTCAAAATATTTCAAATAATATGTTTCTTATTTAGTTCGTATTTTACTGTACAGTCTGTTCTCGAATTACACGGTTCTCGACTTGCGCAGATTCGGAGATACGCGGTTTTCTAAATTTGGGGCCCTTTCCGTTTGAAGTTCGCAGGCTGAAATTCCAGCCTGTCAGCTGGTTGCATTGTGTAGCAGTTTTCGAGCAGCTATCTATGTGAGTATAATATACAGGTGGGCTTAGCACAAGGTGTATGCATTTAGAAGGCTGATTTTTATCGCTTCTGCTTCTGAATGAAGATTGTAAGAGTGTTTTGAGTATTCGTCAAGCCTCCAGAAAGCTCGTTGGAGCAAAAGTTTTCACTCGTTCTGTCAAAAAGTGATGTTCAAAATTGGTTATAAAAAATGCTATGAGACCACCTGGACTACATACACTTTGATTCCAGATTCCACCACCTGATCTCTTTAATCCACCTTGGGATAAATGTAAACAACACTGTGTTTTCGAGCAGGTACTCGGATCAAATTCTAGCTTTGTGGCTAGAATAATCTAGAGTGAAAATTGCAGGCTAGTTTTGCGTGTGGTGTTGTATGGAGTGTTTATATGATTTTAGCCTACAACTGTCAAACTCGATACAAAAAACTGACTAGAATCGTTAAGGGCCCCAATATTAGAATTTTCTGCACGAATCATATCAAATAAATGATAAAGTGTATAAAAGTACTAAATAAAATTTAAAAAAAATCCGAGTAATCAATAGTATTTTAGTCAAAAAACGTGAAATTCGACTTACGCGGATATTCGAGTTACGCGGATTCGGGAACGCAAAAACCGCGTAACTCGGGAACAGACTGTACATTATATCGTTGATCTCTGTCATTTAAATAATTTTGTTGCTATTTTTGAGTTTGTAGTAGTTTAATATTATTTCAATGAATATTTAATTGACTTTTCCACCACCATTTCCACAACTTTTGATTAAAATGTATTTTTAAATTGAAATATTTTTTAATAAAAATTTTCGCCTAATGTATCGCGTAATGTATAATGTAAAAGAGGTTTTCGCCTAATGTATCCTCATTCTTGAACGTTATTATATTATTAACACCTAGCACTAAAATTATCACTTCATTCAATTCTTCTTCTTTTTCTTATATTTGGGGTAACGTTCTATTCTTTATTCAGTACCACGCATTCGGATAGTAAGTCCTTGCTACGAGAAGACGGTCCATTCTAAGTTTGAACTCATGTGTATGTTATTGAGTCATCAACTCACACGACTAAACAACATACCCGCCGTGGTTTCAAATTTAGTATGGAATGCCTCCCGTATCAAAGTTCTGATTATCCAGATGCGTGGTACATAAAAAGTCTTTAAAACCTGTATAGGCCGACATAAACACTCAAGTTGATCGGCATACCGAAGAAGAACGAGTTGATAAACCAAAAATACTATACCTTATTCGTAAGCTAATAACATAACGGAAATTAATGACAATTTTCATTTTAAAATGTTGTCTAGAATAAATATTATAAGCTAAAAAATATTGATTCCCTTACTTTAAAAAAACCATTGTTTTTCCAAAACCAAAAAAGAATTTTAATTCTCAATTCCAAAATCCAAGCTGTCAAAACGTCTGCAGTGATACAGCGTCGGGGTGCGATATTGTGCCTAAAAAAGTGTGTCACAGTCTTGTGATGCAAGTCCGCAGATTAACGTTTTCACTATCGTTCCGCAGTCTTGCGATTGACTCACGACGGTTAATCGAAGTGTCCCGTGGTCTTGAGTTTTATCAGAAAACCTTGTTACCGTGCAACCAGATATGTAGAGATAATATCATGCCGAGAATCGTGAAAAACTAACCAAAATCTGCTGAAACATTGCTCGTCTTAATGTATGTACCCAGGTGTCATCTTGTATGGTGCGTAATATTCGATGAAATACCAATATTTTCACGCGTGCAATACATGGCGTTAAAATATTTACCGTGAAAATGATTGTTTTTCTATGGATCTCTTATCGAATATCATCGATTGTCATCGATTTTGATTTCACGCTTCATGGCGCGACGCCCTTTGGCGGAATCTCTGGTTGCATGGTAACATCTATTGCACACAATCTTCCGTTCACTTTTTTCTGATGTTCTTTCGATTGCTGGTGCACACAGGTTTCCACTCTTCTCTTGATAGGGCAGCGTTGGTAAGATGGGAAAGGTTTGAGAATACCCAATACACCTTCGTATGCCACTCACTTTCTCTGCTGTACTCTCTTGCTTTCATCCGTGGTTCTGCTTCGGATATGTATGTTTGTATTCCCGTTTTCGTTCTGCTTCTGCTACGTTTTGGTTTCAAATTTAGCGTTTTTGACATGTTTTTCCTTGTGAATTCTTCCAACGGTATGTTTAGCCTGTTATTATATTGATTTTTATTAATTTTGATGTTTGTACATGTTTACTTATTCTTTTAAATAAACATTTATAATATTTGATAGCATCATTATCTCAGTTGGTCTCAGTTATTCCGGTGCATATATTTCATTCCAAATCCTTTTCCACGTTCGCTTTCATTCATTGTTGTTTAATTTGCTTTTCTTTCTCTATATGTTAGTATATTTTTCATTTATTCGTGGCTTCATTTTAAGATTTTTCTCTTTAACTGCTTAGTCGGCATTAGGGTGTACTACGTGCTTTCTCCCATGGCCATCTACTCACCGCGCTCAAGACTTACTTAGGATCTCGTCTTCGCCTTACAGTCTGCCCGTTCCTTATAGCTACCAATCGTACGATCATACGTCCTTTTCAATACGATAATACGCCCATACGTGGGCATGCACCGCTTTATTCGCCTTTCCCTCTTTGAGTTTTTTCGCACTTCGTGAAAGTGGTTTTCTGAAATACAATCGTTTGAAGCCCCCTTTCCATCACAGTTCTCCCCTGTTGTAGTTGGATGAACCAACCAACGCATAATAAAATACCGTTCATTCTTGTTCGCAACGCATCATTTCGCCCACTAATACTTCCTTTCCTTATTCCCCTTTCCCGATCTGCGTATCTTTACCAAAGGTCACCCAAACGATCTTTTCTTTCGGTAGGAAGAGGAATGAAAGAGGAATCTGTTTCATATTTGTTCGATGTCGCAATTACGACGCAAAAGAAAGCGAGAATAAATACGCACATAACATTATGACGCGCAAAAGGACTTCGATAGGGGACCATATCAGAACGACATAACAAGATCCACAAAAAATCGTAGAAGAAAAGAAAATTGGAAATATGTTTGAATTAATATACGCATAGATGGATTCACATAAGGATAGATTTAAAGTATAAATTGTGAAATGGCAAATAATTTCCCTTTTGATCGAATGTAAAAAAATATTTCAAAAGGATTAAAACTGTTATATTCAGACAGATTCATATGGAATGAATAATTGAGTTGCTAAAACCACCCCCTAATTCCTTAATTACACGAAAATTTGTAAAAAGAGAGAGAGAAGGGGGGGGGGGGGGCTGTAGACGAGAAGCATTCTGGTCACTTTATCAACAGCTTCAGTGGTACTTTATTTCGAACCATTTTTTGGCACAAAAAGGCGCATGCATAAAAAAACAAAAAAAAAGTGTCGTTTCAGTTTTTTGTCTGCCTCTCTAGCAAACTGTTTTTTAAAATTAAAAATTGATGGCCTTTATTTACCGATCTTGCAAAAATATAAACTAACGGTGGGATATTGCTACGATTGCTACGAGCCAATCAGAAACGATGCCGATCAGTAGGTGCAACTGGTTCGCTAGGTCGGAATCAAATCCGACCCATAGCAGTAGCGAGTACGGGTCGACCCGAACGATCAGTAGGTGCAAGCAAGCTTAAGAGATTTTTGCAGCGGGAGCGGTTCGCGTCGGGTCAACATAATTTATTTATATAATTCATATTTATATAATTTATAATTCTTTTCGGTTGTCGTTGTAAGTTTAGTTCAACCCGTGGGTGCAGCGAGTTCGGATCGATTCTTAAACCTACTTTCTTGCCCCTACTGATGCTACTTGCACCTTACGGGTAAACGACTCCTGGTCCCTTACGGGAGGATCCGATCCAGTAGGGTCGACTCGCACATCACCAATGCACACCCACTTTTGCTCTCTTTTACTTTCAAGCTCTCTCTCTCGTTTTTTCTTTGAGTGCTTCTACATTTGCACTGTAATTGTAACCCAAATGCATTGCAGAAACGCCATCATCTTCCTTGGCCACCCGTTGCGTAAGAACGGACGTCAATAAGTTTGTCTGTCGGGTTTGATTCAATGTGATCTTGTGCCGTTTGGTACGTCCCCTCTCCTTCTTCTATCTCTATCCCTCTTCCCCCCTCTTTTTCATTCTTTCTCTCTCTCTCTCTCTCTCTCTCTCTCTCTCTCTCTCTCTCTCTCTCTCTCTCTCTCTCTCTCTCTCTCTCTCTCTCTCTCTCTTGCTCTCTACAAAGCACGTGGGGTAGGTGCAGACAGTCGACAGTGATAATAGGGTCAGTTGCAAATTGTTCATTGCCGAGTAGTTAGTGGTTCGTTCGTCCTGTTGTGCCTGTACGCCTGTTTGACGGTCACTACGAATTGAGCCCAATAAATATAAGCCAACATGTCAAACGCTTCCTGGACGGCTCGGTAAGGTCCGTAAGAGATAGTGTTCTGCTTTTTGCAATCATTCTCTTTGCTTTGTCTTATAAACTCTTCTGTCCCTTCCTCTGTGATCCGGGCATCAATAATCTTCTTGTGCGATGTCTCAACCGATCCAATCCCGTTAAATTCTCCTGGGGCGTAGAATTCGCTGCCCTTTTTTTCATTGATTTTGGAGCGACCACGCAAAAGGTTGTAGACCTTCGAAGATGTGTGCTGCTTTGGCTTGTTGAAGCATTTCGTGTCATGATTGGATGAATACATAGCAATGACTGGAAAGATTCTAGGCTTACCTAGTCATCCCACATATAGGACAAAAACTATAGCAAATCCGTCAACTAAAGATTGACGAGAACTGGTTCAACTAGTTATTCGATAGGCTAGAGCCACTTCGAAGCAGACCAATCAATGCAGACGTCAGAACCGCGAATATTCAACAACAATCAGCTCGAAGATCAATCGAAAAGCCACGTTCGTTGGATTTTTTAAGCCTGGTGTGTTGGCGTTTTTGATGATGGATTGCTTCTAGTCGGCGCATGTTACACAAAGGCTAAGAATAAGAGGTAACGTACACCTTGCGAATAGTACGTGACCAGCGTCAGCTTTACACCTGGAGTCGAACATCTTGGGCAGAACAGCTGGCAGTGTATGAGAGTGACGTGGGATACGATCTTGATAAGGCATATTGCTAATCCCGAAACGGGCTGCTTAAGCAAATTGGAACATAACAAACAGCAATATTGAGAATGAGGTCGAAGAAGTCCTTTGGTCGAGACTGTTTGGGGACAGGCGTTCTTACATGCCGAGACAAATTCGACAACAACGTTGAACGCGTTTGCCAAATCTCCAAAAGATAATCTATCCTGCGTTGGCCAACAAAACGAGAACACAACGCAAACGACTCCCACATGGCTTGAGCTTTATTGCTGACGTATGTGACTTTTCTCTTATGTGGTTTGGTTTTATGTGGTACAGTATACCCGGATATTCAAACAATAAAGACTCCGCGCCAACGAAAAATTTCCCCGAGTCGCTTAGGACAACTATTACACTAGAAGGTTTGGTGGAACTGGACGTGCTGTGTACCAGAAATGCAGTTAAAGCGTGGATCGGACGGGAGACGGAACGGGCATTCACTTTCCCGCCCCCCAAATCCTTGACCGAGCATCCAGGTCAAGCGGAGAGGAGCAAAAAAGATAAAATCGGAATTGCGAAACTATTGCCAACATCTGTTCCAAAGCTGGGCTTCTTGGTCTTTTGCGATAAGACATGAGTAGATCCCTCGATTCCGCAACGGGTTTGTCATGATACCAGCGTTATTGGCGTGATGATCGGCGTTGCCGAAGGCATTATCCAAAACGACGCATAGAGCAAGCGAGCTGAAAAAAAGAAAGAAGTGTGGACACGGCGTGGCCGGCAGATCAGCTTTAGGGAAAGTAGTTGGATGGAGGGCGGCTAGAGTCGGGGGTTTTTCAAAGCGCGAACCAAACCGAAATCGATTTCGCGGGAAAGTCGGCTCCGCAAAAGCATTAGAAAACCTTGGGCCCGTTGCACAGAGTAATGGCAATGGCGGCATGGCACTGGTCCCAGGCGTAAGGTGGAAAGAGCGGAGAAGGAAAAATTGCAAAATGGCGCGATTGCTCAAGCCAATTCCAACTGATATAATGTATTATTAGCCTAAAATAGTAGCAGCAGCAGTAGCAGCAACAACACCAGCATCAACAATACGTTCATTATAACAGTAAACACTAAATAAACACAATACCCTTAGCGCCAGGCGAATGAAAGTTGTTTGCTTGACACGATGTCCCCTGCGGGGTATAATTTCAATGAATAAGCTGAGATTGAGAGCAACAACACGAATAGGAAAGTTTTTGTTGTTTAAATATCGTTACCACGGACACCGACGGTTACGGACCACCGAGGGAAGGAAATAACGTCGCTCGTGCTGGGAAATTTAGGCTTGTCAATTTCGTTAATGCCTGACAGTCCCCAAGAGGCTTAAATCCCAGTGTGTCAGCTAATCCTTTTGGCGTAGCACAGCGATTATAGCTGTGGTAGCTGACGTAAGTATGGCACGCTCTTCATAATACAAATTGGAATCTGTTTTCTAAACAATATCTGTTATATTGATCGAGTTGCATGGATTCAGCTAGCCCTATGATGGATCCAAAATGCTTCAATCTTTGTGATTCATTTGACCAGGGAAGATTCAGCAATTTGGGCAGCTTTAGAATAACAAAAAACGTACGAAGAAAGAGAAAGGAAAACATACCTCGAATGCGAGAAGAGCTCTTCGCGTACACAGCGATGGATGGAGAATTAAATGTTTGGACTCCAAAGCACGCGATACTGACAGGATGGAAATGATTGAACAGGCATTCAGCAGTTGTTGGATGTTCTCATTCCGTATTGTTCTATTTACCGTTTGCCCTGGTCAACTTTTTTTTGTTAGGTGTGCTACGCCGGCAATATCCGGGCCTCGGGGGCAATGTACTATAACCGTAAATCACGGTTTACCGATATTTTTCCTTTGCTTTTCGTACTACACGTTCTGTCATCCGTGGACCTGACCGGCTTTCAGTGAATTGTTTACCGAAAAAAGAACAATTACTTTTTTTCTGTGAGAAGAAGAAAGACAGCCTCTTGTTGACCCCCCCCCGCCGTTGCTTTCCCATACCTATAGTCACAACCGTTCCAAAATACCGCTCAGATGTTGTTTTGGCCTGACGTGGCCCACGTGTCGCACGCGTTGGTCAAAAGAATTCTGTCTATTTTGTTTTGCTCCAATGTTTCTGGATTCCTTTGAAGAAAGCAAAAAATGCAAGCGAGCGAGAGCGAGCCGCTTGTTGGGTGGCATGATAATGATGGTGAGAAGCATAAAACTTGCATGAAGCAGGGTGAGTGAAAGGAATTACCGTTTAGGTGGACGAGTAGGAGAGTCCAAAGAGAGGACGTAGGAAACAAGCACAGATGACAAGTATGTGTATGTGGTCGTGTGTATTCATAGGCCTTCAATCTACTTCTCCTAGCTAAAAGAAGCCGTTCGAAATTGGGGCACTTTCTAGATTTACGTAACAACTCAAGAGATGCCCTTCACGGCGATGGAACGAGAGGGAGAAGGACGAGGGATGATAAGTAAGACTTTAGTAATACTGGGGTAGCGACTAGCTGCGCTGCGTAGTAATCACAAACCAAACTCACTAATGTTATTGTCAAGCTGAAAAACTCTCAACTGCCGTCTGTCAGCCAATCTGGAATGGCGTAGTATATCGTGCAGATTGATGTGTCAAATCAGTACAATTTGCTCAAAGAATTGTCAAATTTAGAAAACCGCGTATCTCCGAATCCGCGTATAAGAGGTACCGTGTATCTCGGGGACCGCCTGTACTTCATTTATTATGAAAAACAATTCCTCTAAAAACTCGTTTTTTTTTGTGTGAAACATTTAGCAAAACTGAAATTTATTTTTCATATGACAATCATTGTTGAGTATACTACGGATTTGACACATGCACTGTCAAAATTATAATTTCGTGTAACTCGAATTCGCCTAACTCGATAGTCGTATAACTGATTAAAAAAACGGTTCGTGATTCCTTTTAATGTGAAAGCTCTAGGTTATTTTTTTAAATATATTCATATTTTGATATATTGAATGCTCTTTATAAATTTCACTGATACTTAAAAAGAATATTTTATCGATGTATTCAAAAATACCTGTTTTTCAGTAAAAAAAAATTATTTATAGTTCTGTTTCAATATTTGTTGATCCTAGAACATTTTTTTTTTCAAGAATTCGATGTACGAAAAAACGAATGAAAAGCTATTGTGCTCGGTACGATGACGTATGTCGAATAATAACTGTATTGTTTCTACTCATTTTTTGCAAGAGACCATGAGACCATCAAGAAGGTTTCGAAAAAAAGTACTACGATAACATGAAAATAACAAAACATCTCACAGGAATGTTGCCAATGGAGATGATTTCACAACAGTAGAAATGGGTAGCCGTCTTGAAAATTGAAATTTTCATTTTCATTAGCTCCTTGTTTCGGCATGGCCCAGTGGGGCGCGTTTGATGAAAGTGACAAAAATTTTCAGACCGCTGACAACAGTAACAGTAGTGCTTTGCTTTTCTAACCCCACATTCTTCGGAGAAATGTGAGGGTATAAAAGGTAGACCTGGAAGCAACTGGAGCTTTCAATCAAGGCTGGCCAGCTTTAGCTGCGCAAAACTACCCGATGTGGTCTAGTTGACACCATAGTTGTTTTGGTTTGATAATTTCAATCGTTGGGGCGAGGTTTGTTTTTATCGCCCAGTGACGGTGCCTAAAACTAACCCGCACCGTGCTCGATCACTTTTTGGCACAACACGCCACTTAACAAGCACTGAATTGGAACGTGAACCGGGAAAAATAAACTACCAAACGTGGATTGTGGCGCCATTCGTGGCCTAAAAACCGTTACGCGAAATTCCTTGCCTGGCAGTCCTAGCCCTAACTCGCCAATCCAGCCAAAATTCAGTGACAGCCTTCCGGAACAATGGGCTGTGTTTGCTGCACAGCATTCAAAATTAATTTGTGTGTGATCATTGTTTAGAGTTAAATGTAGGCACGATGGCACGATCGACTAAGTGTGTGTGCCATAGCTGCCAGTTTCATGAAATATAGTCTGTTCCACGCCGTTTTCTGATACGCGCCTTGTGATTGGAATCTCGGCATCTACCCCATATACAAGAAGGGAGACAGGTTGGATTGCAACACCTATAGGAGTATTGCGATATGGAATACCGCCTATAAAACATTCTCCCTGATCCTTTAGATCGTCTTGTCACTCACGTCGGAGAGATAGTCGGAAAACATCAAAGAGGATTCTGAAACGAAAAATCAACCACTGATTAGATCTTCATTATGCGGCAGATCTTGAAGATAAGAATACAGACACGACACGTACCATCCTTTTCATATGACTTTGGATCTGGATATGATAGCATAGCCAGGGTAAAACTATACGACGCTATCAAGAGCTTTTTATTATTATGTTGAATAATAAAAACGAATTTTGCCAATAAAAAAAGTGTTTTTCTTTGTTAGACCGGGGACTTCTCAGCTAACCTGTTAAATTCAATTTAAAACAACTTCTTTGTTATATATATATATATATATATATATATATATATATATATATATATATATATATATATATATATATATATATATATATATATATATATATATATATATATATATATATATATATATATATATATATATATATATATATATATATATATATATATATATATATATCGCTATTCAGCACACTAATTGGGTCTTCATTTTCGACGAACACATATGCAGCTGTTGAAGCCTACTTCCAAAAATTTACTGATGTCAATTGGTGGCACATGTCCCACTCTGCCGTCATATAACCCTCCTTAGGCAACAACAACATTAAAGGACTTAAAAACTAAAAAAGGAAAAATAAAGCTCTACGCCACTCAAGTCACCGTCGCATCTTCATGAATAAGCAATACGCTACTCTACTACAGCGGCAATACAGAACGTACAATCATCTTTTATACAATGAATATACTGCACAAACCCAGAACAATCTTCGTATAGATACCCTAGCTTTGGGGATTCTCCATGCAAGGCGCAAGGATAAAAAATCTTGTTCGCACATCGAATACAAAGGCGTCATCGCTGACAACGATCAAGATATATGTGAAACTTAGCCTATGTGAAAGTAGCCTTAAATAAACTCAAAATGGGTTATTCTCCTGGTACGAATGGAATACATAGAGTGTTGTGAAAAAAATGCTGTGACACATTAGGTTCTCCCTTAGCGCGCTTGTTTCAGTTGTCACTGAATTAACGGAAAGTACCTGAAATATGGAAAACCTCTCGGATGACTCCGTTATTTGAAAAAGGCGATAGAAATAAATCAACAAGCTATCGGGAGACCACCTCCTTAAAGTCGCTTTAAACCTTGCGTGAAAGGGATCGTAAAATTGTGGGTTTTTTGCTATATTTCATTGAATATTTATCAGAATATGTCTTATCGTACACCAAAGAAAGGATATTCAATTCTCTGACTATTTGGTCTGTAAAACATATTGAAATTATGAATTAATGTGATTAATAAAGATAAAACGAATCGAAACAGTACAAAAAAAAAATACCAGAATGCTATTTGTTGTCACAACTGGAACGATAAGTCCAACTTACCACTCTACTCAGCACGCTGTGCAATTTTTTAGTCAGTCTATTACTAGGCGCAATCGATACACCGTCTCTCTTGGGCGAGATAAGATGTTTGGTTCCTCGCCATACATCGACGACGTATACTGTATGAAGCTCGCCAATACAAAATACGCCCCTCTCCCAGCTATGATCAGACGTTTTAATAAGTTCTTATCATTTTTTTTTTATTATAATATAAGAAACTCATCAATTTTTTAAAGAAACGGCTTCCTAGGATGTAAATAGACACGTTCTGTCCCAAGCGCCACAGATTAAGCGACTGTAAAATCAAATCAAATCAAAGCAAGTAGACACTGTTCATACCGATTACAAAGCGGCATTTGACAGTATACCTCTATCACTACTTGTTGCTAAGCTTCGAAAACTAGGTTTCGGTGGCTCTATATTGCCGTGCTGTCTTGAGGATCGTTCCTATGTAGTTAAAATCTGTGGCACTTTCTCTGAATATTTTCTTAGTTCTTCGGGTGTCCCACAAGGTAGTGTCCTTAGTCCCTTACTGTTCATTCTCTTCCTCAATGACTGTACTTCAATCCTTCCGCTTAACGGCTTCTTGCTATATGCGGATAACGTTAACATTTTTCTTCCTGTATCTTCTACAGCTGATTGTCTAGTCCTTCAATCCTGGCTCTGTAAATTCTCTACATGGTTCTAACGGTTTAGTCTTGTGTCCTGAAAAATGTTCTGTCTTATCTTTCATTCGATCCTCTACAAGTATAACACATACTTATAATGTATGTGATGCCCCTATTCCCAGTGTGTCCTTTTCTAAGGATCTTGGCGTCTACTTTGACCCGAGTCTCTCTTTCAAAGAACATAGGGGAACTGGGGGTAGTTTCGACACTGTAAGGTTTTCCCCTGATTGCAATACTTTTGCCAATGTAAACTTACTAGTAAACATCGAAAAAGCTTTTTTGATTCATTATGTACCATTCATTATGAGAAACTACGGTTCCTGAATTGATTTCTCATCGTTATTTTCTTATCATTTTTTGAAACGGTTCCTGGATAAATAACATTTTCATAAAAATAAAAAAGTGTATTTTTTGTTTCATCACAACTGCAGTGCGGGTAAGATCGACACCATGATGGGGTAAAATCGACACCTTGCGGGGTGATTACAACACATTGGCTATAACTTTAATATAACAAACTCTGATGGCCGGTTGTTTTTATTGAAGTTCAACAAAGTATTTTAGACCAATTTTAAGAAAAATTAACAGAAAACATTATTGAAATATGCGAAAGAAATGAAGTTACAAGCAAGAACAAAAATCTCGTCACAAATAGCATCGGATCAGACTCCATATAGTAGAAGCTGCGGCGATAGCATCTGGTTTACGGAATGATTGGTTAAGATTCCTTTAAAAATTAACCTGGCAGCTATCTTCCAGTATTTTTTTTCTTTATTTATAAAATCGAAAAGTGTTCAATTTTATTTTTTTCTGTCAACTCGAAAGCCAAAAGTCGAACATCGGTCAATGTGATTCCATATTAACTTTTTTTCTTCAGTTGAGCCTAAACCGGCCTAAAGTAAACCTAAAATACGGTCAAAGCCATAACAATATTAATTTTAATAAGCCCAAACCATAGATTAAGTACGTGTTTTGAGTCCGAGTTTGGCAAACGTTCTATGAGAGAATGATAGCTAAATTCCATAATCATAACTTCCTTGGTTTGTTAACATCGTGAGTTTTAAAGCTTCTACGTTTTTTTTTAAATTGCGTGTTTGCTCAGCTTGATCATTATGTTTGTCGTACATAGTTAAGGGACATCTGTATAAAATATATGCACTTTAAAAAAAAAGTTAACGTGCTACAAATAAGCATTACATTACTACCAAGTGGGGTGTCGATTTTACCCCCATTAGCCGCACAAGTTTTAGTGACATTTTATTAATAAAAATAAATATATATAGCTTAATATAAAAATTACGCCCTTTGGTACAGAACTAATCAATAGTGTTTATAAAGCAATACTATTAACAGGGAAACTATAATATTGTTGAACAAACGCCACAATTCCTTAAGTCCCAGCAGTGAAAAATTACATCGGCTTTTAATCAGAACCACTATGTTTTTATTTTGTTGTTTTTTGACAATTGACAGGTTTCTGATCACTGAAATGTGACTCAAATATTCGAAACAGTTAATTTAAATAATGTGTACAAATTGGTATTCTTCAAAAAATTCTATAATTACTAAAACAGCGAGGTGTCAAACTTACCCACAGTGTCGAACCAACCCTTCCCCTACGGACTTCCGACTTCCCCTACGGACTATGTCATCAACAAGGCCAACAAAAGTCTTGGTTATATTTGTCGCATGTCCACTGAAATTCGCGATCCTTTCTGTCTTAAGTCCCTTTATTGTTGCTGGGTCCGTTCCGTACTGGAATATGCCTGTATCATCTGGTCTCCTGTCCATGTATCTCTACTGCAAAGGGATTGAGAGGATACAGAGAGGTTTTACGTGGATTGTATTTCGTAGGTCGCTGGGTCATCACTCTATTCCGCTTCCTTCATATGACGATAGATGCACTCTCTTAGGCCTTGCTAAGTTGGAGCACCGCCTCTCAGTCGCTCAGGCTTCTTTCGTTGCTGGCATATTGCTTAATACGATTGATACTCCTTCCCTTCTGTCGTGTTTACATTTGTATGGGCCTTGTCGCACCTTACGTTACCGTTTTCGTCACTAGTTACCTATATGTCGTACACGTTTTGCTCGCAACGAGCCTTTTGTAAGAGCTATTTCGTCTTTTAATAGTACCTCAGATCTGTTCGATTTCAACCTATCCTATCCTGTCTACCGATTCCATCTTCGCTTCTTTTTCGCACCATAAACTCCTTCGACCTCTCTGCCGGCCTCTTCTTACTTCCGAATAATTGTACACTTTAGTCAGTAAGTAAGTAACCCAACGTGGGCGAGCATTTAATTTAAATAAATAAATAAATAAATAAATAAATAAATAAATAAATAAATAAATAAATAAATACATAAATAAAGAAACAAATAAATAAATAAATAAATATCCATAGAAAAAAATGAATGCTCCATAGTTTAACTGGCTTGCTCAATAGATGGCGTATTATAACTCATCATTATATTGCTGTCCTTTTCTTGCAATGTGTTTCGACAAGCTTCATCAAATCATGACCTATATGAGTGTCGATTATCTGATTCAAACGGAAAAGTATCAAACAAAACCGCGCTACACGAACTGAAACGAAATCGGCATTATACAAGCTTGTTAGAGACTTCTTTCGTTGACTCCAGACATTGCTACCAAATTGATCTGAAATGGTTTGTTTGTCAAAACAAACTGCAACGCGTAACGCAGGAAGTATTGTACCAATTAATAATTATGTCTACAAGTGGCATATTATTGTTCTTTAAATATGATTGGCAATGTCATGAAAAGTAGCGCTTGTTAAAAAAAAACACAAAATACACAGAAATCATATCTAATTTCTGTGTATTTTGTTATTCCCACCCTTTTTCCAGTGAATAATTACAAAAAATCTCTTTTGAATGTAATGACATGCAATTCGTGTGGTTTAATATATTTATCTAGTAGTTAAATCCTATAATAAAACACTTTCCGTAGCTTTGATCTAACGGAAAGCTGTTGGACAAAAAACGGTCTCCGTTTGAGTCAGGTAATGGAAATCACCTTCGTTCAGTTCGATATATCAAACCAGAGACAAGTCGAGTTCTCTAACACGGATCATAATAGAAAATGAGCATTTTTGATACTTTTTCTCAAGCAGTTGAGTCACATAATCGGCACTATAGTCTTCTAACTTTTCGAGCAAAAATCTATATGAATGGTCGTGTAGTCAGATGTTAAGTTGGGTATCAACACAATCGAAACCACATTATTCAAATCTCACTTGCATCTGTACAAATGGATCACATTGGAGTTAAGTATTTAAACAATCGTATAGCCGTTCTAGTTCTAGCAATGCATAAATTCAATGCTAAATCATACAACAGTACAGAGGGAAGGAGAAAGCTCTTAAAGCGAGGAAAGCGCTCCTGGTTGACCTTTTTATTATTTTTAGAATGCATTAGTCGTTCACCGTCTGCTAAACGAAGTCTTTGTACGTTTCGCTTAAGTAGAGAGCTTGAGTCGTTTAGAACCCGTTTAGTGGTCGTTTAGTGAATTTATGGCAGGGTAACCCTAGAGACATTCCCAAGAGACATTTGCTCGAAATATTTTTTCCATATCTGCTCGATTCGTTTTCGATATGCCTGAAATTGTGGATTTGTGTGAGGTCAAGTGTGCTGAATCCGCTAAGATTTGGTTTGTTCGTAAATTAGACTTTCTTCTAGCGATGGACGATGCCGTCTGACTCATTTTAAATCCCTAGCTTTGGTTTTTGATGAAAAACAAAATTAAATTTTGTGTGACATTATTTGACAAAAAATCGGTATAATTTAAGTATAAAATGGCTACATAACCAATTATAACGATAAGAAACATCATTTCCGAGCAAATCTATAAGACAGCAACGAAAAAGCCGAATCACAGTTGATTTTAAAGGACTTTTTCTAAATTCCCTTAAATAGGTGCAGTCTATGGGAAGTTTAAGGCTCCAGTTTAAGGGACGAATTCCTGGTTTTTGGTGCACGAAAAGGTTAATGTATTGCGGTGTATATAGCACAGAGCTGTCAAAGAGGTTGGCCGCAAGGACATTCCGTGTGGCCCCCGACCGCTTGAACCAAAAATTTTTTTGCATTTCTGTTATCCCTTACCTTCTCTCCATGCAGTAAGCACAAAAAAGAGAAGAAGTCCAAAAACTGTTCGAGTAATAACAAAAATAAAAAGTACACGTTACTGAAAACGAGCATTCACTTCCGGACATTATATTGTTTAGCAAAATGGTTGCAAAATCAAAGATAATGTACTTCAACTCATTATATAGGGGTTTCCAAGTCACTTTCGATTGTAAACATTATTATTCACCACCTCCAAAATGTGTTTCAACAGTTGTTAAATGGTGTATTTGCTTAATAATGAAATTTCAATTTATACACATGATTTTCAACACATCACTATGAACTTATAACTTAACTGTCCAACTTGAGTCGTGTTGAAAAGGCATACTGAAGAAATTTAAAATTATGATGATTGATGTTTTTTAACATCTTACACGCGGTGAATAACAATGTTTACATTCGAAAGTGCTTTGGAAACCCCTGTAAAAGTATGTTAGAAAAGCGTATACTATTTATTTATTAAAAATAGTTGAAAGCCTTGTATTGTGAAAAATTGTATTGTGAAAAATCCGAACAACAGTGTAATCAGCATTTTCTTGAAAAAAAATCTTCCAAGGGCCACCAATGAACCATTCAGCATGGGTAGGAGACCACTGCCTCTGGCTAGAGGAGAGTTTTTCGTGACAATGAGGCTAGAAAATTTTCGTGACAATGATAAAAAATAAAGGGATGGAAATTTGAAGGTCATGGTACATGAACCGAAATGTAAAAAAAAGAGCAACAAGGTGGTGGGAGAGGGGCAAGGTGAACATTTTTACGTCAAAAATATTTCAGCTCTGAGAGCTCAAATCTCATACGAAATCTTTGACAGGAGCCCTAGGAATTTTCGCCTGGAGTTTTCGGTTCATGTACCGAGGCCTTGAAGACCGTTGTACCGTCACCTGGGAAACAGACAGAAGACGCGCGTACTGGTCGATCGATGGTACGCTACGGACTATCCGAAGAAACTTTGACTAGATGAAGGCAGAAGGGTGTCGATGTGACACTAACATTGAACTTGACACCGCACGTGGCTAGCACTCGGGTACGTGTTGTGTAAGTTGCATGCAGGTTATGTAGGTTGCATGGTTGCGTGCTCACTCTCTGTCTGTCTGTCTGCCTGTCTCTCCCTCTACCCCTCTCTCTCTCTCTCTCTCTCTCTCTCTCTCCTTCTCTCTCTATGCATCTCTCTCCTTCACTCTTTCTCGCTTTCTCTCACTCTCTATCTCTCTTCGTATCTTTCTCTCCCTCTCTCTCTCTCTCTTTCTCTCCTTTTTCGTCTTTCTCTCTTTCCTTTTTCTCACTATCTCCAGCACAAACACATATAGACAGGTCCCAATACTATTTTAATACACTTTTTTGGATCACTCGCCCTGTTACCCTCCCTGCCTCGCAAGCGCCGATAACATCCGAACCTTTTCGCAACTGGTTATACGAGTTGTATCAAAATTTCGATAATTTTATACCACCACCTCTGCCATCTTGTACCCAGTCTTTATGGGAGGTGAGGGGAGGGGCGGAGGTTCTTTTATTAGTCGGCTTATGTTGCCTAGAGCGTAGAACTTTCGCTCGTTGAGGATCAAGTGTTTTAGACCAGCGGTCGGCAAAGTCCGGCCCGTGGGCCTAATGCGGCCCACCGCAACATTCAGGCAGCGGTCAGAACTTCGCCGCATGCGATTTTGCCGCATGCGGCAAGAAAAGAGTTTTCTCAATTTTCTAGCTTTTCAAGGTATTATAATGATATTTTGTTATTTCTTTATAAAGATAATCATTATTTGATATGATTTTAGACACTTGACATCTGAAATAAAATCGCATGCGGCGATGCGGCAATATCAAATGATTTTGATTTTGCCGCATTGCCGTATGCGGCAGATTCGCAAGTGCTGTCATTTAAGTCAAATCCCATACAAAAGCTTGCGGCAAAATCGCATGCGGCGAAGTTCTGACCACTGCCTCAATCCGGCCCGCGAAGGATTTGACTGATTTTGAGAGATGGGAAGAAATTATTCGTACACAAATTACTGAAGATCTTTTAGTATATCATTTTATACCATCGTACTTTTTCAACTTGAATTAAAGAACTATGGAATATTAAAGCGTTCAGTTTGTTCGAACTCGAGTTCGATATCCCCGTAACTTTTTCATAAAAAAATATGCCATTTTCGGCTGGCTATAGATAAAAAACTAGGAAAAATAATTTCTTTACATTTACATCTGTTGAAAGGGAATTATTTAAGCTTACTTGCACAAATAAGTTTAAGACTTTGCGAATTGCCTCCGTCAGTTATTAGGAATTTTCACCATAGTGGATAAAGATTTGCATGATTTAAGTTCTACGCATACGAAATGTTATGATTTATTTTTTTGTATATTTAAAAAACTAATTAGTTTTTAAGTAGGTATCATCAATTTGGACCATGCTTGGATAACACAATTATAGGAAAAAACAAAAATGCTACCAATCGCATTGCTTGATATAATTAATCAATTATTTTGTTTCTAAAATTTTATAATGTATAATTAAAGCACAATAATAGAAAAATCGCATTCTTCTGGCCCGCGGTTTAAGATAATTTACTAAATTTGGCCCTTTGCCCCAAAAGTGTAGCGACCGCTGTTTTAGACGATTTGTACTTTTTGCTGATCAGCGAAAAGCTTAAAAAACCGTTAAATAAAACCAAAACCGTTTTCCCATTGTTTTTTTTTTGTTGGTGCATTATGTGTATGTGTGTGTGTGAGAGAGAAAGACATAGAGTGAAAGAGAAAGAAAAGCAAGATGAAGAGAGAAAAGATGAGTACAGAGAGAAAATAAAGAGAGGAGAAGAAAGAGAGATAGAGAGAGAGAGAAAGAGAGAGAGAGAGAGAGAGAGAGAAAGAGAAAGAGTAAGAAAGCAAGTATCAGATGAAGTTATTCATCACTACCCACGAATTCCCTTTAATTCATTATGAATTAAAAAAAATCCTTCAATTACCTAAATGTATTGGTTTTTCCTTTCTCCTCTTTCGCGCAAGCAGCGCAAGAAGAAGGATCGTGCCCGAGAACTGTAACAACGGGTGGGGTACGGTACTGCGCAAAGGTTACATTTTGGTTTCTCCTTTCAGCTGGTTTTGGGGGAGTGCTGGAATTTACGGGTCAGTTCTCGTGCGAAAGAACCTCCCGTTTCTGGAACCGTTGCGAAAACAATTGCTTCAGTTGTGTCGGAGAATTTAACGGCACGAAAGAAAGGGGGTCACATTTAGGCAGTTTTGCTTTTATCGTCTCGTCGTTGCCATAACTCTGTTTTTGCTGGGAAGAACGCAACGAGTAGTCCGGCGCCACGCCACGCAACTCGCTAGGCTCTTGAACTTTCCGCTTTGTGTTCAGAAGTAGGTTATTGCGTTCTAGATTTGTTTCATCGTCTCCTTTCTCGCTCGCTCTCTAGTGCGGGTGTTTTGTTTTGGTTTTTGTAACGATTTAATGGCAATGACAGGAGGAAAAGAGGAATCGGCTGGAAAAGAATGCTTAACAAGCAATCTTTGGATCTCCCGCAATGACAATTGGTCACACCATCATCATCATCTACATCATCATCATTACTTTTCTCGTCACCGTTGATGCTCTGGTTCGTTTTTAACTGCATTCAATTGTGTCCTGATGTGGTTAAAATTCACATGGGACAGGCTTGTCAAACCAGCGGGCAGCCACTTTCGTGCCGCTATTGCAAACACGGTCGTAAACGAACTAGTACCACAAATAGGTAGCACGTGTCAAGACAGACGGCAGCAAAGCTGTTCCGTGTTATACCCATAAAATAACAGCAATGACTTTTCGATTCACCGATTGAACTGAATAACAAATTAAAATAGATCAAGATGAAAAGGCATAAAGAATGGGAATGGAAGAGAGAGCAAGCGCGAAAAGTTGTGCGTACGCGTGCACTCATGGTATCACTTTCGCATTGCTCCTATGAGTTAGGCAATCGGCACGGCACGGACGCACACAGCTCTCGGTGCTTTCGCTTTTGATGGACTACACGTTGCCGTGGCCGAGTGCACTTGTCCTCAATTTACCCACCCTGGACAAAGCGTGTGTAGTACAGTGCACACTTGAGTTATGATTTCAGATGGACGATAAGTGTTTATGTTGGCAGATGTTTCGAGCTGAGTAAAAAAAAACAAGACGTCAATCCGTTTTTGGAAGAATGCATTCCTCAATTATCTTCCTGAGACCTTAACTCATAAAATCTCGTCCATATCTTGCTCTTTAACCGTTAATAATATCGACTGCATCGCATTTCCGGTTGCGTTGTGGCTCATGCATTATGCAACGATTTCCAGAATTCAGCAATTCCGGCCGGATGACACCGGTGTTCCGTTAATCATTGCACGTTATCACCCCATTCCCTGTGACTTCCTATCGATCAAAAACGGGCACCCCTCCCACTAACGTGCCGATAAGTGACGCTCACGTAGCTATGTTATGCGACCTAAGCTGACAGAGTATGTATAAATGTGTGTAGCTGAATATGGGGTAAGAGTGCCATAGGGGCAAGAGTGCCACCAAGCTGTGTTTTTGTAAAATGTAAAATGATAAAAATGTAAAATGATCAAATGAGTATAAAGAACTTTTTGTTCCAGCGACTAGATGTATTGTACCGAATTTCATATAGAATACCCGAATTTCATATACAATAATAGACTTTTCTCAATGTTTTCAACTATGTTGTTATGTTATGTTATGTGTAGCAAAATTGGGCAGAAAATTATACTTTATTATACACATGAGCTCCATAAAATTAACCGTATCAAATAAGCTTACAAAACTCATTAGATCAAAGAACCGAGGAAATATCTTTTCCACCAAAAAGCTGAGAAAAAATTTAACGTTTCGGGTTAGTTGGGGGTTAGTTGAAAAAAAATATCACTAAGATTTACAATTTCAAAAAAATAACTTTTGTGGCAGTTGAGCCTCAAAAATGCAAATAGGTGTGATGAGCTGTCAAAAATGTTTACATTGTATTGTATGGCGATATGGTGCGCTGTTATGTGCGGATTACGTCCCGCAAAAGCTGGCCAGTAGTTAGGATATTGCGATTCAGTTCATAGCCAAAATAGGGTACATAGGCCACTCAAAAAATGTAGGAACACATTCACTAGTGCCACACTCGTAAATAAATCCAATTATCTATGGAATTCTTTTATTTTATCCTGGTGGCACTTTTGCCCCATAGCCCAAGAAAAATCACGTCTTTTTCAAACCATATTAAAATGCTTACAAAAACAGCTATGTTTGAACTTATTTTTGTACATTTTTTTATAAAAAAGTTTGAGTGAGTTATAGCATGAAAAACTTAAGGTGGCACACTTGCTCCAATTTCCGCATATAATTTACAAACAGTGTGCAGGTGTTCGCTTGGCGCACTTAGACTTCACCGCACACAGGGGGACGTTGGGTTTGAAGGGTGATTTATCGTACGCCAATGACGTTTCACAGGAATAGAAGATTGCGTGAGATGGCATTTTCCTCACTCGATTTTTTATTGTTTCAATTCAGTTCAATGAAGAACGTGAAGAAAAGTTCCTGTCCGTTACAGCTACCCCCGAAATCGAAGAGGCATGGAGTAATTACTACGAGGAGGGGCTAATTTCTCAATGGAATGCCTTGTTTGCAGAGGTAGGTGCCCTTAGTATACTATCGGCTCAACCATGTACGAGCTGGATGAGTCGCGCAGGGGTATCCAAACTTTACCGCTACACTTCTGGTGAGTTCGCTGATTTTGTATTTATCTTTTCGCCACCACCTTGCTGACTTGATTAGTAATCTAAATCGCTATCTTAAATTCAAACACCTGGGGTGAGGGTGGCATTGGGTTGAGGGGGGGTGAAGACAAGCAACAGAGGCGAAACTAATCATCGGGGTTTGGTTGGGGGCTATCCGAACGGTAGAGCGCGCCGGAACAGAAGTAACAGAAACGTGCCGTAGACAGGACGCATCACAGACACTCGACCGACGCAGACCCAGCGAGTTGGAGTTTTGTGCAAGGTAAGGTTCAGCGTAAGTAAGGCGGAGCAGGATGGACGGCCTCTATCGCTCGCCATGTCATTGCCAAGCCAGACTAGGAAAAGGGTGACAACAGCGTGTTTTCGGTGCAAGCTCGGTACAATTGATTCCACTTTATTCAAATTCTCTTGATCTCCAAAACAGCCTGGGTATCCTGGGGTACATAGCGGACGATCGATAGCACATTAAGTCAGCAGGCCGGGCAGGATTAGCTCGCTCTTGTTTGACTTGGGTGAGGGAAAGAAGGGCACGCAATCATCCCGAGAGAGGTACATGAATGCGAGAAAACCAAGTAAAGAGAGCACAAGAGTGTTCGATGTGTGTGTGTGTGTGTGTGTGTGTGTGTGTGTGTGTGTGTGTGTGTGTGTGTGTGTGTGTGTGTGTGTGTGTATTTGTGTGTGTTTGTGTGTGTGCCTTCAACTGCCACTCCGTTTGCCGTCTTTACAGTGTTGTTCTTAGGTCCTGTTTTGCTCCGTGCGCTTTAATTCTACCGCCCATGTGATTGATACGCATACGTTGTTGATGGAGCTCGATTTGCTCGCTTCTTTCTCTCCTACACGCCCTGATAGACGACACGAGCCTCAAGCGGGACGAGACTTGCGGGACGAGCGACGGCAGCATTGGTTGGTTGGTTCTGCTCTAGTACAGCTACACTCCACACGTCGCGGACGGTGATCAGTCGGTTCGGCGCGATGGAGAAGCTCGGTTCGATGATGGAGTACCGGTTGAAGACGTTTACTGGCTGGATAGGACGGTCAGGCAACGGCACTTTGGAGGAGCTGCTCAACGATGCCTGCAACACACTCGTGCTGTGGCCGTTGGTGACCGTGCTCTGGTACGGCGGGCTGGGACTCATCCTGTCCTACGGCCTGTATCTATTCTACTATCATGTGTTGGTGTGGAAACGGGTAAGTTTTACGACATCAATGTCCCTCTTCATCCCAACCTACTTCCTGCGCAACAGCAACCAGCTCAATTCTCACCGTCAACCACACGTACCAGGACCTCACCGACATTGGCTACAATCACATCCTTGATGCGGCGCGCATCGGCAAGAGCGATCGCACGCGCGTCGACACGATCAACCGGGCACGGCGGCTACGCAAAATCGGCGACCGATTGCCGCCCCCTTACCCGAACGGTTGGTTCTCGGTACTTGAGTCGGAGAATCTAACCCCTGGGGAGGCGAAGAGCGTCGATTGTCTTGGCCAAAACCTGGTTGTCTTCCGAACGGAGGCGGGCGAGGTGAACGTGCTCGATGCGTACTGTCCTCATCTCGGCGCCAACCTGGGCGTCGGAGGCATCGTCAGAGGCGACTGCATCGAGTGCCCATTCCACCACTGGTCGTTCAGTGGCCAGGATGGGCAGTGCACAAACATCCCGTACAGCAAGTCCGGCACGGTGCCGAAGGTGGCCCGGCTTCGCAAATGGCGCTCGCTCGAAGTGAATGGGTTTATCTTCGTGTGGCACCACGTCGACCCGGAAGTGGAACCGTGGACGTTCAACGTGGTGCAGGAAATCGAGGATGGGCGCTGGGTGTACTACGGTAAGAACGAATTCATGGTCAACTGCCACATCCAGGATGTGCCGGAAAACGGTGCGGACGTGGCGCATCTCTCTGCCGTCCATGGGCCGAACATGATATCGGGCAGTGACATTCGATATTCACGGCCTGCCTGGGCCAATTTTGGTATGCACTCGTGGTTCGCAAGGTAAGATCTTTCCCATGCATTCCTTGTGATGTGATCGAGGTAGTAGCCTGTTTTTTGTTTTTTGTTTGTTTGTTTTTTTTTTTTTTGCTCTTAGCTGGAAAGCGCCGGAAGAGGGTGAGCCAATGCACATCGCCAAGATGGACCTGGTGCACTCGTTCCGGATTTTCAATAAGTTTGAGATGGGGAAGATTGACGTTCGTGCGTATCAAATTGGGCCCGGCTACGTGCAGTTGATGATGAATACCAGCATGGGACCGTTCGTAGTGCTGCAGACGGTCACGCCGATCGAGCCGCTCGTGCAGAAGGTGATCCATCGGTTCTACGCGCCTCGCAGCATGTGGAATGCCATCTTCCAGAAGTTTGCTATCCTGGCGGAGAGTATCATGGTGAGAAAATATATGTGACTGGGAGGGCGGTTTACCTTCCAGGTGTGTTACTTTGTATATAATTTTGGGTTTGTGATTTGCTCGTTACAGTTCGAACGTGACATGATGGTCTGGAACCACAAGCAGTTCATCGATAACCCCCTTTTAATCAAAGAGGATCGTCTGATCAAGAGCTACCGGAAGTGGTATAGCCAGTTCTACTCCGAAAATAGTATGAGCTTTACGATGGCAAAGGAGAAGCTTGACTGGTGAAGTGCAGAGATACCAAATCAAACCCAAATACACACATGTCAGAGAGAATAGTGTTAAAAAAATCTGATACTCTTACCTGACGGCAGTAAGCACCTTCCATCCCCTTCTAAAATGAAAAACTAACTGCTAAATGTCCAAGGCTCTACTCAAAGAAGGGACAAAGGATGGGGGAGGGGGGAATAATGGTGCAGTGATCTTTTTTTTTGTACTTAGTGCGTTCCGAATCGACAATAGGTTGAATCTGATTAGCTAACAATACTAATCAAATTATTAGTATTAGAAACTAATTAGCTTATAATGCCTACAAAAAAATGTGTCGTATTCGAAAGTGACTTAGAGAGCTGCGAGAGAGAGCTTCATCCTACTAGATGACAAAATTACCATGTTAGCGATAGGATTATTATCGAGAATAAAGTTAATCAGTTTTCTATTTTATTTCACATCGCATTGTCTGCCTAGCAAAGGGTCAGCCTTATCTTGTTCATCCACAATTTTATTAAAATTGATATAACACACTCTCACTAACACTCGTCCTCCATTGGTAAACCACTTGATTCATATTATATAAATACCGGAAGCTGGATTCACATACGGGATAAAAAGATCAAAAATCCTGTTCGTCTATTGGTAAAATTTTATTTATATTTTCGAACTTCATTTTTGTTCGTAATCAATTGTTTAATTTAAATAGATTCATTCGTAGTGAATTAAAAGTAAAACCATTTAATTTTATAATTTTTCTATGAATTTGACATTTCTTGAACCATTATCCGTGGAAATCAATTAACCGATCACAGTCCGATCCCGAGCTGCTCGGATAATTGACTTTCTTCTGTATAAGCTTATAAAAAAAAGAAAATTCACAAAACTCTCTCTTATTTGAGAGGCGATGGAACTTTCAAATAAGAGGGGTTTTCTAATTACAGAAATTGAAATAAAATGAAAAGTCTGTCCAAACTATAAGAGACAGAACATTCTATACCAGGCGTCTTCAAGCTTTTCAGTTCGCGGGCCGCATTGCTTCACAATCAACGTTGTTGAGGGCCATTTTGACGCTACCTTTAGAATGAGTGGAAGTTCAAATCTCGTTTTTATAGGAAAATACTAACAAAGTAAATCTAATTTCTGCAGCTTTCTTTTATTGAATCTTGATTTTCGTCTGTAAGAAGTAAAACATTAATTTTGATTAATTAATCAGAAAAGACAGCTATTTAATTTAACCTTTACCCAGTCATCGCGAGCCGCATTAAAGTCTCTTGAGGGCCGCAGCGGCCTATACAAACAAGAAAAAAAATAAATACCCATGACAACACCGTACACAAATAACAAGGGTACAGATTTCAAAAGTTTTACAAATTATAGGGTCAAAAATGTAATGAAAATCAAGACACTACGAAAATTTTTCAAAAAGAGGGGATTTTCATATTGGAGATGTCTCAAATAAAAGAAAGCTCACTGGAAGCATATTGTTTTAAGATAAATCAATATCATCCAAACTAAAGTCATACATTATAAGTACCAAAACGCTTTTTGTTTGTCCATCATTACACTTATGGTTTGGTCAGATACACGGATATTAACACCATCGGCCACTACTCAAATCTCACATGCTTCAGTTCTGATAATTATTATTGGAGTTAAGTATATAAACAAGTCTTTCCCCGACTTACGCGACACTCGAGTAACGCAAATTCGAGTTGCGCGAATTTTTATTTTTGATAGTTCAGATGTCAAATCAGCACAATTTTTTCTCCATCAATTGTCAAATGAAACATAATTTGCAATACAGGTGTCCCCCGAGATACGACTGTATTTAGGACCGAAAAAAGGTCCCAACGCAAGGCGTAAGTCGAAAAAGTCGTATGTCGAATATCTGTCAATGTAAAGTTTATAACCGAAGTTGAAGAGTTGAAATCTATTATATCGTGTTTTTATTTGAAATAATGTTCGATAATGTATTAATTTTACACAAAAAGTCGTTTATACGATATAGATATTCAATATCAGGTAGTTGTGGAATCTTTGGAAATGTGTGTGTAACGGTTATCAGCTCAGAAATTCAAAAATATACATCAATTTCTTCTCGATGACAACTTTTCAACGTCAAAATCAAAATCGTCGTATCTGCGAATCGTCGTAACTCGAGAGGGTCGTAACTCGGGGGACGCCTGTATATGTATTGATAGATTGTTTACGTTTTGCATGGTCAATATTTGGTGGAGATCAATTTGGGTGAATATTTTAGTTTATTAGAACACAGCCCGTGATTTAAAATGGAAATTTTCCTTCGAGAACTTGAAGCGTTCGCCAAACGCGGAAAACTAACTGTCAGTTTTCATCGTCGATTCTTCTTCCACCTAGCTGTCAAAACGGGCTTATAACTGGACCTGATATCTTTTTGGTCCTTGTATACGCGGTTTTTTTTAATTTGACAGATTAAATGTCAAATCAGTGCAGAATTTATTTATTTATTTATTTATTTATTTATTTATTTATTGAAGATAATTGCGTGGCGCGCGCAGCGGGCTTTGCAATATTAAAATAAAGTAATACTTAAAATAACCTTACTGTATATTTGAAAACAGACATGAACATTTAAACGTGGCAACTGTAATTGTTGACACGTTTTGGCACACGGTATGATGTAAAGTTTACATTGTAAACAAACACCTGTCAGCGAGTTGAAGCGAACGGATTAACCGGAGCGATTCCACCACCAAGCGCAGATTGGCGCTAGCGTGCGATCAGGAGATTAGGCAGTGATAAGAGCGAGATGACTAGCGCTTCATGCTAAGGTCGCAAACCTTAGCGAAAGGGTCAAAGAAGGTCGAGTTTGGCGCAATTAGCAGCAAGCAGTTAGAAAGCAAACACGAGAGAGACCGGACAAATTTTTAAGCGTGCGCATTAAGTTCGAATCGCCGTTGTTGAAAATTAACGGAAATAAATTTATTTGTTACTAAAGTAACAATCTTTACTACTGTTGAAGTCAAAAAACCAGTAGAACTTATTGAAAGCTTTACACATTGAAATAATTGGATCATGAGCTCCTCTGTAAGTACGGACCCGGTCTATTTTGATCAGAAAATTTTGAGGACGTAGTGCGTGGTCAGGGGCGTACAAATTTATTTTAAGAAGAAACTCGGGAGCATCAATTTCGCCTTTTATTAATTTTGTTACAAAAACTGCTTGTGCTACCTCCCTACGTCTCTCTAAGGACTGCAATCCTATAAGAAGCCGTCTAGTTTGATATGTTAGAGGCTGGTCCATGTGCCACCGTAAGGTTCTTATAGCTATGTTTGTGATTTTTTTTCTCAATTCGCTCAATTCGTGTGGACCAGTTGTTAATGTGCGGAGACCATGTTACAACATTAAATTCAAGTACGGACCGGACTAAGGCGACGAACAGTTGTTTTAAACAGAATGGGTCATTAAAATCAGTTGTCAGACGATGAATGAAACCAAGCTGCCGATATGCTTTGTCGATGACTTACGAATATAGTTGACGGAAGGAGAGTGATGAGTCAAGAATAGAACCGAGGTCCTTAGTTTCTATGTTACGTGGGATTATGCACGATTCAAGATTATAGTCTCGCTTGATAGGGAGTATGTCATGGTTAATCCGATCAAATGCTGACATGAAATCAGTATAAATTGCATCGATCTGTGACTTGCCGTCTGTTGTGATTCTTACACTTTATTTAAGACTTAATAGGAAACACGGTAAAATAACACATAGGACGATACGCGAATACTGGTGTGTGGGTGTGCAACCGTCCGTTGCCCTTGAGCGCTCGGTATCAACTCTCGTGCGGCTCCGGTCCTTGTTCACCAGTACGGGAACACTCAGGCACTCAACACGATCGTGCTTCAATAGTCGACAGGCGAATGTCGACGTCGAGCAGCTGGCGCCGCATGAGGCTGCGTTCCCACAACACCGTCCATTGCCGTAAGGCATTCAGACACGAATTGGTCGAGATTGGTCGACACCGATCGTTTGGGAACAACTCCGTGCTGGCTTGGACTGATATAATTCAAGCCACCACTGACTAACGCTTCTTGGACAAGAATTTCGAGTATTTTTGCTGATGCACATAGGGAAGTTACGCTACGATAATTAGATATAACATGTCTCGGACCTTTTGTATGAACGGGTGTTGTATGAAGTTCAAAAGTTCAGTTCAAAAGTTAAAATATGCTCATTATGTTTTATTAAAAACCGGCTCCGACCGCCTTCAGACAACTTCGGAACCTCCTCCACTCCAACCCAATGGAGCCGGCTTCGCACCCATGGCTCGGAAGCTGACTCCACTCCAGCTGCTCCGGAACCGGCTCCGCACCAACGACTCCGCACTTATGGCTCCGAAGCCGGTTTTTAAAGATTGCACCAAAAAAACCATTTTGAATAAAGTTTCAATCGGGAAGATCCATAATTAGCTGAGTAAATAATGTTGAAAGGAATCTATAAAAAAAATCGATAAGTGTTGAACATTGTTCAACAATCACACAATCACATCGGGTGTTAGCTTCTACACTTGCGAGAAGATAGATTCGTTTTTTAGGCTATCATACAATGCCATCCCTATTGAAACGTTAGTCCAGAGCCGTTGGTCCGGAGCCTTTGATTCGTCGCCGGCTCCGGGGCTGTTTGTACGGAGCCGGCTCCGGAGCTGTTGGTGCGGATCCGGCTCCGGAGCTGTTGGTGTGGATCCGGCTATGGAGCCGTGGGTGCAGAGCCGACTTCGGAGCCAGTGGTGCGCTCCAAAATACCTATCCCTATTCGGCAGTAACATTATGCCAAAAGTATGAATGTGTGTGTTAACTTTCAGCCAATTTTATTTGGTTTGCTTGTACTGGTTGGTATCATTTTAAAAGAGATGATTTCAGTGTTAATTTCAAAATATTGTTACACTGTAATACAACATTTGAAAGAAAAGAAAAAGACATAAACATCCTCTCAAAACATGCGGCAAGGCCGGTTGGGGTGTTAGAGTTACAGCACATTTTTGATTGAAAAAATATTGATAGGATTTTTAAAATTCTAATGTTACAACGATATGTTTTAAAACATTATTGTAACCCTATAAAACAAATTTTAATCAAATTTAACAAGTAATTCAAAAGATATACGCTTTTAACCACGAAAAACATAATTCTTCCATACAAAATGTATGGCCTACCCGGGTAGGCGGTTGTACATGTGAAGGGTATATAAACAATTACAATTATCGTCGACAAAATCGTGTGCTCTACCGCTCCTTCATTCGCCGTACTGAAAGGCAACTATTTTCTAAGCCGACACGGTTCTGGAGCTTCTGGACCAAACGGCGCAATATAAGTAGTATCCCTCGGTCATTGAGCTACAATGGCGAAACTAGTATCGATACATCCGATATCTGCAACACTTTCGCCAATCATTTCGCTGATGCATTCACCCTTCCTGTTCACAACCCTAACACTCTAGCAGAGGCCACTCGCAATACTCCATCGGATGCTATCGATTTCATTATACCCACAATTGACGAAGCATTAGTTGCGTGCACACTCAGCGATATAAAATCATCTACATCATCTGGACCTGACAATATTCCCGCATACATTTTGAAGCACTGTCATCAATCACTCGCACCCATTCTTGCCAAAATATTTAATGATTCCCTTATGCGTGGCACGTATCCTGCGTCCTGGAAACACGCGCGAATGGTTCCTATCCATAAGAAGGGCAATCGACTTCATGCTTGCAATTATCGTGGCATTGTTTCCCTATGCGCTTGTGCAAAGGTGTTTGAGCTCATTCAATCCAATATATTCAATATACAATCCGCTACTCACAGCAGTTCAAAACTATATGAGCCCTAGTCAGCATGGATTTCTCCCAAGGAGATCTTCCACCACTAATCTTGCTGAATTTGTTGGTTTCTGCTTCGACCACATGGATCGTGGTACTCAAGTTGATGCAGTATGTATCGACTTCAGGGCTGCGTTCGATAGTATTTCTCATGATATTATACTCTCGAAGCTAATAAAACTCGGTTTCCTGGACTGGCACATCACCTGGCTGCGTTCATACTTAACTGGTCGTTCGTACTACATAAGCATAGGATCTCATCGCTCTCACTCCTTCACCAGCTCCTCCGGAGTGCCTCAAGGGAGTAACTTGGGACCGCTACTCTTCCTCATCTATATAAATGACCTATCTTTTGTTTTACCGCCAGGCCAACACCTAATGTACGCCGGCGACGTAAAAATATTCGCTCCAGTTAGAAACGACAGTGACTGTGTACGCCTTCAAATGATCCTTGAGAATCTCGACAGCTGGTGCAGCAGAAACGCGCTCCAAGTGTGTGCTGATAAATGCCAGTGTATATCATTCAGCAGAGCCCGTCACCCCATCACGTTTACATACACTATGCTCAACACGGCTTTGTCTCGCACGACATGTATCCGTGATCTAGGGGTGCTACTCGACCAGAAGCTGTCATTTCGCCCTCACATTGACAGCGTTGTTGCGAAGGGAAATCAGCTACTCGGTCTAATTACGCGGATCTGTAGCGAGTTTACCGATCCCATGTGCGTCAAGTCGATCTTCTGTGCCATCGTAAGGTCGTGCCTGGAGTACTGCTGCCCGATCTGGTGCCCGCTTGGCGTTGGTGACATCAATCGCCTCGAAGCCATTCAACGGAGACTCACCAGGTACGCGGTTCGACTCCTTCCATGGCAATCCCACCACGCTCGGCCCTCCTACCATCAGCGGTGTCTGCTTCTCGGACTTGAACCACTCTGCTCTCAACGTAAACACGCCCAATGCCTTTTCATATTCCGGCTCCTTAACGGAGAGATCGATTCCCCGGCATTACTAGCCAGCATCAATTTGTTCGCTTCCTGTCGGATTCTTAGATCCAATTTCCATCTCCGTGTACCTCGTACCCGCAACAACCATAGCCAGGGACACCCTATTATAGGTATGTCCCTCGAGCTCAATGAAGTGTTAGATTTGTTCGATTTTAGTATGTCTACTTCCACGTTCAAGGAGAAATTGCGTCTACGTCACATTTAATGTTAGCTTATAACTAGAGGTTTATTTATATGCTCCTTAATTTAATTATAAGGTTGACGATTAGACACGATGGTCCGTCGGTTTATATATGAAATAAACTTAAATAACTAAAAAAAATATTTAAACATTTTTGATATTTTTTTATATTTTGCACATGGGTAGAAAACATCTTTTCTTTTTTTAAAATTTGAAGTCGATACGATTTTTTAATCCAAAGTTATTTTGGAATAAAGATGCGAGACTTACCCGGGTAGGCGGTTGTACACATGACGGTTAAACAGATGTACCAGTGGCTCTGAAAGATAAGTTGAGCACTTCTGTAAGGCCGAAAATACACGGACCTGAATTTCGCGGCCGCGGAATTCCGCCTGCTGTTAAACCCATATACAAAGTGTCAACGACAACTTTCCCCAACTGTCATATCCATACATTTTTCAGCAAGCGGAATTCCGCGGCCGCGAAATTCCGGTCCGTGTATTTTCGGCCTAAGACTATTGCTGGAATTCGCTTCAAGTTCGGTATAAATTGCATTTTTGCTAACATATTGAAACCGCTTAAAAGCCAGAAATATTAGAATTTTATGCACGAATCATATCAAACAAATGATAAAATGTATAAAAGTACTAACTTAGATCCAAATCTCTGAGTAATCAATAATATTTTGACAGATATATATATATATATATATATATATATATATATATATATATATATATATATATATATATATATATATATATATATATATATATATATATATATATATATATATATATATATATATATATATATATATATATCCCAAGTAGCCAGCTCGTACTTTATAGCTGATGTAGGGCTGTTTAACGAAAAATCGTTCCGATGTCGTACTTTGTGGCTGATTAAGAGATAGACGGTACTTTGCGGAACTATGGAGCTTGTTAACAAGCACATGGTACTCTTTGGAACTTTGCGGCTGATTAGCACTATGTGTAGGGTTCATGATGGAACTTGAAGGCTTGTTAAGAAAGCGTACCGAACTTGGTGGAACTTTATAGCTTTTTAATGCATAACATCGGTGCAAGGTGGCTCTTGTCAAAGTGTAAAAGACGGACGCCGGCAATCATCTCATTGCTGCTGCACAAGTTAAATTCGTTGATTGAAGAATGAATATTGAGTGAAGTGATTGTGAATTATCAGTAAATTGTGTAAAATTTTGTGTAATTCATCAATACAAAAGTTTTAAAAATATACATATGTGTTTAAACGAAACAAATCTTGTTGTTTATTTCATCGATGACGCTTGCTTGAAAATAAAACACAAAGAAAAATAATCCCTGGCATCGTGGCATAAGGAAGCTGCTTAGGTGCTGTTTGAAAGACCCACATAGATCTTTGATGCTGTTTATCTACTGCAAAAGGCGAGTTAGAGCAGCGATCTTTAGCGTGCCAAAATGAGCTGCTTAAGCAATTCTGGCTATTTGGGATATATCCCTACCAGCATTAAACGGCTTTGAAGGCATTCAGAAGGCATTTAAGGCCTTAGTCGCCTTAGAAGGCGAATTAAGATTTCAACCGAAACTTTCAAGGCTGTAACGGGTTCTTTTCGAAATATTTCAACTTTTTGATTCAACAAGAACAGATAGCTTGCCGCCATCTTCGCTTGTATATATACTGGTTTTGCACCCTTACTAATGTAACTGCCAAATAGAGCAGTGACAACGCTTTTGGTTCCGAAACGAGAAAGCGTGGGTTCAAATCCTGATTTTTTATGATCTTTTTTCTGTGCTTATTTCTTTTTATATTAATATTTTCTTGCTATAATGAATATAAACAAACTTTTTGTGAAGCAAAATGAAAATAATACCTTTTTAAAAAACATAATAATTACTCTATCTTCACCCATCATTATCAGGATGGGAGAAATATGTTTCCATTACTCCTTTTCTAATAAAAGTTATCAAAATGAGTTTGATATATTAACACCTTTCAACGGGTTGGTCTTTAACAACCGAATAATGCCTTCCATCCCAAATAGCCAGCTCGTACTTTATAGCTGATTTAGGGCTGTTTAACGAAAAATCGTTCCGATGTCGTACTTTGTGGCTGATTAAGAGATAGACGGTACTTTGCGGAACTATGGAGCTTTTTAACAGGCACATGGTACTCTTTGGAACTTTGCGGCTGATTAGCACTTTGTGTAGGGTTCATGATAGAACTTTAAGGCTTGTTAAGAGTGTGTATCGAACTTGGTGGAACTTCATAGCTTTATAATGCATGGCATCGGTACAAGGTGGATCTTGTCAAAGTGTCAAAGAGAGACGCCGTCAATCATCTCATTGCTGCTGTACAAGTTAGATAAGTTAATTAAAGAAGGAATATTGAGTGAAGTGATTGTGAATTATCAGTAAATTGTGTAAAATCTTGTTGTTTATTTCATCGATGACGCTTGCTTGAAAATAAAACACAAAGAAAAATAATCCCTGGCATCGTGACATAAGGAAGCTGCTTAGGCGCTGTTTGAAAGACCCACATAGAACTTTGATGCTGTTTATCTACTGCAAAAGGCGAATTAGAGCAGCGATCTTTAGCGTGCCAAAATGAGCTGCTTAAGCAATTCTGGCTATTTGGGATATTTAATAACGTGAAATAGCTCAGAGCTTAACGCAAGAGAACATAACACGTAAATCGTGCTATCGGATCTCACGCTCGTATCTGGCAACACTACAACAGTGCAGTGTTGAAGACACTTGTAAGGTTTTCTTTTGACAGTTGCAATTTCAAATTTCAAATTAAAAGCGAAATTTTTCATTGACATATTTCAAAGGCATTTAATTACTGCTAAATGCACTGCTGATCGCCTTCAATTCGCCGGCGATTACAAGGCGATTAGAAGGCATTTAACGGAAATTTGCGGGTAGGGATATATATATATATATATATCAAACCGATCCGTTTCACAGATAAATATATGCGCAATCTGAGATTCCGATGTCGTACTGTGTGGCTGACTAAGAAATAATAAGTACTTTGTGGAACTAAGTCACTCGGTACTCTTTGGAACCTTGCGGTTGTTTAGCCAGATGTGTATGGTTCATGATAGAACTTGAAGGCTTGTTAAGAAAGCGTACCGAACTTGGTGGAATTTTATAGCTTTTTAATGCATGACATCGGTACGAGGTGGCTCTTATCAAAGTGTCAAAGACTGGTGCCGTCAATCGTCTCATGCCATCATCATCTATGCTGCACAAGTTAGATATGTTAATTGAAAAAGGGATTTTTAATGAAGTGATTGTGGATATACAGTTAATTGTGATACATTTCGTGTAGTTTATAAATATTTAAGATTTAAAAATATAAGGATGCACACAAACAAAACAAATCCTGTTGTTTATTTCATCGATGACGATTGAAAATAAAACGCAAAGAAAAATAATCCCCGGCACCGTATCACCGACAAACCGACGTGACACTACGAACAAAATGAGCTTCAAAAGTTGTCTCCTTTTTTCAAATGAAAATACGTTAAACACTACCCAAGTGCCACAAATCCACTAAACGACCACTAAACGGCTTCTAAACGCCTCAAATTCTCTACCTAAACGGAATATAGAAAGACTTCGTTTAGCAGACGCCAAACGACTCATGCATTCTAAAAATAGCAAAAAAGCTGGTGGCGCCATCTGTTTGTGGGATACCCAACCTGTGGAGCTTCCTCGCTTGGAGGAGAGCTTTCTCATTTCCTCTGTACTGTTGTATGGTTTCGCATTGAAGTTATGCATCGCTAGAACTAGAACGGCGATACGATTGTTTAAATACTAAACTCCAACGAAAACCACCAGTACTGAAGCAAGTGAGATTTGAGTAATGGTCGTTGGTGTTGATACCCACGTATCTGACCACACGACCATTCACATAGATTTTTGCTCAGAAAGTTAGAAGGCTATATAGGTCATTATAAGATGAAACTTGTCGAAACACATTGCAAGAAAAGGATAGCAATATAATGATGAGTTGTAATACGCCATCTATTGATCAAACCAATGAAGCTGTGAAGCTTTCATTTTTTTCCTATGGATATTCAATTTTCCAGTCGTTTAAGCTTAATCTGTGGCGCTTGGGTAGCGCCATCTCTATAATGATTCGCTTACTACACTGACACAGAGAAGAAACTGGTAAAACCCCTTTTTGTTTTTCTTCGCAAATTCCAATGCGTATTGTTTTATGTACTTCTCACATCTTTTGCATTGATTTGAAAACTTATAAAATGATTTTCCTGGGTGTTTTGTCCAATAATTCTCACAAAATCTTGCCTCACACCTCCTTCGCCATTTGTATTTAGAAAAGTTGTTTACATCGAAGCAGCAGTGAACAGAGCTTACTTTGACAGAAGTGTTCGCCTCACTGGTAAATGACAGTACTTTCGTGTGGGACACTTTTGTAACGCCAGTGTCATGTCGGTTTGTCGGTGACCGTATCATAAGGAAGCTGCCCTACCAGCATTAAACGGCTTTGAAGGCATTCAGAAGGCATTTAAGGCCTTAGTCGCCTTAGAAGGCGAATAAAGATTTCAACCGAAACTTTCACGGCTGTAACGGGTTCTCTTCGAAATCTTTCAACTTTTTGATTCAAGGAGAACAGATAGCTTGCCGCCATCTTAGCTTGTTTATATACTGAATTTGCACCTGTACCAATGTAACTGCCAAATAGAGCAGTGACAACGCTTTTGGTTCCGAACCGAAAAAGCGTGTGTTCAAATCCAGATTTTTATAATCTTTTTTCTGCGTTTATTTCTTTTTAAATTAATTTTTTCTTACTATAATTACTTTAAACAAAATTTATGTGAAGCGAAATTAAAATAATACCTTTTTAAAAAAACATAATAATTACACTATGTTCACCGTTCATTATCAGGATGGGAGAAATATGTATCTCATTTTTCCTTTTATTTTAGTTATCGAAATGAGTTTGATATATTATCACCTTTCAATGAGTTGGTCTTTAACAACCGAATAATGTAGATCATCTTTAATAAGGTGAAATAGCTCAGAGCTTAACGCAAGAGAACATAACACGTAAATCGTGCTATCGAATCTCACGCTCATATCTGGGAACACTACAACAGTGCAGTGCTGAAGACGCTTGTAAGGTTTTTCTTTTGACAGTTGCAATTTCAAATTTCAAATTAAAAGCGAAATTTTTCATTGACATATTTCAAAGGCATTTAATTACTGCTAAATGCACTGCTGATCGCCTTCAATTCGCCGGCGATTACAAGGCGATTAGAAGGCATTTAACGGAAATTTGCGGGTAGGGTGCTTAGGCGCTATTTAGAAGGACCACCTGGAACTTTGATGCTGTTTATCTACTGCAAAAGGCGAATACAAGCAGCGATCGTTAAGCATGCCAAAATTGGCTGCTTAAGCAATTTTGGCTATTTGGGTGTTTAACCTCGTTCCTAATCAGTCCTTAGCCCTAACGCAGATAAATGACTCGAAATCTTTTTGACGTAATACGGACGTCACACGAAGCGTAAACTTTGGCGTAAACTGAATTTCAGCCATACAACCCTATAATCTTTTGACAGGAAGTTTACGCTCTCCCATACAAATCAAGCGTCAACTTTTCGAGTTTACGCCTCGTGTGACGTCCGTATAAAGATGTCAGATTTTTGAGTTTTCGTCTCGAGTTATCGAGTCCGTGTACCGAGGCCTTAATGAGATAGTGTGAAATTATTTAACCCCAAGTTGAAATCTTTCTTACCAAGGTGGATTAAAAATATCAGGTGATGGAATCTAGAGCATTTTGACAATTCGTCGCTTGACGTAAGGTCCCCAGGATTCAAACTTTGTTTACATATATTAAATTTGTTCATTTGATTTATATAGGCCTACCTTAAAAATATTTGTGGGCTCTTATTTAACATTTAAACTTAGATTAAAGTGTGCTAATTCCTGTTTTTCGTGAATTTATTGTATAATTAGCTGTGTTTTCGACATGTTTGAGAATAAAAACTAAGAAATCATTAATTTTTCCTATTTTCACTTTTATTCTTCATTATCTGCGATACACATAAACAATTTAAATAAGATTTATTCTTATTGACATGATTTTAAATTTTATGATTAAACATATCATCAAATCTTTCGTTAATATACCTCATTTTTCGATAAAATCATACAAAAATGCACGTAATAACCATGAAATCTATTATATTTGCTATGCTTTGTGTGCGGAATCCATTGGTTAGCGGTTTTAAAATGACGTAAAATCCTTCAACTAAGGCGATCCCCAAAGGCTTTTTTCCACTACCTGATATTTTTAAATCACCTTATTTCCCACCGTCCACCCGCATGACGTTGCTGGCAGCGCGATTGGGAGTTTTATTTACTATTGTATGTTATTTTTTTGTGTATGATCGTACATTTTCTGGTAGCTGCTCTCCGTTGGGTTCGTGCACTTTTCATTCAACAAAGCATCCTTATCGTCCACCAAATTGCACTGTGGCTAACGAGAAGAACGGATTGTAGTTGCAGAAAAGGGAAAGCTCTCCCGACTACTCGTAAACAGAAAACTGCCTTATCATTCTAGAAATTGTGCGGGTATGTATGCGACTCCCTTTTGGTGGACTGGGTGAGCGAACGGGGGAGGAAACCTTTACATCTGCCAGATAAGATATGGTGGAAGTATTGTGGAGTATATAGCGTATAATGGGTAATCCATCATGACAGAGGGCCTGTGTCTAACTGATACCCGTGTGCCACTTGAATTGTATAGCTTTCTTCCCCTACTCTCTCCTTCCTACAACCCACCCGGCAACACCTCCCACGATGGAGATGGAGGCAGGTGATGCAGTTCGAGACGATGTCAGTCTACACATAACACTTCAACCGTTATGAATAACGTACCGGTTCGTTCCAGCAACTCCAGCCCGGCCACGATGAAACCGACCGGCGACGTACTGACCGCCCTGCGGAATCTAATGAAGAACCTGCCGAACAATCTCGGCTCTATCAACGCGTACATCATCCCGTCGAACGATGCGCACCAGAGCGAATATCTGGCGGCGCGGGACGAGCGACGCGCGTTCGTGTCCGGGTTTGACGGTAGCGCAGGTACGGCAGTGGTTACCGAACGTGAGGCTCTGCTCTGGACGGACGGTCGCTACTACCAGCAGGCGACAAAGCAGCTCGACACCAACTGGACGCTGATGCGGGACGGCCAGCCCTCAACGCCATCGATCGATGCCTGGCTCGCAAAAGCGCTCCAGCCCGGTGCGCGAGTCGGCGTGGATGCGAACCTGATCACGGCCGCCGCCTGGACGCCGCTGCAAACCTCGCTCAAGACGGCCGGCTGCACCCTGCTGCCCGTCGTCCCGAACCTGATCGATCTGCTCTGGAAGGAGCAGCCGGCCGTTCCGCACAATCCCTTGCTGCCGCTCGCCACGACTTTCACCGGTGCGACGATTGCGCAGAAGCTGGCGACGGTGCGCGAGAAGCTCGCGGACAAGCGGGCGTCCGTGCTGGTGGTGAGCGCTTTGGACGAGATCGCCTGGTTGCTGAACCTGCGCGGCACCGACATCGACTACAATCCCGTCTTCTTCGCGTATGTGATCGTGACGCCGGACGCTCTGTACCTGTTCATCGATCCGGCCCAGATGCGCCCACAGGTGGAAGACCACTTTCGCGCGAACGGTGTCACGGTGGAGGTGCGAGGATACGACGAGGTGCACGCGGTGCTGCAGGAACTGGCGGGCAACAGTTCGACGTCGGCCACGCCCAGCGGTACCAGACCGTTGGTTTGGATTAGCTCCGGCTCGAGTTACGCGCTGGTCGCGCTCGTGCCGGAGGAGCGGCGGCTGAACGACATCACACCGATCAACCTGATGAAAGCGGTCAAAAACGAAACGGAAGCAAAGGGCATTCGGGACTGCCACGTGCGGGATGGAGTGGCGCTCTGCCAGTACTTTGCGTGGCTCGAGCGCTGCATGAGTGACGGCACGCCGGTGGACGAGATTAGTGGGGCGACCCGACTGGAGGAGCTGCGCAGCCGGCAGGCACACTACCAAGGCCTGAGCTTCACAACGATCAGCGCGTCCGGGCCAAACGGGTCCATCATTCACTACCATCCGCTGCCGGAAACGAACCGCCCCATCACGGCGAACGAGCTCTACCTGTGCGATTCCGGCGCTCAGTATCTGTAAGTTAGCGGCTGGAAGGGTTGGCGGGAAGCTTCACGTAATGATTTGCTCGATTTTGTTTGTCGTTTATATTTCCGCAAACCGAAGCGATGGCACCACGGATGTAACGCGCACGATGCATTTCGGGCAGCCGACGGCGGAAGAGATACGGGCGTTTACGCACGTGCTCAAGGGGCAGATAAGTCTCGGGACGGCCATCTTCCCGCGCAAGGTGAAGGGTCAGTTTTTGGATACGATCGCGCGAAAGGCACTGTGGGACATTGGATTGGACTATGGGCACGGCACCGGGCACGGCATCGGTCACTTCCTGAACGTGCACGAAGGCCCGATGGGTATCGGTATTCGCTTGATGCCGAACGATCCGGGGCTGGAGGAAAACATGTTCCTTTCCAATGGTAAGCTACACACACACACACACACACACGCGCACGCACGCACGCACGCACGCACGCACGCACGCACGCACGCACGCACGCACGCACGGCTACTTATTGCGGTGAGCAGGTTGTAGTAACAGCATTCTCGCTCACAGAACCCGGCTACTACAAGGACGGCCAGTTTGGTATTCGCATCGAGGACATCGTGCAGGTGGTGACGGCCAACGTGGGTACCAATTTTGATGGGCGCGGCGCACTCACCTTCCGCACGATAACCATGTGTCCGATCCAGACGCGGCTGATTGATGTCGCACTGCTGACTGCGAAGGAGCGCGACCATTTGAATGCGTACCATCAAACTGTGCTCGATACGCTTGGGCCTCTTCTACGCGAAGCAAACGATCTGGAGACGCTCGCCTGGCTAGAGCGTGAAACGAAGGCTATATAAAAAGCGTAGGAAGGGAAGGGGGCGATTGGTAATAGTGCATGTATAGGGCAGGCTAGTAACGAGCATAGGGATGGCCAGCGTCTGAGTCACTGGCTTCCAAGCGCACGAGAAGCGACAAACGTGTGCAGCCGATAATATTGTACTTTGGCGTGTATAACGACCCACTTTGAGGTCGGAAAAGGCCAAAATCAGATTCAAGGGGTCGTGTTATACACGGGTAGTTACTTTTCGATTACACCTGAGACATCACATTCGATCACATACAAAGACAGTCTCGTGCATGGCTATCCACAAAGACACAAGGAAAGAGGTGAGGAAACTGAAGAAACTATTGATCTCACTGGTTCTTTAAATTGGTGATTCAAATTCATATCAAGGAACCACTTAAGACATGAGGTCAAAAACTAAAGCTCACAAAATACCCAAACAATATGATGGTAAACACTGAAGGCCTTCCATTCGCTTGTCCTAGAAGTACGAAAATAAATCAAACTTTCATTTGAATCAAATTGATAGCATGTCTAAAAGTTGTAAATGTCATTGTTGAATTTTGTTTAGTTACAAGTAAAAAAAATACTCATCCCGAAAGGCGCTATACACTAGTGGTGGGAGCTCGGAATGGGACCTACCCGATTCCGATTCCGTGATCGAAATCAATTCCGGATCGGATTTCGATTCCGGAATCAGAATCGCTTCCGGAATCGGAATTGACCTGGGAATCGCAATTTGCCCCGGTAACGGATTCACCATTGACTCCAGAAATGGGATTAGCTCCGGAATGAGAATCAGTTCTTGAATTGAAATAAAAAGTTTTAGAAGCGAAATCAGTCCGGAAATCTCCATGAGAATGAATCCTTTACAAGTAAATTTTGATTCTTTGCGGATATCAATACGTAGCATCATTGGACCCAAACGCCTATTCTTATGGATACGCAAAAACCAACTCCGTTTCGAAGCCGAAGCCGAGATTTCGGAGTCGGTTTCAGAGTCGAACCAATTCTGGATCCGATTCCGATAACGGAAACTGATTCCGGACCTACTATCTGAAATCGATTCCAGAAAACTTCGGAGCTAGCCGGAATCGTTTCTGTCAAAAGCTTCATTTTTCCCATCACTACTATACACGTAAAAATATAGTATGTTTTACAGTATAACCTTGCTTCACTTGTTTAGTTGGGTGATTCACTAGTTGGCAGCTGCAATGGTTGAACTGAAACCAGAAAGAAACACTGGCATGGTAGTCATCGAGTAATTAAGCAAAGACATTGCGATGCATTCCTTTTCGTATCACTAAGATTAGTGAATACTATTTTCCTGTGTCGTTTTTACTCATCACATTCACCGTGGGGCAAACAACACAAAGAACTCACACAGTTGGCACGCAATCGCATTCCAATCAGTGGAGTCATACCGTGTATTTTGTAATCGCGTTTAATTTGTTCGTTCGGGCTCGATCTGCGTAAATTGTCAATCGTAATGACTGATTGGCAGTGAGAGGTTTAAAAAAACAAAGCAAATCTTTTGCATTTTCACTTTATTTTTTTATTGTTTTCCTAAACTATCTATGTAATTATTTGCTTTGCATGGCACAACATGCATTTTAAGGGAACGGGAGCGAGTTAATATTATTTGGTTTATTATATACAACGAGAAAAAATACGAAGGAAAAGGATGCTCCAGCCCCACCCCCGAACCTAGTGGGTGGAGGATAGCCCCGTGCCGGTGACGTCGGTTGTGCTGATGGGCACTGGCTCATCCCGGAACGCTAGCGCGGTAACCGCCTTCAGATGTCCAGTGTACTCGCGCTCAACCGTCTTGGTGTCGATGCGCCACAGCCGGGCCAGACTATCCGATGAGGCAGTGAACAGGTACTTTGAGTCGTTGTTGAACGCAGCGTCCCACATCCAGTACCGCTCGATGCGCAGTTCCGCGTGCAATGTCCACGTGTCGGTGCGGTATACACGTGCCGTGCCGTCGCCCGAGCACGTCACTAGATAGTTAGAGTCCGGGCTGAACTTGCATCGCAGTCCATACTTGTCGTGCGCCTGTATCTTCAGCTTCGCCTCGGACCGGGTCAGCTGCGTCTCCTGGTCGGACAAACCGGACCAGCTCGTCAGCGTCCAGATGAAGCAGCTGCCCTTGTTGTTGATTGCCGCCATGTACATACCGTTCGGGCTGACAGCCACGTCCAGTATCGAGCACTCCACCTCGGGCAGCAGGTGGTCGTGCTGGTCGGACTTAACGTCCCACAGGTAGATACCTCCGCCCTGGTGCGCCATCAGCAGCTCCACCTGGTTCGGCAGTAGGCAGACCGCGTAGACCGGGCTCTGGCAGTCAAAGATACGCTTGCAGGCCGGACTGGGAGAATTCATGTCCCAGATGCGCACCTTACCGTCCTCGCCCCCAGTAAACATCCACTTACCGTCCTCCTGGAACCCAACGCTCGTCACGTTTTTCGTCACGCCCTCGAAGTTGACGTTCGGATAGTTCGAGTTAAGATCGTACAGCCGGATGTGTTGGTAACCGCACGCCACCAGCATGTTGCGCTTTGGTGAAATCTCTAGCGCGTTCACTTGCTGTGTGCAAAAGGTGGTGGAGAGGGAGGGAGGGGGTGGCAATGAAAATGAAATGAAATAATTGCAAAGTAGTCCAGCTACGCTACCTACCGAGTCTACATGCTGCATGTTTCGTATACATTGGCTTGTGTACGGGTGCCATACCCGTATCGTGTGGTCGTAGCTGCCGGTCACCAAAATCGGCTCATTGATCAAATCACCCGTCATACTGGAGTTGAACAGTTCGGCAAATCGTTCTAAGCTTGTTGATAGTGCGTTTGAGTGGAAGTAGAAGAATATTCGGACATGAAATTTTCGCTCCGTGTAGTTTGCGCGTCACCCAAAACTACATCCTTGCGGAAATCCGCACTACCAACCAGTTCCTTTTCCTTAGTTTCGTTTTCGAATGCGGGGTTGGAATATTTCCCGAAAAACTCGAAAACAGGAGCGGTCTATTCTTCTTTGTTTGTTTCGCGTAATACGGACGACACACGAGGCGTAAATTTCTGGCGTAAACAGAATTTCGCACAATGTATGCGGTTTACGAGCGGCGGCGAGCTGACAGGGCCAGAAATAAGGAAAATCTGGGATAAAAGCAAGGTGTATTTAAAAATATCAGGTGGTGGACTCTAGTGTATTTTGACAATTCGTCACTTGACGTAAGGTCCCCAGGATTCAAACTTTGTTTACATTTATTTAATTTGTTCATTTGATTTATATAGGGTAACTGTACCAGTTTTCGGCACGCTAGTGCAGCAGTTTCACAAAAACTGCTCACAAATAAACATTTTTTATTATTTTTCATGAAAGTGATGTTATTCTGGTTGATAAACTATCATAATATGTTACACTATTTTTTTATTTGCCGGATCAAAGCCCTTTTTCATAAATATTCGTAAAAATGCAAACATTGCTTTTGTTCCTATTTTCGGCAGTTTGTTCCTATTTTCGGCAGGTTGTGTTCCTATTTTCGGCTGCGCGAATACGGGTCAGAAAATGTTATTTTCTATGTAAATATGTACAAAAAAATGTTTAAAGCAATTTTACACTCTTACTTTCCTAATACTGATGTTAAAGAGCACTTTAATTAATAATTTTATGTTGCTTGTTTTGGCCCGTTTTGACAGCCATTTTGATGCGACGTTTAAACAGAGCAGCCATTGACAGTTGATGGTCATAGCGTACGGTGCGAATTGGCTTACAAATATTTATTTTTCTCTTAAGTTAGTGCATTGTTTGTCGTAAAATTGGTGATATTTGGTACAAGAAAGGTCATATTATGTGTCGATATACGCATTGTAGTGTTCTGATCAATTTTTAAAGAAATATTCAGCCAAATCCAAGGTGTGTTATTGGTCCGAGTTTCGGCAGGAGCCCACAACATTGAGCTGTCAAAAATGAACATTTACTGTGTACCTATTTTCGGCAGCATTTAAAGTGAAAAATAACCTGTTTATCGTGATTTTAAAATTCCGAACAAGTTAGAATAAATTAAATAAGCATAAAATCTTTAATACACACCACTTTTTCATTATTTTACTGTTCTGATTCTCTTAATCACAAAACCTGCCGAACCATTGGCTGACAGCAAAGCTGTCGAAAAAAAGCACAATTTATTTGATATTTTGAAAAATACGTAATGAAATGGTGTGAAACTTCGTATGTGAATATCAAATAATTACACTTTCACTACAAAATTGTGTTTTGTGAAATTTTTTACCACATTTGTGCAGAATTTCACGCTTTTAGCTACCATGCCGAAAATAGGTATACTGCCGAAAACTGGTACAGTTACCCTACCCCATTTTTTTGATTAAATATTCCTTAAAAATATATTTTGGACTTATTGAGTTCTTATTAACATTAAAACATCGATTAAAGTGTGTTATTTTGTGTTATTCTATGAATTTATTCTATAATTCATTGTGTTTTCGACATTTTTGATGATAAAAACTAAGAAATCGTATTTTTTTTTCAATTTTCACATTAATTCAACATTATCTACGAACCGCATGGACAATCTACGTGAGATTAGAACTCTTACTCACATGATTTTAAATTTCGTGCTTAAACAAATCATCAAATATTTTGTTAATATATCTCATTTTTTCGATTTAATCAATAGACACACAAAAATGCACATAATAACAAAGAAATCTATTCTATTTGCTAAGCTTTGTGTGCGGAAACCAATGGTTAACGGTTTTAAAATGACGTAAAGTCCCTCAACTATGGCGACCCCCCAAAGACCCTTATACACCACCTGATATTCTTAATCCACCTTGGGTAAAAGTAACTCAGCCCTCTACGTTAGGGCTTGGTACTTGTTCCGACGCAGTGTATCGCAACGCATTGCGTGACGCAAGCTGGTATCTGTTCGCTGCGTTCTGCATGGATGTGTCAACACATTTTACAAAGAAAAACATTAACAAACAGCAATAATGCCTATTATTTAAAGGCTTTACAACTGATTATAATGTTAAATAAAAACTGTAAAATCCTTTCCAGTTGTACCCAAAACAGTGCAAAGCATGTTTACGTTTTTTGCATACAGGCGGTCCCCGAGATACATGGTACCTCTTAGGCCGCAAATACACGACGCGCGTTTTCCGCGCCCGCGTTCAAACGCGTATAACAGTAGAACAGTTCCGCAGAGATGTCCACCATGAACATTTCTGCGTTTCCGCGGTAGCGCGTTCGAATGACATTTCATCATTGTTTACATTTTGGCCGGTAAAACGTTGTTTGTTGTATTTGCGTGAAATTTACGATAAAAACACAAAAATGGGTAATAAAGGAGTGATAGAATGTATATTTGAAGATATATAACCCCAGTTTTCTATTTTTAGATTATATGCCGGACAAAAAAAAGAGGAAGAAGGTATGTATACAAATACAGTATGAATTTTTCGATGACGAAAAACCACCGCTTGATTACGCTGTATGCTATTGTATGTTGATCATCTGGAAGCGATTGAGATCGATCTAGACGGGGAAAAAGACGGCAAAGTGTACGATTGCGAGGTTTTGCGAGCCAAGATTGGTTTACAATCACCAAAATGTGATACAGCACGGGTTCATCGCTAATCGTTTCCCATGATATGTTCTCAAGCAGCTTCATTAGGGCTTGTGGCATCTACTCCAGCGAACCGAGATAGCCACGTCTGTGTTGTTGGTACTTGCGACCCGTCATATCACCATGGTCGCGTATAATTTTTTATTTGTCCTCCGCCGGCATGTATTTCATTAGCGCAGAATCAAACAATTTTGATTTTTCCACATGCACGCCCGCAAGAGCGATTACCACTACCTTGCTCCAAGCTACACTCATTGGTCACAGTGGCTTTCGAACACCTTTTGAGGAAAATTAGCATTTAACTGGTATAAGCCTAACTTAAACTTTGCGAAAACTTTTCATCACTGCCTAGTTTGATCCTGCAATGGATCTACCAGGCGAATATATACTTCATTAAAAATTTCCTTACTAGAAGAGCTTAGGTCTTACCTTGGCAAAGAGGCCTTGCCTTAAGATACGTGATGGTTTTATTTATGCTCATTGATGGTTGTATGTTTCAAAGTTATCATTTTTATCTTTTTATCTTTTGTTAGCATGAATGTTGACTTTTATAACTCTTGTAGGTTATACTGTTTAAACTGCTCCTGCATTGGCGTGCTATGTATAAATAGTTTCAACTGTTAAATGTTTGATTATCTTTACCTACGCTGCGCTTTTATTGTGTTTGAGAAATGATTTCTTATTTATGCAGATATGCTACAATACTTTCCAATGCGTCGTAAAATACAATCATAACTGAACCAACATTTTCTTGCAAAAATATTTTCTTTTCAGAACATCCATATGAGTGAGGAAATTACTCTTGTGTTTGTAGACCTTGTGTTCCGGCATGAAGCCATTTGGAACCGGAAACACAAGGATTACAAAGATATTAATCGTCGGAACGACGATTGGTGCAGCATAGCTGACCAAGTGGGATTGCCAGTCAATGTGTTGAAGGACAAGTGGGCATCACTCCAGTCTACATATAGAAAGTGCCGATCAACATACAACAAGAGTCTGGTAACTGGTTCTGGTATGAACTATCAGAAAGTAACTTAGCAGAGCTATAAAAACTTATTTTATTATTTTATTATTTATAGGAGCTGATGAAGTTGACAACCCCACTTGGTTTGCCTATAGTGCGATGCGGTTTCTCGATGGAACAACCGATTGTGGTAAAACGTTGAATACCGTAAGTAAATATATACATTCGGTCCGCGTTGGTTGAACTTTGATATCATCTCAATAATTTTATTTGTGTTTTTGTATGGAAAAAGCACAAGTTTAATAGTTGACATGCAATCTAAGTTCTATCAGCGAGTTCAAACTATTTATGTTTTATTTTATGTCTATGGTTATATTATTCTATAAGCTCTTCACATCATTTAAACGAACGTATTACCGATAGTATATGGTAAAAAAGATAATAAAACTAATAATATTGTTTTCCACAAATTTTACAAATGTATTCAAGCGCATTGTATGCTACAAGCTATCCGAAATTAGAAAAACTATTAAATATTTAGCGCTTTCTTTTGATTTACTGATTGTTTATTTGAAAGAGAGGTGAACGAGATGAGTTGCGAGATAAGACTTACATTTATTACTGTACAAATTCAACTTATACATTAAATGGTAGTAGTGCAATAATCCTTACTTTATGTAAGCAGAGTAAGTTCGTAGTATTAGTGTTCGGCAAGGATTGTCACAAATATAAATTTATTAATTTTATTAATTTCATTAATTTTCCTATTTTCAATTATTTACTAAATAATTTGCCATATGCATCCGAATTTCCATCATATTGAAATTGGGCCGTGATCTATTTGCATTAAATCTAAGCTTATTTGGATTGTCGTCTTGCCTATATATAAATTGGTTGGCATCTTGATTCCTAGTATTTTCATCCCGTCGTATAAAATTATGCAAATATATAGTGGCCATTATCACCTTTTTAGCGTTTTCCTCACTAAGCTCGATAGGCTTTCTCAACACCCGAAACCTGCCACTATGGATTCCGTAGGCCATTTCAACAGGACGCCTGGCAATCGAGTGTCGCATATTAAAAATGCGCTGGACTGATCCTCTTTCCGTTAAACCACTGAACGGTCTAAGGCAGTAATGCGTCAACGGAAAAGCCTTATCTCCTAAAAACATATACGGTACAAGGATGCGGGATGCTTGGTATAACGGTGCAGGGCTTGGAATACCACACTCGTTTCTTTCTAGTTTTTTGTAGAGTACAGAATTTCTAAAGACTCCTCCGTCTGATATTCTACCTTTAGAGCCAACATCTGCATATATAAAATTACTGTTAGAATCTACCACACCTAAAAATACAACACTAAAAAACCTTCTATAGTTAAAATAGTCAGTTCCGCTATGCGGTGGAGCTTTTATCATAACATGTTTGCCGTCAATCGCCCCGAGTGTATGGGGAAAATTCCACTTTTCTTCAAAGCCCTGCACAATTTTCATCCATTCGTCCGAATTGGTGGGTAACTGTGAAAAGAAGAAGAGATAGATTTTTTTTTTAAACAGGAACAAAAAAATCATATTCTTATTTAGATATTATTATTTATATTATTATACATATTATTCGTTCAGCTAACACACCTAGAAATAGAGGTATTGGACGAGGCTATTACCCCATTTCCTGCTCCACCGTCACCGCTGCCATCACCGTCCTACAGTGCCTCGCCGCTTCCAGAACCGTACGATGGTGGGTCGCCGGTTGCTGAACCGTCCCGTGGTAGGTCCAACTACTCGGGACCGTACGATGGTAGGTCGCCGGTAGCTGGACCGTCCCGTGGTAGGACGAACTACTCGGGACCGTACGATGGTGGGTCGCCGGTAGCTGGACCGTCCCGTGGTAGAACGCAGCGCACAGGAATGTCCCGTGCTACATCACCGAGGTCCCGATCGCCTCCACGCTACCCTACTCCTCCTCGCCCAACAACTCCACCAGCTCGAACGTTGCGTAACAGGCAAAGACGTTGGCAAGAGGCCAACTTAGCCTATAATGAGGATGTGTTGCAGGTGATCAAAACGATTGGATCGGCAACTAACAATCTAATCGATCGTTTGAATGCACCACCGGATGACTTAGATTCGATATGCAACATCGTTCGTAGCTGGTCGCCTGATCGGCAAGAGGAGTTTACTGCGACGATGTTGAGTAGGGTAGCAGAGATTCAACAGGAGAGATTTGAGGCTCGTCAAGGACGCCGAGCACAATAAAGGGAAAGGCAGAAGCAGAGAGTAGCGGTAAATCATATCGATAGCTGCCAAACAGTTTTGCTAGGAAATACATAACTTGCTTATAATATTGTTTTCGGCAGATCTCTAAGAATGCTACCAGGATGCAAACGCTCTGGAAGTGTTTGAGCAACGCATAATCTAGAGGAGAAGAATGAACCGCGATCATCCTGACGGTGGCGAAGGCTGGAATTATAAGCATGTGGGCATGTGAAAAGAATGCCGGACTCATGCCTCACCAAGAAAGTCTTCGACAGCGACCTCCTGCTTACCACGAGGCGCAGGCGTGCGCAGCATTCTCGCTGGCTAGATTAAGTGAAGCGAGACCTGAGGGAGATCGGGTGTCTGCATGGATGGGAGGCTGCAGCCAGGGACCGAGGATCCTGGAGAATTGTTGTTGACTGGGCCATGTCACGTCGACTTTCTCTATCGTAAGCAGGCCAACAAGAGAGAGACAGAGAGAGTGAACGAGAGATAGTAAGGAGAGAGATAGAGAGAGAGAGAGACAGAGAGAGTGAACGAGAGATAGTAAGGAGAGAGAGAGAGGGAGGGAGAGAAAGAGAGAGAGAGGGAGAGATAGAGAGAGAGAGAGAGAGAGAGAGAGAGAGAGAGAGAGAGAGGGGGGGGGGGGGGTGAGTGGTGGGGGTAAGATCATTTAGTAGAAAAGTTGGAAACCACAAAATAAGCTGTGAAATGATGAAATGTAAATGTGATAAAAATGTGATATGGAATAAATGAGATATATGTTAACATGTTAATGAAAAGCACAAGCACGCAGTACATGCATGTTTCAGCTGACACTTAGCATATACATTCATTCTGTGATGTTAACACCAAAAAAATAGCGAAAATAAAACTATAATTCTGTTATGCATCCTAACCGATATTCTTCTTCATTATTTACTTAATACATGTAAATAGTCTATGCATATCTCATACAATAATGGGTTCATTACCAGGGACTTAATTGAATAGTTCTATCTTCCGGGACTCGTTTAATTTGAGGCTTGAATCCATAAGGCTTATTTTACGGTTCTTTTATGGTATACTATTGATCTAGAAAATAAAATTCAGTAGAATCAGTAGAAAACTGATATGCTATAGTAGGTAACTTAGGTAGGAGGAGATTAAAAATGTAAAAAGTAGCACCAGATGAAAATAACAGCTTCACACAATTTTCGCAACAATCAGGTTAAAGAACCAAGGAAAGCCAATCAAAATACTTTTTTTGGATTCAATTATACTATCACCGTCATATTATAACCAAACACAAAAAGAGTAGGACGCAATCAGGATGCAAGAGGAAGTGTTTAAGGCTAACTGATAGTCAATTGTTGAAAGCGATATGCAGAAAAGAAATCATCAGGTTACCTACAGACCATGGATCTAATGAAAGACTTAGCGAAGAAACATTATATAAACATAGGACAAATTAATACAACGGAACAGCGGAAAGGAAATAGTAATATTTACAGTTAACTGAACTATAGGCGAGCTACAAATTAATAGCTGCTATCATTGAATCCGTCCGTAGCGGTAGTGTACGTCCCAAGACTCATATTATTTTTTTAGTGTTTTTTTTTACGGTCTAGATGGTTGTTAAATTTATTTACCGTGGAGTTGTATGATAAAGCACATGAAATGTGTTGCCATCTGTTGGTCTAGGCGTGTTACTATGCTCATCACTGTCACCGTTGGTGATGAGACTTTTTCCACCCATTATTAACTAACATTACTAAGCCTATTAACGCAACTGTACACGGATACGGTGGACGAATACCCTAGACCAGGGGTCTCCAAACTACGGCCCGCGGGCCGCATGCGGCCCTCAAGCGCCTTTAATGCGGCCCGCGAGGACTGGGTTAAAGTTAAATTAAATAGCTTTCTTTTCTAACAGATTATTTTCTTTACTTCTGAAAGATGACAATCAAGATTCAATAAAAGAAAGCTGCCGAAATTTGATATATTTCAATAATATTTTCTTATTAAAACGAGATTTGAACTTCCACTCATTCTAAAGGTAGCGTCAAAATGGCCCTCAACAAGATTGATTGTGAAGCAATGCGGCCCGCGAACTGAAAAGTTTGGAGACCCCTGCCCTAGACCATTATAGCTGGCAATGGAAAGCAACTAATATAGAAAATAAGATGATGCTCCTTTGTTTCTTACCTTCACATAGTTTCTTAAAACTTCAACAAGGCAATCACATACTTGAGGTACGAATTTAGAAATCGCTTGGGCAGAAATCTAAAAACAAATATAGGTTAATGAGTTATTTTGAAACGTTTGAAAACCTAAAAAAATATTCTTACCCGAAAAGCGTATTCAAGCGACTTGTATTGGTCTCCCGTAGCCAAATATCGTAATGTCACAATAAGCATGTCCCTTGGTGACAAACTTGGGCGCATATTGGTATCCATTTTTTTAATTTTTGGCGTAATTTGCTCAAGCAGATAGTTAAAATCATTTCTGGATAACCTCATAAAATTTATAATGGTGGTATCCAATTCTTCCTCCATAATGGTGTTAACCAACCGACTAGCTTGATAGTTTCTTTCCAGAAGCATGGGGCGCGCCCATTCTCTGGTTTGTGGAGGTTGTCGAAGAGACACCATATGTAACTTAATGAAAGTGGACCACGCATTTGTAAGCCGCAAGGTGGCCACTTTTTGTTCACGGTTCATAACGCTGTAATTTTTCACAATGAAATTAGAAGTAGCAACACAACAAACTCAAACCAAACACAGCGCTCTTTTCAAACAGTGTAAATAAACACATCGACATGGGTTGACATTTTATTGACACATATACAGGTTGACATAATTGACACTTGAGTTATACGCGTTTGAACGCGGGCGCGGAAAACGCGCGTCGTGTATTTGCGGCCTTATACGCGGATTCAGAGATACGCGGTTTCCTAAATTTGACAGTTCTTTGAGCAAATTGTACTGATTTGACACATCTATTGTAAAATGCCAAATAATTTCTGTTTTGATCGGATGTTAAAAACTATTTCAAAAGGTTTGAAACTGTTATTTCATTCAGAATCATATCAAATAATTGATTAAGTGGCTAAAACCACCCCCTAGTTGCAAATTTACACGAAAATTAGTGATATTTTGGCTAGAAATCACGAGATTCGACTTACGCGGAAATTCGAGATACGCGGTTTTTTACGGCCGTTTTCGGTCCCCATTAACCGTGTAACTCGGGGACCGCCTGTATTGTATACTGACCCGCACACACCTGTTTTGCAGAAATTACGCAATTATTTTCTCTACATTTATTTTGTTTTGTTTATAAAATTATTTAGTAGTCCAATTACAAGCAAAATTGCGCCCGAAACAATTTAACGTAAAAAAAATATCGATTTTCACCCGATATGGTTAAATTATTTTGACAGACGCATCACGTCGTGCGTCGGAATAGAAATTTTTCTACTTTGACGCTGCGTCGGGCGTCGTTAACGCACGCGTCTGTCAAATCCCATACATTTTGGCAAAATCGCAACGCATTGCGTCGGAACAAGTACCGCTCTCTTAGGCCCGTGTCTGTGCTCCATCGGATGCGATTTTATCGGAAGGCCTGTCAAAATTTTATATGGGATTTGACAGATAACGTCGGACGTGCGATTTCGTCGTACGACGGAATCAAAAAAAATTGATTTCGTCGGACGCCGCATCCGATTTTATCGGTCAAACTAAATGTGTGGTGTTTTGTAGGAACAATCTCAACTTAATTTTTCATAATCGTTATATTATTAAAATCATCCAAATAATCGCAATATTATACGAAAAAGCGTTTGACAGCACGTGCGATAAAATCGCATGCGATGGAGCACAGACACGGGCCTTACGCGGTAAAAGTAACCCGGCGCTCTAGCACCAATCGAACACGACATCGAACATGAAAAATGTATGGGATTTGACATGTTTGTCTTGTTTGTTTGTTTGTGTCTGACAGTGCACCCCCGACAGACAAAGAGAACGAAATTTTCAGGCGAGGGGTAGGTAGAAACATGCGGTGGGGGCCCGGCCCAAGATCGGATCCGAAGTCCGTTGTTTTGGGCTCGAAATTAAAAATGGCGGATGGAGCGCTACCACGGAGAGAATGCGCTCTCTTGCTTGCCTCTAAAATACACGAGGCGCTCTCGCTGTAAAGAACGCTCGCTCGCGCTGTTTCATCATACCCCTTCCTTCCCGTTTCTTTCGGCTTGCGCTGCGCTGAGCTGGTACCCCCTCCCACTTGATTCCAGCGAATTGTGCTGTGCTGGACTGACACCCCCTCCCGCTCGTTTTTTTCGTATCACGCTGTGCGCTTCCCTTCATTCGGACTTGGTGCACCCGAATTAAAACAAAAACTTCAACACATTAAACTTGGTTTATATTTTATCACTTTTATTGCAAATAAAGGGGCATTTTCCCAAATAGCTTCACACAATCTTGCCACAAAATCACACTTCTTCTTCTTCTTTTGGCTCAACAACCGTTGCCAGTCAAGGCCTGCCCTGTACCACACTACTTGTGGGTTTTGGCTTTCAGTGACTTATTGATCCCCCCATAGCAGGATAGTCAGTCCTACGTATGGCGGCACGGTCCATTTGGGGCTTGAATCCATGACGGGCATGTTGTTAAGTCGTACGAGTTGACGACTGTACTACGAGACCGGCTATAAAATCACACACATTATTTATATTAAAAAATCATCTTATTTAAAATAGCCGTCTAACTGCGTGGATCCCGTTGTTGGTATTCATTACAGCAAAAAAAAATGAAATGAAGCAGCGCAAATCACACATTTAAGATAAATGATGAAAGATAAGCGCAGCTTCATTTCAATGTGCACAACACTTAGCGAATCTTCGATCGCCCGGGACTTAGGCTAACACGCGCGCGGCCTTTCACGGCGAACGCTCGAGCTGAACTGGCGATTTCGTGTGGTGGCAAGAAAGGGAGCGCACAGAAGAACACTCGCTGCACTAGTGCGAGCGAGACACCGATACCCGCATGCCGCTGCGAGAAAACCAAACTGAGCGCGCAGGCTGAAAGTGAACGCATACATTTACACATGTGTAATTGTGTGAGTGCAAAAACTGTGTAGAAACCAAAACACGCTCGCGCCTCCGCGTAATTCCGCGTATTTCCAACCGTCTCCCCATGCTTCTACATGCCCCACGCCTGAAAGTCGCACACTTTTTCATTCTCATTGCTAGTAGGGCCTCCATATGATTATATGGGTTTGTTCGAGTCGGATGTCGTGTTCGATTGGTGCCAGAGCGCAGCCTAAGGCTCAGCCCTCTACGTTACGCTAGCGTTACCGTCCTAATAGACATACAGCGACAAAAAGTAGCTCAATTTTGCAAACATATCTCCGAATCCGCGTATAAGAGGTACCGTGTATCTCGGGGACCGCCTGTATATGACATGTATTTATTGTCTATGAAATCTACGTTTCTGGTCATTTTTAATCATAATTACATTTAGTTTAAAGGCTAAAGGGTGATGAATTAGGTTAATAAATAAATTTACACAATGATTATAATTTCAATATCATAGTTCTACCAATATGCCAAGGCTTAGAAATGTATAAGTATTTTAATATTTAAATTATTTTAAAAGTAGTTATTAAAATTGCTATAACATTACTTAATATCAAAAATAGTAAGGTAATAGCCAAATAAATATTTTTTTTTATTTTAATGTATTATCAATGATCAATGATTGCTGAACATTCATAAGGTTTGGATTATTAGACATTATTTTCTATTAATTTGCTCATCTACGACGGTTAAAACAGGCGTTCAAATAACGTGCTTGGGTTTGAGATAAACAGGCGTTACGCGTAACGCTAGCGTAACGGATAACCATCCAAATAGACATACAGCGCCAACGTCGCGCGCTACAAAAAGTAGCTCAATTTTGCAAACAGAGCTACTCGTCACGCGCGACAATTTTGATTCATCCGAAATAATCGAATTATCTAGTTTTTTACAAGCCAGATTAATGCCAAACACAAAAAATTAGATTTGAACACATTTTAACCTATTTTTGTGTGTTTTAAAATATAAAACAAGTTGGATGACTGAGTCAAATGAGCTACTTTGATCTACACAGAGTGAAATTTTGAGCTTTTTTTCGTCGCGCGCGACGTTGTCGCTGTATGTCTAATTGAACGGTAAAAGTAAGGCTCAGCCTTCTACGTTACATAGGAGAAGCGTTACATGCCTTGAAACATTCCCAAGCAAAATTTTTATTCTAGTTTTGTTATCCATGCGACCGACCAGAGTCTATTTTTCAAATAAAAAATATTTAAAACTGCGATGAAAATAAAAGTTTTATGTTTTAAGATTAACCAATATCAAGGAAATTTAATTCTGAAACACAAGTAATATAAATAGAATTAGAATTATCCGGCACTACAACCGCTTTGCGGTCTTGGCCTGCCTCAGGAGTGTCCGAAACCGCTCACAGTCTCGCGCCTTCGTCTGCCAGTCCGTTATCCCGGCCTTAATGGCGGACGCCTCCACGCCATCTTGCCACCTCAATTTGGGCCTACCACGCCTCCTCTGTCCTTGTGGACGGCCTAAAAAAACTTTACGGGCTGGGTCGTCCGTTTCCATGCGTATAACATGGCCAGCCCACCGGAGCCTGGCGAGCTTTATACGCTGTACGACAGTGAGGTCGCCGTACATCTCGTATAGCTCGTCATTATAGCGGCTCCTCCATTGTCCTTCCACACATACGGGGCCAAGTATCCTTCTGAGCATCTTCCTCTCGAACACGGCTAAGAGGGTTTCGTCAGATTTGGACAGTGTCCATGTCTCAGAGGCGTATGTGAGTACTGGTACTATATAGGTACTATATAGTCCCAGCTTCGTCCGTCGCGACAGGTTCTTTGAGGTGAACTTATTTTTCAGGCTGTAGAATGACCGGTTGGCAGCCAGCATCCTTGCGCGCAACTCAGCTTCCATGCTGTTGTCGTTGCTGACCTTTGACCCAAGATAGGTGAATTGTGGGACGACTTCAAAAGTGCGTTCACCTATCTGCACGTCACGCCTACGTAGATTCTGATTTGTTGGTGGGCCCGCTGATGTTGCCACCATCAGTTTGGTCTTTGCCTCGTTTATCTGCAATCCGAGGCTCTCTGCCGCCTGCTCGATCCCTTGGTAGGCTTCTGCTACATAGGAGAGCCGCAGACCAATGATGTCTATATCATCAGCGTATGCCAGGATCTGGGTTGACTTATAGAAGATGGTTCCCGTAGTCTCCACCCTCGAGTCACGGATGGCCCTCTCTAGCGCCAGGTTGAATAAGAGACAAGCAAGCCCGTCCCCCTGGCGCAGACCCTTGGTGGTAGCAAAAGGTCCTGAGAGTTTTCCATCCACCCTCACCTGGCATGTGACGTTGGTCATAGTCATTCTAACTAGCCTTATCAGTTTGGCCGGGATTCCAAAAGAGCTCATAGCGTCATAAAGTTTTACCCTGGCTATACTATCATATGCGGCTTTGAAGTCAATGAAGAGATGGTATGTGTCGTGTCTGTATTCAGCCATCTTCTCCAAGATCTGCCGCATGGTGAAGATCTGATCAGTGGTAGATTTTCCGTTTCGGAATCCTCTTTGATAGTTTCCGACTATCTCTTCGACGTGCGGGACAAGGCGATCCTGAAGGATCAGGGAGAATATTTTATAGGCGGTATTCAACACCGTAATACCCCTGTAGTTGTTGCAGTCCAACCTATCTCCCTTCTTGTATATGGGGTAGATGATGCCGAGATTCCAATCACAAGGCATCGATTCGCTATCCCACACCTCAGTAACAATTTGATGAATCTCGTTTTCTAGTCGTGCACCTCCATTCTTGACCAGTTCGGCTGCAATTCCGTCGGTTCCGGGTGCCTTGTTATTTTTCAGCCGACGGATAGCCTTTCGTGTTTCTTCTATGCTAGGTGGCAGTAGCATGTCACCATCTGCCAGTGGCGCTTCTAGCTGTTCGCTAAACTGGTCATTGAGTAGTTCATCAAAGTACTGAGCCCACCGCGAGAGGACCTCTGGCTGGTTACTGACCAGATCTCCATCCTTGTTGCGACAGCAGGTTACCTTAGGTACAACGTTGTTTCGGTGACCTGCTATCGCTTGGTAAAACTTTCGTGTCGGTCCGTACGCCTCTCTGGTTTGCTCGAGTTCCCGCATGTTTTGCTCTTCCAAAGCATGCTTCTTGGAGCGGTGAACTCTTTTCTCTTCGCGTCTGAGCCGTGAATATTCCTCTGCGCATGCCCGCGTTCTATGCCGTTGCTGCATTGCTCGGTATGCAGTATTCTTACGTTCGGTCACTTCCCAAATAGCCAGCTCGTACTTTATAGCTGATTTAGGGCTGTTTAACGAAAAATCGTTCCGATGTCGTACTTTGTGGCTGATTAAGAGATAGACGGTACTTTGTGGAACTATGGAGCTTTTTAACAGGCACATGGTACTCTTTGGAACTTTGCGGCTGATTAGCACTATGTGTAGGGTTCATGATAGAACTTTAAGGCTTGTTAAGAGTGTGTATCGAACTTGGTGGAACTTTATAGCTTTTTAATGCATGGCATCGGTACAAGGTGGATCTTGTCAAAGTGTCAAAGAGAGACGCCGTCAATCATCTCATTGCTGCTGTACAAGTTAGATAAGTTAATTAAAGAAGGAATATTGAGTGAAGTGATTGTGAATTATCAGTAAATTGTGTAAAATTTTGTGTAATTCATCAATACAAAAGTTTTAAAAATATACATATGTGTTTAAACGAAACAAATCTGGTTGTTTATTTCATCGATGACGCTTGCTTGAAAATAAAACACACAGAAAAATAATCCCTGGAATCGTGGCATAAGGAAGCTGCTTAGGCGCTGTTTGAAAGACCCACATAGAACTTTGATGCTGTTTATCTACTGCAAAAGGCGAATTAGAGCAGCGATCTTTAGCGTGCCAAAATGAGCTGCTTAAGCAATTCTGGCTATTTGGGTTGTCTGCATTCATCGTCGAACCAGCCAGATTTGGTGTTGCCACGACGTGGTGGGAGTATATTTCTTGCACAGTTTATTATTTTTGTTTTTAGAGCGTTCCACCTCTCGCTCGTAGTTTCATAACTGTTTTCTGGTAGTAGAGACTCGTCTAAAGCGGCTTTGAATTCCTGTTGGACAGTAATGTCCCTTAGAGAGTCCGTGTTGAGCCGAGGCTGCGTGTTTTCTCCACCCCCATTGGCGCGGGGGCGGGCGATTCTACAACGTATCACTAAGCCAACCAAGTAGTGATCGGAATCGATATTGGCTCCTCGATATGTTCTGACATTTAACAGACTCGACTTTCGTCGGCGGCTTATTAACACGTGGTCGATCTGGTTGAAGGATTCGCCATCCGGGTGCGCCCACGTCATTTTGTGGATGTCCCTCCGCGCAAATTTGGTACTTCCTACAACCAGATTGTTCACTGCGGCGAACTGGACCAATCTACTACCATTATCGTTACTGTGCTCATGCAGACTGTGACAGCCAGTGTATTGGCGGTACATTGGCTCCCTACCGACTTTTGCGTTGAAGTCCCCCAGGATGATTTTGAGGTCATGCCTGGGGCACGCATCTACGATTCTAGCGAGGCGGCCGTAAAAAAGGTCCTTCTCCTCTTCCTCTTTACCTGCGGTAGGGGCGTGAACGTTTATGAGGCTTATATTGAAGAATTTGCCTCGCATGCGCAGGGTGCATAGCCTATCGTTTATAGCCTTGAAATCCATGATTGCGGGTTTCAACCGGGGACCTACGGCGAAACCCGTTCCGAGCACGCGGTGGCGGTCGTGGCAGCTGTAGTAAATGTCGTAGCAATGCTTACCACGCCTGTTCTGCACACCGTTCCCTAGCCACCGAATCTCTTGTAGAGCTACGAGGTCCATGCTCAGTGTGGCTAGGGCGTCATCAAGTTTTTTCAAGGCTCCGGCTTCGCTTAGAGTGCGTACGTTCCATGAGCCCATTTTTAGAGTAGTCCGGGGGCATTGCGTAGGGTCGATATCGTTGAATCCGTTTCGTAACTTCCTGTTGCTTTCCGTAGTCGATTGTTCCATGGGACTGGGTGACTGGCCCCGCGCCCACGTGACCGTTTTGTTTAGCGTCGGGTTGCCCCCCGACGTTCAGGCAACCGGTTTCCCGGGATACCCACCCCCCTCCTGGTTCGCCATATGCCACCATCCGCCCAAGGGGTTGGGTCAAGCCCGTGTACCCAAGCTTGGATATGTGATGACACATGTTACCACTCTGCACGACGAGGACGTGTCGGAATAGGAGTTGGATGAGAGAGCCTGTATTATCCCTCAAAGGGGCTTCGGATCCCATCCCATTACAGAGCAAGTAATATACATAGTTTATGAAAAAAAGTCAACAGAAGTTCATAAAAACTCTTGAAGTCTTAAATTGGAGTACCATTTCCAAAAGTAGAAAATAAAAAATATGTAAAATATATTTAATTAGGTTAAATATATGACATGTATTTATTGTCTATGAAATCTACGTTTCTGGCCAATTTAAATCATAATTACATTTAGTTTAAAGGCACTATTATAAGGGCGATGAATTAGGTTAATAAATAAATTTGCACATTGATTATAATTTTAATATCATAGTTTTACCCCAACAGTGGGCTAAGAAATGTTTAAGCATTTTAATATTTTAATCGTTTTAAAAGTAATTATTAAATTAAATAACATTAATAAATATCAAATATAGTAAGGTAATAGTCATATAATTATTTTTTTATTGTAATGAATTATCAATGAATCTGAACCTTATGAATGATTGCTGAACGTTCATAAAGTTTCGATTATTAGACATTATTAGGCCCGATTATTAAACACAAATTGTAAAGACAAGTTGTCAAAATCGGAAGATTTGTATTATGACATCCGTTTGTGTGGTGTGTTGGAAAAATAAAACTTGACGAAACACAAATTCACAAGCACATTGCCAAGATATGTATTATGAAACACAAACGGAAATCCAAAATACATATAGAATGAGACAGAGCAATACAGCCACCTCTGTCGATTTGTTCGTTGAGTTTGACATTTTTCGTTAAAAATGCCGGCAAAATTTTAATTGTTAACGAAGCATTGACGAAGCCAGGAAAGCGTTACGCAGTGTTTTAAGCCCTGAAATTACTGCTGTATGAAAAGCTAAAAGTAATACTTTTAGGCATACTTTAACGGTTTCTTAACAGGATTGTGCTACTTGGGTCAGCCCTCTACATTACATAGGAGAAGCGTTACATGCCTTGAATATTCTCTTAAGAAACTCTATTTGATTATTAAAGGCTTTAAAAAACTGTTAATAATCAAATAGAGTTTCTTAAGGCTACTTGGGCAGATTTTTATGCACGGGCAATTTATTTGCTCAACATGTTTCACCTGTGTTAAAATGTTATTTTATTGTGCAAAGGAAGCAATTAAACGTGTGTGTTTCAATTGGTTTGTTGTAAAACATTCATGTGTAATATTTGTATATTTGTGTTTGTTTACTTGCGAATGAACTCTTTCATTTCGCTGCTCAGTGCATAGTTTCTAGACCAATAATATTGCTGAAGTTGAAGTGAAGTGATGTAAGTGACACTCCCACGGAAGTGGGAGTGGCTGCTTCTGTGGCCGTGTGGCTTAACCCACCAAACTGACAGTTTTTTAGCTTTGTTTGATGGAACTGGATTTTTAGTACAAGAAATTGTTGGCGTTTTCGGTATCTTGGTTATATGGGAACACATGCATCCACATCTTACAAAAATGTGTTTCACAACAAATGAACTTAAACACACAAGTTTTACAGCTTCCTTTGCACAAATCAACATATTTTGGAGTGATACACGTTGAGTAAATGTACTGAGTACAAAACAAAAACTGACTTTAACAAACATTGAAGTGGCCGCTTCTGTAGATGTGATGTTTAAAGCTACGGCTAGATGATAGCTACTTGTATGCGGCTACAAATGACAGCTACCAATTTCTTTTGTTCTTAATGTCAAATGTAGCTGCGGAATGTAGCTATCGTTTGGGAGCCCAGCTACGCTTGTTTGGTTTGCTGTCATATTACGCTTGTCATCTATGATTGATTTGTGTTTATACTTGTAAAAGATGATTGGTTTGTGCTTTGCTCCATAAGTTTTATTGTTTATTTTAAGAACAACGATAAAATGGATCAAACTCAACTTCTACCAGCTATTGCTTCTGAAGTGGCTACTTTAATGATGCTTCTTATTGAAGAGGAGGAAGAAGAAAATCAACAGGAAATCGAAAGGCGCTGCTGGATGACCGATCTCTTCCTGGAGCGGGAAAGTGTATGGAGCCGGTTGTTTCGGGCAATTGACAGAGAAGGACCAAATGGCCAGCTCAATAGCTTTCTAAGGGTGAATAAGGAAGAATTTTACTATTTGCTCTCACGGATTGGTCCTAGAATGACCAGGGACGTTATAAGTTCCAGGGAAGACACGTAAGTTATAAATAGAAATAGGACCGAACTGATGAGTGTAAATATTCCGACGTGATATATCACATATATCCATCCAAGATGGATTGTATTCGATCCGATATATCCATCTATGATGAATTGTATTTGTTTAATAGGAATATTTCGAAAGTCCCATAGTATTCAATACATCTAATGTATCTTTAACTCTACGACCGGATATTCGGGTAATATTTTAATTTTTATACTGAAATAACTTTTTATTTAAAAGCAGTAACTACTTAATTTTTTCACGTTTCGTTAGGAAATTTTATTCTTAAGAAGGGAACATGATGAACTTATTTAAAAAAAAAAACCTTAATATTTAAATATATTTACTTTTGATACACCTTATCTCTACGACCGGTATAAACGGGTATCCCATTTATTTTGTATGAGAAGTGATACTTTTTAATTTTAAAACTTTCATAACTTATGGTGTGATACTTATTAATAAATTTTAAATTTGCTGTAATGATAAAGGCATTAGCCTTATTAACTTTGATAAAGAAATTAGAATTTTAAAGCTTCATTTAATATTTATAAAATATTTTATTTTACACATGGTACCGGTTATTCCATTGGTTGCCTTCAATATTGCACCATATTAAATTAATTAGTAATTTTATACTTCTTGGACTTTTCTGATGATTTTTATGAAATATGAAAATAAAAGCAGGAATTATTCATAAACAAATATTTTTTAAACCATGTTTTTGTGTTATTTCATCTTTGTTACTAAAAAATCGAACGTTTAAAATGTGTTGCATATTGAAATATGCATTATGTTCTATTTTTCCATCATATTTGCTCTCTTTTAATCATATTTCATTCATAGAAAATAATACCAGCAGAGAGAAAAGTTAGACAAAGTTAGTATATTTCATGAAATTATATAATTACTTACCACACGTATAATTAATAACATTGCTTATGGAACAACTCAAATTTCCGCGTTTGTCGCTTCTCGTGATTTGCAACCAAAATACCCCTTATTATCGTGTAATTTTGCAAGTAGGGTGTTGTTTAACCCACTTTATTAATTATTTGCTATGATTCGGACTGAATATAACAGTTTCAAACCTTTATTATTTGGCAATTTAAAATTGATGTGTGAAATCAGTACAATTTGCTCAAAGAACTGTCAAATTTTGAAAACCGCGTATCTCCGAATCCGCGAATAAGAGGTACCGTGTATCTCGAGGACAGCCTGTACTACGAAACCGGCCTAAACTATCGTCTTGGGGAACCCTAAATGTCTCCACCGAACTGCCCAGTAATCATCACCCAATTTAATATACAAACTGCGAAAGATACGTTTTTAGCAAACAATAGAAAACATTTATATTTTATTAACACAAATTCATGCGTTAAAGGCTAAATCGTACTGTTATGAAGATTATTTCATCAAAATTCTTAATTTTTATTTTTCTTGTACCAAAAGTTCATAGAATTTACTGTCAAAGTAAAACAGCTAACAAATAGGCACTTGGGTAATTAGAAGTAGGCATGATCATTGTGTTCCACTAGTTGATCTTCATAAAATTTTTCAATTTGCTCGTTCATTGTTGTTGTCACAGCATGAATAAGCTTTGCACAGAACTGTGGGTGACTTTGCTCGTAAGTGGCAACTTGTGCTTCTACTAAGCTACCCAAAGCTCTGGCTTTGGAAAAGGACGCTGCAGAAGTAGTAGCTGGGTTTACCAAGGCTTTAACAGTCTCTAAACAATCTGCAATTTGCTGTGATCGTGTTGAACGGTCGAGCTTCCTCTTTTGACCTTTGGAAGGCGTTCGGCCCTGAAGCATACCACTGTCTAAGTCGGAGGTAGCTGTTGAGGCAGCAGTGGAGGTGGAGATAGCTGTAGGGGCAGCAGTGGAGGTGGAGGTATCTGTAGGGGCAGCTGTGGAGGTGGTTGTAGAGCAAGTGTTGGAGGTTGACGCCGTAGGAGTTTTTACCAGATTTGCCTGTAATAATATAGAAAAATTTATTTTAATTTTATTTCGTTTCAGTTACCGTCTAATGCTACAGAATGGCTCAAGATCTCAAAAGTCTTTGAAGAAAAATGGAATTTTCCCCACGTAATAGGGTCCATTGATGGAAAACATGTGACGTTAAAACAGCCGGCAAATACTGGAAGCCAATTTTTCAACTACAAACAAAACTTTAGCATCGTGCTGTTGGGTATAGTGGACGCAAATTGCAACTTTATTTTTGCTGATGTCGGTTGTCAAGAGCGTATCTCAGATGGAGGTGTCTTAGCAAACAGTGCTATATATGAAAGGCTGGAGCGACGGGAGTTAAATATACCTGTTCCTGAAATTTTGCACATTCCCTACAATATCGAGGTGCCATATTTCTTTTTGGGTGATCAAGCCTTTGCATTTAAAGAATATTGCCTTCGACCTTTCAGCGGAATGCATGCAGCAAACTCAATTGAACGTTTGTTCAATTACAGACATTCACGCGCTCGTCGAACAGTTGAAAACGGTTTTGGTATTGATGCAAAGGTGTGGAGAGTTTTGGCAAAACCAATGGAATTGGAACCAGATGTAGCGGAAAAAGTTGTCCTTGCAACAATACATCTGCACAATTTCAAACGCAGACATCTACTTTGTAACTATAATTCAACACTTCTTGCACGCTCTAGAAATACGGCATCTACATCTGAAGAATCTAACGTTGAATCCACTATTTCAATGTTACCTCTTCGACATGTTGCTTTGAGACCGACTAGAGTGTTGCAAAACATGCGATTGCACTTGGCGCGGCATTTGAAATTAAACGATCCACTTCCGTTTTCTCTACCACAGCCTCGTAGAATAACTTAATGTAAAATTCAACCGGCAACCATTACCATTCTACATACACACTTTTTTACTTACACTATTTAGCGTTCGACGCGGAACAACTGTGTCGTGCAGAAACGACATGGCTTCGTAGCCGTACCACACATCCTGCAAGATTTTGCTGGCGCCTAAAAAACAGTATCAAAACACAAATAAAATATTATTTTGAAAACAGCCTGGTTTGTACTCTGTGAATACTAAAAAAGTTTAATAAAAAAGAGAATTTTACTTACCGGAACCCGTTGTTTGGCTTCGTGCGATTTCTTTTTTGGTGCGTCCGTAGGTATTCATAAGGTTTTTCCATTTTTCCTGGGCGTCCTCAGGTTTTTCGTCCAGCGCTGCTCCAATTTCTCGCCAAGCCTGGTGGCGTATTTCGTGGTTTTTATACTGCCGGCCGGAATCCTTCCACAGACATGGATAGGTTCCAACCAGCTGGATCAGGTGCAGTACCTTTTCCGTTGCTTGTATTGGCTAAAAACAAAGAAATTATAGGACTGTAATGATTATTTATTTTCGAGAACAAATAAACTTACGTTTTTTTTTATTTTTATATGATCCAATTATTGCTTCCATGTCGAATTAATCTTTCGATGTATCTTTGACCGGCGTACCAAATATGTCTGCTTGGATGTTCCTAGAAAACTGATAATAATAGCCCCAAATGTGTGCCCAACAAAACAAGATATTTTTTCAATAATTGTGTTTCCAACCTACCTTTACTCGTTTTACCTACCGAGACACACGGTTTATAATTTTAAATTATGTTATAACATTTTCTTTCATATATAATTTAAATTTTTGAAATAATTATGCAATTTAAAAATAAATTTTATTTTTGAATGTCACTTTCCAACACTTCAATGTATGGTATAAACATGAGCGATAACAGATATGTCACTGTGTAGCCGCTCGTAACCCGCATACATCGGGTTACGAGCGGCGACATGCTGACAGTTCTAGAACAAAGGAAATCGGTAGCTGTCATTTGTAGCCGCATACAAGTAGCTATCATCTAGCCGTAGCTTAACCCACCAAACTGACAGTTTTTTTTTTAAATTTGTTCGATGCAACTGGATTTTAGTACAGGAAATTGGTGGCGTTTTCGGTATCTTGGTTATTTGGGGAATGATAAAAAATAAACTATGAGCTGTTAATTGCCTTACTTTTTGACGCTATACAGTGTTGCCAGCAACATTCATAGACTACTTCCGCGATATGTTTCCGAGCAACAATGTTGCGCGCAACAACATTAGGCCGAAAAAACACGGACCGGAATTTCGCGGCCGGGGAATGCCACTTGCTGAATAATGTATGGATATGACAGTTCGGGAAAGTTGCCGTTGACAGTTTGTACATGGGTTTGCCAGCAGGCGGAATTTCGGGGCCACAAAATTCCGGTCCGTGTATTTTCGGCCTAAGGGCGGTGGCAACGCTTTTTCGCATGCGATTTTATTGGACGGCGTCTCAAATTTTTATATGGGATTTGACAGATAACGTCGGACGACGAAATCGCACGTCCGACGTTATCTGTCAAATCCCATATAAATTTCGTCCGATAAAATCGCTTCCGATGAGCGTTGCCACCTCCCTAACATCCTCGATTTTGTCTAATATTTGATCTAGTACATACATAGATCTTGACCTTGCTTCTCATATTGATACACCTTGTTCTGGTCACTCTATAAACAGGAATTGACAGCCATCGGAAAATGTCGCATCTGTTGTAGAGTTCCGCGTAACCACTTGCCAAACAACAAGCGGACCAAGAGGGAGACGAATTAGGCCCCCGTTTTGCCTAGACACAAGCAGTGGTGAAAGCGAAGAAAAGGAAAAGCACTAGTTACGTTCAATCACCACAAAGACGCACATAATATCTTCGACCAGGTGCGCGTGGGAACATAAAAGTGTACATCAAACCCACAACCCAGCACCTCTCGGCCGCTCCATTGCTTCTACCGCTGTTGTATCTACCGCGCCACGCGGGGCTCTGATGTCAGTTCGGACCGGGCACCCCCTACTCCGTTGGTGAGCGTCGGTTATTTTGATTGTGGCCCGTGGAGGTGTGCGTCGGGTGTAAATCTAAGCGTGCGTCTCTGTGTGTGTGTGTGTGTGCGTGCGCGCGTGTGTGTGTGCATATCTTTAGAAAGAACGAATCCTGCAATGCAACCGATCAGGTAGCAGCAACAGTCAACCTTACGTGCGATCGAGAAAAGACTACGCCGTACGGGGGAGGGGGCGCGTCGATCAAAAAGCATCTTGCGTCGCCGACCGTCGGCGGTGGTGTGGCATATAGTGTGCCGGAGGTCGTGACCGAACCGTGAAGTGCGATCCCCGGGGTTGTTTGCCTAGCGAGGCAACCGCCACCAATCGCTGCGCCCATCAACAAAACACATCGTCCATCAGCGCTACGCGAGACGAAAATAAATCCCGAAACGTCCGACCAGGGAGGGGACGCACGGGGACGCGAGGAAGCTTTACATTGGCAGTCCGAGCAATAGCGGGGGCATTGATAGCGAGCGCGTCACGGAAGAGTGGCCCATCTGTGGCATCCTCACAATCACACAAACACACATCCTCAAAATGGCCATGTCCAGCTGGATGATCCGGCGAAGCTTAAGGCAAAAAAGTAAGTGGATTTTTACTACCTCCTTCACACCCCGTTGATAATATCATTACAGGTCCGACTGGTTGAAAGGTCATATGAACACATCCTCCGCGCCCCGCGTGCGCCCCTTGTGCGCAGTATTGGAGTTCAGTGACCAATCGCGAAAACAAAACAAACAGTCAGTACAGGAGGTGTATAGAGACGGCGGTCCGTACGGGGAGGAAAGAATGCTTTCGATCGGAATCCCCCAGCCGCGTGCCCCACTCCTTTCCGTGTTGTATGTCTTTCAACAGTTAGCCTCAGTCTACCAGGATTAAAAATAACCAACCACCTAATTGCATCTCATTCCTGCTTTCGCTGCTCCCTCCACACCCTACCTCATCCGCTGTTCAGCTGTTTTCCAATCGAACGATAAATCTTTTTTTTCTTCATGTGCACTGTGCGCCACTTATCGTTTCCGTTTTTGTTTTTTTTGTAGGTCGCCCCGCACCGGAAGACTGTTACCGACTGGACACGGACAAGTCACTGCGGGAAAATGCGGTCGATATCTATGGCGGGCTCTGTTCGCCTCACACTACCGTGAACAAGCGGCTCAGCTTGTTGAATGGGCTGGCGAAGCTGATCGACCGGTGGAAGCGCGACGCCGGCCTGGACAGTGGTGCCTCGCTCGAGCTGGCGGTCCAGCCGCCGGGCCGGTCGGTCGGGCTGCTCGCGGCCGAGCGGGACGCTTGCCTAGGGTATGCGGTGCAGCAGTGGGTTTGCTGTGTGGCACGCAGTCTCGTTCACCCGCTGCCCCAAATACGGGCTGGTGCGCTGCGTGTGATGCGCCGCCTGCTGCTAGCGCCGAGCGATTTGCGCGAGTTCAATCGGTTACAGCTGCCGCACCTCGTCTGCCGCAGCCTGGACGTGATGCTGCGGAATGGGGAGGAACGGCTGCAGGCGCTAAAGCTGGTGCGTAGGATGCTGGTGGTCGCACCGGAGGAGCTGCAACCGGCCCTCGTGCGCTGCCTGGTCGCACTGTGCGAAAGTGGCGCAGGCGGCATGGCCGGATCCGCAGGACCCGGCGGAGGTGCTGGAGGAGGCGGCGGCGGCGGCGTTCCAGGAGCAGCGGGAGCGGGCGCAGGCGGTGCTCATTCGGGCGTGGGAGGATCTGGTGGAGAGGATCGGCTGCTGCGCTGCTGTCTGGCGACTTTGTGTGAAGTTGGCGTGCTGAATCCGCTACTGCTGATCGAGTGTGGCGGTGTGGGCGTAATTACGCGCAGCGTGCTGGAATGCCACAGCCCGCGCATCGCCGAGAGCCTGTGCGGCGTGCTGCTGTACCTGCTCGAGTGGCCCCAGACGCGCGACATTGCGGGCGTGCGGCTGGATTGCTTCGCCGCACCGTACTGCGATTTTACATACCGCATCGGCATCCTCGACCGGAACAAGGACGCGCGGGATCTGCGCTTCACCTGCAGCCGGTTGGCGCTGCTGTCAGTGCTGCGGTCCTGGGCCGGCACGATCGAGTTCTGCGACCCGCACCGACCGTCCGGGCTGCGCGCCTTCATCGATATCCTCTACCTGAACCAGCTCGAGATCCGAAAGGTGGTGTTGGATTTGCTGTACGAGCTGATCGGGCTGCCCCAGCCGGTGTGGACCGACGAATACTCGGTCGCGATGGCGGCGGTGGACCCAGCCGAGTATCAGGACGCGTGGCGCCTGCACGAGGGCTTCGTCGCGGCAGAAGGCATTGCGATCCTGCCGAGCCTGGCCGGGGCCGTTCCGAACCTGTGCGAAATCCATCTCGCCCTGCTGCTCTACTGCTTTGTCGAGAACGGGCTGCTGAACGCGCTGATCGAGGTCATCGTCTCGAGCGACACGCTCATCTCGGTCCGGGCGACGATACTGCTAGCCCGCATCACCCACCAGCTGCACTGTCTGCTGCCGGCGGAGCTGTGTGCCCGGACGCCTACCGCCACCCTGCCAATGCTGGTGGCCCGCGCCATCGAGGGGAACCATCAGGCGCGGGCGGCCATCACCGCACTGCAGCAGCACCACCTGATGCTGCAGAACCGACCGGCCAGCTGCAGCCTGTACCTCGACTGCATCATCCAGAGCGGCGAGCTGATTAACACCCGCGCGTTTCGGCGCGAACTCGTTGCACCGGTGCGAGTCGCAGGAGGGCAGGGCAGCCCGTTGGGGGTGGGCGGCGTGGCCAGTGCATTCAAGTACGGCACGCTGGATGGGCTGAAGCGGTCGCGGCACGATTCGAGCAGCTCGAGCGGTGGCGGCATCGGCAGCGGCTCGGCCGGTGGCACGTTCGGTGGATTGTTCGGGAACATCTTCCTGAACAGTAGTGGCGGCAGCGGCGGTGGCGGTGCGTACGAGTGGAGCGCCAACTACGACGGTTTTTTGCGGGACGTGTCGCGCACAACCAGCCGCACCGGTTCGATGAAACGGTCGTCCAAGCGCAACATGCTGCAGCAGCTGTGGGCCAGCATTACCGAGGGCGACCGGTTGCTGAAAGAATCGAGGGTGCTCTCGGTGAAGGATGCCAACCTGTGGGACTGGGACATTATCATCACGATACTGCGGGTGTGTGTGTGTGTGTGTGTGTGGTAGCCTAGTATTGGGAGCAAAGCGGCAAGATACGGTTGTTTAATATCGCTTGATGAATGTTCTTTTCAGTCGGACTTGTTGGGCACGAAGCTAGACGAACAGAATACACGCTTTGTGCGCCGGATTGTGGACTACTTCAAGCCGAGCAACAACCGCTTCTCGCACCAAGACTTTGCGCACCTCAACAGCAACCGGCAGATGCCAGCATACGTAACAGCTGGACTGGAGCTGATCGATGCGATGCTTCAATCGACGGAGGTAAGCTCGGAAGGGCTTTGATTGAACCCTTGAATTAACATAACCCCCCTGTGTTTCCAGCTCGAGTACATACGCATCCTGACCGACCTTTTCACCGACATCAGCCGTCAGCTGCTGGCAATTCACGCGAAAAAGTCCGCGCACGAGTGTCTGTTCAGTCCGCTGCACATGACCGGCACGATGTGCCAGCACTACTTCCTGTTCATTGGGCGTATGTGTCGGACGGAGGGCGGTCTTGAGATACTGCGCAACACCGACGTGTTCAAGGAGCTATCCACGATCGTGCTCAAGACGAATCACCTGTGCTACGTGAAACTTATCGTGTCCGGGCTGGACTACAGTCTCGAAGGCGAACCGCGTGTCATCCTGGCGAAGGCGCTGCTGCGGCACCCGTCGCCAAAGGCGCGCCTGTACGCAACGCAGATGCTGCGCGTGCTGCTCCGCGCCCGGCTGCCCAACTTCGAGGTGTGGGGCATACAGCTGATGCTGAAGCTCGTCGCGGCCATGCTCGGGGACGGTCAGGCTCGCTGCGTCCAGACGGCAGCGCTCGAGCTGCTCGAGGAGGCGTGCTACGAGCGGGCCTACTTGGAGGAGCTGGCACACTTCTGGCCCCGGCTGGACAAGCTCGGCCATCGCGGCAAGATGGTGATGATGCGCTTCTACTCGATCCCGCGCGGAATCTTCCATCCCGAGGCACACACGGTGCGCGAGCTCGAGCAGTGGGTCGCGGTGTACAACGAGCAGTACGTGCTGCTGGTCGAGGCGGACACGCACGCCCACCTGACGCAGCATATACGTACGGAGGACGGTACGTACAGCAGGCGGCACGTGGCAAGCGGTTCCCCGGGTGATAATGGGGGCGCTGGCGCCCCGAACCTCGCTCCGCATCTGTACGGGCAGCTGGTGCAAACGAGCAAAGGTTTCTCACAGCTGCTGACGCACGGCCGGCTGCTGGAACTAGCGGAGCGCGTCCGAGCGAGCCAGTGCAGTAACGAGCGCGACTGCCTGCGGCTGAAGGCGGCACTGTGGGCTCTGATGCATGCCTGCACCAGCAAGGAAGCTATCGAGTACTTCACTGAGCACGTACCGTGGCTGCTGGCCCATGTGGTGCAGCTGGTGCGTAGTGCGGACGTGTACTCGATCCGGGCGACCGCACTCGGTGGCCTCTGTCTGGTGGCGAGCACGGCACAGGGTGCCGACGCGCTGCGTACGATGGGCTGGGTTGCGGTGCGGCACGACCGTAACACCCACTGGCCGGTGACGGAGCCGAACTATTGGGAAACGGCGGTGTCAGCATCGAGCGCCAGCAACGAGAGTGACTGCGAGGGCCCCGGGCGACGGCGACACAGCTTCGCCTCGACCGAAGACGACAGCACAGCCAACAGCATGTCCTTTCCGGCCTCCTCCTGTCTTGTCTCGGTGACAGGGGAGCTTTCGCCCATACCGGGTAGCTCACACCCGGGCAGCGTCGAGCGGGAGGTCATAAGTGGGCGCAAGCACCATCGGCATCTGTTCCACGTGAGACGACCCTTGCTCTCCAGCTCGTCTGCGGATATGACCGATCCGGAGGATGTGCAGCAGCTGCTGGATGGTAGTGAGCGGCTGTTTTATTCCTTCCGCACTCCTATGTTTATCGAACCGAGTGAGTCCAGTGCCAAGATTCGCAGTCTCGATCGCAAATACCATCGCCTCAGTTTACAGCAGTAAGTTGAACAGTAGAAGGCGGAACGCACATGGTGATTCATTCGTTTCTTTTAAATCTTTCTAGCTACTCCTTAAGCGAGGATGGACATCCCAGCGTTAAGATGAAATCTTCATTTCACCCCACCAAGTCAAATACGCAAGGACCTTGTTTTATCGGTAAGAGAGTTAAGCTAGAACACGGCACGAACCAATCCAATTGGTGTCCGAACAAAATAAAAACTCCCCTTTCCGTTGTTCTTTTTTTTCATTGCCCTCCTCTCAGGAATTTGTTTCCCGCTAGATATAATGGAGCTGTTCCCAGAGCTAGAGACACGTCGCTCACTAGCGCTCGGATCGCTGGTACAGCTAGATCGCTCTAAAACGCGAACCAAAGAAACGGGCAGATCGATGCAGGTGACAAAGGCGCGGATCAAAACCGATCCAGAGGTGCACGAAGGCATTGTGGTTGATTACGAGTGCGAGACAAAGGGCTTTGCGTCAGCCCATCCGTCGTTCAGTTCGCCCTCGTCTTCCTCCCAACACGATGCGAATCCCCACGATAATACGGAGGACGGTCAGCCGCAGTGGTGGTCGTACGCCATGCACAACCGCTCCCAATGCGTCCGTTGTTGCCGGAGCAAACGTCCGGAGGAGAGCTGGAACCTGGCGGTTGGCGCTATTGACCGACCCCCGTTAGACGAAACGATTGCCAATAACGTGCTGCGGCACGTGCAGCGTATGGCGAACCCAGTGTGGAGCAAACAATCCCGCAGCGTCCTGCTTGATTTAAAACAGTCTCACCCGACCGCCTTCCAGAACGTTTGCCTGTACTCGGAGGTGTGCCGGCTGCTCGGCTGCAACACGTATCGGCTTGGTTCGCGCCGCTTCCTGCAGGAGCTGTTCCTGGATCTCGACTTTTTAGGGACCGGCAATCAATCAACGCCCGATGGCGCAACGAGCAAACAGCAGCACCAACAGCAGCCACAACTCATGTTAGCCGCAACCACTGCCAAAGCACTCAACACCCCGCTCCAGATCCAAACGCAGAATCTCCCACCGTCGGCGGTGCCGGGCAAGGGGCCGCCGCTCGCCGGTGGCGTCGCCTTTCTTCTTCGCTCACCACCACTCGCCAGTGTGCACGAGGCGAGCGTAGAAAATCTGGACGAAATGTCGTCCACGCCGAAGCTGCCAAAGGCACGGACTACGATTGTTGTGCCCGAGCCACCCCCGGCCGAAGAAGAAGTCACCATGCGCTTATGTGAACCCACCACCGTTTCCTCCGCGTCTACCACGCTCCCGCCTACCGTTGCCCATCGACCACGTTCAATTGGAGCACAAAGCTGCAGCGCTGGTGCGACGGCCAGTACGCGACCCCGGTTCAACACGCTCGAACTGGACCTAAGCTGCTCACGAAACAAATTTCCAATACGGGACCGAAGCAAGAAACACGACTTCTCGCCGACGACGCCGACTGGGACGCACACTGCATCGACTTTACCCTTGTCCGCCAGCAGTTCGTCAGCCTCGTTCATCAGCACTGGCAGTGTGTCCGCCGTGACCAGCCCGACGCAGGCATTACCGGGCGCATCGGCCACCTTCGGTAATCTGTTCTGCGAGCAGCGGTTACGGCTCAAGTCGTCCAAATCGGAGGCAACCCTCATGAAGAACAAGTAAAAATGTAAAGGAGAGAAAGAGAAAGAGAAAGAGAAAGAGAAAGAGAAAGAGAAAGAGAAAGAGAAAGAGAAAGAGAAAGAGAAAGAGAAAGAGAAAGAGAAAGAGAAAGAGAAAAGAAAGAGAAAGAGAAAGAGAAAGAGAAAGAGAAAGAGAAAGAGAAAGAGAAAGAGAAAGAGAAAGAGAAAGAGAAAGAGAAGAGAAAAGAGAAGAGAAGAGAAAGAGAAAGAGAAAGAGAAAGAGAAAGAGAAAGAGAAAGAGAAAGAGAAAGAGAAAGAGAAAGAGAAATAGTGAGAAGAAGAGTGATCGAACGAGAGAGATAAAGGGATAGAGTAAGAGAGAGAGAGAAAGAGAGAGAGAGATGAAACTCTGTCTCAATTGTCTAGTCAGGAGCCTTGGATAGCTAGATAGAGGCACTTTGAAATGTTCGAGTAAATTTACTAGATTTGGTTATTTTTTAAATAAACATTACATACTATTCTATACCAAGGCCACGATCGCTATCACATAACAAACAAAATTGAGGGACCAGATCATTCCATTGAAGTTGGAGCAATTCCAAAGTTGCTTTAACTGTTCGTAACACGCTCAACACATGCTATCTGCACAATACCTCCCTCCCCCACGTGCGCGCTTATTTAATCTGCGATACATCGTATTGCATGCATTCCTATTGGACCTATTAATACTACTGCGAGTACAACAACGGGTTATCTCCAAGAATCGGGAGCATGTCGATTTTCTGTACGAAGTCGATGCTGTTGTATTGTATTTAAACAGCAGTATGAAATTTGCAAGAGCCGGTTTCGTAGTACAGTCGTCAACTCGTACGACTTAACAACATGCCCGTCATTGGTTCAAGCCCCAAATAGACCATGCCGCCATAAGTAAGTCCTACTATCCTGCTATGAGGGGTAATCCAAAAGTCACTGAAAAGCCAACCCCACAAGTGGTACAGGCAGGTCATGACCGACAACGGTTGTTGAGCCAAAAGAAGAAGAAAAAATTTGCTAGGAGTGTTGTAGATTTTTTGTGGTAGCTGTTTTTGGCAAGTACATTAGTTTCAGTTCGTTTCCTTTACTTTGCCATCTAACGAGTGTCTACATATGTTTATATTTTTCCCATGTGGACTAAAATCTACGCCGCCGGAGCGTAAAAATTGCACATGTGTACTGTGCATCACGTTGTCGATAGCAATAAGTTGGGATGGCGAGAAATCGATACCGTCGACAACAAATGCATTGTGGTTGATGCTGTAATTTGAACTAATATCCAACCGTTTTGTTTTTAAGTCTGTGTGTCTCTCTCTCTCTCTCTCTCTCTCTCTCTCTCTCTCTCTCTCTCTCTCTCTCTCTCTCTCTCTCTCTCTCTCTCTCTCTCTCTCTCTCTCTCTCTCTCTCTCTCTCTCTCTGGCCTGCTCACGATGGAGCACGTCTTTGTCTTTGCCAAAGATGGTCTGGAGGATACGTCGCTTGAACACGCTCATAACGTTTGCATCCTCTGCTCGGATGGTTCAAGACTCGTGTTCATAGAAGACCACCGGGTGTCAATGTCAATGCGATATATCTCACAGTTGTTGTTGTCCGAAGTAACGACCGTCCCAAGATAACAAAACTCCTTTATTACCTCGAGATTGTCGCCGTCAACTAATACACTGCTTCCCAGATGGTCTGAGCGAAGCAGGACTTCGTTTTCGTTGCATTGATTTTTAATTCAGCAGCTGGCGCTGCTGAGGCTGCGTTCCCACAACATCTCCCTTCTTTTAATACAGCAGGTACGGGTCGAACCAACGCGGTGCTTTTCTATCTCTAAAAGACCGGCGTGGTTGTGTACCGGCTGTGCTCCTCGATGCGACTCTTCAAGGATGCAATCACGTTCAGGAGGTGGTGATGCTGATGATTGGGACACGGTCCTGTAAGATGATGATTCAGCGGACGGCGGTGATAGGTTACACGGAATTGAATCGGACGGTGGCGTCAACGACGATGACGATGAAGACGATGAGGACGATGATGACGATGAATCAGCCCAAGAAACATTTCCTATAGCTTTTACACTTAAACATGTCTAAAGAATGCTTTACTATGAGTGTACTAAGCCTTATTGTTTTAAAATGTATTTTGCTTTACAGTCTTTGAAGTTGTTAAAACTTTAAAACGTTCTGAAAGCGATTATAAGACTGTCTGTTAAAACTATAATAGAAGCCACATAGTTTTAACATGTCTTTTATAGATGCTTAACAGTCTTTAAGTTGTTAAACCTTTAAAATGTTCTGAAACCTATTATAAGACTGTCTTATAAGACTTATAAGATGGTTGGCTTAAACCATCCAGTAAACGTATTCTAAAGCATGTTTTAAGACACGTTATTTGAGACTGGGACATCAAGATCAACTGATCTTATTAAATGGTTATTAATTCTTGAATGAAGGGAACTTGGAACAAACTATACAGGCTGTATCTCAGATACGCTATTATCGCAAATCGCGAAGAAGCGGTTTTCAGCCATTATATATTTAAGTTTCTTTTCCTTTTGCTTGCAGTGAGGGGTTATTATTCAAATTCTAAACATTTTTTTGTTTTTTAATCATGTTGCTATTAACTGATATTGTATCAAATCAATAAAATTTGTTCAAAGAACTGTCAAATTCAGAAACCCATGATTGTGTAAATTTGCATATACCAGGATCCGCGTATCTCGGACACTACCTGTACGTGGAGAGTGTTAAAACTTGTTAGTCTTGCACAAGCGCTTACTAAAGCTATGTGCTGTTTAAAACTATCTTAGCCACACATACAGCACTACAAATCGACTGAACTTGTGATCAGGAAAGTCCTCTTTATCTTAAGCCAATTGAATCCATTTTAATGCATAAGATTGTTGATTTGTGTACCCAAAACGTGTCAGCAATGTTGATGTGTAGATAAACCCATTCATAATTTACAAGACAAATAGAAAAAATGGCATTTTTTTAAACGTTTTTCCGTCATGTTTATCATGCCACAGCCTTGAATAAGCTTTTTGTGCAAATTGAGGGCGTTTCAATGAAAACTATATTTTAAAATAATTTATTTTTAAACTAAAAAGTTGATTATAATTGATATTTTTTAAATTATTATAATGTATTTCAACAGTGAAATTTTCTTGGCGTGGATTTCTGCTTATACGCGAGCGATTTCAGAATCAGAAAAAATATTAAGGCAACATATTCTTCTTCTTCTTGTTTGGCTCAACAACCGATGTCGGTCAAGGCCTGCCAACCCACTTGTGGGGTTGGCTTTCAGTGACTTATTGATTTCCCCCCCCATAGCAGGATAGTCAGTCCTACGTATGGCGGCACGGTCTATTTGGGGCTTGAACCCATGACGGGCAAAAGGCAACATATTAATTCAAAAATAATTCTTCACCATTATTATGACTTCACAATCATTACTTCATTGCCGTCTTAAGAACATATCCATAGCAATAAGCTGTAATTTTGATAATTTATTTACGCCTCACATCTCAATGGTCTAGAATTGGTTTTAACAAGTAGTCTTAACAGAATTCTGTAGATGGGCCCTATCAGTCTGAAGAGAGTTTTATTATAGTCTTGTTAGGTCATACAAGACATTCAAATGAAAAAGGGAGGCTTAATGGAATAACCGTAACAACAAAGTTAAAACTATGATAAGATTTAAAATGTTACTTGGGAGGTGACGACGACGGAGGCGTAAGGTTCCACTCATCCAAGAGAATATGTAGCGACAAAAGGTGTTGATCACGCTTACTGGCATGCTGGTTAGAAGGGACCCGACGACGTAGTTGGTTGGTATGGCTTCGTATAATCTTATGGTCCTCAGTCATAACACGGTGCTATATTCTATACCGCAATTTTCTTCCTGGCTTCCATTTCCATCCGTTTTACGAGGAAATCTTTGCGAAGACTAGATCATTTGGGACGAAATTGCGGCGTTACTCATCGTTATTGGTTTCTTGCGGTTTAGGCACAGGGCGTATAAGCTCTAAACAAGTGCGAATTTGTCGTCCGAACATGACTGTCGCTGGCGCTTCTTTATTTGGCACTTCAGGATTTGACGTGGAGCGATATGTTTGTAAAAACATGTCAAGTGCATCTTCTATTGCAGTTCCATCGCTCGTGATTTTGGTTCTGGCGCGCTTGAATGTATCCACGAAGCGTTCCGCTTGCCCGTTAGACTGAGGGTGGAACGGGGCGGATGTGAGGTGCTCTATGCCGTTACAAATACAAAAATCCTCAAATTCGGAACTGATGAATCGGCGACCATTATCGCTAACAAGGGTTACTGGCATACCGTATCGCGCAAACATGGTATTAAGGATTCGTGGAGGGGTTGGGGGGTAGGTTGGGGGGTGCAAATCAGTCGCCAGCCTCGGGGCCCCATCGGCCATCCTCCCGGGGGCCCTTGTCGCTAGTACTCCTTGTCCTTACGGCATACTACTGAATGGCGATCTACGGGGCCCCTAAATCGGCGGGGCCAAAGGCAACCGCCTAGTCCGCCTACCATTAGATCCGCCACTGAATGGGATCGGTTTTAGTAGCCGTTGCGACATCCGTTGCATTTAATGCAACTAAACTCAATGAGTTAACGACGACTGATCGTCCTCCTACAGGCCGATGCTAGCAATCACGTAGTCCTCCTCTAACTTTCCGTGATTTCGAATCAGTCGCGAAAGGATGTCGGCGATCCCAAAATTGTCGGTCGATACGTAATTGATGTCGAAATCATACAGCTGTAAGGTGAGCGCGAATCTCTGCAAGCGATTAGCGGTGTGAACGGGGATGCCTTTCTTGCTGCCGAAAATTCTCAAAAGTGGCTTATGGTCCGTTTGTAGAATAAAATGCCGTCCAAATATAAAATTATGGATTTTCGTCACAGCAAAGATAATTGCCAAGCCTTCCCGATCTATCTGGCTGTAGTTTTTCTCTGCCTTTGTAAGTGCACGGGACGCATGCTGCACAACTTTAAAAGTAAAACTTGTGACCGATTGTTGCGCCTAATCCGACGGATGACGCGTCCGCGGATACAACGATCTCACGCCTTGGATCGTAGTGCGTCAGGAGCAGTTCCGATGAAAGGATACTTTTGAACTGCTCGAAGGCTTTTTGGCATTCAGGGTACCACTTAAACGAACTACCTTCTTTCAGTAAGTTGCCCAACGGGTAGCGAAGCTTGCGCATGTTCGGGATGAATCTTCCGTAATAGTTAACGGCGCCAAGAAAGGAACCACTAACGTCGGTTGGCGCTGAAAGATTCTTTATCGCTGCTATTTTGGCTGGGTCTGGACGAATGCCGTGGTAATCGAGGATGTGACCAAGGTAGCGAACTTGGCGTTTGTTGAATGAACATTTCTTCGGGCGGATGGTGAAACCATACTCCTGAATGCGTCTCAGGGTTTCGTTTAGTACGTCGTCGTGTTCCCGTTGTGTTCGTCCACCAACGATAACGTCGTCCATGTAACTCGCGACACGTTCCATTCCAGCAAGCATTTGGTCCATAAGCTGCTGAAATGCGCCTGGTGCTACTTTAATCCCTGGTGCTACCGATTATACAGGTACAACCCTTTATGCGTGTTTATGGTGAGCAAGCGGCGACTTTGCTCGGCAATGGGGACCTGTAAGAAAGCATCAGATAAGTCAATTTGGCTAAAAATTGTCGAGTTACCCAGTTTGGTGTAGATGTCCTGTGGCAGTGGCAGCGGATAGTCATGGGGGTGGAGTGATGCGTCCCGTCGAATAGTCTCCGCACAGTCTTAGTTGTCCATTCGACTTGCGTACCACTACAATCGGTGCTGCCCACTCGGAGTGCTGGACTGGTGTGATGATGTTGAGCCGCTCCAGTCTATCAAGTTCGGCGTCCACTGCATCGCGCATGGCATAAGCTACGGGACGTTTTGCGCAGAAAACTGGACTGCAATTCGGCTTCAGGTGTAGTGTAACCTCAGCTTTCGCACAAAAACCCATCGTTGATTTAAACTTACTTACTTACTTATCCGGCACTACAACCGCTTTGCGGTCTTGGCCTGCCTCAGGAGTGTCCGAAACCGCTCACGGTCTCGCGCCTTCGTCTGCCAGTCCGTTATCCCGGCCTTAATGGCGGACGCCTCCACGCCATCTTGCCACCTCAATTTGGGCCTACCACGCCTCCTCTGTCCTTGTGGACGGCCTAAAAAGACTTTACGGGCTGGGTCGTCCGTTTCCATGCGTATAACATGGCCAGCCCACCGGAGCCTGGCGAGCTTTATACGCTGTACGACAGTGAGGTCGCCGTACATCTCGTATAGCTCGTCATTATAGCGGCTCCTCCATTGTCCTTCCACACATACGGGGCCAAGTATCCTTCTGAGCATCTTCCTCTCGAACGCGTTGATTTAAACAGGCCGGGAAAATTTCGAACGATTCCTTCCGGAGTAGTAGCTGTGCTGGTAACATTGTTACACAGCTGGTCTATAGGCACAGACCATAAGGAGAAAGCTTCAGCAAGGTCGATTCCCAGCAAGGCCAATTCTCCTTTTGCCACGAAAATTACAGCTTGCTTCTCCTGCCGGTTGATTCCAACCGTTGCTCGAAATTCGCCATCCATTTCGAGTTTGTCACCAGATGCCGATTTTGCGATTACAGATGATGGGACTAATTGCGGGCTACCGATGCGTTTCTAAAGCCGACGACTAATCACGGTGATGTCCGATGCTGTATCCAGGTAGAACCGAATTTGTGAACCGTTGATCGAACACGATAAAAATTTCCTCCGATGATGTAGGCTGTTCACCGACATTCACGGTGACACTTTGCATATTGCCTCGTTTACGAAAAGTCTTCTTTCGACAGGGCTGCTTCTTGGTACGTTGCTGCTTACAGAAACCTTCGCGATAGCCGACCGATCTGCATTATGTGCATGTGTGCGTCTTGTAAGTGCACTCGCGAGTCCAATACAGGGATCCACATAACCAGCATGGTCGACTAGGTTTATCTGTACGCTGTTCGTTGGTGTAATGAGACGGGCCTGTGTTGGTGCGCTGATTCCGATTTGCGTTACGTTGAACGGAAAATACTTGTTCACTGCGGTCACGTTCAATCATCGCACTATTCTGACGCAAATTCGTCATACGCTGACACTCTGCAGAAAGTTGGTCAAGGGTTACATCCTGGTTCTCCTCGATGCGATGTAAAAGACGTGTAAAAGACTGCTCTTTCGTTAGCCTTCCCAGCTCAAAATCGACGATGCCACGATTGACCCGGCACGCGAAAGTGATAAAATCCTCGGTGCGAAGTTTGGTTAGCTTCAAACACTTGTATCGTCGATGAAGCAAGGATTCTTTCGTGCCTAATAAGCTGGTCAATTTAGCAACTGTTTCCTGCAAACCGTAATCATGGATGCTTTGGCAATATGTAGCTGGTGTAACGGTCGTGTTCAGAGGTTCCCAACTTTCTCATCAATAAACGCACTTTTGCCTCGTCTTTCATGCGTGTAGCGGCTTTCAGGGAAAGATCCTCGTATCTCGTGTACCATGCAGCGAAAGTTGAACCATTTTCTTCGTCATACCTGAATTCCTTAATGTGATCGCATAAGGAATCGAGTATTTACTCATGGGGCGTTTGTTCGATAGGCGCTTTCGTTTCCTGCATTAATTGCAACAAAATTTGCTGCTGTTGCATTAGATGCAAAATTTGTGCCGTTGCAGAATTATCACTTTCCGGAACATTCTGTACTGACGATGCAGAAATTGGTGGGACCGAACCATTTTGCTGTACGAACTGGGTCAGTGGCACTTGGGGACGTTGACCTGTATCTTGCGGTGCGTGCACTGTAACCGGGCCATCACGTTTTGTCAACCTTGCGATGATCGACGTTCATCTTCTTCTTGGCTCATCCTGCGGCGTTTCCTTGTCGGTGGAATTGCTTTGCACTACGCGAAATTCACTTCCGATAAAAATTAGTCACAAACTTTACAAATCCTCGTAGCCAACTGTTGTGGTTCTTACACTTGATTTAAAACCTAATAGAAAACACGTTAAATTACACATAGGACGATACACGAATACCGGTGTATGGGTGTGCAACCGTTCGTTGCCCTTGAGCGCTCGGTATCAACTCTCGGGGCGGCTCCGGTCCTTGTTGGCCAATACGGGAACACTCAGGCACTCAACACGATCGTGCTTCAATAGTCGACAGGCGAATGTCGACGTCGAGCAGCTGGCGCTGCTGAGGCTGCGTTCCCACAACAACACTATTTGTGGGACCATTCTTTTTCCATATAATTTTTATGAATAGAGAAATAATTAGTTCCAGAACCGCTACAGAAAAAACAACTTAATACTAATAATATATACAATTTCAAAGAATGTAATTCAATTGCTTCGCTGTTGAATGTTTCTCAACAGACTTATCTTCCAAAATTAGCCAGTTTATTCACAATTGAAAATTATTTGTGCTAGATATTCTTCAGCACGAATAACTTTTTTTTTAAATATTTCGATCAATTCCCTGGCATAAACTCTACAACACACTAGCACACTGCTTATATAGTCATATGAAACACCTCCAACTGATAGCAATCAGCAGTGAGGACTCTTGCTTTTAAAACCGACCGATGGTTTTAACTTCAGGTCCGCTTTAGGCTCCGGCAATTCGGTTCATTTTTATGAACGTGAACGTACTAATTTTTATGTAGGATGCACGGACGTTAACAAAATGACAAAAAGGACTAATATACATCGACACAAATGTATTAAAATATTTATTCCCTAATTATAATTAAGTACCGCGAGCCCGGTTTTACCTAAACTGCCTTGGCTCAGCCGCACAAATGCAAATACTCACTACATGCGTGCTGTAAGATAGCTCTCCCTCTATTTTGCTCTGTCTCTCTCTCTCTCTCTCTCTCTCTCTCTCTCTCTCTCTCTCTCTCTCTCTCTATCTCTCTCTCTCTCTCTCTCTCTCTCTCTCTCTCTCTCTCTCTCTCTCTCTCGATCCTGTGGTCAATGACCTTGTGACTCACGCCCATCCTCCCACGCACACATCATACGGAAGCCGTCGACTGCTATCGCTGAGTGGCACACCCAGGTGGACAGAATGGCTATGCAAGGTCGGACCACAACCCTAATTCTTACATTTCGATGAACTGAACGTAAATCGCGATTAATTCGTTCAGTTCAGTTGATGAAAGTATGGTGAATAGTTTATTACAATTCTTGAAAATTATTTGGCAGACCAGGACCATCTTTATTTTGTGATTATTTATTCTTTTCATGAACGTCCTAGTGTTACATTCCTCGTTAATCTCTCTATTGGGGAAGATCAAAGACCTGGAGCACTAGAACGTTGTTTATTTCGACGGGTGGGACATGATTTGTTGTAACAACTCTATACATAATGATTTACAAAGAGCCGATGAACGAATAAACTGAATGAATCGTACAGTTCTGGTTCATGGGGCACACCTCTTATCTGCACGTCACCCCTACGTAAGTTTGGGTTATTTATTGGAAGGGGCGCTCATGTTGTCAACATCAGTTTGATCTTTTCCTAGTTTATTCGATCTCTTGGTAGGTTTCTGCTACGTAGGAGAGCCACAGAGCGATGTCTAGGGCAGTGCTGCAAAATGTCACGGTCAATGTCATAACAAAATATGACTGAAACAAAATCCATGTTAGCGTCACGCACTCAATGACCAGATCACCAGACCAGAGGCTTGGTGTCATTTTGAGCTACCAAATCTTGGTCAGTCAGTTGGTTACGACATTTTGTGTTGGTGATCATCACGATAGTCATGGATGATATGCCGTGCTTGTGATTTGTTCCAAGAAACAAAATGAGCATGTTTTCTCGTTCTGTTTAACCCGACAGACAATTAGAGTAAGTAAAGTAGATAGACACACGTCAAGTATATTCCATGAATGTCGTGATTATCACCGACATAAAATGTCGTGATCAAGTGAATGATCAAGAGATGGGTGCTAAACAAAATGTTACCAAGTATGTGATTTATTCATCAGCTGTTTGAGTCCCACCTCTGATCATCTCAGTTGTGTACGTGAGCTCATTTGAACTTTGTCTCAGTCACGAGTGTTAGTGAATGAAACAGTGGCATTATGCTTTATGATTATGCTTGCGCCGGCATTAAGCTCAACTTGTCAATCAGAGTTTTGCATTTGACTCAAGCACTCGCATGTCGTGTTTGGCAAGTCATAACGTACTTCCATTGAGTATCAACAATGAACTTCAGGCTACCATGGATATGTGCATTATTTTCGTTGGTGAATATCTCGTGATGCTCATGACATTTTGCAGCACTGGTTTAGGGTAAACGTACATATAGTGGTAGTAGTGCATATAGTGGTGGTATTACATTAAAATGCGCTTCATATGATAATTTAAGAGTAATTAAGCTATTTATGTTCTTGTAAAATGTTCTCTGGTCTTTTACAAAGGGTTTAAAAGTTAAACAGAACCATTTCGTTACATAGTGACAGTAAAATTAATTATTTTGTGAAAGTTGTTCTCATTTTTCCAAAATCTTTAGGATTTCATAACGAAAATCATATCTTTGTTAACGCTGTAAATGATTTCATAACAACGCATTTTTTTAGTTTTTTAACATCACTTTTATAAAATTTTATTTTTTTTAGTCATATTTATTCCTTTAGATTATATTTCGGCATTTTTAAGAGTATTTTTACCATAGTGCCATTATCGGCACTCAAAATAGGCATGTTCTTTCAGTGGCCATTATTTATTATTTATTTATTTATTTATTTCTTAGTTGTTTGCCTCACTGGGCTTTACTTGTATTAAAATATTAAAAAATACTTGTTCACTGCGGTCACGTTCAATCATCGCACTATTCTGACGCAAATTCGTCATACGCTGACACTCTGCAGAAAGTTGGTCAAGGGTTACATCCTGGTTCTCCTCGATGCGATGTAAAAGACGTGTAAAAGACTGCTCTTTCGTTAGCCTTCCCAGCTCAAAATCGACGATGCCACGATTGACCCGGCACGCGAAAGTGATAAAATCCTCGGTGCGAAGTTTGGTTAGCTTCAAACACTTGTATCGTCGATGAAGCAAGGATTCTTTCGTGCCTAATAAGCTGGTCAATTTAGCAACTGTTTCCTGCAAACCGTAATCATGGATGCTTTGGCAATATGTAGCTGGTGTAACGGTCGTGTTCAGAGGTTCCCAACTTTCTCATCAATAAACGCACTTTTGCCTCGTCTTTCATGCGTGTAGCGGCTTTCAGGGAAAGATCCTCGTATCTCGTGTACCATGCAGCGAAAGTTGAACCATTTTCTTCGTCATACCTGAATTCCTTAATGTGATCGCATAAGGAATCGAGTATTTACTCATGGGGCGTTTGTTCGATAGGCGCTTTCGTTTCCTGCATTAATTGCAACAAAATTTGCTGCTGTTGCATTAGATGCAAAATTTGTGCCGTTGCAGAATTATCACTTTCCGGAACATTCTGTACTGACGATGCAGAAATTGGTGGGACCGAACCATTTTGCTGTACGAACTGGGTCAGTGGCACTTGGGGACGTTGACCTGTATCTTGCGGTGCGTGCACTGTAACCGGGCCATCACGTTTTGTCAACCTTGCGATGATCGACGTTCATCTTCTTCTTGGCTCATCCTGCGGCGTTTCCTTGTCGGTGGAATTGCTTTGCACTACGCGAAATTCACTTCCGATAAAAATTAGTCACAAACTTTACAAATCCTCGTAGCCAACTGTTGTGGTTCTTACACTTGATTTAAAACCTAATAGAAAACACGTTAAATTACACATAGGACGATACACGAATACCGGTGTATGGGTGTGCAACCGTTCGTTGCCCTTGAGCGCTCGGTATCAACTCTCGGGGCGGCTCCGGTCCTTGTTGGCCAATACGGGAACACTCAGGCACTCAACACGATCGTGCTTCAATAGTCGACAGGCGAATGTCGACGTCGAGCAGCTGGCGCTGCTGAGGCTGCGTTCCCACAACAACACTATTTGTGGGACCATTCTTTTTCCATATAATTTTTATGAATAGAGAAATAATTAGTTCCAGAACCGCTACAGAAAAAACAACTTAATACTAATAATATATACAATTTCAAAGAATGTAATTCAATTGCTTCGCTGTTGAATGTTTCTCAACAGACTTATCTTCCAAAATTAGCCAGTTTATTCACAATTGAAAATTATTTGTGCTAGATATTCTTCAGCACGAATAACTTTTTTTTAAATATTTCGATCAATTCCCTGGCATAAACTCTACAACACACTAGCACACTGCTTATATAGTCATATGAAACACCTCCAACTGATAGCAATCAGCAGTGAGGACTCTTGCTTTTAAAACCGACCGATGGTTTTAACTTCAGGTCCGCTTTAGGCTCCGGCAATTCGGTTCATTTTTATGAACGTGAACGTACTAATTTTTATGTAGGATGCACGGACGTTAACAAAATGACAAAAAGGACTAATATACATCGACACAAATGTATTAAAATATTTATTCCCTAATTATAATTAAGTACCGCGAGCCCGGTTTTACCTAAACTGCCTTGGCTCAGCCGCACAAATGCAAATACTCACTACATGCGTGCTGTAAGATAGCTCTCCCTCTATTTTGCTCTGTCTCTCTCTCTCTCTCTCTCTCTCTCTCTATCTCTCTCTCTCTATCTCTCTCTCTCTATCTCTCTCTCTCTCTCTCTCTCTCTCTCTCTTTCTCGATCCTGTGGTCAATGACCTTGTGACTCACGCCCATCCTCCCACGCACACATCATACGGAAGCCGTCGACTGCTATCGCTGAGTGGCACACCCAGGTGGACAGAATGGCTATGCAAGGTCGGACCACAACCCTAATTCTTACATTTCGATGAACTGAACGTAAATCGCGATTAATTCGTTCAGTTCAGTTGATGAAAGTATGGTGAATAGTTTATTACAATTCTTGAAAATTATTTGGCAGACCAGGACCATCTTTATTTTGTGATTATTTATTCTTTTCATGAACGTCCTAGTGTTACATTCCTCGTTAATCTCTCTATTGGGGAAGATCAAAGACCTGGAGCACTAGAACGTTGTTTATTTCGACGGGTGGGACATGATTTGTTGTAACAACTCTATACATAATGATTTACAAAGAGCCGATGAACGAATAAACTGAATGAATCGTACAGTTCTGGTTCATGGGGCACACCTCTTATCTGCACGTCACCCCTACGTAAGTTTGGGTTATTTATTGGAAGGGGCGCTCATGTTGTCAACATCAGTTTGATCTTTTCCTAGTTTATTCGATCTCTTGGTAGGTTTCTGCTACGTAGGAGAGCCACAGAGCGATGTCTAGGGCAGTGCTGCAAAATGTCACGGTCAATGTCATAACAAAATATGACTGAAACAAAATCCATGTTAGCGTCACGCACTCAATGACCAGATCACCAGACCAGAGGCTTGGTGTCATTTTGAGCTACCAAATCTTGGTCAGTCAGTTGGTTACGACATTTTGTGTTGGTGATCATCACGATAGTCATGGATGATATGCCGTGCTTGTGATTTGTTCCAAGAAACAAAATGAGCATGTTTTCTCGTTCTGTTTAACCCGACAGACAATTAGAGTAAGTAAAGTAGATAGACACACGTCAAGTATATTCCATGAATGTCGTGATTATCACCGACATAAAATGTCGTGATCAAGTGAATGATCAAGAGATGGGTGCTAAACAAAATGTTACCAAGTATGTGATTGATTCATCAGCTGTTTGAGTCCCACCTCTGATCATCTCAGTTGTGTACGTGAGCTCATTTGAACTTTGTCTCAGTCACGAGTGTTAGTGAATGAAACAGTGGCATTATGCTTTATGATTATGCTTGCGCCGGCATTAAGCTCAACTTGTCAATCAGAGTTTTGCATTTGACTCAAGCACTCGCATGTCGTGTTTGGCAAGTCATAACGTACTTCCATTGAGTATCAACAATGAACTTCAGGCTACCATGGATATGTGCATTATTTTTGTTGGTGAATATCTCGTGATGCTCATGACATTTTGCAGCACTGGTTTAGGGTAAACGTACATATAGTGGTAGTAGTGCATATAGTGGTGGTATTACATTAAAATGCGCTTCATATGATAATTTAAGAGTAATTAAGCTATTTATGTTCTTGTAAAATGTTCTCTGGTCTTTTACAAAGGGTTTAAAAGTTAAACAGAACCATTTCGTTACATAGTGACAGTAAAATTAATTATTTTGTGAAAGTTGTTCTCATTTTTCCAAAATCTTTAGGATTTCATAACGAAAATCATATCTTTGTTAACGCTGTAAATGATTTCATAACAACGCATTTTTTTAGTTTTTTAACATCACTTTTATAAAATGTTATTTTTTTTAGTCATATTTATTCCTTTAGATTATATTTCGGCATTTTTAAGAGTATTTTTACCATAGTGCCATTATCGGCACTCAAAATAGGCATGTTCTTTCAGTGGCCATTATTTATTATTTATTTATTTATTTATTTCTTAGTTGTTTGCCTCACTGGGCTTTACTTGTATTAAAATATTAAAAAATACTTGTTCACTGCGGTCACGTTCAATCATCGCACTATTCTGACGCAAATTCGTCATACGCTGACACTCTGCAGAAAGTTGGTCAAGGGTTACATCCTGGTTCTCCTCGATGCGATGTAAAAGACGTGTAAAAGACTGCTCTTTCGTTAGCCTTCCCAGCTCAAAATCGACGATGCCACGATTGACCCGGCACGCGAAAGTGATAAAATCCTCGGTGCGAAGTTTGGTTAGCTTCAAACACTTGTATCGTCGATGAAGCAAGGATTCTTTCGTGCCTAATAAGCTGGTCAATTTAGCAACTGTTTCCTGCAAACCGTAATCATGGATGCTTTGGCAATATGTAGCTGGTGTAACGGTCGTGTTCAGAGGTTCCCAACTTTCTCATCAATAAACGCACTTTTGCCTCGTCTTTCATGCGTGTAGCGGCTTTCAGGGAAAGATCCTCGTATCTCGTGTACCATGCAGCGAAAGTTGAACCATTTTCTTCGTCATACCTGAATTCCTTAATGTGATCGCATAAGGAATCGAGTATTTACTCATGGGGCGTTTGTTCGATAGGCGCTTTCGTTTCCTGCATTAATTGCAACAAAATTTGCTGCTGTTGCATTAGATGCAAAATTTGTGCCGTTGCAGAATTATCACTTTCCGGAACATTCTGTACTGACGATGCAGAAATTGGTGGGACCGAACCATTTTGCTGTACGAACTGGGTCAGTGGCACTTGGGGACGTTGACCTGTATCTTGCGGTGCGTGCACTGTAACCGGGCCATCACGTTTTGTCAACCTTGCGATGATCGACGTTCATCTTCTTCTTGGCTCATCCTGCGGCGTTTCCTTGTCGGTGGAATTGCTTTGCACTACGCGAAATTCACTTCCGATAAAAATTAGTCACAAACTTTACAAATCCTCGTAGCCAACTGTTGTGGTTCTTACACTTGATTTAAAACCTAATAGAAAACACGTTAAATTACACATAGGACGATACACGAATACCGGTGTATGGGTGTACAACCGTTCGTTGCCCTTGAGCGCTCAACTCTCGTATCAACTCTCGGGGCGGCTCCGGTCCTTGTTGGCCAATACGGGAACACTCAGGCACTCAACACGATCGTGCTTCAATAGTCGACAGGCGAATGTCGACGTCGAGCAGCTGGCGCTGCTGAGGCTGCGTTCCCACAACAACACTATTTGTGGGACCATTCTTTTTCCATATAATTTTTATGAATAGAGAAATAATTAGTTCCAGAACCGCTACAGAAAAAACAACTTAATACTAATAATATATACAATTTCAAAGAATGTAATTCAATTGCTTCGCTGTTGAATGTTTCTCAACAGACTTATCTTCCAAAATTAGCCAGTTTATTCACAATTGAAAATTATTTGTGCTAGATATTCTTCAGCACGAATAACTTTTTTTTAAATATTTCGATCAATTCCCTGGCATAAACTCTACAACACACTAGCACACTGCTTATATAGTCATATGAAACACCTCCAACTGATAGCAATCAGCAGTGAGGACTCTTGCTTTTAAAACCGACCGATGGTTTTAACTTCAGGTCCGCTTTAGGCTCCGGCAATTCGGTTCATTTTTATGAACGTGAACGTACTAATTTTTATGTAGGATGCACGGACGTTAACAAAATGACAAAAAGGACTAATATACATCGACACAAATGTATTAAAATATTTATTCCCTAATTATAATTAAGTACCGCGAGCCCGGTTTTACCTAAACTGCCTTGGCTCAGCCGCACAAATGCAAATACTCACTACATGCGTGCTGTAAGATAGCTCTCCCTCTATTTTGCTCTGTCTCTCTCTCTCTCTCTCTCTCTATCTCTCTCTCTCTCTATCTCTCTCTCTCTCTCTCTCTCTCTCTCTCTCTTTCTCGATCCTGTGGTCAATGACCTTGTGACTCACGCCCATCCTCCCACGCACACATCATACGGAAGCCGTCGACTGCTATCGCTGAGTGGCACACCCAGGTGGACAGAATGGCTATGCAAGGTCGGACCACAACCCTAATTCTTACATTTCGATGAACTGAACGTAAATCGCGATTAATTCGTTCAGTTCAGTTGATGAAAGTATGGTGAATAGTTTATTACAATTCTTGAAAATTATTTGGCAGACCAGGACCATCTTTATTTTGTGATTATTTATTCTTTTCATGAACGTCCTAGTGTTACATTCCTCGTTAATCTCTCTATTGGGGAAGATCAAAGACCTGGAGCACTAGAACGTTGTTTATTTCGACGGGTGGGACATGATTTGTTGTAACAACTCTATACATAATGATTTACAAAGAGCCGATGAACGAATAAACTGAATGAATCGTACAGTTCTGGTTCATGGGGCACACCTCTTATCTGCACGTCACCCCTACGTAAGTTTGGGTTATTTATTGGAAGGGGCGCTCATGTTGTCAACATCAGTTTGATCTTTTCCTAGTTTATTCGATCTCTTGGTAGGTTTCTGCTACGTAGGAGAGCCACAGAGCGATGTCTAGGGCAGTGCTGCAAAATGTCACGGTCAATGTCATAACAAAATATGACTGAAACAAAATCCATGTTAGCGTCACGCACTCAATGACCAGATCACCAGACCAGAGGCTTGGTGTCATTTTGAGCTACCAAATCTTGGTCAGTCAGTTGGTTACGACATTTTGTGTTGGTGATCATCACGATAGTCATGGATGATATGCCGTGCTTGTGATTTGTTCCAAGAAACAAAATGAGCATGTTTTCTCGTTCTGTTTAACCCGACAGACAATTAGAGTAAGTAAAGTAGATAGACACACGTCAAGTATATTCCATGAATGTCGTGATTATCACCGACATAAAATGTCGTGATCAAGTGAATGATCAAGAGATGGGTGCTAAACAAAATGTTACCAAGTATGTGATTGATTCATCAGCTGTTTGAGTCCCACCTCTGATCATCTCAGTTGTGTACGTGAGCTCATTTGAACTTTGTCTCAGTCACGAGTGTTAGTGAATGAAACAGTGGCATTATGCTTTATGATTATGCTTGCGCCGGCATTAAGCTCAACTTGTCAATCAGAGTTTTGCATTTGACTCAAGCACTCGCATGTCGTGTTTGGCAAGTCATAACGTACTTCCATTGAGTATCAACAATGAACTTCAGGCTACCATGGATATGTGCATTATTTTCGTTGGTGAATATCTCGTGATGCTCATGACATTTTGCAGCACTGGTTTAGGGTAAACGTACATATAGTGGTAGTAGTGCATATAGTGGTGGTATTACATTAAAATGCGCTTCATATGATAATTTAAGAGTAATTAAGCTATTTATGTTCTTGTAAAATGTTCTCTGGTCTTTTACAAAGGGTTTAAAAGTTAAACAGAACCATTTCGTTACATAGTGACAGTAAAATTAATTATTTTGTGAAAGTTGTTCTCATTTTTCCAAAATCTTTAGGATTTCATAACGAAAATCATATCTTTGTTAACGCTGTAAATGATTTCATAACAACGCATTTTTTTAGTTTTTTAACATCACTTTTATAAAATGTTATTTTTTTTAGTCATATTTATTCCTTTAGATTATATTTCGGCATTTTTAAGAGTATTTTTACCATAGTGCCATTATCGGCACTCAAAATAGGCATGTTCTTTCAGTGGCCATTATTTATTATTTATTTATTTATTTATTTCTTAGTTGTTTGCCTCACTGGGCTTTACTTGTATTAAAATATTAAAAAATACTTGTTCACTGCGGTCACGTTCAATCATCGCACTATTCTGACGCAAATTCGTCATACGCTGACACTCTGCAGAAAGTTGGTCAAGGGTTACATCCTGGTTCTCCTCGATGCGATGTAAAAGACGTGTAAAAGACTGCTCTTTCGTTAGCCTTCCCAGCTCAAAATCGACGATGCCACGATTGACCCGGCACGCGAAAGTGATAAAATCCTCGGTGCGAAGTTTGGTTAGCTTCAAACACTTGTATCGTCGATGAAGCAAGGATTCTTTCGTGCCTAATAAGCTGGTCAATTTAGCAACTGTTTCCTGCAAACCGTAATCATGGATGCTTTGGCAATATGTAGCTGGTGTAACGGTCGTGTTCAGAGGTTCCCAACTTTCTCATCAATAAACGCACTTTTGCCTCGTCTTTCATGCGTGTAGCGGCTTTCAGGGAAAGATCCTCGTATCTCGTGTACCATGCAGCGAAAGTTGAACCATTTTCTTCGTCATACCTGAATTCCTTAATGTGATCGCATAAGGAATCGAGTATTTACTCATGGGGCGTTTGTTCGATAGGCGCTTTCGTTTCCTGCATTAATTGCAACAAAATTTGCTGCTGTTGCATTAGATGCAAAATTTGTGCCGTTGCAGAATTATCACTTTCCGGAACATTCTGTACTGACGATGCAGAAATTGGTGGGACCGAACCATTTTGCTGTACGAACTGGGTCAGTGGCACTTGGGGACGTTGACCTGTATCTTGCGGTGCGTGCACTGTAACCGGGCCATCACGTTTTGTCAACCTTGCGATGATCGACGTTCATCTTCTTCTTGGCTCATCCTGCGGCGTTTCCTTGTCGGTGGAATTGCTTTGCACTACGCGAAATTCACTTCCGATAAAAATTAGTCACAAACTTTACAAATCCTCGTAGCCAACTGTTGTGGTTCTTACACTTGATTTAAAACCTAATAGAAAACACGTTAAATTGCACATAGGACGATACACGAATACCGGTGTATGGGTGTGCAACCGTTCGTTGCCCTTGAGCGCTCGGTATCAACTCTCGGGGCGGCTCCGGTCCTTGTTGGCCAATACGGGAACACTCAGGCACTCAACACGATCGTGCTTCAATAGTCGACAGGCGAATGTCGACGTCGAGCAGCTGGCGCTGCTGAGGCTGCGTTCCCACAACAACACTATTTGTGGGACCATTCTTTTTCCATATAATTTTTATGAATAGAGAAATAATTAGTTCCAGAACCGCTACAGAAAAAACAACTTAATACTAATAATATATACAATTTCAAAGAATGTAATTCAATTGCTTCGCTGTTGAATGTTTCTCAACAGACTTATCTTCCAAAATTAGCCAGTTTATTCACAATTGAAAATTATTTGTGCTAGATATTCTTCAGCACGAATAACTTTTTTTTAAATATTTCGATCAATTCCCTGGCATAAACTCTACAACACACTAGCACACTGCTTATATAGTCATATGAAACACCTCCAACTGATAGCAATCAGCAGTGAGGACTCTTGCTTTTAAAACCGACCGATGGTTTTAACTTCAGGTCCGCTTTAGGCTCCGGCAATTCGGTTCATTTTTATGAACGTGAACGTACTAATTTTTATGTAGGATGCACGGACGTTAACAAAATGACAAAAAGGACTAATATACATCGACACAAATGTATTAAAATATTTATTCCCTAATTATAATTAAGTACCGCGAGCCCGGTTTTACCTAAACTGCCTTGGCTCAGCCGCACAAATGCAAATACTCACTACATGCGTGCTGTAAGATAGCTCTCCCTCTATTTTGCTCTGTCTCTCTCTCTCTCTCTCTCTATCTCTCTCTCTCTCTCTCTATCTCTCTCTCCCTCTCTCTCTTTCTCGATCCTGTGGTCAATGACCTTGTGACTCACGCCCATCCTCCCACGCACACATCATACGGAAGCCGTCGACTGCTATCGCTGAGTGGCACACCCAGGTGGACAGAATGGCTATGCAAGGTCGGACCACAACCCTAATTCTTACATTTCGATGAACTGAACGTAAATCGCGATTAATTCGTTCAGTTCAGTTGATGAAAGTATGGTGAATAGTTTATTACAATTCTTGAAAATTATTTGGCAGACCAGGACCATCTTTATTTTGTGATTATTTATTCTTTTCATGAACGTCCTAGTGTTACATTCCTCGTTAATCTCTCTATTGGGGAAGATCAAAGACCTGGAGCACTAGAACGTTGTTTATTTCGACGGGTGGGACATGATTTGTTGTAACAACTCTATACATAATGATTTACAAAGAGCCGATGAACGAATAAACTGAATGAATCGTACAGTTCTGGTTCATGGGGCACACCTCTTATCTGCACGTCACCCCTACGTAAGTTTGGGTTATTTATTGGAAGGGGCGCTCATGTTGTCAACATCAGTTTGATCTTTTCCTAGTTTATTCGATCTCTTGGTAGGTTTCTGCTACGTAGGAGAGCCACAGAGCGATGTCTAGGGCAGTGCTGCAAAATGTCACGGTCAATGTCATAACAAAATATGACTGAAACAAAATCCATGTTAGCGTCACGCACTCAATGACCAGATCACCAGACCAGAGGCTTGGTGTCATTTTGAGCTACCAAATCTTGGTCAGTCAGTTGGTTACGACATTTTGTGTTGGTGATCATCACGATAGTCATGGATGATATGCCGTGCTTGTGATTTGTTCCAAGAAACAAAATGAGCATGTTTTCTCGTTCTGTTTAACCCGACAGACAATTAGAGTAAGTAAAGTAGATAGACACACGTCAAGTATATTCCATGAATGTCGTGATTATCACCGACATAAAATGTCGTGATCAAGTGAATGATCAAGAGATGGGTGCTAAACAAAATGTTACCAAGTATGTGATTGATTCATCAGCTGTTTGAGTCCCACCTCTGATCATCTCAGTTGTGTACGTGAGCTCATTTGAACTTTGTCTCAGTCACGAGTGTTAGTGAATGAAACAGTGGCATTATGCTTTATGATTATGCTTGCGCCGGCATTAAGCTCAACTTGTCAATCAGAGTTTTGCATTTGACTCAAGCACTCGCATGTCGTGTTTGGCAAGTCATAACGTACTTCCATTGAGTATCAACAATGAACTTCAGGCTACCATGGATATGTGCATTATTTTCGTTGGTGAATATCTCGTGATGCTCATGACATTTTGCAGCACTGGTTTAGGGTAAACGTACATATAGTGGTAGTAGTGCATATAGTGGTGGTATTACATTAAAATGCGCTTCATATGATAATTTAAGAGTAATTAAGCTATTTATGTTCTTGTAAAATGTTCTCTGGTCTTTTACAAAGGGTTTAAAAGTTAAACAGAACCATTTCGTTACATAGTGACAGTAAAATTAATTATTTTGTGAAAGTTGTTCTCATTTTTCCAAAATCTTTAGGATTTCATAACGAAAATCATATCTTTGTTAACGCTGTAAATGATTTCATAACAACGCATTTTTTTAGTTTTTTAACATCACTTTTATAAAATTTTATTTTTTTTAGTCATATTTATTCCTTTAGATTATATTTCGGCATTTTTAAGAGTATTTTTACCATAGTGCCATTATCGGCACTCAAAATAGGCATGTTCTTTCAGTGGCCATTATTTATTATTTATTTATTTATTTATTTCTTAGTTGTTTGCCTCACTGGGCTTTACTTGTATTAAAATATTAAAAAATACTTGTTCACTGCGGTCACGTTCAATCATCGCACTATTCTGACGCAAATTCGTCATACGCTGACACTCTGCAGAAAGTTGGTCAAGGGTTACATCCTGGTTCTCCTCGATGCGATGTAAAAGACGTGTAAAAGACTGCTCTTTCGTTAGCCTTCCCAGCTCAAAATCGACGATGCCACGATTGACCCGGCACGCGAAAGTGATAAAATCCTCGGTGCGAAGTTTGGTTAGCTTCAAACACTTGTATCGTCGATGAAGCAAGGATTCTTTCGTGCCTAATAAGCTGGTCAATTTAGCAACTGTTTCCTGCAAACCGTAATCATGGATGCTTTGGCAATATGTAGCTGGTGTAACGGTCGTGTTCAGAGGTTCCCAACTTTCTCATCAATAAACGCACTTTTGCCTCGTCTTTCATGCGTGTAGCGGCTTTCAGGGAAAGATCCTCGTATCTCGTGTACCATGCAGCGAAAGTTGAACCATTTTCTTCGTCATACCTGAATTCCTTAATGTGATCGCATAAGGAATCGAGTATTTACTCATGGGGCGTTTGTTCGATAGGCGCTTTCGTTTCCTGCATTAATTGCAACAAAATTTGCTGCTGTTGCATTAGATGCAAAATTTGTGCCGTTGCAGAATTATCACTTTCCGGAACATTCTGTACTGACGATGCAGAAATTGGTGGGACCGAACCATTTTGCTGTACGAACTGGGTCAGTGGCACTTGGGGACGTTGACCTGTATCTTGCGGTGCGTGCACTGTAACCGGGCCATCACGTTTTGTCAACCTTGCGATGATCGACGTTCATCTTCTTCTTGGCTCATCCTGCGGCGTTTCCTTGTCGGTGGAATTGCTTTGCACTACGCGAAATTCACTTCCGATAAAAATTAGTCACAAACTTTACAAATCCTCGTAGCCAACTGTTGTGGTTCTTACACTTGATTTAAAACCTAATAGAAAACACGTTAAATTACACATAGGACGATACACGAATACCGGTGTATGGGTGTGCAACCGTTCGTTGCCCTTGAGCACTCAACTCTCGTATCAACTCTCGGGGCGGCTCCGGTCCTTGTTGGCCAATACGGGAACACTCAGGCACTCAACACGATCGTGCTTCAATAGTCGACAGGCGAATGTCGACGTCGAGCAGCTGGCGCTGCTGAGGCTGCGTTCCCACAACAACACTATTTGTGGGACCATTCTTTTTCCATATAATTTTTATGAATAGAGAAATAATTAGTTCCAGAACCGCTACAGAAAAAACAACTTAATACTAATAATATATACAATTTCAAAGAATGTAATTCAATTGCTTCGCTGTTGAATGTTTCTCAACAGACTTATCTTCCAAAATTAGCCAGTTTATTCACAATTGAAAATTATTTGTGCTAGATATTCTTCAGCACGAATAACTTTTTTTTAAATATTTCGATCAATTCCCTGGCATAAACTCTACAACACACTAGCACACTGCTTATATAGTCATATGAAACACCTCCAACTGATAGCAATCAGCAGTGAGGACTCTTGCTTTTAAAACCGACCGATGGTTTTAACTTCAGGTCCGCTTTAGGCTCCGGCAATTCGGTTCATTTTTATGAACGTGAACGTACTAATTTTTATGTAGGATGCACGGACGTTAACAAAATGACAAAAAGGACTAATATACATCGACACAAATGTATTAAAATATTTATTCCCTAATTATAATTAAGTACCGCGAGCCCGGTTTTACCTAAACTGCCTTAGCTCAGCCGCACAAATGCAAATACTCACTACATGCGTGCTGTAAGATAGCTCTCCCTCTATTTTGCTCTGTCTCTCTCTCTCTCTCTCTCTCTATCTCTCTCTCTCTCTCTATCTCTCTCTCTCTCTCTCTCTCTCTCTCTCTCTCTTTCTCGATCCTGTGGTCAATGACCTTGTGACTCACGCCCATCCTCCCACGCACACATCATACGGAAGCCGTCGACTGCTATCGCTGAGTGGCACACCCAGGTGGACAGAATGGCTATGCAAGGTCGGACCACAACCCTAATTCTTACATTTCGATGAACTGAACGTAAATCGCGATTAATTCGTTCAGTTCAGTTGATGAAAGTATGGTGAATAGTTTATTACAATTCTTGAAAATTATTTGGCAGACCAGGACCATCTTTATTTTGTGATTATTTATTCTTTTCATGAACGTCCTAGTGTTACATTCCTCGTTAATCTCTCTATTGGGGAAGATCAAAGACCTGGAGCACTAGAACGTTGTTTATTTCGACGGGTGGGACATGATTTGTTGTAACAACTCTATACATAATGATTTACAAAGAGCCGATGAACGAATAAACTGAATGAATCGTACAGTTCTGGTTCATGGGGCACACCTCTTATCTGCACGTCACCCCTACGTAAGTTTGGGTTATTTATTGGAAGGGGCGCTCATGTTGTCAACATCAGTTTGATCTTTTCCTAGTTTATTCGATCTCTTGGTAGGTTTCTGCTACGTAGGAGAGCCACAGAGCGATGTCTAGGGCAGTGCTGCAAAATGTCACGGTCAATGTCATAACAAAATATGACTGAAACAAAATCCATGTTAGCGTCACGCACTCAATGACCAGATCACCAGACCAGAGGCTTGGTGTCATTTTGAGCTACCAAATCTTGGTCAGTCAGTTGGTTACGACATTTTGTGTTGGTGATCATCACGATAGTCATGGATGATATGCCGTGCTTGTGATTTGTTCCAAGAAACAAAATGAGCATGTTTTCTCGTTCTGTTTAACCCGACAGACAATTAGAGTAAGTAAAGTAGATAGACACACGTCAAGTATATTCCATGAATGTCGTGATTATCACCGACATAAAATGTCGTGATCAAGTGAATGATCAAGAGATGGGTGCTAAACAAAATGTTACCAAGTATGTGATTGATTCATCAGCTGTTTGAGTCCCACCTCTGATCATCTCAGTTGTGTACGTGAGCTCATTTGAACTTTGTCTCAGTCACGAGTGTTAGTGAATGAAACAGTGGCATTATGCTTTATGATTATGCTTGCGCCGGCATTAAGCTCAACTTGTCAATCAGAGTTTTGCATTTGACTCAAGCACTCGCATGTCGTGTTTGGCAAGTCATAACGTACTTCCATTGAGTATCAACAATGAACTTCAGGCTACCATGGATATGTGCATTATTTTCGTTGGTGAATATCTCGTGATGCTCATGACATTTTGCAGCACTGGTTTAGGGTAAACGTACATATAGTGGTAGTAGTGCATATAGTGGTGGTATTACATTAAAATGCGCTTCATATGATAATTTAAGAGTAATTAAGCTATTTATGTTCTTGTAAAATGTTCTCTGGTCTTTTACAAAGGGTTTAAAAGTTAAACAGAACCATTTCGTTACATAGTGACAGTAAAATTAATTATTTTGTGAAAGTTGTTCTCATTTTTCCAAAATCTTTAGGATTTCATAACGAAAATCATATCTTTGTTAACGCTGTAAATGATTTCATAACAACGCATTTTTTTAGTTTTTTAACATCACTTTTATAAAATTTTATTTTTTTTAGTCATATTTATTCCTTTAGATTATATTTCGGCATTTTTAAGAGTATTTTTACCATAGTGCCATTATCGGCACTCAAAATAGGCATGTTCTTTCAGTGGCCATTATTTATTATTTATTTATTTATTTATTTCTTAGTTGTTTGCCTCACTGGGCTTTACAATTTTTACTTAAAACTAGGGAAGGAGGATTGAGAGATGGAAAAATGTGTGGAGAGAATAGGTTAGGACGAATCCAGTAAGAGAGCACGGAAGCGGGATAAAGGAAGATTAAAGATTCGTTCTGTGCGAAAGTATAACGCATCCAAGGAATGAAAATGGAGGAGGAGGGGGGGGGTGCGTCACGAAGACAGTGGGAAGGAGCATACAACGGAATATTGGACAGTAAGGAAGGAACATCAATATGGTATGTAAACCGGCAATAAACATAGCCTGAGCATGTAAATGATGAGTCTTGATGTCAGTCAAACCCAACAACCGGCAGCGTACCGAGTAAGGAGGCATGCTGCTATTGTAACCATGCAGGAATCTACGGACTGCGATACGAGAGAATTTACGTTGTATGTTCTCAAGCCTTTGCATGGCTGTAGTACCGGACGGAGTTCAGACTATGCATGCATAGTCAAGGATGGCACGTACCCAGCAGCAGTAGAGAGCCTTAACCGTAGAGTTGGCAACCAGATTTACACACGTAAGTTGGCAACCGGCATACCCGGGTATTCCACACGTTTTGATGCAAAAAAATTATCGATTTTCATAGGTAAACAATGCTCTCTATATTTTAATGCTGTAAGCAAGTAATGCCGACCATATATTCTCTTCCATTTCATTTATTCATTAAGTTTTTTCATTTTATTATAAAAATAACGGTCAAATCGAAATTTGGAATCCCTTGAATTTGACTCGAAAATAAGCACAATACGAAAAGAGGATGAAGAGAAACGTCATTCTCCATACAAAATGTATGGAATACCCGGGTATGCTGGTTGCCAACTTACGTGGTAAAGTTAAAAAAAAAATTCAAAATAATATACTTACAGGTTGCTTAAAATTACAACTTATGCACCAAAAAATCATAAATTAAAAGTTGAGAGGCTATGGAAAATTTCAGGTTAATAAAAGCATGAAGAAAATATGGTAAATTGTTTTATTTTGGAAGAAGAACACAATTAGTGCATTGCATCTTGAAAAATATTAGGCAGACCAGGAAGATCCTTATTACGATTAGTAGGACGTTCTTTTCATGAACGTCCTGGTATTACGGTTCATGTTCATATTTGTATAACGGGAATGAACGACCTAGCGTACTATAATGTCGGCGTTCGTTATGTCGGCGGGTAGGACGTTTATTTTGATGACCAACTCAGTACATTATGATTTATCAAGAATCGATGAACGTTGATTAGATGGACATAGGTCGTTCGTTCTTTAGGATGAATTGAATGAATCGTACAGTTCTGGTACTTGAGGCACAACTCTAGTTCTCTCCTAGCGCAGAAGGTTTAGAGAGCGTAGCCGGATTAGTCTCTTCATGAACGTTTAGTGGCAGTGTGTGTGAGGCAAGGCGTGCGTCGAGCCTATCCACTAACGCATTAAAAGAAGTAAGAAGCTCGCGTTTGGTGAGATCGAGCGTTTTAATGTCGTTGTCGATCTCATTAATTAGAGTGCGAAGAAGTGTGTGTGAGACACTGCAATCCGATGAGTTAGAATCATCGACGAGACTTTCGATTGTTTTTATCGAAGATGCCGAATCCTGCTTCAATTTATAAATTTCATATTTGACCTGACACAATATAGACGAGAACTCCTTCTGTAGATCGGATAACAATGATGATGTCGACCTTGCCAAAGAACGATACTCATGTTGCAAAGCTTCGAGCAGGAACGCCGTGTCACGTGAGACGTTATGCGTAATGCGAGTTGTGTCGATGGCCTTAAGGCGTTTTGAACAGTCGGTGCACGCCTAGAACAAGTTATGGGGCTTTTTATAGTCACGCAGCAACACGTTCGACAGACCGATGCATTTATCGCGATAAAAATGATCACACACACCAAAACAAGAAATGGGATCGTTCACCATTACCCTCTCACACTTCTTGCAAATAATATCAGCCATCACAGAAACGGTGTTACAAGCCGAACCAGGCAAACAAATGGTGCAACAAACGGGCTTCATAATATAGTGAAAAAGTTCACGAATCCACCGCTAAACCAAACGAAAGAACTGCCTTTTCGAAATCGAGTGCAACAACGGAAACGATGCAGTACCTAGCAAAAACTGCCAATATTCACTTCGAAAGAACGCGAGTTATAGTACGTTATAGTCATAAAATCAATAAAAATATGACATTTTAGATTGATTTCAGAATATTTTTGACATGTCGTACTGTTTTCGCAAAAATAAGTACAGGTGTCCCCCGAGATACGACTGTATTTGGGACCGAAAAAAAGTCCCAACGCAAGGCGTAAGTCGAAAAAGTCGTATGTCGAATAATTGTCAATGTAAAGTTTATAACCGAAGTTGAAGAGTCGAAATCTATTATATCGTGTTTTTTATTTGAAATAATGTTCGATAATGTATTAATTTTACACAAAAAGTCGTTTACACGATATAGATATTCAATATCGGGTAGTTGTGGAATCTTTGGAAATGTGTGTGTAACGGTTATCAGCTCGGAAATTCAAAAATATACATCAATTTCTTCTCGATGACAACTTTTCAATGTCAAAATCAAAATCGTCGTATCTGCGAATCGTCGTAACTCGAGAGGGTCGTAACTCGGGGGACGCCTGTAACTGAAATGTATTTTCCAGTATGTAATTTATCAAAAAAGGCAAAAATAGAAATAGGAGACAGGCGAGTCTTTAGTGGACAGTTTTCCATCCACCTACACCTTGTAAGTGACGTTGGTCATTCTAACTAGCCTTATCAATTTGGCCTGGAATCGAAAAGAGCCCATAGCGCGATTGCGAAATGCGATTTTACAACGTGGGGAATAGTGTCTGTATTGTGGTGTCTATTTGGCACGCTTCTGTGGCTTTCCGTATTTTTTTAACACAAGGGACAGGGTGACTGGACTCGCGCCCAAGTAACAGTTTTATTTAGGGTCGGGTTGTTCCCTCAATAGTCAGGCAACCAGTTTTCCAGGATGCCAACCCCCCTCCTGGTTCGTCATCCGCCCGAGGGGTAGGAATTAGTCCGAGTACCCAAGCTACGATTGTTTATTGACTAGTGATGGGAATAGTTCCGAAAATTGAAGAACAGAACGAACCTGCCAATCTGGAAAAAAGGATGGAACGCCGAAGGCAGGTTCAAGATAACCTGTCATGTTTACGCTTTTTTCTGTTGCTTACTTTATATATGGATAACTTGAAAGTATCCATTCAATATTGTGTAGGATCTTTTCAATTCACAGTTTCAATTTAAACAAAGCTAAATAATAGTTTATTGAATGTTTAAAGCTATTTTACTACTGAAAGAAAAACGTTTCACTTAGGTAACCCGCTATACAGTGCATTTTTTTATTAAAAGGTCAAGACATTTAGTTGCTTTTGTTTTTAACTAATATTGATTTTTTTTTATTTTTAAACTTTGAGCCGGTTGGCTTCATTCGCCTCTTTTAATAATTTAATTAATTTTATAATTAAAATCTAACATTCTTCTTGGTTCTTCTTCATTATTCTTCTTGCCATTTGTGGCTTGCAAATTACCTTAAACCTGGTAGTATCGGTTTACTTAAAGCTAAAATTTGTTGATTTTATTAAAAATGTGGTTTTGGTTAGAGCTCTTAGTAATGGCTGGTTAGTAATGGATACGAAGGAATTTTTACAGTTTACGCTGGCAATCGATGTGGTGAGGTGGTCAGGTGAGAGAATGGTGTCGATGCTGTTGTCCAATTTGCAGGTGGTACGTTCCGCAATGAATTCATAGCATTCGGTTAATATGTGACAAAGAGGAGTGGCGTGTGTGCGTGTGTAGGTTAAGATTATTGACAAAATTTTAAGGTTGTCCGGAATTTGCATCAAAACGTCCGCAATATGAAAAATAAGCTCAAAACTGTCGAAAGAATCATATCAAAATTAAACCGCGTTCGTTTGCAGCCAACAGTAATAACTTTATTAACCAATGAACCACGCTTCAAGACAAACCCTTCGGCTAGACTTTTTTCAGTGTACACCGGCTGTGCATACGGTTGCGCCGGCACACCGACATCGGCAATTATGACGCCACGAGGGGTCCCACTAATTGGTGAAAGATATATCTCCCTCAAAAAAACTGCTGATCAGCCCGATAATCAGCGGTTTTTGTGTTGCTTAGGTAGGTGGAAAGCACCATTTGCTGCTGTAAAGCCACCAAGAATTTATCAGTATACAATGCATAATGGCGGTGAGTAAACCGCCGTATAGGATCCACCGTCGGAGGCTTTGTTTCGAATGCCCGGTCCAGGAGCTGACGCTACCCGTCCGATAGTGCTGGAATGATTAATTGGTGGCGCTCAGTAGGCGAGCTAGGAGACTAAGAATGCCGAGTGATTGTCAGTTTCCGTGTCACTTCCAGGAGATGGTCGACAGGCTGAGGGTTGCTGATGGTTTTGATGTCTTCAGTAGTAGTTGATACGACTTTTTTTTATTTGTCATTTCTGCTATACTCGTACGTGCAATACTCGCAAATTACTAATTGAAGTTACAATAAAAAAGGATCTGCCCCTCACAGCAAAACATAAATGGAACACATTTTACGGGTGTGCCCGTAATAGCTTTTCGGTGTCCGACTGCCGGTTATTTCACCTTTCAGGCACCCGTTAATTTATGCAATTCAAAATAATTAATGCGATTAAATGCTGCTTCTCGAATAAAAGAGCGAGATCGTGTTGTATTTTGGGTCAGGCTGTGCGTAGAAGCAGCGCGCTGGAACCAAGATAATACTTTTAACGAGAGGGGGTTAGAAGTAAGCGCAGATCGTGGGGACCGGTAACCGCATTAACCATCAGAATGATAGATTAGAGCACAAGCGCAAGAGGAGCGTGTCTTGCATCGTTGTGAGCTTAGATCGAGCCGATTCATCGGACGCCGCCCGGAATGCGTCTGCTGAGCGAAAACCGGAATGGCAAACAACGATGAAGCCGGAGCGCCTGTTTCAAATGCATTTTGAATGTTTTCTACCAGACTGAGTTGCATTTATTCGAGCGATAAAATGTATCCACTATCAGCGCTTTTGTTGAAAGAGCTGCCGGGGTTTTAGAGGATCGCATGCTCGTTTTTTTTCATGGTTCTGTCTGCTACCTGCCTAGTGGATATTAATCAGACGACGAACCTTTTTATGCTCAATGCACATCCGTTGCACGAGACTTGTGAATGCAAGGTGATTTTTTTATAGTAGAATTAATCGAAAGACTTGAGTTGTGAGGTGAGTGTATGGATGCCGTGAATCATTAGCATTCCTAAGAGTATCTTGACATAAGAAACGAAGAGTCCTTTGAAGCTCTCTGTATCATTTGTTAAATTGCGTATTATCCTCCTTGCCATTACAAACCGGGTGGAAGGAAGGAATGGAAAACGCTTGGTGACATTTGCCTTTTATGAGCATACGACGGTAGCATTGTAACGCGTCCCAAATCCGAAATGTCATCAGGTGTATCGTGTCATCGATTCCTGGCCGTCAGGTGCTGCTCCGCCTCGTCCAACTAGTCATCATTCTTTCCGCGCGTTATCGCCCGATAGATCGATCGTTCGAGCTGTGTTAACCGTTTCTCTTGCCTATTTCCTCAATAATTGTTTAGGGTTTTCTCTTTTAAGCGGTTCCATTTTTGTTCCCTCTCTTCTGCCCAGAAAAAAAATGTTTTCCCAACGCCGAAGATGGGTTACTACAGTGTGCCTTTCTTCATTTCGTTTCTTTGTCCCATTGTTTTCTCGGCATTTTTCGTTGTCTTTCTTTCTTCGGGTCGGGACAGGGTATTGGCGTATTTGTTTGACTACTTTACTTTAATGTAACATCTTCTCGTTCAAAAACTAAACCATCCGTTAGCATGACATATTGCGCTGTTTCAATTTTGGGAGGATCCGGCGTACCGCATGTCTCACTGTACACCGTGGCTATTAATTATCTTAATTGTGTGCTTTATCTGCTGGACGATGGAGCGTGAGAGGCGTCTGTTTGCAACGCTAATTTTTAATTTCCCTATTCACCCAACACCGATCGGCGAAAGCATAATTGCCAAGCACGCTGTGTATTTACAGTACTTGGGAAGACCGCATTCTTGTCACAAAAAATCCGCACCAAAATTGTTGTTGTTGTGTGTGGAACACGATAAAGCACGCAGTCGAGCCTCAATCGTGCGGGCTGAGTGGAGACCGGTGACATCTAATTTATTGGCAATTTAATGCGTATTTTATGGAGCCATAGAGATAGCGTTAAGTATTCATTTACATTAGCTTAATCGCCTTAGCGTTTCGCAGTTTTGGGGAGGTTGTCGTTTGGTTTATGCTTATGCTGCTGCTGTTGCATCTTTGCCATTCTTCCAGTGTATGGTTTCGTCAAACGATTGCATCAGATTGGAGCACAATCGTGAAGATGTTTATTGTGTGTTTTGTGTTGTGTTTCTCACGTTTGTTAGAAAGCCATACGAATGGTGCAATTAATAAGTCGTATAATGGTCGTGGAAATAGCGTTGGTTCAGGTTAGTTTATCGCTTAATTTGCGAATACACGGTTTTAAAAGTGACTTGGTAATCAGGCTGAGGTTTCGGTACACCGGCTCGATGGGAACCGATACAGATTGGAAGGTATGACAACATCTAGCGGTTTCTGTTATGTCAGACTGTCCTTTCTACTTAGATCAAACGCTACAAAACGAACCAGACTACTTCTGCTCGTCCATAAACCCGGCCTATAATGATTTCTATAATTCCGCTAGATATTTAATGCCATCGTGTTAATTTTTAACTCATTAACGCCAATCGTGTTAAAATTTTATAAGGCTCGTAAATACACTATCATAGTAGCATGAATTTCGCTTTTACAACCATTTTTTCGTGCCCAATGGGCCTTTTCCTACATCCTTTTTCATTTATTTTGAGAGACTTTGAGTCTAAACGCTTCATTTGCCTATTGTCAGAGCCTTTTTGTGCCGCCACCATACCAAAGGGGTGCATTTGGCTAGTGCTGTTTCTTCCACTCGCGATAACCATGCATTGATAAGGACGGTGTATGTAAATAGGTGTTCTTCTTCTTCTTCTATTTGGCGTAACGTCCTACGCGGACTTGCCGACTTATACAGGCTTTCGTGACTTAATTCATTACCACGTAGCCGGATAGTCAATCCTTGCTACGGGGGGATGGTCCATTCTAGGCTTGAACCCATGACGGGCATGTAATTGAGTCCTTCGAGTTGACGACTGTACCACGGGACCGCCCCGTAGGTGTAAATAGGTGTTATCCTACCAAAAACATGCCTGACATGGGTTCAAGCCCCAAATATACTGTGCCCCCATACGTAGGACTTCATTACTGAAATAATGATCTTTTTTGACAACAACAATAACTAGGCAGGAAAAAAAACAAGATGTCAATCTGTAGATGAGTTTTACACGAATCACTATCACATATATATCAATCTAATTCTAGCTCTGAGGCTAGAATAATCTAGACTGAAAATTTCAGGCTAGTTTTATGTGTAGTTTTGTATGGAGTGTTTACATGATTTCAGCCTCCAACGATCAAACTCTAAACAAAAAACTGACTAGAATCGCGAAGAGCCCCAGTATCAGAAAAAAAATGTGTAAATTTATAGATCACCGGCATATAACAGATTTTGGCAATCAGGAATCATATTGACGATGTCGTTTACAAAGATGATAAACAGCATTGACCAACAGACTGCTGCCTTGCGGTACCTTTGAACTATTAGTGTAGAACGTAGAATACGTAGAATTAATCTTCACCTTGAAAGCGGCATGGAAGTACAGTGGAGCGCCGTTTATCCGGGCTTCTCGGGACTTGACCTCGCCCGGATATGCGAATAACACGGATAATGAGTCAAATGATATATTTTATCACCAATTCCTGATTAACTTTTGGAAAATTTTATTATTTTTTGATAAAAATAACCCAGTTTTTATTAACTTCTTGTTTTTACAATTAGAATATTTGAAATTTGCCATGAATTATAGTGTTTTTTGTTATGACAATGTGCTCTTATAACTGCTTTTTCAAATATCTTCCTTATAACGCAATGTCACCTTTGTATTGAACTGTCATTTTTCGACAGCACGGATTAACGGACAGCCGGATAAAAGGTCCCCGGATAAACGGCACTCCACTGTATGTGTACACGACATCAATTTGATTTCCGTTGTCGAGTGCAGGGTAGCAGGAACTAAGCGCGGTACGCGGTACGTGGTTTAACGGTACGCGGACTGAGCGGCCACGAGGGGCCCCGTGGATGGTAATTCCAGCATGTACAATAATGTGTACAGTAGTCTCATCGAGAACTTCTATGCCCAATAGGGGCCCCATGGACGAAGAGACACATACGTGGTGTTTGGTACTTGGTGTACTTGGATACTTGGTGTCTAAAAATGTGATCTAGGGTTGGACGTTGTGGTATTTTTGTACATATAAGTTTATTTTAATGAATAACTTTAAAACTAGGTGAATTGCGCGCGCGTCCGATCGCTGCCGTTGCCGTTCGTGGAAGAAGGTTCCCGCTGTTCGGACGATAACTTTTCTGCTGTTGCCCTCTCACGCACACCAACCAACGCGTTGATGGCCGCCAAATTATGGCACTTTAATTATAGCATTTCTCTTATTATGGTTCAATTCGCTAATTATCATTATATTCGCTAATTATAGCATTGCGAATATCCTCATCTGCAGATCCTAACTCTTATGTATAAACATCCTCCCCCCCTTGATATGGCATATCAACAAATCGATTGCTACCGGAACAAGCACAACACAACAAACTCCCGTCAGAACGGTGCAAACAAAAAATACAGACTGCTGCACGTGCATTCAGCGTTGATAACTATTCTCCTATCAATTTTACTTTGTTCAATCAACCTGCTCTGAAGCTGCGTCGTCTATTGAAGATGGTATCGGTAACAGACATATTTTTGTGATGGGACGTTTGTATATACCTTTACTGGTGCGCACAGATACTACTCTCGTTATTCCGTCCCTTCCAGCATGCGTCTCCACAGTACGTGCCAAAGGCCATCGGGTTGCGGGTACAGTTCACCGATGAGAATGACCATCCTGCCGATCGCGAACTGAGGATTCGGTTCATGTCCCACCGTGTCCTTTTGCAGCTCTTGTAAATATTCGCCTTTCCAGTGGACCCAGAAACGCTGCACGTAGTCTTGTAGCTCCAACCGGTTTAAGGGAACGTCACACAAGTTAGGTTCGGGAAGTGCTTGCATGGAGGTGCCGATCAGAAAGTGGCCCGGAGTTGGCGCCGCCAGTTCATCGGGATTTTCTGAAAGAGGAAGCAACGGTCGCGAATTCATGACCGCTTCGATTTGCGTTAGTACCGTATAAAAATCTTCAAACGATGAACGAGATGCACCGAAGATACGATACAGATGCCTTTTAGCTACCTTCACCGCAGATTCCCACAGCCCGCCGAAATGAGGAGCCCTTGGGGGATTAAAGTGCCATGATATCCCTTGGGTCGTGCAGAACTCATTCATTTGTTGTTCTTCTTCCTTTCTAGCGATGAGCGATGCCAATTCTGTTATTTCGTTATTAGCTCCTTCGAAGTTTTTTTCCATTATCGGAGTGAATGTGACACGGCTTACCACGGCGAGCAATGAATCATCGTAGAGCTGCTAAAAAGGCTGATAAAGGGTAGACAAGTCACATACCAACTCGAGATGTACCGCCTTTGTAGCGAAACATACAAAAAGGCAGAGATAAGGCTTGCAGGCGGCTGCTCTTCTGTGTACCGGTTTTAAATAAAATGGGCTGGCGTAGTCGATGCCCACGTTGCTGAAAAGTTGGCTAGGGGTCACTCTGGATGCGGGTAGTTGTCCAATTCGCTGGCATGTGATTAAAGGTTCCGACCGAAAACACCGGAAACATTCCCGCGATATGCTTCTAACTAACCGTCGAGCGTCCAACGGCCAAAACTCCTCTCTGATGTTGCTTATGAGATTTCGCCCTCCAGCTTGAAGAAGTTTCCAGTGATAGTGAACCACTAGGTTGCGCGTAAAAGGATGCCCCTTTGGAGCCGGATGATTTGACTGGAATGGCAAATCAGCTAAGTTTAACCTTCCTCCGACTCTAAGCACACCTTGGTTGTCCAAAAATGGGTTGAGATTTCTAATCGACAAGTTTTTCTTTATAGGTTGTCCGTTCCGAAGGGATAAAATTTCGTTTCGGAAGGCATCATCTTGAGCAGTCTTGACCAGAAATGCCTTTGCCTCCTCAATCTGCTCGGGTGTCAGTACGATGTATACCGGATCACAAGAAGGCTTCGTTCTAGCCTTAAACCTTAGATTCTTTATAAATCGCTTGCAGTATGCAATAATGTGCAGTAATTGGGAGTATGATGACCACCTTTTGAACCTAGGGTTAACTGCAGGCGATACGCTGGCAACCGCAACTAACAAGCGCGTTTCCTTTTCGATGCCGGTCGGTAGTAGAGGTTCAGACGCAGGCCATTCAGTAGAAGGTAGCGCCAGCCAAGCTGGCCCAGAGAGCCAAATGCTACTTTTTATAAAATCGGGTGCTGTCATGCCTCGTGAAACGAGATCAGCCGGGTTCTGCTGTCTAGGTACATGCCTCCACGTGTGGCCCTTCGTACATTGTTGAATGTCTGCTACTCTATTTGCCACATATGTTTTCCAGGTATTTGGAGCCGCTCTGATCCAATGTAGCGTAATACTGGAATCGGACCAGAAATGTACCGACTGCACAATAAGCTCAATGGCTTTGGCAATATGCTCGTACAGATGAGCCCCTAATACGGCACCGCAGAGTTCTAATCGAGGCAGGCTTGTACGCTTCAATGGAGCTACTCTAGATTTCGACGCAAGCAAAGATATTTTAATATTCCCCTCGGCATCCTCGCACCTTGCATAAACGCATGAGCCATATGCCGCCTCTGAAACATCAGTAAATATGTGCAGCTGCACATTCGATCGTAAGGCGAAACAGTATCGTTCGATTCTTTAACAAGCCAAAAACTCCAACTTCTCATAAAAATCTTTCTATTTCAACCAAAATGACTCTGGTACAGTCTCATCCCAGCCAACCGATAACGCCCAAAGCTGCTGCATCATTATTTTTGCTCGCACTACGACAGGAGCGATAAGACCCAACGGGTCAAATAATCGAGCTATCTATTTCGTAATGGAAAGCCGCCCTTTAACATTATTCCAGTTAGCTCAGATCGGAGCTGTATAGCTTCCTCAACAGATGATGCCCCGTCAATGAGGTCATCTACGTAGAAATTGCGAATAGCACGACTGGCAAGAGGGTAATTGCTTCCTTCGTCCTGCACTAATTGAAGCAACGTGCGCGTAGCTAGGAAAGAGGAAGAAGCCAAACCGTATGTGACAGTATTTAGTTCATACTCTTGTGCTGGTGATGTTGAGGAGAATCGAAACAATATTCTCACTAATGAGCGCTCATCTTCATGCAAAAGGATTTGACGGTACATTTTGTCTATATCTCCGACTAAGGCCACAAAAATGGAGCGAAAACGCAAAATAATGTCCAACAGCTCATCTTGCACAATAGGTCCCACACATAGTGCTTTGTTGAGGGAGTAGCCTGTAGATGTTTTCGCGGAGCCGTCAAAGACTACTCTTACTTTGGTAGTGGAACTGCTCTCCTTTGTGACTGGGTGATAAGGCAGATAGTAGGTTTTCATGGAGCTTGACGCATTTTCATTAACAGGTTCCATGTGTCCGAGATCCATGTATTCCTGCATGAGGGCATGATACTCCTTCTTCAATTGCGAATTTCGGGATAGGCGCTTTTCTAATGCGTAAAATCGGCGCAACGCCTGGCCTTTTGACTCGCCCAAGCGTATCGAGAACTCTGGATGTTTAGGCATCTGCACCACTTATCGTTCGTCACTATTTCTTCCAGTCTTCAATCTATACAGCTCTTCGCAATGCTTCTCTTCCAGTGAATATGGTTCGCATGCATGTAGCTCTTCTGCCTTACAAAACTGCACTATTGCACAGAGATTCTTCGCTCGCACTATCTGAGTTCGCTCAGATTGCGGAAGCCGCATAAATTGGTTGCAGTACCATAATAAACGATCTAATCGACAGCAAGGACATCGTTTTGTATTATTTGCGGTGTACGAATAGTACGAAAGATGTGAAGAGGGCCTTACGGCAGGCAAAGATGTAGAGCTTACATCCGCAGATTTACTCATATAAACGGAGTCTAATGTCTTCATTCTTCTTTGCAGAAATTCTATTAACGTCTCATATATTGGCTTTTTCATGCTAGCTGCCTTGTCTTCCCAATGCGTAAGAGTTTCCGCTGGTAGTTTGGAGCACAAAACATATTCTAACATTGAGCTCCATTGGTCGGTTGGCTCTCCTAGCTTTTGAATCATTTTTTACATGCCGATTAAATTCATTTACCAATCTATGCAAGTCAACTGACGTTTCTTTTCGCAATTATGGGATGCCGAACATTTGCTTAAAGTGCATCTTTTGCAGAAGGTATTCATTTGAAAATCGCTCCATGAGCTCCTGCCAAGCGATGGAGTAATTCGATGCGCACAACGGGATCGACTATATCAATCTAGCGGCCTCACCAGTTAATGAAGCTCTCAAGTAATGGAATTTTTGTATATCCAAAACACTTGCATTGTTGTGAACTAATGCTTCAAAGGTATCATGAAATGCCATCCAGTGCATTATATCACCGTTAAATTCGGGCAAAGAGATGGCTGGTAATTTAACGTGGTTTTGGATGGGAGAGTGGCTTGGGTTTTGAGCGTGGCTTGAGCCAAACTCAGAGCTAACGGCTTGAGCTGTTTGAGTAGGCAGGTGCGATAGCATGGCACCTTTCATAGCTATGAACCTTTCCTCAAAATTGTTCATCAACTCCTCTTCCTCTAGCTTCTCAGTGAATAAGGAATTCAACTCCTGCCTTAGGCTCGCAATTTCGGCCACCTTTTACTTGACCTGTTGAGATGGCGGGACTCGGAAAACCCTTGCAACGAAGATGGCGGGGAAACACACACATGACGACGGATGGCTGCTCCAAACTGCAATTGGCGGGAAACACGCACAGGTGACGACGGATGGCTGCTCCAAACTGCGACTGGCGCAAAACACACGATTACGAAGACGGCAAAATATCACACGTGTGAAAGTAAACGGTTGCGACACGGAAGATAAGTCGACGTTATTTCACACTAATGCTCAACGTATTGGATAGTAGCTTAACTTCAGTGTTCTTTGTAACAAAACGTTACACGATTCAAAGACGAACGAAATCTTATATTATAATAAACGCAAGACGCCTCACAGTTTTTTTAACGCGACTGCGGTGAATCGCTGATTTGTGTAAAAAAAAAACGCGATGGCTGCGGTAGGACGCTTCTTGCCATCGTAGCTTTTACGATGGCAAGACACCGAGGAAGGCGGCAGTGAGCCTTTCCTTTTGGCAACGGACTGAATAAGACGGAGACACGGACACGCAATCAATGAAGATTAATAAACGACACGATTGTCCTTTTGCAGGTTGAAAATTTTACATTTACTGGCCGCCAAAGTTCGTACACTCAAACACGTATTAACGATCGTTCCTTTGCACGGTACGCTTTAAATCACAAAACAAAAAAGCTCAACGAATAAATCTTATCACATAAAGCTTATCGAAAAAGGCTGGCTTATCGAAAAAGGCAATCCTGGTCACGGCACCATATGATCACTCTAGGGTTGGACGTTGCGGTATTTTTGTACATATAAATTTATTTTAACGAATAACTTAAAAACTAGGCGGATTGCGCGCGCGTCCGATCGCTGCCGTTGCCGTTTTTTGTAAATTCAATTTGTCTTATTTTTATTGGTGTATAAAAAATTTGAAAATACATTTGGGATCATAGTTTCTAATGGTCTACACGTCTTTTGGTTTCCTGCTCTTTAGAGTGTTTACGCATTGATTTGGCAGCAGCCTTTCTAAGATTTATGAGGTATTTTCAGTGATTCTGAATTTTAGCTTTTAGCTATATGAACGCAGGGGAAGCCCTCATTTGTGGAGAATGTTATCTCTTTTTGAAATACTAATCTAATCAAAACTTCCTTATACATATGAACTTATAATAATAAACTTATCTAAATGAAATGAAATGAAATGAAATGAAACTTATGTACATAGTGCAACTTAAGAAGTACTAAGTATTTACAGGGATACGTTCAATTCACGTGTAGAGGTTTCTAATAATGTTAGAGCCAGATGCTGACGTAGTAGACGATGCATTTACGTTGAAAACGCCGTTGCCGTTCGTGAAAGAAGATTGCCGCTGTTCGGGCAATCACCTTTCTGCTGTTGCCCTCTCACGCACACCAACCAACGCGTTGATGGCCGCCAAATTATGGCACTCTAATTATGCGAGATTCCGTATAGGTGTCAAACTGATGTCAAATGTTGTCTTTAGCAGGAAGCAAGGATAATGTATTTAGAAGGTTGATTTTTATCGCTTTTGCTGGGCGACATTGTGGGGGACATCTGTCACTCTCTGGATACAAATTTCATTACCCCGCACCAGCCCTCCCCGATTTTTATACCGGAGCCCCCGAAGAGAAATGTCAAGTCGAGAAATGTCATTTTGCACTGAACAACTTTACCTTGTCATTTATAACACCTTGGCAGGAAGGGAGGTTCCTAGCTAGCCCTTGGTTTTTTTTTTTATTACAGTTGAACGTCGATTATCCGGAGGCGGATTAACCGGTGGGCGGCTTAACCGTGCTTATAAATGTGACAGCTGTTCAAACGTACGGCGAACATTTGCAGCGATAGTCAAGTGGAAACCCAGTTTTTTGTGCATCTCTGTAGTGTCTAGTGGTATATTCGAAATTCATTTTTGTTCATGAACAGCTGTTAAACCTATAGTTATTGATTAAAATAATATTCTACCAACGATTAATCCATTGATTCAAGGTGAATTTATCATAAAACTAGTGAATTTTATAATTTTTTTATGGATTTGACATTTCTTGAACGATTATCCGTGCAAATCGATTAACCGGCAATAGTCCGGTCCCGAGCTGCCCGGATAATCGACGTTCTACTGTACAGGGTGTTCGAGGTAAATTTGACAGTTTCTGAGGGAATAGGAAAGGATTTTTTATCAAACTTATGTTAAATATTAAAAAAAAATATTTTTCTACAAAGTTTAGCTTACCATGTTTGCCGCATTTTTTATTCGAAGTACCCCCCCTCCGCGTCGATGGCCGCCTGCACCCGCTTCCGGAACCGCGCGCAAGCCCGGACAACCATGTCTCTGGGGATGGCCGCAAATACGGCCTTTATTCTGGCCACCAGCTCCGCTTTAGTATTGCAGGACGCCCTGTTGGTGTCCCGCTCAACTGTGCCCCACACAAAGTAATCCATAGGATTAAGGTCAGGGGAGCTGGGTGGCCAAACGTCGGTGCTGGTGTATCGGTCGAAATTGGCAGTGAGCCATTGGCGTGATTTTGCGGCCGTATGGCATGGTGCAGAATCCTGCTGCCAAACGTACGGCCGCCCATTGTCCAACGTATTGTTTTTACGGTGTTCAGCGAACACATCGCCGCCTTCCGAATTTCGGCATTCGTATGGCCGGCACGAACCATCACAACACACGTTACGCGTTTGTACAATTCGGACGGGTTACACATATTTACGGAGCTAGACATTTTTTTCACTTGTTCGCACAACTTTTAGCAATCGAATGACATATCAATCATTTCGATACGTCAACTCAACCCTGAGATATAAACCCAAAGGCAAGGTGTCAAATTTATCTCGAACACCCTGTATATCGTTTCATAGACTTGAAAAAACGATAAAGTATAATTCGTAATTCGTTGTTAGTCAGTGTGTTACATCGTCATGAAGAAGTTTGTGATCTAGGCGTTACACTGGACTCTAGTTTAAATTTCCGTTTACACGTTGACAACACTGTTAACAAGGCATAAAAGATGCTAGGTTTTATCTTTGGACAATACCGATAATTTAATCATGTCTTAAGTCTTATGTCGTTGTTTATTTATCTTTTGCGCTAGTGGGTGAAGTACTGCTCAGTACTTTGGTTCCCTAATTGCACTACGATGATTAACACAATAGAGGCAATACAACGGAAGTTTACAAGACTTGATTTAAAATGCGACCAATTCAGAGGACTCACAACCATGCCAAGTTATCGCTCACGTTACCTTCTATCGTTAAATTAGTAATATAGGAAAGCGGGTCAAAATGAGCATGTGAGGCTAAATGGGCACCTTCTATTTAAGCATTATTTCACTACAAAGATAATTTCCAATGCTCAAAATGCATTCATTAGAGTGTTCTACGAATACCATGTAAGTTTCATAACCCTTACATAACAAACTACCAAGAAGAATGCAAAATAGATGAATGAAAATAAGCTTAAACCAGTGTCACTGGGATGCGTGGAAGTTTTACTTGATATATTTTTAAAGATATGATATTTGTATAAAATTTTTCTGAAGAAAGCAAGGCGAATCCGTATTTTTAATAATATAACAAAAAATACAAAAATGCTTCACGTGGGGCAAAATGGGCAGATGCTTTTGGCATACGACGCTTGGTGAGAATATGTTGTTGTATTTGTCGCCTCAATAATGATAACAGGTACAGCTTCCAAAGATTCGATTTTGTTGATTAAAACGTGTATAAACTGTTTTATTTTGATAACATATTTTAAAAAGAATTTTAAGGGCTTTCCTGAACAGCAAAACAAAAGATAAAACGAAAATATATTTCACGAAACGTGCGCAAAAGTATAGACCCCCCCGCTGCTTGACACCAACAGGATGCCTCAACTCCTTTAACCGCTTAGGGCCCCCGACACCCTAAATCCGCCACTGCAAGGTAGATGACGTTCTTCGGTCACTATGTTCTTGGTGTCGCAATGGCTGCACCTTCTGAATTATCACTGATGATAACATTTTTTATAAGCTGGAAAGGCATGTAATTGGTCTACACTTGGCTGGATTTGTTGTATTCTTCGGCAGAAGATAAGTAACTTCCCTGGTATTAAATTCTGGTAGCTTTTTGAGGTCTTCAAGCACGTATTGAAGCACGCCGCTATCCGCTCATGGATTGTGGTTTGTTTTTTATATCAGAAATTGTGCACAAAATCGGGTCCTTGTGCAGCCCAATTCCTGGTACACTGCGTTGCCTTACATATGTCCTGAGCGGTCAACACTAACACGGGCATGTCTTCGATTCCAACACTTAATCGCTCCTCCTCGGCTTACCACATTCCCTCGCCACTGTGTTGGACATTATTCTCACATAGATTGGCCCAAAACTGTGTAGGGCCGCCAATGTCTGAGTGCGGATGTAGAATTCCCTCTCGTCTATAATGAAAATTTTATTCTGATCTTTCTGTTTCTAAGGTCACGTAGTTTTGCTTGCTTAACAATTTCAGCAATCTTACGGACCTCCCTCGTAGATCGATTTCCCAATTGGTTGGAACTGCCTCAATTCGCCAATCTTTGTCCGTGTTGCATTAGTCCGGCTTTCCAGACGTCGTATCCGCCGGGCTTTATCACCTTGGAGTGTTGACGACTCTCGACGACGACGACTCTGTCTCATTAAGTGTAGGCCTGCACTCCAAGCGTTCGTACAATAGCTATTGCAGCTGAATTCACGATTAACTATAGAACCTCAATGTTGTCCACGCTCTTTAAATGCTGGGTCTTTTCGATGATACTATAACTCGCTAACTGTATCTAGATCCGGTTGTTATTTTATCATTGATTTAAATTTAAATATCCAAGTGATACATTCATTCTTCTCAATCGTCGAGATAAGAGTTGTGACTCATCATCTTGGTTAAACATGCTTATTTTGAATGGTATTCGGTTACAAGACATGGGGTCTATCACATGGTTTCACTTGGTCGCCTAGGAACTTGATGAACGCTCAGGAGTTGCGTTATTTGTGCTCCCACCCATGAACTAACCTAATATTATAATACAGTCTTTCCCCGAGTTACGCAAATACTGCGTTCCGGAGACATTCGCGTAACTCAAAGTTGTAACTTATTTAATGCCTGTAGAAAATTAGATTATTTATGTATTTTAGTGATATAAAGTTTTTAAAAAAATTGCAAATTATTTTTCATTTGACAATTGATGGATATAATTGTACTAATTTGACGTATCAACATCAAAATTAGCATAACTCGGGGAAAGACTGTTACTGTTATCATTTTTAATAATACAAAACACAACAAATTACAACTTATAATGGGCAGCGTGCACGGGCCGGACCGTGAGCCCTACTGGGAGCCCTGCTCGACCAGTAGCCTGTAACACATCCCTGTGTTAGGTGTAGTGATGGGTCAAGCAGCACTGTGCCACCACGCACATACAGCACAGTTACATGTGCGAGCACAATTGCACATTTTATAAAATTGTGGTGAAATACTTCACACAATTTTTGTGCTCCGCACAGTTTTTGTGCTCCGTACAGTTTTTATGTTCTGCACAGTTTTTGCGCTCCACACAGTTTTTGTGGTTCGCACAGCGCTTGTGCTCTGCACAATTTTTGTGCTCGCACAGTTTTTGTGCTCCGCACAGTGCTTGTGCTCCGAACAGTAGCTGTTCTCCACGTATCTGTGCTATGCACAATTTTCGTGCTCAGCACAGTTACTGTGCTTCGCATTCTTTTTGTGCTCCACACACTTTTTTTGTCTGCACAGCGATTGTGCTTCACACAGTTATTGTGCTTCGAACAGCTATTGTGCTCCGCACAGCTATTGTGCTCCGGACAGGTGTTGTGTTTCACACAGTTATTGTGCGCACACAGTTACACCGCGCTCTCGAATCAATCGAACCAGACATCATACGGACGTCATACGAGGCGTAAACTTTGGCGTAAACTGGATTTCAACCAGACAAGTGTGCGGAGCACAAAAAATGTGCGGAGCACAAAAAGTGTTCAAAGCACCCTAACTGTGCGATAACACCGTAACTGTGCGGTAACACAGTAACTGTGCGATAACACATTAAGTGTGGTACCACGCACACACAGCACAGTAGACTTGACCCAATCACTACCCAATTGACATTTTCGAGCACCAATAATCGGGAATTCAAGCTAATTCCCTTTAACTGGAGCCTTGAACTTCCCTTAAACTGCACCAGAAATTAGAAAATTAAAAAAAAATCCTGTAAAATCAACTGTGATGCAGGATTTTCGTTGATTTATTCAAAATTCGATCGGAAATTATGTTTTCTATCGTTATAGTTGGTCATATAGCCATTTTATACTTAAATAATATCGATTTTTTTTATAAAATAACGTCACACAAAATTCACTTTTGTTTTTTTATAAAATACCAAAGCTTTGAATGTAAAATGAGCTCGACGGCATCATCCATCGATAGAAGAAAGTCAAATTTACGAACACACCAAATCTTAGCGCTTTCAACACACTTGATCGCACAGAAATCCACCTTTTCAGGCGTATCGAGTACTAATCGAGCAGATATGGATAAACAATTTCGCACAAATGTCACTTGAGTAGTAAGGTGCGCTCTGCACTAGTGATGCGCGTTGCGTTCCGAACCTGCCAGGTGCGATCCGTTCCAGCATGCAAGCATCCGGACCGCGATCCTTATTTTTAACCCAAGCAGGTTCAAACTGAACCTGTTGCTCCCACCGTTCTTTGCGATCCGACCTGAACCGACTGTTATCAACGATCTTATCGATCCGATCTGAACCGGCTGCTCTCAGCGTTCTCGGCGATCTGTGCTGGGCCGGTTGCTCTCTGTGCTCTTTGCGATCCGGCCTAGAACGCACGACATTCTACTCTCTTTGTATTGATGAGCCGGTTTGCCGGTTCAATTTAAACCTGTTTCTCTCAGCGTTCTTTTCGATCCAGTCTGGAACGCACGATCATCTGCTCTCTTTCATACGATGTGCCGATTTGGTACGTACAAAGGAAGCAGGTAAAATCTGAACCTGTTTCTCTCTGCGTTCTTTTCGTTCCGGTAAAGAACGGCGTTCTCTTCTCTTTTGCTTCTTTCTGGTATGGACACACACACACACATTTTGTCTATGTGAGTGATAACAGCGCAAACCATACTCTCTCAGTCAAAGAGATAACGGTACAACACCTGAGCCGTGAAGCCAGAGAAGGATAGAGATTTGTGGGTGGGAAGCTAATCGCCAAAATTTAAAGAGAGCGCACTAGCGGTAAGCGCGTTGAAACGTTTCTTTTCTGCCATATGGATGTTATCAGTATAGGTGCGTTATTTGGACTGCATTGTCGTAGTCAATGAATTGCTATGTGTCTGGTGCTAAGCTGCTTCGTTGCGCATGCATCTCCAATGAACTCGTTTGAATTTTTACCTGAGATCTTCTTTGTGCAACTCAATATTGAGGGTGCATGACACGTTTAGCCTTCCGCAATAATTTCTTTAACGCTGTTTATCGGCCCGTGAAACAGCGCTATTCTTATGGACAATTAAAGTGCACTACCGGACACTTTCATACGGGTAGTTCACCGTACAGTATAATGTCAACCCTACAGAAACAACTTAACAGTCTATGTATTTTATATAAACCTTGTAAGCTTTTTATAAAATACATTTTTTTGTAAGATTAAACTTGTAAGCTTTTTGATTTTGCATCAAGAGAACTGGAATCAAGGAACTGTATAGCGGGCTGCTTAAGTTAAGCGTTTATATTTTAGTAGAAGAATAGTTTTACACATTCAGTAAACTATCATTTAGCTTTGTTTTAATTGTAACTGTGTGATTACTGCACAAAAAATATAATACACGATATTCAATGAATACTTTCAAGTTAACCATATATAAAGTGAGCAACTGCGTTCCCTTGAACCTGCGTTCCGCGTTCCGTTCTTTTTCTCCAGATTGGCAGGTTCGTTCCGTTCCTTAATTTTCGGAACTATTCTCATCACTACTCTGCATACACTTAGCGCGCATCGCTTAGTGTGGCGTGGTAGTGTGCGTGAGCGCAGTGTCTATCCCTGGATGTCGATCAGCAGCAGCGCAACTGCTACGGCGAATCCAGGGCTCGGCACGTGCCACAACAATAATAATAGCCAATTGTTAGATTACACTTTTTCGATATGTTGCAGGTCCAGTTGATGGGGGTGCATCCCATGTTACTCCTTCGGCCGCGGGGCCATGGGGATTCTCAACGCTCATTTTCTCAAGCACTCTTGAGTGCTTTTGAGAAATCCTCGTTCTCAGCGTTTGTCGAATCGGAACAAAATCGGTTTTGAGAATCTTTGAGAATCTTTGAGAAAATTGAGGATGCAGCGATCGGCTAACTGAAAAATCAGTAATTTTTCTATTCGTTTATCGGTAATCATTTTGGAAAGTGTATTCAATGTTTATAATTGAAAAAAGGCGATCAAAAGCTTATTTTCTATTTAAAGCTCCTAATAAAGCTTGAGTGGCTTTATCAGTTTCTCAGAGTAAGACAAATTAACGACGGCCACGAGCTCGCGTCTGAGAACAAGTTTTGAGTGCTTGAGAAACTTAAATGAGTGCTTGAGAATGTTTTCTCAGCTTGAGAAAGCCCCGTGGCCCCGCGGCCTCCTGTTTCCACGTTGCGACTTTTTCATCGGCAATTTTAATGTTACAATTCAGCTGGTAATCTTGCTGCGCTAGATGCAAGGCGCTGAATCCATGATCTGCTTTACACACAGTGCGGTATAGTTCATGTCGGTCTTGGCTTTCCACGAAGTAACTTCGCAGCTATTGGATCTGAGAAACACAAAGTGCCTGAATGTCAATGATGTCTACCACTCCTATTTTTCGTGGCAGGGTTATCCGGCGCTCTAGCACCAATCGAACACGACATCGTACATGAAAAATGTATGGGATTTGACATGTTTGTCTTGTTTGTTTTTTTGTGTCAGACAGTGCACCTCCATATGATTATATAGGTTTGTTCGAGTCGGATGTCGTGTTCGATTGATGCCAGAGCGCAGCCTTACTCTCTCGACGGACGCTTTTGGGTGACGCATTCAGTGCTTAGTGGAATTGTTCGCTCCAACGCTTCCAAGTTAGCCTTGGACCATTTCACCACCCCAAAGCTCAACAGAGGCACCGCAAATGTCTTTATTGCTTTCACCTTGTTGCCGGCTGACAAGAATCTCTTCAGGATACAGCTAACACGATGTAAGAACTTGTCCTGCAGCTCCTTCTTGATCGCTGTTTTATGAATACCCTTCAGCTGCAGGAAACCGAAGAACTTGTATGTTTCACCTTGAACCATGTTGCGAATTTCCTCTTGTTTGTTGACACAGAAGCTATCGGCATCCACTACTTGACCTCGGTGTAGATGAATTGATCGACATTTATTTCTACCAAACTCCATATGGATGTCGTTGCTGAATCCCTGCACGGACTTTAACAGGTGGAGCAGCTTCTGTACTGTTTATGCGAACAGTTTCAAGTCATCCATAAAGAAGTTGTAGGAAATTCTCGTGCTTATTTCATCACTCTTGAATAAATACCCAAAGTTACATTGCTAGTTGAGTGTTCTGCTAAGCGGGTTCATAGCAAGGTAAAACCACAGCGGACTAAAGGGGTCGCCTTAGAAAATACCCCTCCTGATATTGAGAGTTCTGGACCGTAGTACAACTTTTACGTTAGTAACGTGTAGAGATGTACTCCACATACTTATCGCGTGCTGCATTAGATTGATGACATTCCCGTCTACTTTGTACAACTTGAATACATTAAGAAGGTACACCTGTGGACATAAAAATAGGAACTTTTTTCTGACGGAAAGACATAGTTCTTTTCATAATTTTTTGGAAGCCCTGAAAAGAGCTGATTAAGTGGTGGTTGGGAGGTGGTTTTGCGGTGTTCCACAGAGCGAAAACACATTCTAACGGTCAATATGTTGACCATTATTTTCTATCACTGCCTGGAGTAGCCATATCCTCGATGAGATTCTGACAGGTTTCTGGAGGTATGCGTTTCGACAATTCCTCGCAGCGTGCCCATAGCTCATCGGCTGAGAATGCATGCTGGTTCTTGAGCTTGTCCTTAAGAATCGACCACAGATTTTCTATCGGATTGAGGTCAGGACTCAACGCAGGCCACGGTAGAACTTGCACATCCTGGTTTGCCAAATAACATCTAACTGTTCGTGATGTGTGCTTTGAGTCGTTATCATGCTGAAAGATGTAATGCTCTTCGTCGCCGAATGTTTGTCGAGCGTATGGCAACATCTTACGACTAAGTATTTTTCAGTACCCTTCCGAGTTCAGTGTCCCGATAATACGGACCAAAGTACCCGGGCCGTGCTAGGAGAAGCAACCCCACACCATTACGTGGCCGCCTTCGTGACTAAGGGTTTTTATCGTGTTTTTTGGATGATACGCCTGATTGGGAAGGCGCCAGACGTATTTTATGCCGTCCGAACCATCCAGATTGATTCTGGACTCATCCGAAAAAAATATTTTCATTAACCAAGTGATGGATGCAGTTAGATGTTATTCGGCAAACCGAATGCGCGCTTCTACGTGGTGCGGCTACAGCTTCCGAACCTTCCGTGGTCTCCGGGCACAGAACCCAGCCGCGTGTAAACGGCGAGACACCGTCTTCGACGAAACTAGCAATCCAAGCTCCTGCTTGATACGAGTGCAAGTTTTGAAAGGGTCCGCCCTGACCTTTTCAACAATCTGCTCGTCAACGTTAGCCGTAGTTTTTCGCGGACGACCGGTCGACTTACCCGTAGGCTCGCTACGAATGGCGTTGTCCACAAACGTCTGCCAACGGCCGAACGCCTTGCAGATTGTCTTTATTGGGACTAGTCATGAGAAAAATGATTCTTTTTAAAGATCAGGTGCGGTCCAGTTCGCTCAGTGAAATGAACTGAACGCTTGTGGTGATTCTTCCGCACGCCCGAGGTGCAGTATGTTTTTAAATATCGATTTTATGCTGCAAGAATGTACAACCCTTTTTTTATTTTTTTTTATATAGTTACATTTACAATCAGAGAAAAGGAAATCAAAGTTGTTTTAATGCTCAATTAAACTTTAAATTTATCGAATTGTTTAATTTTCTTATATCATTATTTATTTTGTGATCTACTTGTTTAAAGTATTTTTTATAAAAATGTAAATTTATCGCCGTTCAAAACAACGGATTCATAACACTCATAAAATTAATCGTACAGTTAAAAAAAATGTGGTTAACTATAGCCCATGAGGAGGTTTTTCATATATCCAAAGCCGACATGGGGTGCTTCTAACTTATGAAAAATTACCTGCAGTTTCGGTCTGGTGAAAAAAACTACTAGAGCGAGAGTGTATCGCTATTTTGCGGAACGGGAAAGAAGACATGGATAACAGAAGCTTTCTCGTTCTAGTCAACACTCTATCATATCGAAAAAGCATGCTGATTTTCTGAGTAGGAGAATGAACTCCACACCGCGTGCGGTGGTTTGTTGCACACTTTCATGATCAGTATGGAGAGTTTCCGCACGGAGAATCAATACCGCACCGCTAGCATGCGGAGATGTATCGAACACATTCATAGTCGACAGGGAGAGCGTCCGCACGAAGAATCACTACCGCACCGCTAGCGTGCGGAAGAATTATTTCCATTTATCTGGCGGTGCGGTACTCGTTCACTCAGTGTAAAGATTGGAATGAATCATTCAGTTCTGATTCATTTTGCCCATGTCTAATTGGGACGTTCTCACGAAACAGCCCCTGAATGAGTTTTCGCTCCTCTGGTGTGTAGTGCTTACCGCGACCCATGGTGATTTTGTGGAATTTTTTAACAGCAACGTTACACTTTGACCACTGACTGAAGAATGTTTGTTTGTTTGAATAGTTTTGAGAGGCTTTGGCTCCATCGGAGTTCTTTCGCCTCTTATTGACTGAAGAATGAAGTGCAAAACGATTTGAATCTCCTTTTATACTGCCGCGGCACGTCATCGGCACTCGTAACTCAGGTTAGTAGCGCACCAAAAATGGTAGTATATAAGGCAAAAAACGGCGATTGCAATTTCAGTACGCCTTGCACTCTTGCCGATGACACATCTAGTGCATGCATTGAGCCAAAAACAAAAAAAACACCTACAATTTTTTTATCCAGCAGTGTATGAATGGGGTACTGAATAATACGCCTTATTTTAAACGATGTATGTCATACTCAGATGTCTCTGCTTCTTGGCTGCCTGACCAACAATGACTGCACCAATGATGACCTGGGGACCTGCGTGTTTTTTCGACATCCTTTCTGTTCTTCGTTCATTACGTTGTTGTGTCGCAATGATCTTTCACTTCCTGCGTTATCACTGATGACAGCACTTTGTATAAGTTAGAAAGACAGGGAATCGATCTATACTTGGCAGGATTTTTTGTGTATTGATCTTTTGGTAGAAAGTAAGTAACTCCCCTGTTGATAAATTGTGGTAGCCTCCTAGGGTCTTCTAACACCGCATTGAAGCATGCCGCTATCTGCTCATGGACTGTGGTTAGCTTTTTATACCAAAAATTGTTAACGAAATCGGGTGCTCGGTGCATCGGTGCAGCCAAATTCCTGGTGTACTACGTTGCCTCGCGTATGTCTTGAACAGTCTCCACTAACACGGGCATATCTTCGATACCATCACTGAATCGCTCCACGTCTGCTAACCACATTCCTTCGCGGTTGTGTTGGACAGGTTTCTCATAGATTGGCCCAAAACTGTGTAAAGTCGCCAATATCCGGGAGCCCTTCTCTAAAATCGGGCTTGTCGTTTCGGATGCGGTTGTAAAATTCCTTCTCGTTAATGTGGGACATTTGTAATATCTTAGAAACAACTTTGTGATATTATGAATAGTCAACACTTAAAACAACCTTTTTGTTTGTTTCTTCATTCATAACTGTCCTAGTTCCGGACACGATGCGTTCTATTTATTAGTTTCATTAGTTTCACATCAGGCGAGATACCTTAAGCTGTTTTGCCAAAGTTGCATTTTGTTGTGGGAACCAAAATTGTCATCGGTTCCTTGTTATTTTGTAAGGTGGCAAAATGTGGGAACCATTCGCTAAAGTCGCGGACACGCATCTTTGCACGCATTATTGCACACTGCAGCCGCAGTCCGTTTTAGCGTTAGCTATTGCGGCACAGGGCAGTGCGTGTGTGTATCGAAACTAGACCTGCCTAGACGGTGTGTAGTGTTCATCACACATTCGATTTCGTTCTTTTCGCTTCGAGCATTCAGCATAACATCGTAATCGTTTTGGAAGGGTGCTCAACCGTTGTACATGGATGTCGAGTACCTCCGTTATGTTGGCAGCAGTGAGGTCTCGTAGTTCTTTAGCTTTAACAATTTCAGCAATCTTACGGACCACCCTCATAGATCAATTTCCCCGTTGATATTCCTTCAGTCGACCAATCTTTGTCCGTGTTGCGTTGATCCGGTTTTCCAGACGTCGCATCCAAGCGGGCTTTTCAGTCTCGGAACATAGTCGACCTTCACTGTCTCCTAGTGGATAGGTCCGCAATCCTAGCGTTCGTACAACATCCACCGCAGCCGAATACACAATTAACTGCAGATCGTCAATGTTCCCCACGCTATCAAAATACTGAGGTAGAACATCTTGCTTTATAATACTTACTGCAGTTTTAAGGCGGTATGAATTTTGGTATCTGATGACGAGGCAAGGGGTCTGTCCCATGGAACTCCGTAACAGCTGTGGCCATCTGGAGGGCTAGTTCGTCTCGTAATTGTCGGTGCTGAGTATCCACTGACAATCCTGGAGCGGTGGGTTCATCCAAATCACGATCCTCACTCAACCTTGATGTATTTTGGTGAATTGTATTAAGCTCAACAGAAATCTTACTCGACTCGCGCGAGCCTGCATCTTCCTCCCCAAATTCCCTCCACACCTCCAGCTTGATAAACTCCAGTTCCTCAGGCGTTAGCATATTACGCGAAATTATAGCTTGTTGCCGTGTATACAACTTGTTCAGGTCAAGCTGGTACGCAAACTGAAGGAAACGGTCATTGAACATACTCAGCATCGCCGCTCTGCCGGACATTTTCGTCAACATAGAAGCAACGGATCACGTAATGGTTCATCTTTCTCGTCCACATAAACCACCTGTATCAAGTGTTGATAATTTGTGATATCTTAAAAATTGTATGTAGATAATTATCCTAATAAAATGCATAAAACAAAAAAGGAATAATAAAAACACTTTTTAAATTAAAAATGTATTTCTGTAAAAATGTACTTACTTACTTATCCGTATATCTGTAAAACCTTCTTAAATTATGTTTTTTTGTTTTTTGGACGATTTTTAAATACATTAGTTTATATAAAAACTTTTAAAGTGTCTCCATAGCTATGGTACAACTCTAAATTAGTTTTTGTAATAATTTATGTAATAATTGTCGCAAAATTTTGCAAAAATATACAAATATGTAAAATAGTATTTAGCTCAATTCATACATCCATTATAGAATTTTTATAAAATCTAACACGTTTAATGTTCTTGAGACAATTGGAAATCTGGAAATGGCACGTTAATACAAGCTAAGTCTAACATCAAAACTGCTCGAATGGGTAAATTAACGACTGCTAATTTACCATTAAATTACTCTTAAATTACCGGTAATGCTGCGGTAAGATAGGTGTAAATTAAGTCCAATTTTCACCGATCGTGACACTACGTGGCGTATGGGGATGAAGGAGAACAGCACCCCGTAGCGTTTCAAACGGACACCGTGCGGCAGTTTTTGGACATCGTACAAGCCTGTTCTGGCATCTAAAACATCTTGGCACTATTAGACAACAATCAGAGCATCGCCCAGTTCCGAATGATCGACGACCATAAGCGATTTTTTTTATTCAAGAGGAACGGTTCAAGAAGGCCGTATTGCTAGCGATTTGAGGATCAAATGGAAGAGGAAAATGAAGATCGAGCTACGTCTGACTACATTGCTGCGTTAGCTTGGTCAGAAGGTTAATGCAACCGCCCAAACAATGAAATAGTATCTAGGGAACATGAACAAACACAACAGAAAGCAGAATTGTCGTCCAGCGGCAAGCAAATACGCCAAAACTGAATGCGACCATTTTAGGTGAATTTTGACTGAATTTCGAAATGACACCCTAGCACGCGAAGTTCCAAGATCCCCCAGCTGCGACGCATCGAAATTTTCTAGACCAATATGATGCAAAAGCTCTACTCCAACAATTATGTCGCGAAAATTGAGGAGGAATTGATAGAAATCGATGCATGCAAACTACACATGATCTTCCAGATTAAATCTTCAAAATAGCCTTTATAAAGTTAAACAGTGGTCCAGATGTACCGGATATGAAGTTTCCTCATCCAAGAGTGAAATCCTGCACCTCCCGCATACAAGTTCTTTTTCATCATAAACAAATCACAAAAAAAATACCTTAAACAATTCTTCCATATCAGAAGTAATATCAGCAAAAACTTTAGGAATCATAATAGACAAAATTATTACTTTTAAGCCACACCTAGCACATTTAAAACAAACATGTAAAACCAAAATCAACCTCATTAAAATGCTTAGCTGTGGAAAAGAAAGAGCATTTAGAAAAAAAAACCCTTCTATACATTTTAAATTCATGGCTTATTCCAACAGCAACTTACGGTAACGAAATCATCTCACTGCAAAAATAAATGGGATTTCATAGACTATATCCTAACAGAAAAACTATTAGCAGCAGCAAGTAGATGTATGGAAAATGGATATGAAGATCTAACACTTATCCAAAGAAGCTTTCAATAACCTCTCTGACCATGAACTCCCAGTAATAGCGAAACTGTGCTACACTAACGAAAGACCATGGTATCACCCCACACCAACCATAGACTGGGCCCTCAAAGAAAAAATAAGAGCAGGAGGCAATAGTACTATAACTCAAATTTTCTTCATCTAAAAAACAATAGATACAAAACATACCACCACATATACAGGTACTCCCCGATATATGCTATTAATGCGTATCGGAGGCAATAGCGTATCTCGAATATTAGCGTAAGTCGAATTTCAGTCAAATTATAGCTAATTTTCGTATAATTTTGCTTGAATTGGTTTTAGGTAGGTTTTAGCCACTAAATGAGTTATTTGATGATTAAATGGTTTTTAATATTCGACCAAAAGAGAATTTATTTTGGATTCGACATTCGATGTAGTACTGGCCGTTCCGGTCCGAACCTAATAAAAAAGTTCCGTTCTTTATGTAGGCCGTTCCGTTCCGATCCTTTATACAAAATCGTTCCGTTCCGTTCATTCCGTTCTTTCCGTTCTTTCCGTTCATTCCGTTCCGTTCCGTTCATTCTGTTCATTCCGTTCATTCCGTTCCGTTCCGTTCATTTCGTTCTTTCCGTTCATTCCGTTCTTTCCGTTCCGTTCAATTCGTTCTTTCCGTTCACTCCGTTCCGGTCTTTGCCGCTTCAATATTGTTAGCAAGGTGCTATCGTTCGTGCGTTCCGTTCCTTGAAAAAAAAAAAACCGGCTTTGTCCGGCTGTTGCTGGCTGCATACAAGATAACTGTTCACTCTTTCTCGCACACAGTATGTGTTGCCCGTGCACTCTCCCATACTCACAGGACAGGTGTCCCCCGAGATACGACTGTATTTGGGACCGAAAAAAAGTCCCAACGCAAGGCGTATGTCGGAAAAGTCGTATGTCGAATATCTGTCAATGTAAAGTTTATAACCGAAGTTGAAAAGTCGAAATCTATCATATCGTGTTTTTATTTGAAACAATGTTCGATAATGTATTAATTTTACACAAAAGTCGTTTACACGATATAGATATTCAATATCGGGTAGTTGTGGAATCTTTGGAAATGTGTGTGTAACGGTTATCAGCTCGGAAATTCAAAAATATACATCAATTTCTTCTCGATGACAACTTTTCACTATCAAAATCAAAATCGTCGTATCTGCGAATTGTCGCAACTCGAGGGGGTCGTAACTCGGGGGACGCCTGTATGAACAAAGAAAAATAAAATGTATTTATTTTTTATGCCACGATATCCACTTGATCTAGGCACTCGGCATGATTCCAATATTTAGCCATTCGATTCGAAGCATTCTGTTCCATTCGACAACCGTTTGAGTACCGTGATGTTGTAAATGATTTATGTGAAGAAAAAAATCTATTTGTTTTAAATAGTAAGTGAAATTCAAATAATTAGTCAATCTCGTGATACAATCGTCAACTCGTACCACTCAATAACATCGGCATGGGTAAAAGCCTCGAATGGATCGTGCCCCCATACGCTGGGATGATTATCCTGCTATGGGCATTTAAGTTACTAATAGTCAAGCCTATTAGTGGTACAGGAAGGCTGACAGTTTGGCTTCTAAGCTCTGGGTCGGTACTTTTGCACCCCAGGTTCACGTTCCGTTCTTTTTGAAAAATGAACTAGTTCCGTTCCGTTCCTTTTTTTAACGAAATTCCCAACGCTAATTCGATGTGTCAAAATTAATCAAATTAGCTCAAAGTACTGTCAAAGGGGCCCTTCACGATTCTAGTCAGTTTTTGTATGGAGTTTGACCGTTGGATGCTGAAATCATGTAAACACTCCATACAAAACCACATACAAAACTAGCCTACAATTTTCAGTCAAGATTATTCTAGCCTCAAAGCTTGCATTAGACTCGAGTATCTGATCGAAAAATGGCAAAACAAGGTGATGTTTACATTTATCCCAAGGTGCATTAAAGAGATCTGGTGATGGAATTCAGAATCAAAGTGTATGTAGTCCAGGTGGTCTCATAGCATGTTTTTTTATAACCAAATTTGAATATCACGTTCTGACAGGATATGACAGGATGATTTTGTTAAAACAAGCTTTCTGGAGGCTTGACGAATACACAAACCACTCTTAAAATCTTCATTCAGAAGCAGAAGTGATAAAAATCAGCCTTCTAAATTAATACACCCACCTGTATATTATACCCACTTAGATAGCTGCTCGAAAACTGCTATATAATGCAAACAGGTGACAGGTTGAAATTTCAGCCTATGAACTTAAAACGGAAAGGATCCCAAATTTAGAAAATAGCGTATAGCGAAATGGCGTATATCGAGTATGGCGAATATCGGGGAATACCTGTACACAGATCTCTCAGTCCAACAAACAACAGCAGGATGTGGTATCCATTCCTCAACAGACAACTGTGAAATAAAGCTCCCAGACAACACCACCATATTTTCTGCAGAATACCATATTTTCTCATTCAGCAAATCGAACAAATAACACCAGCCATCACCTACTGCTGGATCCCAGGACACGTAGGGATCAAAGGGAATGAAAAAGCTGATGATTTAGCTAAAAACGGTAGACTAAAACCATCAGAATCACTAGGCACCCTTTCCAAAAGCGACGCAATAAAATGGTGCAGAACCAAAATTAATCGACTGGGTCTGGGCAGCAAGAAATAGATTCCTAAAAACAATTAAAACCACCACAGATCCATTCATAGATTATCAAAATAGCTCTCACCAACAAAAATTAAGTCGATATACTCGCCTCACTCACGAGCATATGCTGGACAAAACACCACCCCCAAACTGTCAATATTATGGAGTCATCGTTGACGTTAAGAAACAAGTTCGGCAGCGATCACAAAACAGGGTCAAGCGAGGTCAAGACTGATCAGCTGACGAAGAATAGGCACCATCGAGAAAGTTAGTTGCGAATTATCTACGAGAGAAAACAGACAATTTTTAAGCTGTGCGGCGAAAACTTATAATACGCGAGCGCCAGTTCTAAGAAGGTCCAAAACGCTACTCAAATAAACAAATTGTTACCAGGCGTAACAACCCTCACGAAAGGCAGCTCGCAAAGTCGTAAATTTATATTGTATTAAGTAACTACAAAAATGAAATGTTACATGTGATTTAGTAGTTGTTTAGTAGTGGCATTTTTATGTCGGATCCTCATATTTTCTCTCATCATCTGACTTTTAGGCATTTTGCACAGTTTCTTAAGTCATATATCGGAATACCACTTTCTTCACCTCATTGTTGAGGGTACTCTTTAGCTATGCTTCTGTAAAAAAATACTCGAATCTTAAAATTACTCGAATAATTATGCAAAAGTGTAAAAAAGTTGTGAATTGTTGAAGTCCACTAAAATCCATAGTGAATATAACGATGGACGGACTAGGCGGACCCCTGGGTCCCTGTCGATTTGCGGGTCCCGTGGATTGTTTGTCCAGTATGTACAACAGGAGGCACAGTACGGCCGTCTATGAGAAAGTAAGGCCCCGTGACTGATGAAAAATAAATCTACGACCCTTCGAGCTGCATTCCTACCATACCATAGCAGAAGAAAATATGCGTTTGATTTTTAACAATTCCTTCTCATTTTTCGCAAAAAAAAAATGTTCGAGAAGATCTTTTGCCAGAAAATCTCAATGAGACGGAGATGGGGAATGTTGGGGGGAGGTGATAGGGCGAAAATGGGGAAGCGGTTCGCTGACTAGGTTTTCAAGATTTAGCAGCTTCATAGCTTTGAGTTGTGGCGTCGTTGTTTGCCGCTGCGAAACCAGTGGACGTGATTTCCGAATCCTGTCACGTATGTTGGGGAAAGCGGGGCAAAATGGGCATGAAAGCAGTTTAATGATAATTCTTTTGCCACAAAACACAATTATTTTTACATATTTATATGGGTCCACCATTTATCTATGGATTAAAGTTGCAACTTAGCTTAAAAATAACGTAAACATAAGAAAACAGTGTAAAATAAAAGTTGATGTTTCACGAGATGCTATTTTCAAACGTGAGGGAAATGGGAAAAAGTGACTGACCAAGCATTAGTTGCTAAAACGTCAAAAAACATGTATTGGTCCGACCAACTGTTTGAGCATTACCTTTGATTATGACAGGTGAGTAAGTGACGCTCATTGGGTAAGTGCACCAATTATGGCTATATTATATCATGAAGACTTACTCCAGTAAAAATGAGTATTGACAAAAATTTCAAAAATGTATATGTTTTTTTGAAGCCCAAAATGTGTAGAAAACGAGAGATGTTTTTATTTTGGCTTATGGCTATAGTGTTCCTAGCAATTTTCTAAAACTATACCCATTGTGGCTGTACATCAACACTTGAGGATATTAACACAACAAAATCATTTTGTGACATTTTTTAACTCCAATCAAATAATAATAGGTTCACTGTACCAAAATAAGTATGAAAGTACCATCAAATAATCAAATAAAAAAAATAGTCTCAAATCTTCGTTTTCTATAACTGGTTGTATTGGTAGTCTCGTTGAAATACAGGGTTTCAAATCATATAATGGACTACTTGATCCACTCGGTGGAATGTTTGAAATACTTAAGGGATGATTACAACATTGCTATGGAGGTTTGCTAGCATAAGGGAATATTTCAAACACATGTGTGTAATCACCCCAAACACACAAATCTTTAACCGGTGCTTTAAAAACAATCTTAGTTTAATTTCTACAACACTATAACCGAGCGCTCCTTAGCTGGATACAAATCTCCATAGCTTTTTACATACTTCTCCTGAACGTTTGAAATATTCCCCTATATCAGCGGTCGCCAAACTATTGAGACAAAGGGCCAACTTTAGTAAATGGTCGAGTGTCGCGGATCAGGCGAATGTGTTTTTTTTTTAATTATCGCGCTTAAATTATTACATTTTAATCTTTTAGAAACATTTTAGTTATTATTGTTGTTTTTTCTGTAATTATATCATCCAAGTATGGTTCAAAATTAATGATACCTACTTTAAAAACTAATTATAATTTTTAATCATTTGAGAATAGGCAATAGATGGCCAAAAATGTGATCAGTCAAAACATAACAAAAAGGGATCAATATCGCTTCCTGAAGACCCCATCCTCCCACGCCACAAAAAATATTTAAGATATTCCGGGGATGATACAAAAGTCCGAACGGCTGAAAAAATATCGAAATAAAAATAGATTCAGTAATTATAATAATTCTTTATGGATAAGTCATGCCATGTCAGATCAATTGTTATCTGATTCCTTATGAAAAAGCACTTTGATTTGAAGAAGCAACCCAACTGATTTGTATCAAATTAAGAAAAACTAATAAAACAAAATAGCCCTAGCCCGCAAACTGACCTGGTCTAGCCCGCAAACTGGTACAACATCCATCACATGTGTTCCATCGAATTTTTCTGGACTAAGATGATGCATGGGAGCCGGTCTCATGGTACAGTCGTCAACTTGTACGACTTAACAACATGCCCGTCATGGGTTCAAGCCCCAAATAGACCGTGCCGCCATACGTAGGACTGACTATCCTGCTATGGGGGGAAATCAATAAGTCACTGAAAGCCAACCCCACAAGTGGGTTGGCAGGCCTTGACCGGCATCGGTTGTTGAGCCAAACAAGAAGAAGAAGAAGAAGAAGATGATGCAAAAGCTCTACTTTAACAATTTTGTCACGAAAACTTAGGATGTCTATAGACATGTCTTCGTCCATAATGGCAAAATTTCCGGATAACTGATAAAAGACAACTCCAAAAGTCTTAGATTTATTTGTCCAAGGAAGCTTAAATAATTACCTTTCAAATGATGTACATGTTAAGAAATGATCTCTCCTAGTTTTTTTCTACAGTTATGTCTCCTAGTTACGGGTATATTGATCACGAGTTCGAACATACCGAACGATCCGTCATTCCATAGTACTTTAATTAAAGTTGAAAGAGTACGATGGAGTAAAATGATATTCTAAAAGATATTCAGTAATTTTTATAGGAATAGTTTCTTCCCATCTTTCAAAATCAGTCAAAACCTTTCGCGGGCCGGATTGAATGTTGCGGCGGGCCGGACTTTGCCGACCGTTGCCATATATACTTGCAAATCTTTATTGCAACGTTGCAAACATCCCCTAAATATTTGAAACATTTCAAATATTTGAAGCATTCAAGTATTCCATTATATGATTGCAAACCACGTAATCGCACAATTGATGGAGTAATCCTTCTAAAATTTTACTTTCTTATTTTACTGAAAACACCGTGTTATCAGTAGAATAAGAAAGAATCAGTAGAATAGGACACACTTAATATCTCCTGACAATTCTTCATATCACCTGGATGCAGCGGCGCACTACGCAAACTAAGGGGCCCGGCGATCTGGAGGACCCCACTCACAAGTAAAAGTGATACTCAATACCTTCTCTGGTTGAGAATATTTGATACAACCCCCTCGACGCTACAACAAGATCTACATCCGTGTGACCGCTTAGAGCCTCAACTCAACTTAATCCGCCACTGCCTGGAAGTTAAATGGAATCCAGCTACAGTTTATGCACGAGACGCAAAGAAGCGCAACACGGGGTGGTCTGGTCTGGTGGTGGTTCCAGCCAAGACTTAATCTAACTATCGATCAGGGAAGAACAAGAGCGCACTTGGCAATAGGATGTCACCAGAGGCGTTCAGATTACACTTTTTTCGTATGAAAGTCATTCAAGATTGCGTTGCTTGATGAACCTGATTCGATTCCATAAATGATGCTCAAAACACCTTTAACGCTTTACAATGCAAAAATAACAACAAGAAACCCAATTTGTTCAATTGTAAACTACGCACTTCGACCAATACGACAGTTGTAAACAACGCGTTCATGGTATACTACGATATTTGGTACACTGATGGTTGTTGAATCAATTAGGCACATTTTTGATGAAATGATGGTAAATTTTGATGTGAAGTCCTTAGATAATTAATCATTTTATACTATTTTGCAACAAGAATAAACATTTTACAATGATTCATCGCTTTCTCGTCTCGGCCGCTGTTCAAAATTGCTGGGTTACCGAAGATAGTATCAGAATTGCCCTTAATAGACTGTAGGAAGATTTGGCAAAAAAACATTCTCCAACAAAACTTATGGTCCACACAGCGAAGTATAATATACCTAATAATACATAAAAAAAACTCCCTCATCAAAAACTACTCCACAAAATGGGGCGCGTCTCATCGTTCAACTGTCTATACTGCAACGAAAATGAAACACTAAAACATACATTCTCTAGCTGTAGAAAGGTTGCCTCAGTGTGAAGTTATATGTAGCAATGTGTTGGTAGCATAGGTCCACATGATCCTCTGTCGTCTCATTTCACTTCCAAAAGCTGCGTCTAGTTTCTCAAAGTTGCAGAGTCTTTCACGGCCTTAGTACGAAAAAGTGTCGTAAAATTCTTAAACTACTAAAGCCAACTACATCGTCCACATTGCTGGTGACAACACTACTGCAATTGATGAGGAAATTCTTAAATATTCGCTTCGTTGTTAATGTTTATTTAATGAATAGTAAATAAGGTTGTAATTTATTGTCCGTAGCTAAGTCTCGCCGAAGTAAAGAATTTAAAAATGCAGCTATGGTTATTAAAAATCTCTAATTTCCAGCAGTACTATTTAAAAAAAATTGTATTGTTTTACTGCTTGTATAATGAATACCGGGAACACAGGTTTATAGCTTGTATATTTCATACAACTTAAAAATTATTCATATAACATCAAAGTCACATTTGACTAAAACTGATAACTACTTTACAATGTCGAATTGGATATGAAAACCCTGTAAATTAATATCCATTTTTTCCAAACGAAAGATAAATATTTTGAATATGTGTTTAAAAGAACTTCAAAAAGTCTTCCAAATTGTTCTTTAGTTCATCATTTCCACTTTTTATTATATTTACCGGTTCACATAAGGCTTGAACCCATGACTGATATGTTTTTGAGACGAGCGAGTTGAAGACTACCATGGGACCTCCTACCACGTGACCTCTAGATAGTTAATGAAATACCGCTAAATAAGCAGTGCATACAAGCACTAAAATTCTTAAACTACTAAAGCCAACTACATCGTCCACATTGCTGGTGACAACACTACTGCAATTGATGAGGAAATTCTTAAATATTCGCTTCGTTGTTAATGTTTATTTAATGAATAGTAAATAAGGTTGTAATTTATTGTCCGTAGCTAAGTCTCGCCGAAGTAAAGAATTTAAAAAATGCAGCTATGGTTATTAAAAATCTCTAATTTCCAGCAGTACTATTTAAAAAAAATTGTATTGTTTTACTGCTTGTATAATGAATACCGGGAACACAGGTTTATAGCTTGTATATTTCATACAACTTAAAAATTATTCATATAACATCAAAGTCACATTTGACTAAAACTGATAACTACTTTACAATGTCGAATTGGATATGAAAACCCTGTAAATTAATATCCATTTTTTCCAAACGAAAGATAAATATTTTGAATATGTGTTTAAAAGAACTTCAAAAAGTCTTCCAAATTGTTCTTTAGTTCATCATTTCCACTTTTTATTATATTTACCGGTTCACATAAGGCTTGAACCCATGACTGATATGTTTTTGAGACGAGCGAGTTGAAGACTACCATGGGACCTCCTACCACGTGACCTCTAGATAGTTAATGAAATACCGCTAAATAAGCAGTGCATACAAGCACTCCACTTCCATTAACAGTCAACTAGCTGCCGAAACTGAAGTTGCTGACAGCGTAATATAACGATCTTTTTTTTGTATTGCATGCTGTCTGCTCGGTAGCAATTGCCTCAAGATCGTTATACTTATGGCCACTTACGCCGCCACTTCATGTCATCGCTTACCACATTCCGGCAGTCCCTACTTCTATCTCACCCGTTCCCTGGCCTAGCTTGTCAGCAAACAAAAAAAAAGGAAAATTTCAAAATTCTCTAGTACTGGCAAACACACAACACCACCGTCGTCGTAGCCGTCGTAGAGGAGTGGATAAACTCTTGTACAGTATGGACTACAGCCGGGCTCCCATTGGGTAACATCCATCACCGGGGGAATGATAACAGCACGCACACCAAGAGCGAATTCCACGCCACGAGTCACAACAAACTTCATTCTGGACCACTCTGCGCAAGCATCTGCGGGGTTTGCCGCGGGGTCACATTAGCCTAATGGGACCATGTCGTCGCGGTACGGTGCCATGCGTCGTCGCACGTTTGTCAACTGCACTCAATTACACCCTTTTATTTTAAAGTTTTTTTTGTTGTTGTCGTTGTTTGTTGTCTCCTGTTTTCTCGGATGCTAAGTGGAAAAATATGTCCCAACAACAAGCGCGAGTTTGAAGCGTACAGTTTTTCGTTAACCATTTTATAGACTTCCGATGTGTGTACCGAAACCCTCGGAGTCACCGGATTTCCGACATCGGTTTTGGTACTCACACCGGAAGCTAATCCCGTTTCCCACCGCATATGCTGGCTGTTATTTTTGTTATACGTAGTCTTTCTCTCTTTCTGACTGCTCTTTGACTTAGGAATTACTGTGCTTTCGAGGAAATTGTTACCAGGCTGGCACGGCCCTTCAGTTTTGCTTCCTTGAGCAGTGGTCCCGTTTATTAGTCCTGCGGGAAATCAGACAACGAATTTTAAAAATTAATTTCGATGACTTTCGTTGGTAACCATAATGTTCTCTGTGTGGAATGCGATGAGGGATGCTGCGAGGAAATCCCAATATGTGACGGCAGGCAGGATGCCTGATGCGTAACGTCACGTGTGCGGTGTGGGATTCGTTTCGTGGGATTAGCTTTTGGCCACTTTTAGGAAGATAAATGGTTCAAAGAGGCTGCCACCGTACCAGTGAGAGGAACCTATTTTTGAATGTTATAATATTAAACTAAAATTTGTGCTAAACGATACCTAATGTTAAGAAAAACTGGCTTGAATGTAATTTACTGTAATGTAAATTTACTGTAAAAATGTATGTATGTAAAAAATGTACAGAAATCATGGACATTGCGGGAATAACTAACTTTTTGCGAAATTCTAGTACCTCAAGTACTCCCCTACCAACCCAACTTTAGCGACTACAGTGTCACAACTTCATCGTTCGGCTTCGTTGGCGCAGAAAATTGTATTACCCCGATGGGTTGCTTTTCTCGCTCTCGAACTTCGAGGCTGAACGGCTCGTTATCCTGCTTTTTTGATGTCTCATTTATATCAGGGAGAAGCCTGTGCGTAATCCCCGGACCAAAACCCAAAATCCACCTGATCCGACTCTCGAATTGTATTAGGTTCAGGAACTGGGAGGTGGGATGGTAACAAATGACTTTACCGTTCACTGCACACGGCGCGCCGTTTGCTCAGAGGGGTGAATTCACTCCTCAGCATCTCGAGGAGGAATGAATAAAACCGACCTTTCCGTCCAAAACAAGTGCAATAGAGTAATGCAAACCTAAAGACTTACAGTGTTAAAATATTGCAAAATAATTCCGAGCGCTACAAACACCGCACGTGCCACTAGGGGGCTGTAACTGGAGAGTTCCGTTCCGTTGTTGATGGCGCTAACTCAAGTGAACCGTTAAAAGTCAAATGAAAATTACATTTCCCATATGATGGCACTTCTTTCATGCTGGTTGGTGAAACTTTCGCTCAAACCGCTTTTCAAGGCGGGGGAAAATCAGAAAGGGATGAAAATCCAAGCTCCCTAGAGTCATCGTAGAGCACCATGCGAATGTTTTGGGGTGCCCTCTGTAATTTGAAAGGGTTAATAAGTGCCGCTGGTGTGAGGCCCCTATTGCAGGTACTGATCCATAAATCTTTGCCGTGGCGTGCTGCAGTTGGGATGTATTTTGTCTGCTCTTTTTCTCCCAGAGACGCTCACATAAGAGTTATCGTTTGTCAAAACAGACGGGTTAATTGACAACGCCGCGTGAAGTGGATTTGCGTGAAGTTGAGATACAATAATTACCCCGTGTACCAAAAGGTTAAGAGCGTTCGTCACTTAGCCGGTGGCTTCTGTACCGGAAGTGTTCACGCTTTTTCGTGCAGTTAAAGTGATTGTCATTAGCAGTGCCGCGGGAATTATTATATTTTACATGCAGTACGGCAAAATGTGAAACAAAAAAAAATGTTTACAACAAAAAAATCAAGATCCGGCGACAGCCTTGATTTTTGATCAATTCTTCAAATTAGTTGACTGTTTACATTTTTATAACGACATCATTCGGTATTGTTTTTAACATAACCTTACCATCCCCGTACGAGGCATTCTAGCGTTTTCCAGAGTGATCCGGACTTTTAGGCTGGGTTCAAATTAATATGCGAATAATTAACTTAGCCAATGGTCTCATCACATTGAGGTATGACCAGAGGCGGGATTGATTTGTTTCATCATTACATGAGCCCGATAGAGCTTTTTGCTGGATACAATATGAAGTGACACACATACTTCTTCGTGTCAAAGAAATCGCCCGTAACGATTGACCGGTAGGTTCCCGTGATGGAGCTTTAGAGGCAGGAATAAACAAATATAAGAGACAAGGAAAGAGGCATAAAAAACAACAACCATTTGGGATATTAACGGAACGGCTGCAAACGTTGTTCTTTTTTCTTAGTTTTTCCTTCCTATCTTGCTTTTTCTCAGGGTTTGTGAGAAGCCGACTGCTGCGGTTCCCTGTGCACCCAGCCGTTTGTTCAGGAAAAGTAGATATTCAAGGTGGATCTCAAGTAGAGATGTCACGAATACTGGAACCGTTTTGGAAGCATGTCGTACAGCTGCTTCGGCAATGGTGGTCGTAGCGGTTATGATGTAAGAGATCCTACGATTTGCTCGAATCGCAAAAGAGTAAAACCGTCCATACGTTTGTTCGGATCTCGAGAAGATCTTCTGGTGGAAGAGTTGTTTAGCGCCTGGTAAGATACTCGCTGCCATGCAGTAACCGTATCGAGTTTCCGTGGGCCAATCATCGTGCAGCGTGTCGAAACGTCAACGAACCGAAAGAAAGTGATGACAACCGCTGGTTGGCGCTGGCAGTGGTGATGGCGAGGAAAGGGAGGCACACCAAAAACCCGACGTAGAATGTGTGCATGGTAATAAAAATGCATCCACGCACAGTTTGTGGTCTGCATTAATTAAGCAAAATCCGAGACCTACTACCGCCTTCAATGGGACATTGGTATCTCTCGTAGTAATGTAGGTATCTCCATCTCTCCGTCGCACTGGGATCAACTGAATGATTGTTGCAACAGGACGGCAGCAACGGCTCTGCTTTCTAGATACCACATCTCGGAGACCAGTTTGCAATCAGCCTTCAATGAGTGTGTTCAACGTTCAACTTCAAGTTCCAGGTTAGGATAAGCTCCGAATGGTTGGAACCGAATATAAGAGACATCTGTGATGGCGAGGGAACCGATTCTTCAAAAGCATACATAAAGGGTGTATACGCTATTGAATTCAGTTAATTACACATTATGGCACCATAAATGTTCCCAGTATGACCAGAATTTCTTTCAGATATATATGAAAAATACATTATTTTCGTTCGCGATGTTCGATTCCCATCCGTACCGTAAGGACTGTGTTGTACTAACAATTCGTGGAAGCTTATTAAGGTCGGCATGACTGCGTATATCGTAACGCCAAAAAGAATAACAAGATGTATTTGGATACCTCTATAACACTTTGAGTGCCATGGCTATCATATATGATAGCCAGGGATAACTTGACTTGAAATCTTAATATCTTGTAACACATAGGGCGTATTATTATGATTTTTTTCAAACAGTTCAAAAATGTTAAATAACTTTGTAATGTATACGATTTTAGCAAATTTTTATTTATTTCCTTTTTATAGAATAATTCATTGATGCCCATAAACGATCAAACATCGAGAATATAAATGCAAATTAACAATTCCTTCAATCAATATAATGCAGCCACATATATTTTAGTTATAATGTGAGTTCTCAAATTGTCTAATATACAGCAGATATTAGTTCAAATATAATGTAAATGTCAACATACGTTGTTTACATGATCGCTTTTCAATGAAATGAACTGTTTTTTTCCCGATTTAATGATCAAAACAATGAAAATATAACACTAAATCAGCCAAAATTGTATTAAAATTAATTATTTTTGCCATCCTTTAGTTTGTTTATATTCAATTACACTCTGTCACTAATCACTTCTCATAAAAATGTAAACAAAAAGTGTTTGGCTCCCAGAGAAACATAATAATGGTCTGGTACTAACGTGATAAGCGATTAAAATCTCTATAACTGTGCATCGCCTAAAAAATCTCATAAATCCGTTGGAGTTAGATAGAAGCGGCCGAAATAACTGGGGGATGATCGATTGAAAGCTTATTGGGGCCTCTTATACGTGCTAGTGAAAAAGTTTAGAGAACCTTCTATAAGACAGACCTTCAGGCTCCAAGCCGATCTTAGTTTACCCGTCCCAAACGCTTATTTGCCTTAAAAAGCAAATAAAAAACAGCTCAGATCACACGGATCGGAAGCAACGTGTCTATGGTGCAAACTGTATACGCCCTCTTGGGCTGGCTACCATTTATGAACGTCGACGAGGTGGTGGCAAACAAAAAAAGTAAATAACAATAAAAATCACCAGTCCTGCTCCAAAAGGGAAGAACACACCGCGTAAGACACACGTTCACGGTAGAGGCCAGTTCAGATCGGGGCGGTTCCACGCACATAAATCAATATTAACGATACACCTTAAACCGTTTTCGAGACAGTGGGGAGACCTCGAGGATGTTCCGGTGGTCCCGTGCAGGGCGAAGAGTGGAGCATTACACATGTGCAAAATTTATATGAGAACGGGCAGCTTGTCCCTAATTAGTATGTTAATTGTCAATTTATTTCTAACAGGAAAATTGATTACCAACCAGATAGAGAGGCTGCTTCACAAGGCTACTCTCTATTTCTTTCTTTCTCTCTTTCTTACTTTCTCTCTTTTTCTTTTTCTTCCTCTTTCTCTCTCTCTCTCTCTCTCTCTCTCTCTCTCTTCATATGAATAGCTAGTTCCTTCTTCTTAGGGACATAGAAAGGGCATGCAAAACGGTGAGTAATAACTAAAATAATCACCCCTGCCCACTTTGCTTCATTGTCCACCGTGCTAATTTGTGCATATTCGCTGTCCTGCTAGCGCCAGGCTTAATCGCGCCAGACCAAGTCATATAAGTTTTGGAGAGCTTGGGCAAGCTGCAAGGAATTCCGTTATTTTGTTGTCCATAATTCATTCCTGCTCACCCTGTGCAAGTATGTTGTGTATGATGTAGTGTGTGCACGGGAGAGTCAGAATCTTTTGCATATTCTTAATTTCTGACGCAGCTTTTTGAGGTCCGTGGCTGGAGAGGAATGGCAGAAAAGCCTGTTATTTCGAGCAGCGAGCTCAACCATAATGACCAAAATAGAAAAAAACTTTTGTAGGAAGTATAGAATAATTTAGTAAATGACGTGACATTAGAAAATTTCAAATATATTAAAATAATAATTTCTATAATCATATATAAATCATAGATAATGTAGAAATTTGAATATGTCTCTAAAACAGGCATCTCCAAACATCGGCCCGCGTGCCGCGTGCGACTCTCGAGTGCCTGTAATGCGGCCCACGATGACTTTATTATTTGGATCATTGATTTTATTTAAAGACCTAAATCAAACTTTGATAATTGAAAGCATTAAAAATAAGATGAAATTAGATAATTTTCTCATCGAAACGATTTTAAAAAGATCACTCTATAGCTAAATTGTCTTTAAAATGACCCTCAACATTTTTTTTGTGAAGCAATAAGGCTCACGATCTGAAAAGTTTGGAGACCCCTGCTCTAGAGCATGTAAACTACCAGTATAAATCTTCTAGAACTTTGAAGGCTAATAAATTTATATTTCTTAACCCTGTTGAAATATTCACCACATTCAGCGCTGCAAACTACACCGTAACATTATAGGCGCTTTAAATTCAAATTTCTCCCAATACTTGATCCCACCGAAAGCATAGACAGACTAATCTTTCCTCTTCCACGTCCTATTTGCAGCTCGCACAATTTTGCAACAGAACTACAGGGTTTTCCCTACTTCAAGCCCTTCGTTCGTTTCCCAGGAGCATCGATGCGTCCTAAAAATCAGTTGCTTAAATACACAAACCGTTCCGGCAAACCAAACATCTCGTCCTTCAAGCTGCAGTTTGGTCAACGTAGCGCCCAAAAAGAAGCAAAGCAGAAAACGCAAATTGATGAAAAGAAGGGAACAGCATAATAGCACAGCTACAGTAACAGTAATAGAAACAATAAAGTATTAATGGCAAACCAAAACCGCGTGCCTGCACACAACCTGAAGATAGTACAGTGTGCAAACACAAAGCCGCAGCGTCGCCGCGCTTGTGCAAGGGGTGACCGCGGGGCATGAACCAACCATCCAACATCCACAATAACAGCGGCTCTGATGTGCGTCCTTTTTTGTGCTGCTATCTGTCCACGTTCCCGCAAAAGCGCGTCTGCAGGTTTCACGAAAATGGAAAAATTGATAGGACCACCCCTTTAATGAAGCCCTAATTATAGAGTGCGTCCGGAGCTTGTAGCACCCACGTTGGCACCGTTGCGCTGAAATGCATCGCCCATGGTGGTAATAGAAGAGGGCGAAAGGATGGCGTAGAGTGGCGTGGATGCTGAGTAGCACATCCTCCTGATTTTATGCAGCCGTTGTCTGTCGGAGCCTTGTTAGACGTTTATTTTGCTTGTCTTAAGCTTTTTTGTTATTCTTGTAAATTGAGTGTCTCTTTCTTGCACCCGCGTGTTTGGCAATGCCCCTTTTCTTGTACTAGGGTTTGGATTACGGGATCGATTCAGCACTTGGCACCTTGTGCACTGAGCTCACTTGGTTTTACTGTCAGTACTTTGGCCTTGGTAAAGAGGTGTTACGATCCATACTGAGCAATTCAGCAAGGATTCCATAAGGTCAACGTGGTGAAAGATTCCGGGTCAATTTCGCAAACACCCCGTTTAATTACGGCTACGACCTTTCCGCTTCGGTATCGTGAAATAATGAGACAGAAAGAGAGAGAGAGGAAAAGAGAAAGAAAGAGAGAGATATATATATATAGAGAGAGAGAGAGAGAAAAGAGAGCGGGAGATAGAAGGAGGGGATCCTCTGGATCTTCTCTTCCACACCGTTAGCTTTCAGGTGGCAATGTGCTCATAAATCTTCAAACACGGCAGCTCCGGATCGTGGCCGCCGATGGCGCAGATGGCGCGTGATTTGCCATGGGAAGGACCAGAATGGGGACGATGTTTCGCCAGACACCCCCTTTAGGACCAACCACGTCGTTTTATTCAGGGCTATAGTTTAGGCAGTGTTGCACTGATACATGATTTATCGGTCCCAGCAAAATTCGGATCTTGGATCCTGGTCACGGCACCAACTCTGTTACTCTCTAAGAATCTCCTCTATATTTTCGCTTTGGCTGTTTTTCTGCCATTGGACGGCAAGAATGGGATGATGGTTATTGTCTTATTATATCCCCCTCTTCATTTCTCTTAACCTCATTGCGCAATTACCACACGTTGCTGGTAATGTGTGTAGGCGCTGATAAACAAAGTATTCAGCTAATATGACGAACATCGTTTTCCTAAAAATAAAAAAAAGACAAGAATTTTCATTTTCCCGCACTAAGACCTCCGGCCGTGCTGGGCGATAAGAGTTACGAGCTTTTGTTAGACATGCCCTATCCCCATCCCTCGATGACAGCCGAGCACACTTGCTGCTGCTGGAACGAGCGATGATGATCGCACGAAAAAATAGGGGTAGGCGAGAGCGCAAAATTTAATTTCGATATTTATTGACCACATCTCATGGACGTGAAAAAGTGGAGATCCAGATAAAATCGATGCGGGATCGGGTAGGACCTGGACGGAGTGTGGTTACTCTGGTTCTCACATGAATATTTATACTTTTTGCCTTTTGGAGAGTTGCAGAACTGGGTGGCAATTTCAAAGATTTTGGTGGGTAGGGGGAGGAAAGGTTAGTTGAAGGGGGTTTGAGAATGTTCGCTAAGCGAACGTTGCAAGAAAACTCACTACCCATCATTTATCATGGCTCATTTATCATTTATCGGCTGGCTAAAAAGGGTACACACTCGTCGCCAGTGTAATTTGTACCTAATACAAGGACTTACGAATTATTTTTTAAGAAATGTGTTGATATCGTGAACTTAATACTTTGATCATCATACTATATCTTAGTGTAGCAAGTTTGCTATAAAGGTCCTATTAAAATACACTATTTAAAGTATAGCTGCATGTAAATGATGTTAATCATTTAAGAAAACCAAATCACACCATTCTTCTTCTTGTTATTAGGCACAACAACGGTTGTCGGACAAGGCCTACCTGTACCACTAGTGAGCTTGGCTTTCAGTGACTTATTGATTACACATAGCAGAATAGTCAGTGTTACGTATGGGGGGACAGTATATTCGGGGCATTAACCCATTACGGGCATGTTGTTAAGTCGTACGAGTTGACGACTATACCACTAGACCGACCAAAAAAAGCACAACATTGCAACACATTGATTATAACGCACTCAATAAATCAGAGCACACCATAGCAACACTCCCGGAAGAGTAAACACCCAAAAGTACAGCATAGACACATATCAACAACCTTTAATTAGAACAAAAACAAAACCAAATGTACGAAACCCATCATTTTTAGTATAATTAAAACCATCTCCGTGAATGACAGGTCAGATTAATTCGGACTAGAATATGACTATGTCCTTCTTGCAATAAAACGACTTTTCATTCAAAGAGTTTAGTTGTGTCCTGCTACCCAAGTTAGATCGTCGATACTCGAACGATTCCAATGAGAGAAATCCCAGGGTTTGAATTATAGCCTGAAAGTACTTATCGACATACACCGTTATCGAACCCAAATAAGCAATGTAAAGCTGCTTTTGAACATTGTTCAACTATAAGTAAACATTTGACGTCTAACTGAAATACTGATCTCAACTAAACATTTGCTTTCCTCATTTTCAATTTTTTATTATCGTTTGATTATATTACCCGGGTTTGCTTCTGCTATGACCATTTTGTAGAAATTAAAATTTTTAGTGCTTTATTTTATTTGATATTGCACTAATTTAATAGTCAATTATTAGTTTTGATGTTCAGGTCTCGCTAAACCTTATCCAGCCATCGAGCTTGCTGTGCACGCCTGCGCCTCGTGAAAAACATGGGCACGGTGTCGAACACCTTCTTGGTGGGGCATCAGTCCGGTACGCTCATCATATATGTCCGTTTCCGGATTTCGCTGCTGTTTTTGTCCGAAGTAACGACCGTCCCATGATAGCAGAACTCCTTTACTACCTTGAGATTGTCACCGTCATCTAATACACTGCTTCCCAGACGTTTTGAGTCTCCAACAAGCGAAGCAGGACTTCGTTTTCGTTACATTGATTTTCAATTCAATTTTTGCTGCTTCGCGTTTGAGTCGGGTGTACGCCTCACACACCCTTGTTGTTGTCCTGGCGAGGATGTCGATGTCATCCACCAAGCCAAGAAATTGGAGAGACCGGTAGAGGATCGTGGCACGAATGTCGTGGTCTAGCCCCACGTTTAGAATGACAGCTTCCAGGGCGATGTTGAAGAGCAGACAGGAGAGTCCGTCTCCTTACCTCAGACCCCTGTGAAATTCAAACGATTGCGATATTGCACGGGGGTTACATTAATACTAAAACATAAATAAAAAAAGTAAAGTAAAACAAAAAATATAAATGTTTTGTTTTCTGTCCATTTTGTTTTTAAGATTAAAATAGTTCTTATGATTAAGTCGTTATTACGAGAAATAAAAAAAGTTCATAATTAAAAAATATGAAGCCCAATTAAAACTCCACAACAGACGGTAATTAACATATTACAGTAGTTTTCGAAATTTTTGCAGCTTTTCTGCCAATGTAGGGTGCATGTAGGATTTCATTCCCCACTCTCAAGTTCATGAGTGGGAGAGAGCATGACAATCCATGGTATTTGGCTAAATTTTTAACCAAAATTCCCTACCAAAAATTAAAAATATTTTTGTGGGGCGGGGATTCCCCACCGGTTGAAAACCGCTGAAATAGTACATCCAGAGAACCATTAGATTTTTTATTCCTTCACATCTTTGTTGGAACAAAGCAACAAATCGATTGGTTTCATTTTTAATTCCTTTCATGAACAGTATTCCACACGTTTAAAACCAAAACGGATACAAAAAAATCTCGAATTAATTTAGAGGGCAAATATGCGGTCGCCTTCGAGATAAATCATGAAAATCTCAACGTGCTGCCGCAAAACTTTCATAAATTCAGGTCATAATGAATATTGTCCGCTATCTTGGATGTGCAGGGTGGCATCGTAACAGTTATTTGTTATAAAATTTCAACCAGATTTTATTTATCCTTGGAATCGATATTTACAACATCTTCAAGCAGTTTAATTTATTTGTACAGTTTGTCCCCAAGATATGCTATGCTAGATATCGTCAATCCAACCCTGGTGATTCATTTTGATATCGTTAGACTGCTACTTGACGGCTGGTATATCACAAAGACATGCTCCAAAAATATGATCATTTTGCTCGTTCAAAGCTATCTCCATAATAATCAATCATATGTCCAAAAAATAATACATTGGCCAGCATGCGTTTTCAACTGCATACAAGATCCGACTAGCCTACTGCTATCTGAATCCATAGTAATTGTGTTGAGAGCTGGACTAAAAACTGGCGTTGTTTATTTCGAAAAAATAGTAAATAAGACAATCCGTCAAAATTTACGCACGTATTTGACAAGCTGTGTCAAATAACACAATAAAGGCAAGAAGAAACACAATGTGTCAAGAAACACTCTCGAGTAAGTGCATCAATTCTACGTTGCCACCCTGTACACACACTCTAGTTAGCGAACACCTACTTCCAAGTAGTTAACACTAGAGGGCACTGTGGTAAGCAAAAAACAACGTTCCATTCTTTCGTTGCCATGCTACCGCCACACTGACTATTTAATCGATAGTGTCGGCGTTTAGCGATGACTGACGCAGTTTTCAAGCAATAGTCGTAGTGAAAACACAGCTCCCTACAATCGGATGGTTGGTAAAGGCAAGAAAAAGAAGGGAGCCAAGGATTCGTCCGGCGGGGGCGCTACTGGGACCGGTCCAGCAGGCAGTGGTGGCGGATGTGGACCTAGTGCACCAGCAAAGGACAAACCAGAGGCGGAAGAGGGCGACGAAGAGGATGGTGAGGCAAAACCGAAAAAGGGCAAGGGCAAGAAGGGAAAAGGCAAGGGCAGCAAGTCGTCAAAGTTCCAGGGTGACATATTCAACGAGGCGGCCATGGAGAACGCGTACTATATCTGTCACAACATCCAGGATGTACTTAAGTCGCGTGGGTTCGCCTGGCCCGAGGGTCAAAAGAAGAAGAAGAAGGGCAAAAAGTAAAAGAGGAGGCTGATGTTGCCCAAGCACGGATAGAGATCGTTAACAGAAGGCGTTTGATCCAATTTAAAGGATTATTATTTTTGGAAGGAAATCTCCCGTGTTCAGAAGTGTGTAAATAAAGCTAAATGATCAGCAGCGTGTGTTTAGCTACTTTTCTTAAGTGTGTTGTTTTTGTGTGTTTAGATACTTTTCTAGGTAACTATTCGTAAAAATTATCGGGTCTGTTTGTGCAAAAGTTACTTGAGATGGGAGCTATAACTCGGAAGAGTGGTAATCTCGAGCCTCAAGCTCTCGGTTATCTTCGTTCCGGCATCAATCAACCCGTGGAAGTGCCCTTCGGCCATTTGCAGGGAATCCGAGCCCCATACATCGTTTTGTATGTCATCAATCAGCTTCTGCAATCCCGTGGAATGTCGCTTCAAAAAAATCCACTGCCGCCCGCAGTGCATACCCGTATCAATCAAATCCCTGGAGCATTTCCCTGAAAAGAGCGCCCGGTTTTCGAGTATCCACCGTTTTTCCCTAGCAATTTTTCAGCTTTGAGTATAGAGGTAATTCGAACCATGGTGAGATCTCGTGATCAGCTGGATGTCACTCCAGTGCTCCCTAATAGTCGAAATGATTCCCAGCACAAGTTTTTTGCTTTTTTAATCTGTAAAATAAGGCGTCGGTAAGCCGTATTCGAGCTATCACGCTCCAGCGTCCGTTTACGAGAGGCAGCAGGTTTGATTGACTGACTCAGCGCTCCGGATTCGACAAAGGTCTAAAACAAACACATCACCCCAGGATCCCAACGAAAACTGCTGGAATCACTGGTGTATCGGGTCGTATAAGCTCGGTCAAGCAGGATGGAAGCGAAATGGGCATTTAAATTCGAATCCTCTCCTCCTGTTTTCCCCTGTTTTTGATTTTTATGGTATGTCGCCACGTGCCCTTCTTTGCTCCACGTTACTTATCCCTGAATTCAACAGACGACACACACAACAGACGATCCCCCTCCCCCAGAATACTCATATACCTTATGGCAGGCTCTAGTCTGCCCTGCCGGTCTGCCCAGTGCGATGGAATTACCTTTGGATCACGCTGCACAGCATGCAAATTGATGATTAGTAAAATAAAAATGGAATAAGAAAAAGGAGAACGCAAAACGAAAAGCAGTAGGTGGTAACTAAATGAAATCGGTGAAGATGATGCGAAATATGGTGTGTGGAGCCCGTGTGATCGACTCTGTAGTCGAGTTTTCATGCACATGCTTCTCTTCACCTAGTACGACTATTTTAAACGCCCGAACAATGCACGCATATTGGCAAATCAGTGGCTCATCTGTTATCACAAGCAGAACCCTTAACTTACATATCATTTGCAATGTTAGTGGCAAAATGAAAGTTTTCGAGCTCCAAAAACGCTACCGAACGCGTTGGCAGTGTGAACGCGCATAACCTCAACCCTTGTTCGCGTTTCACTGAAAGGTTATGTTATTGGTTTGTGTTTTTGTTTTTGTTTTTTCTTATTTCTGTATCTCGCTGCCGAGAACCGAGCTCACCAGGTCATGCTCTACATCAAATAGTAGTCGTAAAAGAAGCCTTTAATGGACACGCATATTATCCAATCATGGAGCCTGACTGACTTGATTTCGAAGTGATATGATCATCAATCATTGCCAACCGAGAGTACGCGCAGTGGTATTTCCCTAAGCCCGTGGCGAGTAAATGAAGCAACCAACCAAACACCAAGAAGTCACAAAAACATACAGTCATGGAAGCAAACGTGTTCAGCAATATGCGCAGCCTCCATTTAACTTGATGCAAATCGAGTTGACGTGGGAGTCATATTAGACGGTGTTTATCCTCGTCGCTTATTCCGGAGCACATCCACATAAGGGTTGAGAAGATAAGCGATTAAGACTCTGTTGCGTTGTGATGATCCTTTCATCTTTCCCATACAGTTTTTGATAGCAGTAGCGGCGGCAGCTGAAGCTACTGGTCGAACGCGATACAAACATCGTTCAATACGAGTGGCCAGATTGGATTGTCGGCTATCATTAGGGTGTTTTGCAAGGGTTTTCGAGATGTGATAATAAATTACGCTACTAACGGCTGTCCTGATTACAATCGAACTGAACACTTGCAATTAAATTTAATTAAGAAAAGGCAATGACCGGTAACAACGGGAAGCTATGAGGAAGGAATGATGATTGCCAAAGTCTTATGGCAATTTGTTGATGAGTGTCCAGTGTCTTGTAATTAGGAGGGCGCTTGGACGAGACCCCGATTTTTAATAAATTACTTCGGCATAAGGCATTCAGTGGTGGTTACTATCGGCGCTACCAAACGTCTTTTTCATACCCAGAGTCCCGGATGATGTTGGTAGGAATGCTGACGTTGATAAAAAAGTCATCGGTTTCTAGGAAATTGAGATTAACATCTGTGCATGCCATTCGTTCGCATTCCAAACCATAGGCATAGGTTTTCGAATGCCAACGGCTGCTGTTATAACCTATTTTTGATTTAATCGAACTTGGGCGGAAGCTTCACAAGGTGACAATAGTGATCCCTTTCCATGTTCATCTATGCAGCTGAAAAACACGTACTGCAACAGCGAACGCTTTCTCGGCCATCTCACAGCATCGCTCGCTGCAGCAAATCCCTTGGTGGCTGCAAGACTGCCAGAGCAGAAAGTTCTACGCATCGAGGCAGCTCCACGCGGGGCTGTATAATTACACCCTAATTTTTCAATCATCTCCTCTTCATCGTCCCATAAATTATCTCCCGAAGAGGCTCGCTCGCTCGGGACGAGACGGCTCCGGGATCTTGAGCGTGCCCGTATCGCGCTCGTCCAGCACTTTTTGCATGCGCCTGTTGCGTTCCAATCTAGAGGAATTCTGTTCTGTTCTTGTATTCAAATTTGCTGGACCATCACATTTGTGCGACATGGAGTCGGACAAGAGGCATGAAGACATGTATATGCATGCTAAGGAAGGCAGCAGCACCACCGTTTATCCCGTGTTTCTCCAACAAATCGACCGGACGACTCAGCAGTCTCTCTCTCTCTCTCTCTCTCTCTCTCTCTCTCTCTCTCTCTCTATCTCTCTCTCTATCTCTCGCTCTATCGCTCTCTTTCTCTTTCTTTCTTTCTCCCACTCTCTCTCTCTCTCTCTCTCTCTCTCTCTCACACACACACACTCACACACATACTCTCTCGGTGCATATTTTTGTTAGTTTTCGCCGTGTGCCTTGCGATATTAAGAAGATACATTTGAAGATGCACGGCATCAGCAACGAATTCGCATGTGTAGTTTGGTAAGGTGTCTTGTTCTTAGGCGTTGTCTTAAATCGATGAACTACTCCGCTTCGCACAACGTGTTGTCTGTTGGTTTTGTTGACGTTAAGGCCCGCAAGCGCAGATGATGGCTCGGCGCGCACCATAGGCATTGATCCATGGCATCTAGTTTGTGTGCTCTGCAGCATATTCGCATCCCCTGCATATGCTGCCGTGCTACTCGACCTGTTCTCGTGCCTCGCCTTCGAGTCCTCGGCTCGAAGTGCCGAATGGCACGGTAAGGAAAAATTAACATACATTTTTTCCTCGGCCACCGGTACACACCAGCGACGGCGTGTTTCGATCCTCATCTAACAATCAACACTAATCCATTCCCGAATAACAGAGAAAACGAGGGAAATACACTAAGAGAGAGAGAGAGAGAGAGAGAGAGAGAGAGAGAGAGAGAGAGAGAGAGAGAAAGAGAGAGAGAGAGAGAGAGAAATAGAGAGAAAGAGAAAGAGTGAGCAAAAGAATTGCTATGTTTATTTTCCGTTCATTCTGGGGCTCATGTTTTATTCGCTTGTCTTTTTGTTGTTTTTTAGTTGATTATTATGCTATATAGTAATTAAAATTAAAACTGATTTTTAAGGCGGATGAATCTTGTTAAACCTGTCTTTAAGTTCCATACACGCCTCCAGAGGAGCCCGTGTTTACCTCGTTTACTGCCCTTTTGCACCCCTTGTTTTTTTTTTTGTTTGGTCTTCCTTCGGTGCCCAATAATTCCTGACACGATATCCCATTGGGGGAAGCGAAAGGCCTTTCAGGATTATGTATTTTTTGGTTCCTTCATGATATGCTGCTCTCTCCGCTTATCTCGGCCTTATCGCCCGGGACCCGTTGATCTTCCTCTTGGACCAGCACCCGCGTACCAGCACGGGTCACATGCCAGAAACAAAATGAAACGAAAACAAAAAAACCCCAAAGCACACACACAGCAGGGGCAAGACTATCAGATTGAAGATCTCGAGAACCTGAAATACGATACCACCACGTGAGATGAGTCTGATTGTCGCCGTCTTCGGCTGTTCCTCTTGGGCTAGTTTGTGTTGCTGTTGTTGTTGTATTTTGCTGAAACAAACGGGAAAAAACGCATCGCCAAGTTGTCCATCCAATGAACATTGCACTGTGAACTTGGTGGTGTGTTTTTGGGGTTTTTAATATTGGATAAGATATCTGATTTCCTCCTGCTTGTTTTCGCAATTTCGTTGGGTTTAGCTCGCTTTGTTGTTCGATGAACAACATTCCTTCGGAAATACCACGAACTATGACGCAGTGCACCGTTAAAATATTGTTTGCATGTATCTTTGTCCATTTTAATCTCTGCGCCAAGTTCTCTAACACTAGGCTAATGTTGTACTTCTTGTAGCATTTCGAAGCCATTCCGTCCACCATTACTGGCAGCTGTACGTTTTGTACCATGGTTGACAATGGCCTCGTTGGCAGTTTCTTACCAGTCAAAGAATTGTCCATTAACATTTCGCGTGCCACTCACTGCGTATGAAGCAGCAACATGTGTCAGGCCAGAGGTCGCTTCACGCAATCCAAATCTCTGACTTTGTTTTTCGTCTACGAATTCCGGTTTGAAGGACCAAACGCTACGCACCTCCGCGTGTTTTGTACGGGCTTGGATGGGGTGTAGTTTGCTGCACACGGTTTGGCTTGCATCGGTATTCCATTTATGTGCACGGCAGACGAGATTTATGCGCGTCGGCTTACCACAAAGCGCAAATGCAACGGCGCAGCAGCACACCCTTTAACATGACAGCGAGCGACAGCAGAATGCGTTGCATTGAAACGAACGATCAAGAAAGAGGGAGAGTGCATCTTACTGAATGATTGGTACTCGGAGGTGGAATTACAGGCTACAACAAATCGGCCAATGTATTTACTCGATCAAAATCGAACTGACGCTTGAAATCAATATTTAAAACAAAAGTGTGGTTTAACGGAGAAATACGGAGGAAAAGATTTCAATCGAAAAAGGAAGAAAAAAAGTGGTTCGAGGAGAGATAAAAGACTTTCATCGCTTCTAGGAGCCACAACTTTAGAATGATCAAAAATGAGAAAAAATGCTTTCAACATGACAAAGTACGATCGGCAGGAAAACAATATATTTTGTGCGGCAATTGATGTCTTTGATCTGAAGTATTTTTTGCGTGGAAATCGCGTTTATACAAATACGAATCTCGTTTCCTTTAAAGAGGTGCAACGCACAGACCGGGTTTTTTCTGTTGTACTACATTTCTGTGTATTGATCATAAACTTATTCGTGTGTGTATATTTATTGTGGTTCTTTTAATAAACAACTTTTTTTTTAAATGTTTTCAACTTAAAGATAGCTTCGTCATCTCAATCATCTGCAGAGGTATGAGGTATGCATCATCATCATCACCTTTAGTTGTAACAGAAAAATAAGATGTTTTATTAAATTTATCTTTGGTAAGTGGGGCAATCGTCGATTTGCACAACTTCACAACATATCCGTGGCGGGCCTATGCTTCGTATGGCCCCTGCCCCGTAGCAAAGACTGATCAGCTGCTTGGAACTTAGTAAGTCTCGAAAGCTTCAAGAGTATAGGTCGTTAAGCCAAAAAGAAGAATGAAAATTATCTTATATCAGTCAACGAGTTGCTCTCTGTAACTAGATAACTTATCATTTTATTTTTCTTCTTTCGTCACCTTTTCAGCACAGTGTAACTGTGTTCCATGATGTTTCAAATGCAAATGGTCCTACAAATAATCATACTGAAAAAAATGAACAACGAGGAAATAAACAAAATCCTGAAAAAACTGGAAACGGAACAGATAAAGAGAGGCCACGAAGAAAGCAATAAGTTATCGGTGTACTTAAGTCGCTTTAGATGAAAATGAAATGGAAAAATATTTCTGTTTGGTTAAATCTTCCTTCTGGGCTCCCCCCTGTCCAATTCATTGTTTATATTGTTTTTTTTGCTATGCCATCGGCATTTTTCTGCTGTTCCACAATTGGTGTTTTAAAACAATCTGTACAGCCTGTTTTTTGTCGTTCTCTGTGTTTTTACTGTTATGTCCAGGTTTAGCCAGAAATCAAAATAAAAGATGGAAAGAAAGAAAGAAAGAAAGAGAGAGATAGAAAGAGAGAAATAGGGAGAGAGAGAGAGAGAAAGAGAGAGAGAGAGAGAGAGAGAGAGAGAGAGAGAGAGAGAGAGAGAGTCTGCTGAAAATATGATCGAAGGAATCAAATAATTCCAACAGGGAGATTTATATTATCGCAATATTTTAAACCTTATTAAGCGATTTAAATACGTAAATATGTGCGGCATGAACGCCAAAAAAGCAAGCATCGCTTGGCGCCGTGCTTTCAAAAAAAAAAGCTCTCGCCACGCCAAATGCATCACATGCGCGCTGGCGAACATGAACATTACCGTGGGGAGTATAAAACAGCAAAATGAGCAAAACATGCAACGGCGTGCACTTTAAAAGCGGCAGCGGATGGTGGCGGAAAGTGTTTGTTTTAAACCCCCCTTTTTCACTTTTCTGCCGCCTTCGTTGTTTCTGGTTTTCATCTATTGGTGCGTTTGTCCAATCCGGAAATCAAGCTGGAGTGCGCGCCTGCGCGGCCAGAAATTGATCATAAGCATAAATCATTCACTCAAAACCTGCCGGTGGATGGAATCGGAATCGAAAAATCGATTCCGTTGTCTTTTTGTCGGCGCACGATTTAGCTTGCCGGGAGCTATATTTTTTAATTGTTTTTTTTTGCTTTTACACTTCAAACAAAGCAGAAAGGGTAGTTCCCAGCAAAAGACAGGAAGTGCGGGTTTCGTTTACTTCAAAATCTTTAAATTGTGGGGTAAAAAAGAACATGCATAGTTTTGATCATGCGCAGTGATCAGGATTTTTCTCGTTTTATATACCGCCAACAACAAAGTTGCTTTCAATTGAAGTTTTTGAATAATTTATGTTAAGGAAGAATATAAACCACAAACATTACGCTAAGCTAACATTTATTCTATTAAATAGTCTAGTAAATAAGCCAATAAGCCAACACAGGCTAGTAAAGCCTTCAAAACTTCCGACAAAGACAAAGCAACACAGCAATTAATGTTTTTTTATTGTTTTTGTTCGTGTCTGCTTTTAAGCTCAAACTCCTTCACTATTAAAAGGGCTCATATTTTCATAATTTAACTGCACTTGCCAGACTTGCGAGATTATTTCAGCGACCTTTAGCTAGGACTTTCTGAATGCATGCACGTAGCTTTCGCTTTCATCGTACCGAGTGCCACGGCAGTCTGTTTCACGTTAGGGAGTTGTTGTTTAGCTGCAGTGCTAGGAAATATGAAATCTAATTAAAAAAAAAAGTTTTAATGGGTTTCCCACAATCCCATCCAAAATTTAAAATACCCCGGTACCCACTTAAGAAACAGTGGAACCCTTCATATTGAGTTCCCCACAGAACGAGCAAAACTAAATGCGTTTTTGTTTCTTACTCTCTCTTAACGAGTAAAAACTCGCATGACGAGCAATATTATTCATATTCAGGAAACATGTTTTGGGAGCTAATCTGAAATCTAGATCACGATCGGTAAACATTCAGCATTACTTTAATTTTGATTAGCGCCAAGGTAAATATATTTAAGAATCGATTAATGTAAAACTGTTTCCAAGAGGAAAAGTGCCGAATAATTATGCACTTGTGGTGCATTCACGAATGGTTTTTGCGATTCAATACTACGATTTGATCAACGCATGATCTATTAATGACTAGTATTATGAAGACATTTTTGGATTTTTTAGCTGCATAGAGGAACCTGGGGCATAATGGTTAGGAGGGGTGAGATAGTCAGCTGCACTATTGGGAAATTAACACGTTTATAATGATTGCTAATGATTGAAAAACATCAAATACAATGTTTAAAGCCTACCAAGAACGTTTCATAACTTTAGATTTCAAAATAAGTGAATAAACTAGCAAATACAATGATTGCTCAATACGATATAATTTTCGTCGTCTCAAAAATAAGCTTTCGTAAAAATTTAACATACAGCGCCTACCACAACTATATGGACAGTCGTTTTTCGCGATTTGCGGAAAATCCATAAGTAAAATAGGTAAAAACAGTGAATGTATGAGTTGTACAGAATACTATTTCACATCATTATTTCACAACAAATTTTTTTTTCGCCTGTAATGATTGTTTTGAAAATGCAAACCAAAGTATGAAAAAAGAATCTAAATATTTGCTGTTGTTAAATAAATAGTTAAAGAATGTAATCCTAGTCTGATATTTTTTTCCTCACACCAACCACTTCACCATCGATGTTCTCTTAGACCGCTACAAAGGCGCCCGTAAATGTTTTGGAGGAATATATACACTAATATTCTAAATTTCAATCTCTACTCTCACAATTCTACCAAGATGCAAGAGCTTAAACCAAAGCCTGAAGTCCAATGTTGTGGTCCATTTGACCCAAGGACTGTGTAGGAACGAGGTCCAGTATTGCAAAACGATTTGACAAGTAGCCAAAAGTTCGTTACAGGCAGTTTGACATCTACGAGCCCTTTTCGATTCAAATTTTATTTATAATTAAAATGATGAATCGGTCTGGTCATTGCCAGAAAAATGTAAATTAGTTCATACATTTTATAGGAAGAGTATGTATGCCTGTAGTAACAGTAAATGTGTGAGGCAATGATGAATTTTCAAGGGCTTTCTGCTGTCAAATGGGATTCAAGATGGCCAATACAATTTGTCGATTGCCGTCAAAATAACATTAAAAAAGGGTTTAACCAATAAGATACAGACGAAAATCCTTAACAGTTCCATTGTGCCCCGCTTTCCCTATATGCCCTTTCTATCAGCACATTTTCCAACCTGTATTCAATAATTTCACTTTTCATACAAAGATTTTTTTCATACAAAGACGAGATTTTTTTTAGCAATACAGCCTTCTTGGACCATTCCTCCTGAATAAAAAAAACGAAATTTTCACTAGAGTGAGTCACTAGAAAAGATTAAACTCGTTATATAGGGTTCCACTGTATTTTCAGAATCGTTTGCTTTGCGTGCAAAAGCAAGGGACGGAATTGATGCAAGAATGGATTCATGAATTATGATGTAGTTAAACCCTACCTTGAAAAATGTGTGAAAATTTGAGCATTCTTGCTAAACAAACCCCAGAGCAGCTTGACATCAGCTTTGAAACTGCACTTAAGCACCTTCAACAAACAACCAGCCGGCTTTACTAGTTAATATCATGTTTGTTTACATAAACCCATTAAAAAGAGGTAGCTATACCTCGTGCTTGAGATCACACCACACCTTTACTGACCCGGGTTCTCTGCTAGTTCGAAAAAGCACAACTTAGGACACACAAAACATGCATCTCTTCGCCTGTATGCAATTATTCACGGTACAACGCTGTAACGAGCGTGGTGCAAACAAAGCCCAAAACAAAAGGGGGAAAGGCTTGGCGTGTCATGCCTTGCACGGCCACGGCAAGAGCGTGGACACACACACACACACACACACACACACACACACACACACACACACACACACACACACACACACACACACACACACAAATATCAAAACGTGACTGTCGTTCGTAAAATACTTTGCATGAAATTGAAATTGAAATACGTCCATCGCGTGCTACATTAAATTCACATTTAGTTATTGTTACGTTTTACCTTTGGATGGGCGGATACCACGTTGTAGTGTTTTTAGGTCTCGTGTTTTTTTCTTTGCAGCTCGATGATAACTCTATGAACGTTTTACGTTTAACGTAGACGCTCTCTATACAGAGTTGTTTCTTTTGCAAGATTGTCTAGTTTTGTTGCTAAGAAGTTGTTGGCTAAGTCAATGATAACAAAGCCCTATTCAAACGAATATATGCTTATTGAATATATCCAAACATTTCTCCCGATGAAATGAAATGAACATTTCCTTATGTCGTTGCAAACTTATCGACGACTTTAGAAACGAGAATAATTGGACCAATATCTACTACACATATCAACAACAGCCCGATTGTTTTCAAATAAACTATTCGCACCAGAACCAAGCCTTGCAGAGCATTTGTTTCACTTCTTCGTTGTATACTAGCAGGGTTACAACATTCCCCTAGCTGCTCTATCTTGCCACATTGTACCCCAAATACCATCGCGGGGTCAGACTGCACTGACTTAATTTATTTTCCCATCCAAAATCCTTGTTTCCACCCTCCCTAGCCCTCGTTCTCTCTCTCTCTCTCTCTCTCTCTCTCTTTCTCTCTCTTTCTCTCTCTTTCTATTTCTCTCTCTCTCTCTCTTTTCAAAGCTGTCTGCAAGACGCAGAAAAGAAGTACACACATTCGTAAGCAGTGGATGGAACGGTGGAGTGAACCCAAAAATGCATCCGGTCAAGAATTATGACCATGGCGATAAGATTCATCGCATCCTGCGCCGTCGAACTCTTCTTCAAACAAACAAAGCCACCATCCGCACATACACTTACCCCCGAATATGGAACCGCATAAAAGGAATGTTCTTCGCACAATCTTGAAAAGGCGAAGTTTCGATTTCAACGACAACTGACCAGTAAAAGAGTCCCGCGGACCGCTCAGCTCAGATCGTACTGTCGGCGCATACGAAAAATACACACACACAGAGTTGGTTATGTCCGACTGATCCACACGCGGCGATGTAGATACTGGGGGAAAAGCCTTCCAGGGAATCGGTCCAGGTTCGTCGGGACGGGTAACATGTTTTCGCTGCTGTTTTCTCTCGTATTGTTCTTACAAGTGAACCAGCGTCCATGTTTTCCGGGTACGCATGTTATCTAATATTCGTTCCCCAAACGGACTTCGTTGGGGCTGGGTGTTTCCGTTCTTTCCCAGGTCCCGAAGAGAGACCCTCGTTCGCTCGCTCGCGCCTGAACTGTCGCAATTCTTTTGACAGAGATAAATTATCAATTACGGATGAAAAATGTCCACAGGTGACAGGTCCCAGGCCTTTTTTCGTTGAAAGTTTAGTGCGATCGGACATTGTGAGGTAAGTGCAGGGTGTTTGCGAATAGGGGTGGAAGTAATAGTGCTTTGTGTGGCGGATCTGTTGGTCCTTGGATCAAATATCAGCGACGGTGCCATTTCGAGGGCTCACTTGCCGATTTCAATCGACGTCTTCGGACCCTCTGAACCCGACTGTCAGCCGAGAGGATCGCAAACAATGGCACGTGAAGTGTTTGGAATAAGATGGGGAAGTGATGGAGAACTGGAGGATGGCAAACATTTCGTTTTAAAGATTTTAATGCGCTTTCCTTTCCCCCGGATGTTTTTTTTTTCGAATCCTTTGACTTTAAAGATTTTTTGCCTCTGAATATTCTAAGCAGCTTTTCGGAACATTAAAAAATATTGTCTTTCTCTGTTTCCGTAGCAGTTTAGAAAAAATATATATACGCAAACATATACAGCAAATGTATCCTTTTGTTGCCTCACCGCATCCTTCTTGGGCACATTCCCGTACCGCCTGCGGGCTAAGGATTGAGTTACGGTCTAAATGAGAACATAAAGTGCCATAACAAGCGATAACATGCAAACAATAAAACTGTACAAAAGCACCCCGCCGCGCTGTTGTTGTGTTCGTACCAGTGGTGTGGTGAGCACTTCTAACAGCGGAGAATCGGCTGGAACCAAACGGTAGTAAGGAACACGCCCAGAGAGATTGTTGGTCCGCCACCCGTTAGATACAGAAAAAGGCAGAGAGCAACTAGCAGCAGCAATACTTGAGCATGAGATGAGATGTAGCCGTATTTGCAGAGCAGGCCGATTGAAGGTACGACGCGGCAGTAGTTTATGATCCCTAACGCGACGAGAGGCGTATTGTTGGAATGAATTTGTTTTGACAGTCGAAGTAGAGCAAAGAAATTTGAGAAAACGGTACATGCTATAGCATATGATGCGCAGGTATCTTCAGACGCATATCATTTCCGTAGGGAACTGCTCGATTCCTTAAAACAATGTGAACGTTGTGTTCTAATATCCTGAGAAACTGCTTTAATTAATTCAACAAACAAAATATATTTTACCTTCAGAAAAAAAAAACCTGCGGTGCATGCGACTCGTCAAGTGTCACAACAGTTTAGCTAATGATGATTGCCTAATTATGCACCACCAAGCTGAGATTTGCTACGCGAACTCTCAATAACTTGTAGGCAAATTTTCAGCTCAAACTATGTACATCTCAAAATATTTTGTGTACATATTGTGTTACTGCCGCAGGATTTATTTTTCACCTCCCTCTCATTTTGGCCTCAGGCTAACTATATACTCGCGAGCAGGTGGGAGTTCTTTCCAACCATCTCTTCCTATCTCAGTTCCTTTTCGCTTTTATCCTATTTATCTCCCCCATCTATCCATCCAACCAAATCGCTACTGTCAATCTCGCAATCCGCGTTGACGAGAAGCTGTCAAGCAGACTTCATACACACGGTTTTAGTAAGCAAAAAACAATAGTAAGGCAGTAATGTTCAGTAACCGAAATTCTGACAGCACCATGAACTATGACGGTAATGACGCCGTGCCGTTTCTATAGCATTTAACTCTTCTTGCACGGAGGAAGTTGCGTCTAGTGGATAGTGTTGAATCTGAACATATGAATGGTACTCTCCGCCTGTAACTCGCACGAAATTCTGCACACTCTTGTCCCTGGAATCCCCGGAACGAGAAATTGGATCTGTTCTTGAGTTCACCCTCTTACTAAACACGACTGCCAAGCAACGTACTCGATTTAGATTCCCCCTGTAACGGTCTAGTTCTGCTTGATCTAAATTTGATTATGTTGAATTAGGATGCGTTGGGTGGAAGTGCATTAAAGAAATGAAAATAATTGTACCGTGTCGCATTGGGTCGAAGGGTGGTAGAGTACAATGGATTATTGCTGTAAATGTTTGTAGCGTCTGACTACAGAGTGTGCCTTTGGATGATTTCTTTATCTTGAACTAAAAAGTACCATGCTATGTTTTGGTTTTATGATAAATTCATTTCGATTTATACCATCGGTATTGTAATATGTACTTTATTAGAGGAACCAACTTGCCGGTAAATCGAATCCCAATCGATTAGAGTGCATCATGGAAAAAGAGCAATCATTCCCATTTGTCGTACTCTTTCCTATTCTGCGATGTTCATCGCAACAGATAGAATCTCAATTTTATTTTTTCCCGAGCATTGGAAACATCCATTAGATTGTAAGTGCATCTCATCACACCATCCACCAGTTGTCCTGATCGACCCTTTATGCCGGGGTCGGGTTCACCAAAGCCGAGGGGAGGATGAACATTATTTCACCCACTTTCGAGCACATTTGCTATTGTTGTTACATCTCCCGCCGCGTTGCCCGGATGAGGATTGCGTGGTGAGGAGTAATTTGGCTATGATTTATGGTCACTTGATGCTTGAAGTGTTCAATTTCCCTTTCCCTCTCGACCCTCGTTTTTCTTCTAGCCTGTTGGTGGTTTGGAAAAATAGCAGCTTTTCCGACGGACGAATTTTCTCACCCGCTAAGCCGGTGGTGCGTGTCCAATCTGTGTAAGTAAGGAAAAATTAGAGGTAGTCTACCATCATCAGCACTAGGAAAGATGATACCGGTGCCAGTCGATTTTTATCGTAACGGCATAGCATAATTCAGACAGTTGGTAGGATTTCAACAAATAGGTAGCGGCCAAGAGTTTTTGAATCGGATCAAAATTAATGAGGTTTGAACTTTCACATCTGTAGAGAAGTTTAACTCGAACAATCCTACGTATTTAGTTTTCTAAATCAGGGGTCTACAAACTTTTAAGTTCGCGGGCTGCATTGCTTCACAATCAACCTTTTGACGCTACCTTTAGAATGAGTGGAAGTTCAAATCTCGTTTTAATAAGAAAATAGTATTGAAAAATATCAAATTTCTGCAGCTTTCTTTTATTGAATCTTGATTTTCATCTTCAGAAATAAAACAAAATCAGATAGAAAATAAAGCTATTTAATTTAACCTTAACCCAGTCCTTGCGGGCAGCATTGAAGGCTCTTGAGGGCCGCATTCTAAATCATGATTTTGGCGAAATCCAATATTAAGAGAACACATTTGCAAGCGATTTTAAGTTTCATCTAGCATTCATTCAACTGGAATTTTCGGTTTTTTTCTGCCAGAGAGACGTTTCACACATCTACACATAGTCCTAATCTGGTGCACGTGTTGGAGTGTAAATAGAACTATCAAATTAGTATGTTCCCACTATTTTCCGAACTTTAGGAACTGCTCACTAAACGTAACCTTTCATGTCGTCCTCTGCTGCCCGCTCTCGCTGAGTGGCTTCGTTGTGACCAACAACAACTCCGACGCATCATTTCCCAGCAGTCGATGAGGGCGAGAGTCAGCAGCCCTGATTACAATCCAGTGGTTTTCAAGCTTTTTGTAGCTGTTCCCCCATGCAGGGTATATGTGTCATTCCATTCCCCACTCACAAGTTTCGCAATATTATGTTACGAATTGCTTATTTCAATCCACAACCCTATGCATTTTTTCTTTATGCTCTGGTTTTGCAGAAAAACCATTTTGCAGCTTGATAAGCTTATTCTGCATGCCGCTGGGAGTTTTTTTTTTACAATTTTTAATTTCAACAAATTTCTATGTTCAGATTCAGTTGAATATTGGACCAATGATTGTTTTTGGAACCTTACTTTTTAAGATACGAAGGATCAAGTTATGACCCATTGCATTATAAGAACTTTGGATTGCTATCCCCCCCCCCTCCCATAATTTTCTCCAACTAGGCAGAAATTCCCTCTCCAGTTGAAAACCGCTGCTCTAAACTCCGGACCCCGCATGGAGTTGTTCTTCCAGCACTACGCTGATCATTATCGTCACAGTACGGCTCCAGCTCACCCCACGTCCAAGAAAACCGTTTCGACTTCTCCTTCGATGGTTCTCATTGTTTTACAGCCATTTGCATTAAACGATCGTAAACTACGGTATTTTATTAGATAAGTTTTCGATTTATTTGTTTGCTCATGTTACGGTTGTCGTTCTCGTCCGGGGTTCTCGCTTTCGTGGTCGTACACCCCGAGCCGTGTACCCACGTTTCACGGATATTTGTTGGAAACTTCTGATCGTCGTGCAAGCGTCTGTTTTGCCTTACGCGTGGTTGGCTAGTTGGTTGTCTGGTGCATATTGGTTTCACCCTTCAGCAAGCAGCATCGGGGTGTCTCTCCTGATAACTCGGGTCTCTGGTTGCATCTGGAATTCCAACGGCATTTAGCTACGAGATGGTTAGTAGCCATACATCTATACACATTTTATTAATTGATTTTCATTAAGTCACATCCAGCCGGACTGGATCACAAATGAACGCGTGAAGTCTGCCGACGGGGTCTTGAAAACGCTGGGAGAAGCTCCAAACGCCTTAAGCGCGAGTCTTCCTCTCTCTTCTCACATCCAAACTTGGATGTTTTGTTTTAAGCACCAGCACCAGGGACCAGAAAACTACAACGGAAAGGTGACCGATAAATCTCATACGGCAGCAGATCAGCAGCAGAAAAAAGGTTCCGGACCGGTTTCCTCTGAAAATCTTTCGATTGGAGTTCAGGAAAAAGCATACGCTGAAAACTAGCTCCCATAATGAGCTGAGGCGCGCTTGTCACGCCTTAGAGGCCTCCTGGGCTATTGATATGATAGTTCCCAATTAGGCTGCGGATTTCGATGAGATATCCTAAAGATATTTTTGTCTTTTCCTCGCTTCTATTCCGTCGTGTGGTATATGAACGATCTGTCAAACTGGAGAGTAATGAATGGCCATCGCCCATGCAAACTAAACAATTTTCGGTCGGTATGGTTGTTTTTTTTTCAATTTTTATAGAGATTTTGAGCCTATCATTCGCCTCTTCTCGGGTGGTGTTGCAAATGAGAAAATGAGCTACTTTGCATGTTTATTTGCTTAAAGGTACTTTTTATTTTTTTTTTTTGCTTAATGGTTTAATTAATTTTTAATGGTTTAATAAATTATTTTTTTGCTGATTTGTGGGATTATTTATCAATACCTGAATAGGTGTGCTAATGTTCCGATATCTCTAAGTATCCGACCTCTCGCCTTCGCCCTGGTAGTCACTGAGAGAGTACATCCTTAGGCGTCAACGCAGTTTTATAACTCAATAAATGTCCATTTTAAGAGACACCTATTCTGCCGTCTCCCCATTCCTATCTCCAAATTCGTAGCAATAAAAATTATGAGGCAAGACCGCTCTTGTTACGTCCGGCGACAAGCTGAGCCTTTAAGCCAGTTTATATTTATAGCATTTGCAAGATTCCAGCACACCTTCCAAGGATAGTTTGCATATGTTGTGCCATCCTCTGAGGATAGAATTAATTATTCCACGCAAACCAGCAAACAAAAACACACACGCACACAAACCCGTCAGACATGCTATAAAACGGTGCATCGCATCATTAAAAGGTTAATACTGTTGGCCAATACGAAGAAATAAAATAAACTAAAAATATCCCTATTATATTCCGCAGGATTATCCTACGCGCATTCCGCGAATGTGTGTGTGTGTGGAGATTAATAATGCAGCTGATATATAATTACAAGAAGGTGGTCAATACGCGTACGTTCGGCTCTTTTCTGTGTTGCGCTGAATTTCGAGGAGTTGTTTTGTTTCTTCTCTTGTTTTGTGATAAAAAATCAAATCTACTTAAACGCAGTCCACCGAGATAGCTGCTGCTGTTGATGATGCCATGAACTTTCAAGTTAGACGGAGCGGTGTGAATGAGTGTACGATTGGTAAAACTAGACAAATCGTAAAACCGATAGATAAATCCCCTCTTTGCTACTCCGCCCGCGTGCTCGTTGCACGGCCACCAAAGCCGTAGAAAATAAATCTTCAATGCGAGCAGGACGACGCGCGCCTACGTTCAGCCTACGACTCAGGCGTTTCAAAATTATTGAAAACGTATAGTTCTACCCAAGAAGGAAAGTAAGTTATAGCTGTCAGATGGAACTAAAGGTTCGCTCGTACACGTTGTTTTTGTGTTTCTGTTTGAATGTTTTCTTTTCCATTCTCGCTTATTCACTCTAAAACAAAAACTATTAGGATTTGTTTTTTTTCTCTTTTTTCTGTCACAGAGGCTCCTGAGTGGAAATATTTCTTTTTCATGTTTTATTTTCTACTGCTGCTGCTGCTGTTGCTGCTCAGGTTTTGACTGCTTAGGCTCTATTCTGTCCTTTTGTACGCGTGCGTGAAAACGGAAAACTGTCGTACCCTCGTGCCTGGCTGGGCAGGTTATGAAGATGAAGATAAGGTTCGCTTGTCGTAGATTATTCTTTGCTCGATTTTTCATCTTCCGAAGCCGGCTGCTGCGGCTGCTACGTTGACTACTGCTTGTACACTGGAGTAGGTAGAGACGAGATTCCCTCGTTCTCGCCCTCCTCCTCATCTTCCTCCACCTTCCCCTTCCTCCACACCCTCGTGTGACGGGTCCGGCAGGAAGAGTCATGCTTATCTAAACCTAGGTGAGGCTGGGAAGCATGTTTTTTGGGCTTCCATGTGTAAGATAACTATAAGATAATGATTGAAATCAATCCCGTTCCCCGTCAGATCTGGAAGGCTATTCTCGTGTGCGTGTGTGTGTTTTTTTTTTGTTTTTGGTAAACGAGACGAGTTTGACAAAACGCGGGAATGGTGGCCGTGTTGATAGGTTCGTTATTGTGTCCCATCGTTTATGGATTCGGGATTTTGATACCCGTACTACTCTCGCACACCTGTGAGGTTACACACAACGTCGAGGCAATACCCAAATGTATCTGTTTAGGCCAGGCCATATGGTTTTCACAGTCCAGTGACTCAAGATGACGATGTAATAGAACGGAAGGGAAATAGGGGGGAATGACACGATGCGGTGTTGAAAAGCATCGTGCGCGACCCGGGCGCGACGCTCTAACCAGCTCATGAGATGGATGTAAGACGAGACGAATGCTACGACGAACGAAGAAACGGAGAAGCAGGCAGCAAATAACGCTACCAAGCATAAATAAAATCCAGCGAAATCATTAGCATAATTCCATAATTTAAACTTTTCGTATTTTGTTTACCTTTTATTGTTAGCTTTGAATTGGCCGTTTAAATTAATTTACTTCCCCAACAGTCAATCCTTTAATTGGACCCGTTTATATATTTATATACACACAAACAGCAGAAACACGAAACATTGGAAGCCGTACAATGGGGGCACATTGGCACAGGTAGGCGAGGTTTTTTCGGGATCGGGATATTTCCCCGGTCGTGGATTAACAGCTACGAAACGGACAACTGTCACGGGATGATATAAAATAATCTATAACTTTCGTTAAGTGATCAATTTCCAGGCGAGCGATTCAAGGTTCTCAGAATTGATGTTTCTTGTGGTCGTGATTTGTCTCTAACATCACGTTGGTTCGATGATATTATGCATTATCGCTTTAGCTGGCACATCTGACGCACAAGATCTAACGCGAAATGTCCCATGATGATCTCGCTTCGTTTTATTTCGCGGGACTTAATGCTGGGAGCGCACGAGTTGCACACACATGCATTCCGCGATGTTGTACCGACTGTTGTTCAATGTTGCATATTTATTGTGCAAGAGCTGCTTCTACAGTTCGTCCGTTCGTACATCATTTACTTGTCTACCCTTGAAGGTTTGACCCTCTAGGTAATTCGATCTATGCGCGATGCGAAATCAATCCGATCGTGAAATCTCGCTTAGCCGATAACTGACAGCTTGTTGTAAAATTGTAACCTGATGCGCCGCTTTCCAGAATACTGGGAACCTTGTCGTTCGGCATCTTTTCAAACCGGTACCGGATGCTAGCTCGTCGATCGAAAAATATACTTTAAACTAGCTGCCTAAGCTACCCGTGTCTCTGCCCATCTATAGTGCCTCAGCAGATGCAGAACCACACAAAAAAACCGGAGCATAAAAATGATTGCATTAATCCTCAATTCCGATGGTGGATGATGGGTGGTCGTACCAAAAAAAAAAACATGGAGGACAGATAAGTTAAGCCTTACTTTCGGCATCACCGCCAGCCAGCGCAGTCGATGACGCTGTCGACAACGCCATTAATCAGTGTGTAACCTCGCGGGGTTTTCGGCTTTTCAGCAAACCAAATGCTGTCATACTCGACGCTCCATGCGGCCATCCCGAAAACCGGGATGGAAAAAGCGTCAAAGATGCAGGCTAACGCACAAATCCGCGCACAAAATGAATACCATTGCGCCGTCGGTGACAACCATAGCTGCCGCAAGAGCCGCCGGGCGACGCGTAAGTGCGCGGGAGCGTTAAGCCACTTTGACATCATAATCCTAAGTGGTATTTAAGGTTTCAAATAAAAATCATGATACAAATGTTCTCACATCGTAGATGCAGTCCCGGGGGGCGAGCGGATAGCCGACTCGTGCGCGGGTGCTGCACTCTTATAGCCCTCGGGTGTACGCTGACAAGCGCGATCGGTTTTTAATGCGACCGTCAACAGTGCCCCGCCGTCGTCGTTGACGGCAATTTATTTTCTATTTATTTATCGCCAGAACGGAGCAGCACATCTAGCAGCTCGTTAACGGTAGAATGTGAAATATATGATGCAGGAGAGTGTTGAATACTTGGAGTTTGATGACAAAAACAATGGTTATTACATTGTTGCCGAATGGCCAGCACAGGAAAGTAGAAAATGCATGAGAAACTGAGTTGTATCTGGTTTATTACGGTTTGAAGATGTAGAGAAATGATTCTACAGAATATTACACATGCAAGAGGTTAAAATCTAATACATATACATTCTCTAAATACCTAAACGATGTTCTGAGTCACTGCTAAGATACACAGATAGAAGCATCACTTAATATTGTTACATTCCTAGCCAGTGGCGGATTAACTAGACTTGAGCAATTCGGTTCATTTTCATGAACGTGAACATATCAGTACTTTCATGTAAATGAACTGAACGTGAATTGCGATTGTTTTGTTCATTTCAATTGATGCACCATGACAATTATTTAGTAGACCAGGGCGTCTGGCGTCAAGGAGTTCGTTATTTCGACGGGTGGGACTTTTTATCAACAACTCATTACATTATAATTTACAAAGGAGCGATGAACGTTGATATCATGAACGTAGGTTGTTTGTTCATTTTAATGACCTGAATAAATCGTACTTTTCTGGTATCAGAGAGAGGGGAGTTCTCATTCTTGAAGTCTCATGCTTCCGCTTGGTTTGCGTATTGCTTAATTTGCCCCTATTCCTAGCTATATGTCTTTCAATTTATTCAAAAAATACGGAAGCATGTGTTTTTCTGGAGGTCATAGTAAAGACATCTCCCGGTTTTGTTAACAGGTCATATCAAACACATATGGAGTGAAAATCAAAATTTCATGAAAATAGCATTCAAATTAATATAACCAATTAATTAAAAAAATATCTACTAGAGTTAACTAATGTCCAATGAATATCTCAAATTGCTACAAGATTTTCTAACGTAAGGCTCAGTTTTTTGTTCGAAAATGTATGATCGATGAAAAATACAATATTTCAAGATACTGTACTACAAACGATTAACCGACTAAGTACAAATCGCGATGTGGGGTCGATGTGGGGCTCATGAAAATAATAAGTTCAGCATATATTACACTGGTAGAGTATTTCCGTGAGGATCCAGTGGACGATGGTAGTCTATACCACGCATTCACACACGCCAAGAATTGTAGTTGTCACTTCAATGGAGTAGCACATCCAATTAAATAAATTTTCATCTCCCCTTTCACATTATGAAACAACTTTACATAAAGATGTTCATCGAATGAAATGTGGATGATTTGTGTGGATTCCAAAGAAGCATATTGAAGTTGTTCAACCCCTGAAGGTATTGAAATTTTATTTTGAAAGAATATTGTAATCAATATGTTCAATGTAATATGTTAAGGAAATTCCAACACATTGTACTAAGATACAGTGAATACACAAATAAAAGATTCGGATTGTCCTAATTCATTCCCAAATTCATCACAAATGCAGTCTATGTTTCGACTTATGCATCTCTCTACAGCTATTCTAATCCATAAGCAATCATGATTTTGAAGAGATTTTCCAATCATCTCATAATCTCAAAGATCTTAATCTATATCTTCCCAAGAGATGGGGCGTTAACCATTATCATGATTGGTTGGTTTTATCTTCATAATGTTTGTCTCTCCCCACGGGTGAAATATTATAATAATTCATTATAACAAGATGAATGTCTTGAATGGTTTAAAATCATTGTTATGCATCTCAAGCAGCCCAGCTTCGGATGCTCTTTCTATTCGCAACAGGTGCTCCCAACCACTCGTAGCAGACCTCGAACCTCCGTACATCACACACTTTAATAAATCCTTCGAAATAGATTTTTAATTATTTCACTTAAATCTCTTCCCACTTGGTGAGTGGGGAGTGGCTGCTTTTCTAGTGTATAGCTTACCACACGATGACACCATTTACGTCAAAGTAGACGCCGCTTATCACCGGTCACCCGAAACAGAAAGGTAGCGTGCGATGCGAACACGTTCTAATTCATTGGACTCCTGTCAAGGGTTTTGCTCGTTTCGTTGTTCTTCATTTCCTTTCCGTTACACTGTGTATCTTTTATGCTGTATAATTTGTTTCCTTCTTCGCTGTGGCTGCAGGGCATCAATTTCCTCCGGGTTAGCTCATGTCGTCGGGGCGCCGATATCTATCGCTCATCCCTCTCCTTTTTCTCTTACGACATCATCATGCCGTGCGATCCCTAACAACGCGCGATCGCTTTGCTACCCGTGTACCGCCAAGGGTTTGTGCATCGACCGGCTGTTGTCTCTGGGGCCGGGCGGGGAGTGCGCCAAGAGAAAATAAAAATAATATTTACGATGATTATAAAAAGCATTAGAGGCATAAAATATTAACTTGTAGATTTTTGTTACAATTCTCCCTTGTGTGACTGGTTCGTCCCACGCCATCGACTTGCCGGTGCCGCAGTACCGCCTGTAGTCCATTTGGCCGTAAGATCTATTCTTAGGACTCTTTAAGGGACCACCCGTTTCTCCAGTATTAAAGGGTCCTCGCAGCAACGACCATCCAAAAAACGGTCCCAAGAGTAGTTTTCCCGGAATCGGTTACAAATGGATGGCAAAGCGAAGATTTATGCTTTGTTTGTTGAAATTGATGCAAACATTTGTCGCCTATTTCTCATGTCGCCAGGCCAGGAAAAATTAAGACGGTAGAGAGTCGTCTGGTCTGCTGTTGTATCTCTCCCCCCTTTTTAGTTGTGGTTAAAGTTGTTGCTTTCTCCTTTCCAGCACACAAAATTAAAAAGAAGCCCCAACCAAACGCTGGGGCAAGAGCATCATACATATCTTTTCATGCTCGGTTCGCCCTGTCACAAGTTAGCCGGAAAATGAGATTCATCTCATGCGGTTAATTACTTCATCTCGTTTTTATGTTTCAACGTGTTTCCGTTTTGATATAACGGTATGCAGCGTAAATGGGACCGATGGAACAGACAAAGAAGAGTGCTTTTCGACGGAGTTTTTTATCTTACTTGATCGTGGTGAATTTTGGCAAATCATTTCAAGCAAACCAAAACATATTGTACTAAAAAGTCTACAAATTTGAGTGAATTGTTATAATGGCTAAAATAAATAAACACTACACGCCAACACGGCAATGTATGAATTTATGTATTGTTTGCTTTAGTGTATTCTCCATCCGGAGAAAGTCTTTCGATGTCGCGCCCATTTATCGACAAATGCTCTTCAACCTTTTTAGGATCACTGACCGCTTAGTTTTGTAAATGCTTTTGCTGTGGCCCACATATGTTGAGGGCATGTAGTTTTTAGACTTAGTTCAATATTTTTTGATCAAAAATAATTATTCTTATTCTAGAAATGTCTGTTGAAAATTTAGTCTTCATTTTAGGGAAACAATGCACGATAATCATAAAAAAATTTAAATTTCTGTTAACGCCACTGACCATAGGTTGGAGACCACTGGACTACGTGAAGGAAATGTTGCAAAGCGCTCGACGACAGAAAAAATACCTTATCCTAAAAATCCACGCGTTTTAGCATACAAAAAATAAGAATCAGGAAATGGTACATGCAGTGTGCGTTACGGTATATGTTTCTCGAGTACAACAAGAAGGGCTACAAAGCATTCCTTTGGGACAGCAATCTTCCAATTCCTTCATCTCTGTAAGGAGTTTACGTGTGTGTTTCGTTTTTGGGTTGTGCGTGTTGTGAAGTGAAGCAAAATAAACAATCAGAAAGCAGAGCGTGCTTACAATACGCAACTGGTTCGCCACAGCCAACAGTGCTGCATGCAAACAGATTTTGGAGTTGCCAACTACACGAGTAGTAATTGCACCGTTGCACAACCCTCCAGAATCCCAGAAGCAAATGGAGCAAACGTTTTTCTTTTCCTTTTTTTATTTCTGTTGAGTGTGCTATTTTTTTCTCCCTACGTTTACGAGCATAATTACATTATTTGCTTTCAGCAGGTCTGCGGAAATTGGGTAATTTTGTAAAACTGGCATGCACTTAAACGCACTTATCCCTTTGTTAAAGAAGGACGAGATCATGGTGCAAGACCACCGGTTGCCAATCAGACTATTTTTCTGAGACCACTTTCTTTAACACCGCACCCACCAGGAAGAAAGGGGTTGTGTGTTTTTGGACCAATTGATTGAACGAACCGGGTGAGTCGTTCGAAGCTACCGAAGTTCGTTGTGGTTACACGTTTATGACTAGCAGAGCCTGGGTACCAGCACTAACGAGCAGATGATCGATGTTAGTGTTGGTGTTCGAGTCTGACGAAAGAAATATATGCAAAGCTCAGCACGATCAGATAATTCACTGACATCTGGGGCTCTCAGAGATTTTTCGTCGTGTTTTTCTTTGCTGTTGCAATCCGACCATAACCCGTCATGCGAGATGTGGTGAACTCGTTTAGCCCATAGATTAACCTCTGGATGGCGGGGCACGCCACAAAGCAGCTGTTTTGATAACTTAGCGCCACTGCAATGAAGTTTCGCGTTTTACCATCACGTTATTATAGGGCTTTTAAAGTAGTGTAACATGATCATCGAGAATTTTAACAACCAAAACTGAGCGTTGAAGCAAATAAAATGCTAATGACGAAATGGTTCTCTGGCTTAAGTCACTAGCATAGCATCTGTTCAAGCTGCAACTGGTCAGATCTTGCAATGAAATTGATGATAGAACAAGAAAATCTAACGAAATAGTGGTTTATGAGTGCCTAAGCAAACACATAATTAGCAACATTCTTCAGATACGCCTCTGAGGAATGGACTCTGTTCAAGTCTGACGAAACCCTTTTTGCCGCGTTCGAAAGGAAGATGCTCAGAAGTATTCTTGGTCCCGTATGTGTGGAAAGACAATGCAGGAGCCGATATAACGACGAGATATATGAGATTTACCGCGATTTCACTGTCGCGCAGTGTATTAAGCTCGCTAGACTCCGGTAGGTTGGCCATGTTATACGCATAGAACCGGAAGCGTGGTAGGCCCAAATTGAGGTGGCAGGATGGCGTCCACCATTACACCACCATACAGTCTTAATAAACGGATTGACAGACGAATGCGCGAGACCCCGAGCAGTTTCAGATACTCCTGAAGCAGGTAAAGACCGCAAAGCGTTTGTAGCGCCGGATAAGTAAGTAAATAAGCAAGCAAACAAGAGAGCGATCCAGAGAGCGAGACAGATAGCGATAGAAAGAGATAAAGAGAGAAAGAGGGTGTCTAAGCACTCACCAGATTATGTCTGCATAGTTACAGATATCGTCGGAAGATACCATTGTTCATCAACACTATACAAATCTCAATCACCTAACTGATCGTTTAGAAAGAGGCTTCGACGTGACAAAGTAGAGTGACATACTTTGAAACATACTATTTAAAATATCTTTCTTCTTTGGCACAACAACCGTTGCCAATCAAGGCCTGCCTGTATCACTAGAAGGCTTGGTTTTCATTAACTAACTGATTACACAAAGCAGGATAGTTAGTTCTACGTATGGGGGCACGGTCTATTCGGGGCTTGAGCCCATGACGGCCATGTTGTTAAATCGCACGCGTTGATGACTGCATCATCAGACAGGCCCAAATTTAAAATACCTATTCTATAAAATTTGTCGGTCTTATGGATGGCTCTCTTGGAATTCTTACATACTAAAACGGTAGGACTAAGAATTTTAGTGCAAACTTGGTACATTGAACTCGATAATCCGTGATAATGAAAGATCTCAACTAGGAACCAAAAATGCACAAAAATCTTTCTAACACGTGAAAACCCCTGTAAAAATGGTGTACACTGTCACCATATGGATTTCCAATACTTAAAATCATGCGGAACGTGGTTTGTTTGAGGTCGCCCCATAGTGAAGGGCTCCTTCGATTCGGGGACTTCGTGGATGGATGGTCCAGCATATAACATTGGGTAGAATAATCCCGTGAGGGGCCTTATACTAGAGCCCTATGAACGATATAGGGGCCCATGGAAGATGGGGCCCCGTGATCGAAGAATCAATTCATAAGGTAAAAACTTTGACACACACATACTAGCCAAAGAAACAGGCTAGAGCGTCGTGTCGTACCAAAAAAAGAGAAAATATCTTGCTTTTTCGAGTAATTTCAGAAATAGTGTAACAATTACTCACCTTGCACTGATTCCCTCTCATCTTGTGTTATCCCCTTCCAAGTCAAGACCTTGGACAGGAAGATAAAACCAGCAAACATATAACTCATTGGTCTAAATCCTGCATACCTCCCTGTTCCAGTGAGTTCATTCAAGCAACAAAAAACGGACCCTTTAGCTTCATTCGCTTGATTAATGTCCACACTTGATTCACTACTTCCAAGTCGATTTCAAGATGGAATGTTTATTTATCGGTAACAGTGATATGATGATTCTGGCTTTAAAAAAAAATCCATCAATCCCTTCCGTCACCGTCTCGTACCCGTAATATCCCTTAACTGCCGTTTCTAGTAATGTGTTTTTGATGTCATGCTTTTTCATCTAATAGGTTAGGTTTGCATCGGACGACAGTGTCACATTTACTCAGATCAAAGCTTAAGGAAGCTAAAACGACTAGCAGAGATCGATTTTATACATCACACGAGAAAAGCAAACAGCTTTCGGGCCGGCAAAAAGATTACCACCGGACGATTACCCAGTCTAAACAAATCTTAACAGCTTGAGTTTGAGACGAACGACCTGAAGACATGGAGCAAAAGAAAGAGTATGAAAACCGCTGTGGAACGGGGAACAACAATGGTCTGATGCTGGGCTGGGAGGATATGATTAATAAGCGAGTGTCTCATTTATTTATGTTTAATAAATTATCTAACGCTTGCTCTTCGATCACTATTTCTTGGTTTTGGTTCTTGGGATCAAGAGATGTTTGGAACGGGGAAATGGGAATACGCGATGATAAATTCTAATTCACGCACACCATTCACTCCTGCACACGCATCGCCCTATCATCAGAACGTCAAGGTTTTATAAACAATAATTTGAGTAGTTGACATTTCGCGAACCCGTACAATGAAGATGTACCTGTATAAGTGTATTTATTGTTGATATACCTGTATTTGTACTTGTGTGTACATCTGTGCATGCATGTGTATATGTGGGTATTTATGTGTTTATGTTTATATTTATTTACTTATTGTTTGTTTGTACCTTCGTGTCCGCAACGTTCGACTGAACAAGATATAAATAAAAAATAAATAAATAATTAATTAATGTATAAATTAATGTATAAATATAAACTATATAAATTCATGTATAACTATATAAATACATACATATTTATATATATATATATATATATATATATATATATATATATATATATATATATATATATATATATATATATATATATATATATATATATATATAAATATATAAATATATATATATATATATATATATATATATATATATATATATATATATATATATATATATATATATATATATATATATATATATATATATATATATATATATAATATACATATATATGCAAAAATATACACAGAACATTTCTTCTTGTCTTTTACATAAATTACCAATTAATTGCCGTTTATAAAAGTGTTGAGAATTCACAATACCGCAATTGACACGTTGTACCCGTCTCGTCAAACCGGTCGGTACGGTACGGTCCTGACCATACATCGAACCGCCTGCCCCATCCCCCCAACCATCTCCTTGCTCCCCTTAGATTACTCCAAAGCAATGCTACGAAGAAATAGTTAGACAGAAATCCACGGGGTGCAGGCGCCTTGTGTCTCCAGCGACCAGCTCAACAATGATACGATCTCATGATTGTGGGAGCATTCCGGATTGCAATGGTTTGACTGGCTTCTCAAGTGTGTAAGCTGTTCAGTCTGTCTTCTGCTAGTTGGTATAGCCAAGTCTGGAGCATGGGATGACCGAGGCTAGATATTCGGTCTGTTAGAAACAGCAGGAACTAAACTTCAAAACTCCCAAAAGCGTATACGCCAGCGTAAACGTATCATGACGTTTCTGGTGCCTTGAACGCTAGCGAGGTTTGATTGTACAACATCAGTTATGTCAACGTTATTATGTTAGTTGTGTGGAGTGAGCGCGTATATGTTTTTTTACTTGGAAGGGTATGTGTGTTAAGATTGTGGAATCGCGAATCACCTGATCTTTGAGCGAGCTTAAGCTTTCTCGAATCGAATCAAGCCGAACGAGCTGCTGGTGTCTATTAATTGGATGAAATTTGATACTTTCGCTCACGACGTTCGTTTTCTTTACGGATCTCCCACCTCTGCCATGGCAAAGTTAGGGTTGTTCAGCCTGTCCAGAATTAAGGCAAAATACCATCTCGGTTCGATCTCATAGTATTTATATTTTTTTTCTTTTGTTCCCTTTAATCTTTCCTTCTCTTCGTACAATCCGTTTCTCATGTTTAGATACTGTTGCATGATCATACGAACACCAAACATTGACCAAGCGGTTCGAGTTACCCGAGTCACTCCGCGTATTTTACAACTCTTAAGCAGCACAAGACCTGGTGTGTCATTTTGGATTGTTTGTTGTTGTTAATATACACACTTAAAAACATTTCACGAGCTCGGTTAAAAATAACGCCAAAACCACTCTACTTTATCAAACTTTACTGATATCTGATATAGTAAAAAATTCACAATTACCGACCTTGAGCTTTATGAATAACCTAATATTCAGTTGACAATATTTTCAACTAAATCTCGGCAAAATGGTTTACCGAGTTCGTACTTTAACGATGCTGTCACCAATCTTAATTGTAAACAAGATCGAGATATCGGTTTAATTATTGGATTTGCCGATATTCGGTAATCGATCTGTCATCCACCATGTTGTTTATATCGTGCTAGAGTAGTGATGTCACTCGTTTTGGGTCGCGGGCCGGATTACAGTTGAAAATATTCTCGCGGGCCGCAATTGAGCGGTGTTGGGTAGGTGGGGAAGGAGATTATGTGGTGAATAAAATTGTACCTTTTCATACCAAAATATATCATTGAGATATTTTAAGTATTTGGTCCAGGCTTTGTTATCTCCATGACCCACTATACCACATGGTGCTTTTGATGGGCGAAAATCATTAAGAAATTATTCTGTGACCTAGAATCGTATCTGGAATCTAGAACCGGAGAAATAAGAAATGTTGAAATACAAATATAATACGCAAAGCAGTTTACATTTACTCATACTTTAATTTAGCAGCGGTCGCTCTAACCTGGAAATTTTACCATTCTTAAGCAATGTCCTAGATATATGCCAACTTTGAGACTGCCTGTCCAGTTCTTTGAACTTCGTATATCACCTCAACATATCGACACACGAAGAACAAATGCTGCATTTTCACAATGCTAATGACTAATAACGGTAACTCATAATTTTAGCACTATATCGACAAATATTCGTAAGTTATGTGGCTTTTTTAAGGAAAAGATACTACCAACTTCTAATAGGCCGTTTACAATTCAAACCTTTTTAAAGTGCTTGGATTTTTATGATTTTTAAAGATATTGGCCTAATTTTTGCAGAAGTCTAGCTAAAGAGTACCCTCATCAATTAAGTGAAAAGAGTAGTATTCCGAGTTGTATACATGATATCCGAATCTTTTCCGGAAGTATTAAAGTCAGAAAATGAGCAAAAATATGGGAAAACATGAGTCTGACTTTGAGGAATCGCTAGCAAACAAGAACTAAAACACATGATACATGCCATCTTCGAGGAAACCTTCCCAAGTTCCCCAGTAACTTACTGCTCTCTTCGTTATTCGAACTATTAAGGCTGAATGTTGAAATTTTTTAAAAAATTAAAACACCCATTTTTCCTGTTTCGTAACCTACAATCTAGCTCAGTTTTATTCAAATAACTGCGAAAGTTCTTCGAGCCACATATGGCTCGCGGGCCGTATGTTTGACATGTCTATGCTAGAGAAACACAGTTTGGTCGGATTATTATTGAAATTAGTATAAATGCAGCAATTATTTTAAATTCAGGAGCAGGATAGTGTAAGATAATACGATGTTTTAAGAAAAAAAATTGTTTATAGTTTTCCATTACAGATTGTGATGCATTTGTGATGTGTGCAAAAATAATTTGAGCCAAGAGCTACAACGGAAGCATCTTATGTACTTTAATTACAAAGAATGTTTCTACTTAGAATACATCTTTATTCCCGGACATAGTTTGTTATCGTAATAATGTATCAAAACGATGCTTTTTTTATGCTATAAAAAACCAATAATTGGCAATATCTCTCTATATTCCAGTTTACTGATATCTCACATTACATTGCATTACATATTGTGATGCATTTGTAATGTGTGCATACACAATTTGAGCCAAAAGCTCTTATGTATTTTAGTTAGGAAAAAATGTTTCTACACAGAATACATCGATATTCCCAGACGTTGTTTGTCATCGTAATAAAGCATCAAAACGTCAATCTCAGTAATTTTTTTAAGAATACACGTCATTCTCCCCATTATTCCTACTTCATGTCAAAACGAGTAACAATTTTATAAACCAATGGACTAATCGTTACATGTTACGTTCACTATAGCCAAAACTCAATGGTAGCTGAGTTTCCATCTTCGGGGCTACCCAACATCATGAAATGTTTGATTTTATTGCGAACCCACCACGGGGATGGTTAAAAATATTGATCATGTGAGCTGTAGCCCATTCGCAAATCCAGCGCATTTCCTGTGCGCAGAGAATAATCTCTGCGAGTAGTTTTTTTTTTGCTTTTCTTTAACAGCCGAACCGACCAATTCGTTCATCACCACTCGTGTAATCCGGGGATGAGCAATGGAAAACTTTTACGATTTACGACATTTTGATCTAGATAACTATGATATGAGTAAAAATGAACAACGCAGCTAATTTTTCCGAGAACGAACGAAATGACCGATACTACTGAATGTCTCAGAATCTCCCACTATGAGACCAAAATTAGACCAACTCAGCACACACAGCAAGGAAATTCGTCGTAAATTCTTTCTGAAAGGCAATTCCGTATCCGGAATATGTTGCATGCAATACATTATTTGCCCAATTTTTACGACCCTTTTGGCAGATGCTAGCTCGCCTAAACGCGTAGAGGTGTAAAAAACGGTTTTATGGATACGTATTTTGTCAGCGTCAGTCATCTTGTGCGATCACAATTCCGGGCCGGAATTGGTTAAGAGGTGAGGTGATCTTATTTGAGGGTGGCAATTATGATATAGTTTAATTTTGGGCCCGTTTGTGTGTTCACCACATGATTCGTTGGCACTCGGTGCGTTCTGTCTCAGTAAACAAGTTTACGATTTGTAAAGAAATCCAAGAAAGTCAACATGGCAGACTCATTCTTTAGCATTTGTGTGGAGTAAAACACGCAACATCAATAAATTCTTATCGTTTCTACCAATGAAAAAAAGACACACACATACACACAAGAAATAATAATACGGCAACCAAGCAGGCTATAAATGTTATATGCTATGTTATGTGTGTTAAAAAGGGGATGTGAGAGACGTTCTGAAATTGTTTCATCGTTTGCTTCCGGAGGAGGGGAACATATTTCGAACACCGGCAACCAAGGGTAGTAAAATTGTAGCCATAATTTCTTTGCCTAATGTAGCATATAAAGTAGGATTTAGTGGTTCTCTGCAGCGTATTATGGGGCTTAGGAATAGAAATTGGATGGACATAAAGAATCGGCAAGAAATAGCAGGACCAAAACAATCCTCAACAAGCAGTAGCATCGAACATATGAAAGCGCACGCGCGTCTTTCGGTCGTTCAATATCGCTCCACTGTTCCACCCAAAACTCATGCGAGATGTATAAGAAAGACGCCAAGCCTCAACCAAATCCGCCCGTGTGTTGGTCGGGAAGACATGTGGGTAGAGGTATCCCAAGCAGACGGAGCAATAACAACAACAAAACATACAAAATCGTCATCATCAACACTTTATTCAAGTTTTATCTCGCCCTCTTTAACATCTCCTTAAAGTTCGCTACCGTTTCTGGCTTCCTGTCGGCGCGGTACACACATCCCTGCCTCTACCTCTCGCGTCCGCAATACGTAAGCCATAGTTTATAAAGCGGGGAATGGAATGATGTCTTTTTCCCTTTATTTATCTATACCATTCCCCTAACCTTTTGTATTCTCTGGTTCTGGTGTCATTTCGCCAGACTTGCGTCAGCCTCCGGAATCCATTTTCCAATCGCATTCTCTGGAGAAGGGAGTACTAATAGACGAGAAATAGGGGAAATCGAAAGCAGAGAGTTCATTTTTGAGCAAGTTCGCCAGACCTTGTGCTCATAGCCTATTGTTGGTGTTAAGCCAGTACAGTCATTGCCACTTGTTATACCGAAATCGCCAACTGTCGTATCCGCAGCGTACCTAAGTACAAAGTAAAGTAAACACTACACAGCGCTGCGATGGTGATGAAACGTATCGGTCTCTGTATGTGCGCTTCATCTATTCCCCCTTGTGTAGGACTTGGCTATAATCACGAGTTCATTTTCGAGATGGTGATAAGTGGGCGTGGTTTGTCAACTATCGTGGAATGAACACAGTTGTATATCCTTACCGCATTGCAATCAATGCCCAGCACACATCAAACATACGCACACACACACACATACATACACACGAAAAAAAAGTGTGCAGGGCAGGTTTCCAACGAATCGTAGAGCCGCGTTTCCCAGCCGTAAACGCAACCTTTGCGGCGACAAGCACGACCGTCGTCAGTATCGTCTGAGTGGTTGCCGGGTACGCACAAGGGTAGTCGAATATACCGTCGGTATTCTCGGTCATCGCCGCTGTGCGTGCTGGGATCGTGCTGTGTTAATATGTGCCGACACCGTTTGCGAATATAACAGTTCGGTGCGTTGTAGGCTTTTTGTTGATCTGGGTAGGGGAACGCAACAGAGGTGTCGAAGTGTGGCGGGTGGAGAGTGTCCTAAAGTGCGAGGTGGTGAGTGTTAAAAAATCGCCTGTCGAAAAGGCAACATTCAGTTCAGAGAGCTCGATGATTGCGACTGTCCCGGCTAGTGTCAGTGCGCTAAACCAGTGCGTTTTAAACATCAAAAAAGGTGTTTTCAAGCCTGCCGTTGTGTAGTGTGTACAATTTCAAATAAACCGCCTTCAATCAAGCCCATCAACCAAACGGTATTCATCATAGTATCCATGTGCCGGTTCCTGTTCCGCGCGCGTCACACCATCCACTGAAGGTGTTTCGGGAGGTGCTAATCAATCGCGATCAGTGGACTGTACACTATTGAGTGTAGAATAAAATCGCGACCGTGAAAATGCTCGTTCCACCAGAAATGATCGCGGTGCAGTCGAAACTGATCTACCAGATGAACAAGTACTGCGCGGACCGGGTGCAAGCTCGCAAAGCCCAGATCCACAAAACTATCCAGGAGGTATGCCGTGTGGTGCAGGACGTACTAAAGGAGGTCGAGGTTCAGGAGCCGCGTTTCATTTCGTCGCTGAATGACTACAATGGCCGATATGACGGACTCGAGGTCGTGTCACCGACGGAGTTCGAAATTATTATCTACCTCAATCAAATGGGCGTCCTCAACTTTGTGGACGACGGTACCCTGCCTGGGTGTGCGGTTCTGAAGCTTAGCGACGGTCGCAAACGCTCCATGTCGTTGTGGGTCGAGTTTATTACTGCTTCCGGGTATTTGTCCGCCCGAAAGATCCGATCCCGCTTTCAGACACTAGTCGCGCAGGCCTGTGATAAGTGTTCGTACCGCGACTCGGTGAAGATGATTGCCGACACGACGGAGGTAAAACTGCGCATCCGCGAGCGTATTATCGTGCAGATCACGCCCGCCTTCAAGTGTGCAGGATTGTGGCCCCGGTCCGCGTCACACTGGCCCTTGCCCCAGATACCATGGCCCCACCCTAACATCGTATCAGAGGTGAAAACGGAAGGATTCGACATGCTGTCAAAGGAGTGCATCGCGCTGCAAGGCAAAAACTCGGCGATGGAGGGTGATGCATGGGTGCTAAGCTTTACCGAGGCGGAAAACAAACTGCTCCAAGGTATGTCTTTGTATCATACTTTATCTCCCAACCGAAACAAGAAATAAGCAACAGTCCCATATGTGTGATCACTCCCGCACATGTCTTAAGCAGCGCTCTGGAAAACCATGATTTATTAAAATGAATGTAGAACATTAATTGCTAGAGCTACTATTTCCAACACTATTCCCAGAACCGGAAAAATCATCCGCTCAGAAGTAATGTGGGTTGATATCGACATAAAGCAGAGTACGTCGGGGCAAATGCTTCCGTCGTTACGTGAGGTTACCGATTGTTTCCCGCACATTAAGATAACTTGGCCCCGATAGGCGACGAATTTAGCCGGCGCGCATCCCAAACGGCAAAACGTGCCTTTTAAGATAGCATAGGGATCACAGGGCGTTTTAGAAGAATGTTAGAAAGTGGAGCCCTGAAAAGATTCATTGCCACTAGGAGTGAGACAGAACGAAGGTAGTCGGACCGTTGGAACGGTAACTTCCAATTAATTGGTACCTATTAACTCCAAACACCTGCTCGTTGGTGTGAGAGATGTGCGAGAATTTTCCTGTGTGTTAGATAAAAGTTTTCATTTCATGTTACTTTATCGATGCCGTGGGACAATCGTCAACTCACCCGACTTAACAGCATACCCGCCATGCGCTCAATTCGAGTAAGGGGCGGTTGCCCCCCTATAGTAGGGCTGACTACCCTGCTATGGGTAATTTGTAATTCAATGACAGCCAACCACGTTATTGGTAAATGTAGGTCTAGATAAACTACGATTGATACGTCAAATAAGAAGAAGAGTAAATACACTTCCTCGAAAGGGTTTAACACGGCCAGGCCGTAATAAAAAAAAACAAACAAGAAGAAGAAGAGTGTTTTCATCTTCGACAAATGAGATACTTCATTTAAATCGCCCGCAGATAGACATACAGATGCATCGCTATGTATTTGTAATTTATTTAATGCTTGAATATTCTTTAGTTAATGTGAGAAAACTTATTGAAGATGCCTACTTTCCAGAACAATGTAATCAAACATTTGAAGCCCAGCAACCGAAACAAATCCAACCCTAACGTTCCCGGCGTCACTAACTTCCGCTTAATTCCGTATTTCCCACAGGTGGCTGTCGGAGACGGTGCCTCAGCATTCTGAAGACGCTGCGCGACCGGCACCTCGATCTGCCCGGCAACCCAGTCACATCATACGTGATGAAGACACTGCTACTGTACGAGTGCGAAAAACATCCGCGCGAGATGGAGTGGGACGAGAACTGTATGGGCGACCGGATCAACGGGATCTTTCTGCAGCTCATCTCCTGCCTGCAGTGTCGCCGATGTCCTCATTATTTCCTGCCAAACATGGACCTTTTCAAGGGCAAGTCACCCGGTGCGCTCGAAAACGCCTCCAAGCAGGTCTGGCGGTTGACACGAATCATGCTCACCAACTCACGCTGCCTTGAGGAGCTGTAAACAAGCCGCTACGAGGGCGTTGCACATCGTAAATACAACATCGTAGACTAAGACCGAACGTTCTCTAGCATATAAGGGGGAGGGGGGGGGCGAGTATTTCCTGGCAAGAGCTGGAGGGAGGGTTTATTAAGCAGGTGAACGCGCCACACCTGCCTAGAGGGCATTAATTGTGGGGTAAGCAAGCACTATTCTAACTCTAGCGAGATACTAAATTATTATGCACGTATACTGTATACACCATTGAAGCTAGCTTTCGTCGGTAACTTATGTCATAACAAATTGTTTTTAAAATATTCATTAGAAAAGCTATTCATCGGACTGGAGAATGGCTCAGCATTATGGGCACGGTACAAGTTAGGACAATTTTGTTTGTTTTTCCTCTTCTAAACTCCTTTGCTGAAAAAAAACAGTCAGCTCGATTCGAGATCTGTCTGAAGCTATGCAAGAGGATTGTGCTGTTTCAAAAGTCTTCGCCCTCTAGTCTATCCACGTAATTGTTAAACACTTCGTGCTCAATCAAATCGTTTACTAATATTGCCGAATTACACGTTGTGTTCGGGCGAGGGGTTTTTCTTCATCTGATAGCTTACGTTCCTTTTGCAAACTTCCCATCTTCATCCAGACAACCAGAGCGAAGAAAGCTGGATGTTGCGGATGACGTCCCTTGACAACGGAGTTGCAACGCACTGTAGTACAACGACGAAACTAAGGGTCTGCATGGATGCAAAACAGCAGTAACGAAAAAAGGCAACAATCACGAATATCAAAATGTACTAGTTGAAGTGAGTCAATGTGGGGGTCTCAACATAGAGCAAATACCCGTAAAGTTTATAAGAAACGGGGTTGGCAATTTGGCAGGGACCGGACATGGACAAAGTTTGTGAAATTCACAATCGTGCTAGAAGAAGATACTGAAAAGTAGACAAACAAGTAAATAATTAAAAAATTTAAAACAAATAAAAAATGGTTCAAGAAGAGAACAAAATAGTATATTACTTTTTTTATTATCAGAAAAACAAGTTTCGAAAGACTAGGAGGGAAAATATATTATGAAAAGATGCAGTATAACATTTCTTTATTTTACAAGTACCGAGGTGTTTGGGTTAAAAGATTGCGAATATGCCTCCAACAACAACTCACTGACAAAAGACTTTACTGTGCTGCATTATTAACGCGCTGAAGAAATTGCGAGATAACCTAAGAATTCCATTCGAAGTGCGCGGGAAGTACTGGAAAAAAAGATTCTGAACAATTATGAAGTGCTGAAATCTATTACCCTCCTCCCATAACCCACTCCCTCTAGTGCTACCTTCTTCTTCTACTTTAGTACAATAACCGTTATCGGAGAAGGCCTGCCTATAGTGGGCCTGCCTGTCAGTGACTTATTGATTATCCATAGCATCATAGCATCACTGACTATCCTACGTATGGGGGCACGGTCCATTCGGGGCTTGAATTCATGACGGGTTTGAAGTCTAGTGTTACCATCCTCGAACAAAGCAAAACACAGTAAACAGCCATCAGTGTCAAAATTCTCTAAAACAAGCATGCCCCAAATGAGTTTCCCGCGCCTCTCAATCCCCATACGATAATTATCCGTTCGGACTGGTTCGAATAAGCATTTTACGCAAATGTTTTGTTTGTAAAACATTTACCCATCATTTTGGTGAATGCTCTTGATTATTTTTTTTCTGCTTCTACTGTCTTATACATTTATTTTCTTCGCTCGTGCTTCTTTCACTTTTTTTCATTTGTTTTACTGTCACCACACGCTTATCGAAACGGTTAAACTTGCCGCTTATCGGTGGTGTCTCGAAGCAAAGGTGTGCACGGAGCGACGGAGTACGCTTCTATGTGTGTGCATGCACCGTCCATACACCCGACAGGTACGCTATTAAACCGACTGCAATATTATAATCGGACGGGCTAATAACCGTCGCACGGGCGAGAGAAGACGACTTTCGAGCTTCCCGACGTGCGGCAATAAATGCTGACAGCTTCAACGGCAGTACAAACCAATTTACGATTATTGGGCTAATAACTTTTGCAGTTGCTTTTTTGGGATGGCTCTCTCTTTCTCTCCGCCTCTATCCTTCGTTTTCTCTTTATCTCTCTATTCTTTCTATCTCTATTCTTCGTGTGTTTCTAGAGGTGTGTGAGGGCAGTGCCGTTTGCTAACTCAACAACAACAAGTGTAAATATGTGGATGAAATGAGGCTGGGGAAGGGAGGCCCTCAGAGAAATGCACACAGCAGGGTGAATGCGTGTGCGCCTATTCGGAGTGGTCCGATTAAAATTCGATATTTTACAACAACAACAAAAAAACGAGTGAAAGGTTGTCCTCAGCCTCAGATCAGTGTATCTGAGTATCATTTGTGTCGTGGACACACACTCAAAATTGTTATCGTCCGCCTAATAAAACGCTTTAATCGTAAAGCGAACAATGTTAACACGCTCTTTCGAGCCTCTACTCGTCCGCGTGTGGCACATGGTGTGCGGTTTTGTGGATTGGTCTTGCAAGGAACGTCCTTTTCAAAAATAACAATAGCAAAATCAATACACACACAACCACAGAGGAAACAGGAAAAACGGTTCAATGAAAGCAAATTTGGCTGTGAATAAATGAGACCCAGATAGGGAGAGAGCGAGTGAGCGAAAGAGTGGAAAGGGGGGAGAGGGAGAAGAAGAGAATAAGGACCCGTCAATGTCAGTGGGCTGCCTTTATTCGACGCAAAGTTCATTTTAAATCAGCAAACTGCAATTTGATATGGCAGGTAAAGGATGTTTGTACTGTACCACTGAGGATATGGCTCCTAATCAGCACCGTAGCAGTGTTGGTGGCGATCCATATCTAGGAAAAAAGGTAAGAAAAAATATAATGGAAGGAAAACATAAAAGCGCTCCAGCGCTCAACTTTCTGTTTTGTTCTAATTTGTGCACAATGTGTGTTTTGTTGAGAGCGACAAATTTTCCAACCCTTCTTTTTTTACTGCCCGGCCTGGTAGCTAGAAACGACAAGCCAAAAACAAAAAAAACTGCGCACTTCACAAACAACAAATACATCGATTTGAAAAAAATAAATAAATATAACTCATCGACAAAAGAAGTGGAATCTGATATACGATCTGGCAGCTCTTTGCATTTATTTTAAATATCATATTTCCCCGTTGTTTGCATACGCTTGTTATATCATGTAAATTATTTTATTTCACTATTCAGGTCAATTATTTTCTCATTTCTAGCACACAAGACCACTATGGCCATATGGTCGCTACCAATCGCATCTCATATCTGTTGCGTATTGTGTAACTGGTAAGTTAAAGAACTCTCATCGAACAAAGAGTCGCATCAAATCTCGGTTGTTGGCCAGGCACCAGGCAATATTGATGAACAGTTTCAATTGGGTCATAATACATTATTTGTGCTATTTGAAAACCTTATAGCAAATAAATAATCCAATAATCCTTAAAATAACAAAAATCTTATAAAATGTTAACTGAATTCCAGCTGCACGAACTCGAACTGGATGGTAACACTCAATCCACCTTCAAGATTTTTTTTATTTCCCACGTTCGATGGGCTCTCCAGACCTCCAAAGTACAAAAAATAAACACAGATAAAGTAAATGGATAAGGAAATGGTCGTACTATAAAGCACGCGCGTGAATGGTTTGGCGACGGGATCGATTTATAGACCATTAATCAGCACGGGTGAGACAAACACCAGGTGGGATAGCATGATCATTCATTCTGATGGTCATCTCAGTACAATCGGGTGAGTAATGTGTTAGAGAAGCAGAGAAGATGGGGACATTTTCACCACTTCCAGTCTATGTAAAAAGAAATAAAACCAACAATATCCCAAAAAACTCCAAATCAACACTAAAAACAATTAAGCCGAGTCGTGTCACCCTTGTGTGGCGAACGTATCCACACCATCTCGACCAAGCCCTATCGAACAACACCTACGCATGTTGGAGTTTTTCTTATGCTTCGTTTGTGATGATTAAAAACATTCGGTCCTCTTTGGACGTTTTGGACTTTGTTACGAATACAAAGCAACCAGCTTGATAGAAAACACAGTACTCTTGATTAGCTGTCAGGGCTGATTTCACCATTATCTAACATACTTTTAAACTTACCAGCAGCCTTCACAACGCGCAGGACGATCGGTTTCCCGAACACGCAACGACGTAGCATCAATATTTTGCACCTTCTCTTAAAGCAAGATCTCCTACCCCCATCATCCAACGTACAGCAGCCACAACTCTAGATCATATAGGTCTGATTTCAAACGCCTAGAGCATAAATATACATTAATGATGTGAAACACGAACCCCGGGCGACCCCGCAGGGAACGCACGCGCACACGGTCGTCCGCAGAACACAATGGGGATGAAAATCAATATTGAAAACCACACCCCGCCCAGTGGTAACCACCGTTTCCTTCCATTCTACGTTTCGCTATGTCTTTCCGCCTACCCGCCGATAAGTTCTTCATTTCATTCTGTTAGTATCCAATGTCCGGTCAGAAGGGGGAGTCTGGTTCCTATATCGCACTCCAGACTTTTGCGATGGAAGGTTTGACATTCCCATATTTAACCAAAAAAAGTGAAGAGTCTCATTCAATTTGTGAGGAAAAAGGGTATAATTTATTTCTTCTTATTTCTCTATCTGTTTTTCTTCTCCTTAGACGTTGTGAACCTTGAACAGTCCAGAAGCAAAATTCTATGGTGACAATCGATTTGCCTGTGTCTCTAATCTATCTCTTCGCAGCCGCCATTCGCACTGTCCGATTGACTGTCATCCTCGGGTTCACATGCAAAGGCAAACACCCGCGCGGGTAGATTTATTTTACACCACGCGTTGAAGAGCAGCAACGACGGCTACGATGGCAATATGAAAACATGATAATTTCCTAATTTATTGTCACTATAAATTTAACGTTTAAAGTAAACAAAACCCCTAAAACGGCACTGAGACGACGGGATGGTGCATGCTGGCAGGATTGAATTAAAAACACCTGAAATATGAATGAATAACGTTCAGTTAATCAAATTATAAAGCAGACCATTTTCGGGGTGGGAAAATTGAAGAACATAAGGAATGGGACGGATAAGCTGAAACTAACGAAATTGATGGCAGCGCAAGATTGAAAGATTTGATAGCTGAGTCGCGGGGCCCAGTTGCGGTTTCTTGTTTTGTTTGTCATCAAAATTTGTATTGTTTTCGCATGCCCTTATTATTTCCCGTGGTACCGGAAGATGAGGCAATTGTTTTATTTTTCTTTATGCTACCCATAAACAAGGGAACCCTTTGCATTTAATTTCGCTTTATTATTTTATTTCGTTTTCGTAAAACATTCTCCCCCTGTTTGGTAATTAAAAATATTCAGCACTTCGTAAACCAATTTTCAATCGAGTGCTTGCCCTCATAGTATCATCGGTTGGCACTCTTCAAATCGAGAACTTATACATATACATATACATACTACCAGGGATTACCGATTTTAAATCTTAAATTATTCTTAATGAAAAGTCATATTTTAATAAAATTTTGCAAAAAGAAAAAAAACTTAATGACTATATTACAGGGTTTTCCATGTCACTTTCCAATGCATACATACTTATTAACCACATCCAAGATGTTTTTTAGAAGCTATCAAATGATGTATTTGCTTCAAAATGAAATTTCAGTTTCAACACATAATTTTCAACACATCACAAAAAATTATGATGATGATGGAAATGAAATATCTGACTGATGTGAGTTAACATCTTGCACGCGGTGAATAACAATGTTTACATTTAAAAGTGACTTGGAATACCCGGTATGAATATGTTTTCCCATATAATAATAATCCATTTTCATTGAATAATCCTTTGAGACCCATAAATAATTAAAAATCGGGAACGTAAATAAAAAATAACAATTCCTTTCATAAATATTGTATAGCCACAAATATTCTAGTGGGAAGCACATCCAATGGTTTTGCTACAACTGTATATAACCAGAATATGATTCGTTTTGGAATATAAAAGCATATGTTTCCATTCAGCACTCAAAACGCTTCTAATAAAATTAATAGAATAAATAGAATTCTAACAAATCAAATAATCCAGTATAGATGCTTGAGTATAGCTATGGGCTGTATAAAATCAACACATACTATGCCCCTCGAAGTGATGTCCGGAGTGATACCCTGCAAAAATCGTTCTTTCGAACAGTCTCAGTTGGACTTCCCAGTACTTTTGTAGATAAGTTTGGTCATATAGAACACCACAAACAATTCTTCACCGATGGTTCAGCATCTTTAAGCTCAGGTTAAGGCCGCTTTAGAAATTGAACGTGATTTTTTTTTTCACTGTATTTAATGAAATATGAATCAGAATATCCTACACCAAAAGAATGGGGATGCAATTTTCTGAAGAAATTGCTGAAGAAATTAAAAATTATTAGGATGGAAATGAAATGTTAGATCGATGTGGAATAAAATTTTGCTCGCGGTAAATAACAATGATTTTTAATAAGTCGCTGAAAGCCAAGCCCACAAGTAGTTAAGGCAGGACTTGACCGACAACGGTTGTTGAGCCAAAGAGGAAAGGAAAAATAACTATGATTACGTTTGAAACTGACTAGGAAAACCTTGTAGACCTTTAAGTTTGTAAACCAATTTCACAATTAGCTTAGCTATTGGAGCTCTAAAGTTTCAATTAACCGTTGTTTCATGATAAGGGATGAACAAAATCGGGTATTTGTAATTTCCCGTCGATTTTTGTTCGCTAAAAAACAGTAAATATGTTTGTTTCACGGGTAAATTGGTTTTTATTAATGCTAGTCGTGATATACACAAGGATATTAAAAAAAACGTGAAATTTATGGTAATTATCGGAAATTAACGTTAAAAATTAATTTTACCACCTTATTTGTCAATAATACATATTTACATTGTTTTAGTATTGTATAACAGCTAAATATAATGTAAAAATTATATTCGATCTAATTCGCCTCGTGGTATACTCGTCAACTCGTATGATTTAACAACATGCCTGTCATGTGTTCAAGGCTATCCTGCTATGGGTAATCAATAAGTCACTGAAAGCCTAACCCACCAGTGGTACAAGCATTCCGTGACCGAGAACGGATGTTGTGGCAAAGATGAAGAAAAAGGTCATCCTTAGGCGTCATTCATCAATTACTCTCCTCCATTTAACAAATCGTAACGTTTGACAAATTTACACCCCCCCCCCCCCCCATCTCATCAGCGTTACATGGATTGATTAACGAATTGATGGATGACGGCTGAATAGTTAATCTTTGGAGTGCAAAATCTGTGAAAAAAATTCTTTCCATAAGTTATGAAAAAAGGATCGTTGAAATGTATCTAACTTAAAATGATTTAGTTGAACAGTACGAAAGAATTTTGAATGCATGCATAGTGAAAAATCATCACCCTGTATCATAGAAGCAGGGAGGCGCCAAACGTTACGATTTGTTACATGGCAGAGAAAGGGAATTAAACTTTTGTTACTTAACGCAAAATAAAACGCTTGATTGCAAATAACAAATGACTGATAAACGATGATTCTTGATGTACCATGGATTGTCCGTCATTGCTAGGGGGCCAGTACATACGAGGATTGAACCCACGACGGAATTTGGTCACCAAGGGCGGACGGACGGAAAAACTTATTAAATAATCATCTCAGTAACGTTGCATTCTGTTACTCCGACGACGGCAGTGGCACGCATTCGATTGCAAAGGCACGCCGCATTTGATGATAGTGGCATGCGATTCGCATGTGACTACACGCGATTCGAAGCAAATGGCACGAGATTCAACCGTAACGCTGGAAACAGGTGTAATACCACTCAAATTCCTTTCGATGGAGTTAATGCAGTTAGCACTTTTTTCGCCAGTGGTCGTAATTTTATGGATACATCAGCAGAAAAGCAGCCTCTTACAAACAGTACCAATTTTTTTTTGTAATTTTAAGACAAGCGTAACATATTCAGCATCACATGTTATGTTAAATAGAATAATCAATCCAATTTATGAAGGACCAGGAAGACAGCTGGATGAAATATGTTTCTAACGATAGTCGTCCATTCTAACGAATGTCCTTGCATCACATTACAAACGACGCTGAGGATCTGAAGAATAACGAAGAATAAGAGTAAGAATAAGAATACGTTAATATGTTAAAGTTATCTTCACTAATTTCAAAGTTATTCTTAAAATTGCATAGAATAAACTTAACAATATACACAATAAGGAGCATGAAAGGGCGATTTTTTCCTGTGAATTTTGGTAGTTGCTACTTATTTCAAACTCAAGTTTTACACCTTCTTGAACTTTTGGGAAAAAATCGATTATCTTTTGTTCTTTCCCAGAACTACAGCAATTTGAATATAAGTTAACATATGTTTAATAGAACATTTAAAAAATGTCAGAAATTTAAGAACTTTTTAGCACGACATGTCTTTCGGTTGTTTCTCGTTTTCAATATCTGCCTAAACGTTATTATTCATCGCGTTCAAGATAGCAATTCACACCAATATGATATTTCATTTCCATCATCTTATTTTTTTATTTCTTCAGCATGAATTGCAACACATCTCAAGCTGGATCGAGTTTGACAGTTCTATGTGATGTGTTGAAAATCATGTGTAAGAACTGAAGTTTTACTATAAAGCAAATACACCATTTGACAGCGGTTGAAAAACATCTTATGCGCGGTGAATAATTATGTGCACATTCAAAAGTGACATGGAAATCCCTGTTAAACACCTTTCAAAACTTACAGGAGAAAAATTAGCACGCCTTTAATTATTTTTTTATTCATTAGACAGACAGTCCTATTGGTCTAATCATTTAAATGTATCATCATCTATCATTTTTAACTCTAATAGATAAAATATTTGATCTGATTACCAAACTGTTACCAAAAATAGCAATGTCGACCCATTGCTCAGGGGTAAATCACTGTGTAATGATTTACAAAGAAAATTTGAGATGAAGGTGGAGATGTCATCAATCACGGATGCGTGACCTTTTAAGTGATCCGACTAGAAGAAATCTTAAATAAAAAATATATACAATATCAGTACTATCACGTCTAACAGAAAGCGCTTACTCAATTGCATTCATGGGTAGCTATATTTGTGCAATGCTATGCTATGCTAGATATGTTTAAAAATCCAATGCTGAAAGTTCTTCATGACAGCTTATCGAGAATCATTGTCATGTGACCCGCATGATCGATCACTCGGTACCTTGTTTTAAGACATGAACAATATATAATGCCGTTGTAAAGGAAAATATTATGAACGTGTTTCTCCTATAATCCTAATCCTTTAATAAATAAATAATATCATTTTTCTGTTTCTGTTAATTGTTTATCCTCCATTTACCCCACGATTTACTGTTCATGATACAATTTTTGTTTGATCACCTAATGAAAATTTTTGGTGAGTGAAAATAGGTGAATCTATAATTTAATGTGCTACACGGCGGTGTAGCTGTATTACAATACAGTAAAGAGCTAACTGAGTGATATATTTTTAATTTCTCGACAACTACTAGGTAAGGCTATTATTATTGTTATAAACGCAGTGTATACGATAGCCAGTAGCAGGTTTAACGGGAAACGGACTAAGGTAAGGGACTGGTAGACGATAGGAGCCCCCTTATTCAAGATATACCCTTCCCCGCCCCCGCCCCACTCAACATGGGGCTTCCACTGGTTTTACCGCTTAGGGCCCCCAACACCCTAAAAAACAAAACAAAACAAAAGCTGTGGTGGTAAAGATCAGCAACCTGTCGTAAACCCTACCTAAACGTGCCAAATCAATTGATTCATTTATTTTCGTTGAAATGACATAATTAAAACCACTTGTAACCCATTCTCTCTCTCTCTCTCTCTCTCTCTCTCTCTCTCTCTCTCTCTCTCTCTCACACATACACACACACACATTCTCTTCTTTCTCTGTTTTAGATTCGTCTCTGTCTTTACTTGGAATAGCATTATCATCTTTCCGCTGTGTGATGCCTAATTATGATGTTGCAAGACGACAAAACAGTCATTTCTTCGCGCGTTCCGCCGCGTTTCTAATTGCGCACCTTGCACACTTCACTCTTTACGGATGCTGCTTTTTCACAGAAACGGTCAAAGATGATGCGCGCACACATTACGGTCCGCGCGATGGCATGTTTAACACGTGTGTCATTAGGTAGTTCGCAAAGCATACTAAAGAAGCCCGAGCCTTCTCTCTCTCTCCTTCTCTCTATCTCTCTCTTTCTTTATCGTTTTCTTTTTTTCTCTCTCTCTCTCTCTCTCTCCATGCTATTCATTACGATGCGTTGCTGTAAGGTGACGATGACGAAGTGGAACTTCGATCACAGGAAAAAATACACCGCTCCATGGAGCGAATGGTAGTCATACAGGGCGTTATGGGTTTGGATTTTAGTCGCGAAATTCCATCACGGGGCGCTCAAAACCCGGGGCCTAATTTATGTGTCTGACTATGTGTATGTATAAAATTCATAAATATAACAATCTGTCTCGGCAAAGGGACTCGTATTGCACAGCGGGCATTTACCGAGATGAAACCTAACAAATAAAAATCATCATTTGATAAAGTTTTTTTTCCAATACATAACGACTGAACTGAGATAATGTTTTTACAATTTTTAAATTAATAATAAAGAAGTTAGATATCATCAAAGTTTGACATAATTCAAAATATGCATATTTTATTGTCAATTGGATTTTCTATGATATGCTTTGATTAATGAACTAAAGCATCATTTCCAAAACCAATTTTGTTAGGAATGTTTACTATGTTATGCTTTATGGGAAACATGGATTTATCTAAAGTTATCTGAAATTTCTCAAAACATATTTAAAAAAAACAGCCAAAATTAACATATTTTTTATATTCAAACGTATTGCAAAAAAAGTCTCAAGAGTTTCCAAGGTTTTATGTTCTATACATTGTAATCTATACCATTACCTGTATTTTGGCCAAAGACTAAGTGCGCCCGAGCGCGACTACGGAAGTTATGACGTATTGCTTTTTTCTAAGGAGAAAATACTATATAACCATGTAAAATATTTAAACATTAATAGCAGCTGCGCAATTTATAGGAAGAACAATAATATGTCGAATTTAAACAATAACCACGTGTTTACGTGATTTCATATTTCATTTAATGAGTACCCGTATCGCACAGTTTTATCTCGGCTTTCCCACTGTGCATTGAGGGTTTGAATTAAATTTTGTAATTTTTGTGTGTTTTTTAAGTATTGCTTTAGTATTTTTTATCACAATTCTATATTTATATACAAGAGACCCCCGAGACACGACTATATTTGAGACTGAAAAAAAGTCCCAATGCAAGGTGTAAGTCGAAAAGCTCGTATGTTCAATAACTGTCAATACATATTTTACATATTTTACATTGTGTATCTTAACTAAAACAGTTTTCGATAATTTGTTAATTCCATTAGAAATGTCGTTTACACTACATATATATTCAATTTTAGGCAGTTGAGGAATCTTAAAAAATGTATAACGGTTATTAAAGAGAAATGAAATTAATCTATCAATTTCATCCAAATGACAACTATAAACTGTCAACATCTAAATCGTCATAGCTACGAATCCTCATAACTATATTGAGTCGAATCTCGAGGGTCGCCTGTATTCATTTTTCACTACGTCACTTCAGCTTTGATGAGGTAAATGCTTAGCTCTATATTAAGTCTTAAGTCTTAAGAATATAGATTAAGTTTCTTACATTTTTTAAACACGTTTAGTTTACCTAGGTTTTTTCACGTTATTGTATTATATGTATCTGTTGGCATTTGCTTATTTATTAACAATGTATGCAGTTGTCAAAGATCTTGTTATTTGTGCCTTATTCCTTCGTTTTTGCAATTTCAGAAATATTACTTAAGTTATTCTTATTGATATAATACTTGCTTGCACATATTAAATTTGTAAAAAAGCAGTTTATCATCGACCATCGCTCTACCCGCGTATGCAAAACGCGTCGTCAGGATATCAATAACATTATTAAATGTAACTGACCTGACATGGTACGTGCGCAAACTTGCTGATGCGAGCGTACCTCCAGAGAGTTGTCGCAGGCGCTCCCCAAGTGCGTGTGGTATGTCAGTAGGGTCGATTAAAATGTGATAACTTGCGCCTGCCCGGTCGCATACAAAGTCATACGCCCGAGGCGTATGATGAATATTGCCAGACAAGCAACAACAATAGCACAAATGTCTTTCGTGGCAGGCACGTTGCCTGGGTAGTGCTTGAAGCATTCTGCCTGTTCAGTGGCCTCTTTGCTCGACACTCATATTCTGTGTTAGAAGAAGAAGATGACTGTTGTTGCTTGTGAAATGGAACTTAAAGGGATTAAACATATTCGGAATACTTGAATAAATTTACTAATAAGGAGAACAGACGGATAAATATTGAATGAATCAGTGAGGGTCGTTAGGCAAACAAGAAAGAGTAAATTTATGACTGCGCAAATTTTGCATCCGAGACTTCACGCTTGGGCTGCCTGCAACTATGAAAGCTTGTAATAAAAGCCACTCCATCATTTAGATTGCAAATGTCCTCGCTAGGTTAATTCTCAATTCAGGTCACAAATCACTAAACATTCCCTATCGAAATGCAGCTACAAAGCATTTTTGTAATGATTTTGTTATTTTATTAATTACGTCGCCTAATTCCGTTGCCGGTCTCATGGTACAGTCGTCAACTTGTACGACTTAACAACATGCCCGTCATGGGTTCAAGCCCCAAATAGACCGTGCCGCCATACGTAGGACTGACTATCCTGCTATGAGGGGAAATCAATAAGTCACTGAAAGCCAACCCCACAAGTGGGTTGGCAGGCCTTGACCGGCATCGGTTGTTGAGCCAAACAAGAAGAAGAAGAATTCCGTTGCGGTATGCCAATTTTTAATTCTTTCTCCATTTCTATCGCTGGTTTGTATGAGTGTATAATTATAGTTTTTCTGAAAACAAACTGAAAAATACCATCAACTCGCAGTTAAACCATTGTGTATATTTTTATGGGGGACATGTGACACAAGTGTGTTTGTATGTATGTGTGTGGGAGAGAGGTCCAAAGTCCGAAACAAGGGTGGCAGTTTTTTATGTGGGTGTGTTGTCTTTTCTTTTATATAGTTTATCTTCTTTCCCTTTCTTCACCGATATACATCCCTTCTCGCTATCACCTTACTTATAATTAATTTTTTAACAGAGTATTTATTTAGCAGCGGGTAAGTAACGAACCTAACTGGACTTTCTGTATTTTTCCTATACAGTGGAAGAACATTTCTTTACTGAACGTTTTTGAAAGGGATGGGGCAACAGAATCTTCATCAAATAATTGTATGAGGGTTTTATTTGTTTCCGGTTTTTTTGTTGATGTTCGAGCGAGAATGCAATATTTATTGCGCCAAATCTTTATTTCGTTCAGTAATTGATGCTTTTTCGTTAAGCTTTCACATGTTATTTGATGCTATACTTATGTTTTGCACATTTTCGTTTAACCTAAGTATATATTTCACAATGAAAATGTTTCACCACTTAACAGTTATATCATTCTCCCCATTACCCTTAGTTGCTTTGATGATGAGTTATTAATTTTTCTTTAATTTAATACAAAAGAACAATTAAACGTCCTGTTATTCCACAACCAAAAACACACATAGCAAGGGTGCCATTTGTTGTTTTTTTTTTAATAGGTTAACATGCTCGGTTCGTTTTAACAGCAGAGCCCGCGTGCCCACTTGATATCATGATTTGTGCTGGAATGTGGCATTAATTAATACGATTAAGTACGGGCCATCACGGCGGGAGGTCGATATAATTGAATGTTTGTATAGAGGAATTGGCCTGCTTTAGGGTGTTCAGTCCTTTGTGGATGAAGCACTCATTATTTGCATCAGAATTTTATTCGAGACATACGAAAACAATACGAGGATACATACAAACAGGAAAATCGCACGAACCAAACACGGTAGGAGCACACTTCGTGTAAATAAAAAATATTGAATTTTATTGCTCAATCACATCTAACTCCCAACAATGGTTCTCGGCAAAAAATTGTCAGTTAGTCATTGTATTACGATTATATTGTTTAATGCAATTGTAATTGACCAAGCATAGTCGTCATAACATATAGTATTAATATTACCCTATCACCCTAATCAAGCCATGTATAATACATTAGGTACGTAGGTAGGACGTTACGCTAAATAGAAGAAGAAGAAGAATAATACATAAAGGACTCAAAAATACATTTAGAAACGCACAACACGAATAGGGTAGGTTTATGCTGATTCTAGAGCGTTTCTGTGGTTGTTGAGTTTTCCGGGCGATTTCACTTACAGTCTTTCGAGTCATATAATGGAATAATTCAATCGAGGGGGTGAGTGATCGGCAAAGTGCGGCTCGCGAGGACTGACTAACCTGCTATGGGGGGGGGGAGTGAATTGCACTCGCGAGCATGCGATTCTTTGCCGTATATTTCATAGATCTTTAAAAAAATACTATTGAATCATCTAATGGGCTGTTGACGAACTCTAAGAACATTTTTGTAGAAATGGGTTCTTCTTGTCCAAAGGTTTGCCCGACCCTGGGTTAAGGGAATGTTTCACACCTGGATAAACGAAAATTTCGCAAGCATTCTGTGGAGCTGTTATCAGCTGTTTTCATAATGCTTATATATATATATATATATATATATATATATATATATATATATATATATATATATATATATATATATATATATATACATATATTTCTATATCTATATATATATATATATATATATATATATATATATATATATATACATATATTTCTATATCTATATATATATATATATATATATATATATATATATATATATATATATATATATATATATATATATATATATATATATATATATATATATATTTATATATATATATATCCATTTGTTGTCCAATTTTAATAAGCTCCATCAAAATCTATTTATCAGCTTCGGAATCAGATTCAGAATTAGCTCCTGAATCAGAGTCAGTTTAGGAATTGAAATTAGTAGTTTTAGAAGCGATATAAATCCCAGATTATTCATAAGAATGGATTTTAGCCGAAAGAATCCAAAGAAGTAAATGCCGAAACCAAAAACTGATTCCGGAGCTTATATCCGTGAAAAGATTCCACAAAATTTCGGAGCTGGTTGGAATCGACACCGACCGATATATCCGAATTGATATATAATCTGTGTAATGTCACGTCGGTCTCATGGTACAGTCGTCAACTCGCACGACTTAACAACATGCTCGTCATGGGTTCAAGCCCCAAATAGACCGTGCCGCCATACGTAAGTCTGACTAACCTGTTAAGGGGGGGGGGGGGGGGGCGGGATATGCCAAAAAGTCACTGAGAGCCAACCCCACAAGTGGGTACAGGCCTTGACCGACAACGGTTGTTAAGCCAAAAAGAAAAAGAGGAAGAATGTCACGTCGGACGAGGAACTTGTGATAAAATGAGTAAATTTTCTTTGCAGTTTGCACACCCTGTGTCATCATAATAAAATATTGCAAAGCGTGTAATAAAATAGTGCAAGCTAAAAAACTATTTTTTTATGGTGGCCCAAAACCACTCTAATTCTAATAATCAACATAATTTAATTAACCTATAACCTCAAGTCTATTTTACAGGTTCATGTTTTGTTTTCGCCCCTTTCCCTATTATTTATAAAAAAGCTTAAGAGAGCCAATGTTTATCCATTTGTTTGTATTGTTTTGGTTTTCATAGCTTTTTCTTGTTCAATACAATAAAAAAATATATATATTTAAAGCAAATTTTCCACTTGTTCTGTGTCTTCTAGCTTAAAAAAGCTGACTAACAATCGCAAACACAGCAACATCAATAACATGATGCTTGCAAATATCACACACTTTGTCACGAATTGTATATACGTTTATTTCGGATTAGAAATAGAAACAGCACCCTCTAACAAAGATGTCACAGAAAAGATGGGACTAAGCAAAGCGAAACGAATCATACACTCCGTTCACTGGACTACGTCTTCTACACCCCGTTCACTTAGGCCGTGATCTAATGCAGTTATCCGCAACTTTGTTGCTTGCCAGTTGTATGGTGACCGCAGCTTTGTTTGAAATTTAACTTTAGATCATTGACTAAAGATTGATTTTGATATAATTCTTAAAACAAACTAAATCAAGCAAACGATGTCGTCTCTATTGGACAACGATTAATCGATTACAAACACCCGCTGAGCTCGTCTCTATATCATCATTCGTATACCGTTCATATATACGTTTGCTCTCTGACAAGGTCATTCAAACTTGGTTTGACTTAGCTATTTAATCTTGTCAATTCATGCTCTGATATGGTCTCTGATCCTTTGGTCGTCCACCACCTTCTGCTGGCGATTACAGTCGATCGAACGCTTTACTGCTTGTCAGAATGTCCCGACAGAGTCGCCACACGTGTTTGGACGCATTATCCAGTGCCGTCGGCGATTTGCCCTTGAACAGGTCAAGACTGGGCAGAAAGTAGTGCGGGCAACGGCGACATTGCAGACAAGAGATGAGCTGTAGGAAGATCCCATTCAATCTGTCTGCGACGCAGCCTGCATCCCACTCCGTTTCGCGCGGATGCTTCTCACACTCGTACAACAACAGCGTTTTAAGATGATAGTACCCGATCGGTGCACCGGGCAATTCTAGATGCCGGTCACACAGCGTTTTCAGGATGCTGAGGCACCGCTTCCGGTATCCGCCCTGCAGCAACCGGTTCTCCGCCTCGGTAAAGTGTAACAGCCAGGCATCACCCTCAACGTTCGCGTTCTTGCCCTGCAGGATAACGCTCTCCTTCGAAAGCAGATCGAACCCCTCCGTCTTGACCTCTGCGACCAGGGCCGGATGGGGCCAAGGTATGTTGAGGATGGGCCAATGGGCAGCCGACCTCGGCCAGATGCCGGTACACTTGAAGGCGGGCGTAATCTGGACGGTGTACCGTTCGCGGATGCGCAGCTTCACCTCCGTCGTGTCGGGCATCAGCTTCACCATGTCCCGGTATGGGCACTTTTCAACTGCTTGGGCGACAAGCGTGTGAAACCGGGACCGGATCTTTCGGGCGGACAAATAACCGGACGCGGTGATGAACTCCACCCACAAGGACATGGAGCGTTTTCGGCCGTCGCTAAGCTTTAGCACTGCTGCACCTGGCAGTGACCCATCGTCCACAAAGTTGAATACTCCCATCTGGTTCAGGTAGAGTACTACCTCGAATGCCGTCGGCGAAATTACTTCCAGACCTTCGTATCTGAAAAAGTAGGGTTATGTCCATATTGTGCGTCAGCTTTAAAGCCATCTCCTAATCTAGGACTTCCGAGGCGAGAAGTGAAAAGTTATCCAACTTACCTTCCATTGCATTCGACCAGGCTAGAGATAAATCTAGGCTCCTGTACCTCTACCTCACGCAGCACCTCCTGAACGATCTTGCAGATCTCGCGCAGCACTAGAGCGATGTTGCCCATGCGCACCTGCACCTTCTCCGCGTAGTACTTGTTGATTTGGAAGATCGTCTTCGACTGCACGGTTACCATGTCCTGTGGCACTAGCATTGTTCCGGCGTGGCGTGGCTGACCTTTACCTGCCTTAAGCTGCCTGCAGTAGTACCGGTTCCATCCAAGCCGTTATTGGCCAGAAGGATGACGTTTCGGAAAGGCTTACCGGAAGACAACTGACCACTGATTAGTGTGATTTTTACGGGGACATGAATGCAGAGTAGGCGCACGTCATTGGACCGACAAACGTGTGAGTTTGTCGCGGTTCCGCGTGGAAGAAACAATTTTCGGCGAGTGTACACTGTATGATGATGCTGACGATGACCCGCGGGAACAGCACACACGACACGAGATATCTCAACCGCGCTGCCGCCGTGATACTGTGTTCTGGGACGTTTGGCTCGCCGCTGCCAACGCTGCATCCGCTCAAACACATACGCACGCGCGAAACTTACCCCCTTCCCCTATGGTTCCGACCCATCACCACTACTAGAACCGGAGCAAAGGGCACGAACGCGCTGTTTAAAACGATGGCGACACATAGTACACAACATGGGACTGGTGTGGAGGGAGTTGGGGGAGAAAGTAGGTGTAGGTCATCAATCCTTGCGATCGTTCGGGGTTAGTTCGGAGGCGTAGTCACCCTTTTTCCGTTTTCCAGCGGTTGTTTTGCAGTGCACCGGTTGACATTAAACCGATTATTGTTGTTTGTTTCTTTTTTTAACCATACTAAACAATCACGTCATACCCAGCATGTCCTGCAGATCTAGCAGCTCCAACAAATAATCCTTCTAGGCTGTCCAAAGGTGTCGCAGTGTTTGTGTGTGCGTATGTAGTGTCAGTAAAAATCACACACTGCTATTGGCAGTGTAGGGGCATCTCACTCACGCCCGTAGGTACTGCCGACAATGGCGCCGAGCTGATGCGATCTCGTGCGCCTACTACTGGAATCTTTCACTACCCCCACCACGCGATCTGGCACCGATGGCGAACGAATGGGACTTCGTGAAACGAGGGGAGCCTTATCCCCACCATCTTGGAATTTCACACAGCCAAAGAAGTTGTGGCTTTTGGGAAAGAAGACACCAAAAAAGGATACGTTTGGTAGATCTTCAAACGACAACACTCCGATGACTGCTTTTGTAGGTTAGTCAACAACTTTTTCTCTCACAGCAGCAAGCAAATCTAATGTAAACACTCTTCGTCAGTCCATCATCTTCTACTACCACCACTACCATCGGAAGTCCGGAAGTCCGACCCTACAGCCTTAACTCCTGTCGAAAAATCGTTATATCGGCCACTTGCATCTAACATGCGCGCTGTGTTGTTTTCATGCGATTCATTCCGCAAGCGGGGATATGTACTCATGGACATATATTGGCGCGAGAAAGTGGGCGTGGTTACAGTAGAAGTTCATTTCTATATGTATGTTCATGGGAATGAGGTATTGAAATAAATCTGCTATAATGTAAAATGCTAAAATTTGTTTTGAAATAGTGCTTCGATATTTTTTTTATGCAGGTGGAACGGTCCGAGAAGGATGTTTCGATAATTTGCTAATGTAACAGACATGCAACAGCTTTTAACTGAGTAAAAAGATTTATTAATGGAGCGTAATTTCAAACAATTGTTATAACAATATTTGCTCATATACGCACCTAAATAATTGCCACCTGTCAATTGATAAAAAAAACTCTCAAAAAAAGCTACTACTTAGGCCTTTTTTAACCAACCTTATTCCCATTCAAAAGTGCCTTGCTGCATATGGCGTGTGCCATTGCGATACTACTCCTACTCCCCCAATGGTGTCCTATAACACTTGTCACACAGAAAAGAAAAAAGATAACGAAAGAAACCCTCATAAAATTCAATGTCTAATGTTTTGCGTTCCTTTTCGGTGGCTCGCTGACTCGGTGGCCCGGCACTATCCAGGACGGTCCCGTCTCGTATGAGCTGGCGGGTACATTAGCGCACATTAAAGTCAGTAAGGCGGGAGATAACCGAAGAAGGTACCAAAATATCCCTCTTTCTAGCGGCTTATAGAGGACAAACAATCGTTCCGATGCGCACAATATATAGAGAGAGAAGAGAGATAGAAAGAGAGAGAGAGAGAGAAAGAGAGAGAGATAGAGAGAGAGAGAGAGAGAGAGAGAGAGAGAGAGAGAGAGAGAGAGAGGAAGAAATAAATTGATTTGAAAATGTATTATAATAAATGAGTTCGACTCGACGTTGCACCACCTGCCGTGTTGTTTTTTTTTTTTTTTTAATTATCTACAGCCCATTTACAGCTTCTTTAGACAAAAAGGGACGATGTGTTAGTGTGGAAATCATAAAACCACGTAACAGGCAATTTGATTACGGTTTGGATTGGAAGAATATTATTTTAATGCGCTAATAAAATTAGGAACCTGATTGCCGTCAAAGCGCTTCGCTACTGGTACATGGCGAGAGGGGCTAAAGGTCAATTAGAGGGATGCATAAGAGGAACACAGGTGAGCGTGATTGAACGGTCTCATCGAAGCGCCTTCCGTTAAAAGTACCGAAAGGGCGACGGAAATTTGTTCAACTCAACCCCTACCGTTGCTCGTCCTGATTTAGTCGGCGTTCTGGTCGAACGAGACAAACAAAAAAACACGACCCTATTCGATAAGTACTCTGTTCCATGTCTCATAGACCTGTCATGATGGCACTACAAAACAGCAATATTTTCAACAGGAAAATTGAAATAATTGCACAGTTTAGATACATATTCATCTTTAGAGGGAATATTGAACAAATTATTTGCTAGCAACTCACAAATAATGATCGAAAAATCATTCTAATTTAATAATGAAAATTTCAAACAAATGTCCATGACAAAATATACACTGCATTATGCAAACATTATATTTTAATACGTTTTATAACTAACATATTTTACCTTTTAATTGATTTTTTAGGTTCTACATTTATATTCTCGATTTTTACCATTTATGGGCATCAATGAAAAATGTTTTTTTTTCAAAATCCGTGTTCATTACAAAATTCATAATCTTTTTTTTTTATTAAAAATTTCATTATAACACGCCCAATCTGTTACAAGATATTAAGATTTAAATTCAGTTATCCCTGGCTATCATATATTGATAACATAACCCAGGAAACATAACACAACCCCAGGAAACATAACTGGCTATCATATACGATAGCCATGGCACTCAAAGTGTCAATTAAGTATTTGTCGAAGTAATACATATTTTACTAGCAATTTTATAATGAAAAAACAGACTAACTACGTACACAAACTTCGAAATGGCCCTAATTTAATTCTTCCTTCTGTAGCTTTCAAGCGCACTTCATACGTGATTGTTTGTTTGAGAGTGTCTGAAAGTGCATCTGCATACAGGGTGTTCGAGATAAATTTGACACCTGGCCTTTGGGTTTATATCTCAGGGTTGAGTTGACGTATTGAATGATTGATATGCCATTCGATTGCTAAAAGTTGTGCGAACAAGTGAAAAAAATGTCTAGCTCCGTAAATATGTGGAACCCGTCCGAACTTTACAAACGCGTAACGTGTGTTATGATGGTTCGTGCCGGCCATACGAATGCCGAAATTCGGAAGGCGGCGATGTGTTCGCTGAACACCGTAAAAACAATACGGTGGCCAATAGGCGGCCGTACGTTTGGCAGCAGGATTCTGCACCATGCCATACGGCCGTAAAAACACGCCAATAGCTCACTGCCAATTTCGACCGATACACCAGCACCGACGTTTGGCCACCCAGCTCCCCTGACCTTAATCCTATGGATTACTTTGTGTGGGGCACAGTTGAGCGGGACACCAACAGGCGTCCTGCAATACCAAAGCGGAGCTGGTGGCCAGAATAAAGGCCGTGTTTGCGGCCATCCCAGAGATATGGTTGTCCGGGCTTGCGCGCGGTTCCGGAAGCGGGTGCAGGCGGCCATCGACGCGGAGGGGGGGTACTTCGAATAACAAATGCGGCAAACATGGTAAGCTAAACTTTGTAGAAAAATATTTTTTTTAATATTTTACATAAGTTTGATAAAAATTTCTTTCCTATTCCCTCAGAAACTGTCAAATTTATCTCGAACACCCTGTATAGCACTATACCAGCTGTTTAAAACACATTTCATCAGAGAACAAATTTTGAGTGATTCGCAGGCCGAAAGATTCATTAACTTTTTGCGTTTATACACCACGAATCTTTGTGGGATACAGCTATCATAATTTAACAAAATAATTTGCAAAATACGGATTCTTCTTCTAAGAAATGCACAATGTACACTTAGTACACTCCAAGGATAGAAACATCTTAAAAATATGTTAAAAAACCGGCATTTCGCTTTCGCCAACCTACCAAAAGATTGCAATTAAATATTCTGGTTAAACATCTAGTTAACTATCATATTTACCCCATTTCCAAAAAATATGAAAAAAAAAAGATTTTAAAGAAGAATCCGTTTGAATACACTCATTCCGACCGCCGGTTACACGCCGACCAACTGTCAAACACACAGATGCTAGAACAAAAATGTCGACGAAACCTTCATCGATTTGAATGGCAAAAACGATGCCAATTTTTCTTCCGCTCGACTCGAGTGCTTCTGACGGAATCGAATGTCATTCGAGTAAAATAATAGGCCTAATTATTTAGCACAATATGCACTGTGAAAGCGCAGATAATAATTCTAATGGCGCAATTCTAACGGGATTGACAAATAATTGTCCACTTTGTCAAAACAGCTTGTCAACTGCAGAAAAGAGCTTTTCTCGTAGCCGCATCAAAAATATACACACAGACAAAGCTTGAGCGACAAAAGGATATACCATAGCCGTTTGGAACCGTTGGAAGTAATCCAGAGCCGACTGAAACCTTTACTCCGATTGCCAAGTAAAAGTTTCAGTTTACGTTGAGATCATCAAAATCGGTAGAACCGACAGGAGTCAATTCTGGTTGTAGACAAGCGGCTCAGGACGGTAACGGACACCTCCGATGGTTCCGGTTGACTCTGCACAGTAGCGACGGATTCGCACGGCATCGAATGGAACTGTAAGTTTAGTTTGGTACGAATCCGGACCGGAGTAGCGATGATCCGAAATAGTTTTGTGGAAATATGAAATAGTAAGCTGTTGGTGCAATTCCGAAAACCCATAAATAGTTCCAAGTGTGTGTGTAGTTGTTTTCATTCCTGTTTCGTTTCTAGACAGTTGACGCAAATCTATTTTTCTATATACAGTGTGCAATGGAGTCTACACAAAACTGTGCTAGAATTCAGGATTTAATCGAAATCTTATACGACTGAGCTTGCATCGATTTAATGTTTCTTAAGGGCCTCAGTTGCTCTATACGTACGTGTAGAACAAGTTTGTTAGATATTATGGGTACAAAAATGTTAGTATCAAAACATATTGTGACAAAATGATCGTTTTTCTTTGTCAAATTTAATTCACTCACAAACAAATCTTAATTGACTTTTTATGGTTTGCAAACCTGCAATGCTTTCAGCAATTCTCCAAATATTCTTGCGGGCCGTATACATAATCGACATGGGCCGTCAGATTGACATGCCTACTCTACACGTTTGTTCGAGTTTGATGTCTTGTTCGATGGCTACTAGAGCGCCGCCTTAGTGAAGTCTTATCAGTGGCACATCATCATGAGAGACCGGGATGAACGAGGCTGCATTGACATTCTGGCCCGTGCGCGCTCGTCGAATCTAGAGTTTGTATCCCAGGCACGCACATCGTGCCCTGTCCCGTCTGATCCGTTTATCAATCGTAGCCGATCTGTCCACCGGCCAACTGTCAGCTAGGTCGGGGCTCATAAATCCTCAAAACAACGCAGCCAGGTGATGCACAGTGGAACGCAAAACTGTGCATTGTGCCGCTGACACAGCACGCTTGCAAACTTGCGGAGCGCGTGTGTCACATTCGGGCCCGAAAGACCAATAAAAAAACACAACGGGCTTTTGCTTCGAGTTTTAGATGTGTGTTACTTGCAACACTCATTTATAGTTCAAAGCGAAAGCCCCTTGAGTTTTTTTCTTCTTTCTTCTATTTATCCTTATGTGAGTTCCGTGACGCATTTATTTGTTAAATGCTGTCATCCAGATCGAAATCAGCATGCTTCTTCTTTTTTAATGAGTACTTGTTTAAAGTACTAAAAGTACACCGACTGTAATGATACTGATTGCTTGCGAATGTAGAACAAATTGAACCATGGTTTTGCAACACGTAAATGCTTCGATCATGAGCATGCTTCTATAGGAATGGTAATACACAAATAGACAGACACATAAACACACACACACACACACACACACACACACACACACACACACACACACACACACTTTTACTGGCAGCAGCAAGCAACAACGGCGGCTAGCGCCAAAAGAACACAGAACCGCGTAAATGCCTGTACACCGCCTGACAGGTCTAAAATTGTGATTTCAGCTTTAATTATAATTTATTCATTGCGACAACACAACCTAAGCGGTTCCGTTCCCTTTTTTGTGTACCACGCTACGGTTCATCGGTTCTGCTTTCCGTGTGGAAAATCTTGTCGGCACACGGAGAAGGAGGAGGATCGTGAAAAAAGCGGTAGCGCGGGCAAGATGCACTTTCATCACCTTTTCTTCTAATTGCATGCAGACGATGCGCCAGCCGCTGTGAGTGCTGCTCAAAATTTATTACCCTGCGGGATGCGCTACTGGTTGCATGAGGGGGAACGATTTTCCAGCCGAACGGAAAACTAGCCGTCGTCGTGTGCGCGCTATACACGGGAATGTTTCTTAATCATTCCAATATGTTTGTCAGTCATAATCAGTCAGCGGAGCGGAGTGCATCCGTTCGGCTATTTCCGTTAATTGTGCTGACGATCCGCTTGTGCTTGTGTACAAAAACATAGACAGACACACAAACGTACAGTAATGGCACTCACGGCTGCGATTGTTGCGTTTATGTTGGAATGTCGTCACATACGTTAGAATTGGGAGCATTAGCAGGGTTGCAAGTAGGGATGGGTTCTCGGAATCGCAATCACGGTTCTGAACCGCCTCCGAGCTTTGCTACTCTGAGTTCGATTCACGCTATGATTGAATTTGATGATCTTACGTACACGTTGTAGTAGGTCAGTCTTTCGCTGCTATGAGCTGAAGTATAAATTAACTTTGTTCGAAGCGGACTCATCGAAACTTGATCGTCCACGCGATCAGAGAAATTCATTTCTATGCGAGTGTTAATAACATTTAAGAGGGTTCCCTTACTGGATACGTTGGAGTTCAGAGATCTTACCTTGGGTATCGAGACATCACTAAACTCTCATCGAAGAGTCGAAGTCTCATCGGAGACATCGAAAAACTGAAGGACAAATAAAACGGGCTAGACGTAACGCACTAGATGGATCAATAAGTTAAGCATTGAGGTGTAGAAAATCACCAGGCAAGATCGATTCACATTTTTTGTTCAGATTTTATCCAATTTTTTTATTCTTCATTCACGATCATTTCCGATATCCAAAAGCGATTTGTCAATTTTGTTTGCACACGATCATACTTGGAAGAACTCTTACAGTGCCGTAGCAAAACCCCACCGACCACTAACAAGAATCGTTTACTTTCCTGTTTTCTATTTTCCTCCTGCCAATCAACTGAATACAGCAAACTCTGCATCATACGGACTCTACGGAAAAGCACTAAATGCACGGCCGGGTTCGCGCCAATAATTCACCCGACGCAGGCGTTTGTAAAAAAATCCCTTTCGTACTTGATTTACTGAATCTCTGAAGCCTGGTTTTGTTTCATTTTGTTGGAAAAAATTAGCTCCCTCCGTGGGTTTAAATGCAGTTGAATCCCTGCTGCACTGACGATCGATAGTCATCGAACGAAAACAGTAGCCCGGCATCATTTCGGGGATGTGCTCATGCAAAACGGGGTTGTGCCAAATTGATTTTTTAAGCCCATTTTTTAAGACCCGCCCTTGTCGGTGTTTCTTTTTTGATGAAATGAGAAATCGATAGATATAGAAAGGGCATAGTCCCATCCGGGCAAGGGAGGAAGGGCATTGTTGAAAACGGTGTGGATTTTTTTAGATAACACTTATTGTGCTTTTATTGTGCTGATGCTGAAATCAAAAATTTAGTCCACTGTTACAGGTTTCCGTTTCAACTAAAAGGGCGAGGACAGGCGCATCCTGCCCTTTTATCGCCAAACTTATCGTTTTCCCTATCTTTCCTCTCGCTCGATTGACTTCCCTCTCACTCTTTCTTCATCTTTCTAATTCCTCTCTCGCGCTGTGACCTGGCAGATTGTTGGGCACTCACGAGTTTCCAACAGGCATAGTTTGGACTGTCAGAACGTATCTGACTTGCCATGGTCGGATTAGGTTTTATTTACACTCAAAAGAAGTTTCGTACATTAAGGCCGGGCTACATTCGTACTCGCTGATCGTACTCGCAAGCGTAATTTTGATTTTCACTAGCGCATCTGGCGGCGGCTGACCGAAGCATTTTACCAAACAATTTGGAGCCGCTCCAGAAAATACATTAATTTTCCATGTTTTTTACTTAAATCGGAGGAGAAAAGTTTTTTAAAACGTAGATACATATGTTTTGCACGCATTGCATCCATTTTTGCAATGAAAAACGATGGAAAAACTACTTAATTTTGAGATCCAGCATGACCATTCCCTGATGACCAAAAAAAGCTTCCACCAGCGGCCGCCAGATGCGCTAGTGAAAATCAAAATTACGCTTGCGAGTACGATCAATGTAGCCCGGCCTTTAGGTTCCGCGTTTTAGTGTTTGAAAGTTATTGTTTTAATCCAGTTGATTCCGTTTATCTTTTGTTGAGAATAACGATCGTTCTTGTTGTAATATGTAATTGTAATAAAAAAATGCGTGCATTCAGTAACGATCTTTTTGAAGAAAAAAACTTTAGAAAAAACTTTCAACATCGGCACATTTAGAATCAGGAAAACGCGGTTAATCAGGATTTTAAACTGCGGAATGCGTTCTAGCGTCATATGACATATTGCCAATACTGACTTGCTGTTCAGGTGACTACAGCTACCGAATAACCTGTAGTTGTACCGATTCTAGAAAAGTGTACCGAATCACAGGTATTGCTTTTTGTAAACGAACGAAAGAACTGAGATCATGTTCACGTTCATCGTGATGAACGTTCATTCTCGTTCATCGTGATGAACATTCATTCACGTTCACTTAAAAGATCCGAAATGCCCACCTCTAGAACTTACGCAATGTCAGGGATATACACAGCTATGACAGATTGTGCTACGTGTGTTTGACAGATTGTGATTGGAACAAGATAATACTTTTAATACTTAACCCGAGCTTATGAACTCTTTTAGAAAAATTGATTTGTTTGTGAAGATCCCATGTTTACGTATATCAGAAATACATGACGGTGGTCCGGCGGGACACCCGTAAACGCGTTCGACTTTTATAATGCCCATCATAGGTTCAAGCGTCAAATAAACCGTTACCCCTTAGTAAGGACTGAGTATTCGTGGTACTTATTGAGTCTCGAAATCCTGTGTTTAGGTTGACAAGACTACGTATTTTGCTACACCAAATAGTAGAAGAAGAACTCTTGACGCCTTGCCTTCATTCTAGTGATGGGAATAATGAAGTTTTTGTTGTAATCGATTCCGGTTAGCTCCGCAATTTTCTGGAATCGATTCCGGATAGTACGTCCGGAATCAGTTTTCGGAACCTATTCCGGAATCGGCTCCAGAATCGTAACCGGCTCCGGAATCGGAATCGACTGCGGAATCGGTTCCAGAATCGACTCCGGAATGGGAATCGGTTCTAGAATCGAATCCTAAATCGGTTCCGAAATAAAAATCGGCACTCGAATCGGAATTGGCTCCTAAATTTGAATCGGCTTCCAAACGGAATCAGTTTCTGCATCGCCATAAAAATAGGCGCTTGAATCCAATCATACTACGTTATGATAACCGCAAAATTAAATCTAATTAATTTTTAATTAAGGATGTAAAATCAAATGTATTGATTAGTGAAAATATATTTTTCTTCACACTAAATTGTAATGAATTTGCGGCAAAATCTCAAACCCAAAAAAATAGCACATTGCATATTTCACCATAGCATTTCTCTGAAGAGAGGGATGAACTTTGGAAATATGCAGATTATAGAAACCACCGGCACGTTACCAAGCATGTTTCTATGCAATTGCTAAATTTTCCTACGGTGTGATTATTGAAGAGTGACGATCCTTGGCGCGAGTTAACCATCCTATGTGCATGTGACATACCACTATATTCACTAATAGCTATAGCCTAGCACCATATCCATATAAGATAAGCCATACACTCATACATACAAGATGAGGTTATGATAAGAGTTGATAGTAATAAAACTATGAGGAACAAAGTTAGTTATAATCTGGAACTCAAAGCGTTCGCATCATTTAATCCGAAATACATACAACTCGCGTGAGAATATGTGTATTACGCTAACTGGATGTGTTTTACCGGAGTTTTTCTAAGTTTCGCTAACTGTTGTGATTCTCAGTTAAAAATACATAAATGTCAAAACATGAACCATCCGGAATCTTAAGAAGAGAAATGCATAGCAAATGCGCATTTTTCTCACAAATTTTACCTCCCAGTTAGCGGTTACCTACTGTACCAGATGAATCGTTCTTTCGGGTGTGTTGCTATGGTGTAGTCTGATTTGCTGAGTACTTTGTAATTAATGTGTTGCAATGGTGTGATTTAACTTTCCAAAATGTGTTACAATGTTATTCTACTACAACTATTCGTTATTCTAGTCGTTTTTCGCCTTTTTGTTGAAAATTCGGAAGAGGCAGATAAAAACAATAAATAGTTGAATTGTGCAAAATACTATTTCACATCTTTGTATATTTTTTTTTTATTTTCAAATCCATTTTTACACAACTTATTAGGAAAAAACGAAATTAGAGTCGTTGAAGTCTCATAACTATAAATACAATTCGAAAAATGGTTTTTGAACTAACAATGTATTTAACAATCATCCAAAAATATAATTAACATATTTTATAAGCAAATCGCCAAAAATGGCTGTCCATATAGTTGTAGTAGGCGTTGTAGTAGATATGCTACACCTTTTTTGAAAAATATACGATTGGGTTTGTACGAAAGAGTGCATTATTCACTAAAAAAATTTCAATATATTTTATGTGCTGTTATAGGTTTTCCTGTTGGAATATTTTTTATAACCCAATTTTCATCTGTGATTTCTACGACTGTACATTTATAAGTTGGATCTACCTTCCTTCTTTTTTAGTTTGTTAAACAAACTCCTATTCATATGTTTAGTTTGCTTACATTTTCATTTAATTTCACTTGTCGTTGTAAATTTGCTTCAATAAGGTTTTTCCTTAATATTTCATGTGATTTTTTTGAGACTTGACTTTATGAGACTTCATTTTATTATAATAATGTTCTATGTTCTGCACTGGCTCTACTTTTGTTTTGTATTCTTGTGGTAAGTTAGATTGTCTCCCAAATATTAATTCGCAAGGTGTGAGATAAGTATGCTATGTACTGATGCGTTGTAAACGAATTTATATAAATTAGTCCGTTGATTCCAGTCATGATACTCATTGGTGTAACTTCGTAAATATTGATTTAAACTTCTGTGGTTTTGCTCTTAACACTCTGGTCACTGCGTGGATCTTTTTTTGACACACATTTTTTTCACTCTCCTTTTTTTGTTGTTTATTTTTATACGTAGAGACTTTGAGCCAATTGGCCTCATTTGCTACTTTCAATCGGTTGATTAATAAGAGCTACAGGTCGTTACCTTTGCCACGATCAGGAATTTTCGTGTAGTCGAGGATTGTTGGCCCGATCGGGATGAACGGCTATCCACACGAAACCACTACAATAGTGTGCTCTATCGGGATTCACTAGAAATCAAACTGGGCTAGCGGATCGATTGTTAATATATATTAACATCTGGTATAACCTTTTTGTTGAATTGCATGAAATATACAACAAGTTTCCATTTTTATTACCATCTGTTGATTTCTTTGGAACAAGGAAACATTGTTAGTTATATGGTGAAACAGAATGTTCAAATATAGGGGTTCTAATCATATAACCGATCATATAACCATTTCAATCACTTGGTGCAATGTTTCAACTGACTAGTGAAACTATGCAAGCATTCTGTGGCGGTTTGCAATCACATAATGGAATTTTGCAAAGGTATATAGAGGAATGCAATGGCACTGTGGAACGTTGCAATCCACTGTGAATTTTGGATTCAGGCTTTTGCTCAGCCATGCAAATGTGAAATTGTGAAATGTCAACATAGCGTTTGTTTACTTTGCGTCGAGACCGGTTTACAAGCAAAAAGCCGCACGTCACTGTTGTTTGAATTCATATCAACTGTTACGCATGGCTTTCGGTCAGCTACATCAATACATATGATCTTTTTCAAGATTATTTTCATACTCATAATAATATGGTAATAAGGACAAAAAAAGAGGCGACCTTTTAAATACATTCATGTCAACTTCAGATAAATAAGACCATAACAGGGGTTTCCAAGTCACTTTGAAATGTGCACCACGCCTATATTCATCGCGTCCAAGATGTTTTTCAACAGCTGTCAAATGATGTATTTGCTCCATAATAAAATTTTAGTTTTTACACATGAATTTCAACACATCACAAAAAAAACTGTCAAGCTCAATCCAGCTTGAAACGTGCTGAAGAAATTAAAAATTATGATTGAACGTGATATCTAATACAGCAGTTTGTAACGTACAACTAACGGTAACCGTTGTATTTGTTATCATAATCAATCTACCGCTTGTTCTGAATCGTCACATCGCAGGTTGTTCAACCGTCTTAGCAAAGCGAGGACTACATTTGCAATCGCAGCCAGTAAGGTTGCCATTTTCAAGGATACGATTTCACAGAAATGGATTTCGAACGTTTCCTAAACTTACTCAGACGGCTTTCGAACTACGTTCAGGAAGATGTCTAAACACTTTCGTAAAGGAGTGTTTAAATTGGCAAATATAAAGCCAATACATTTTGATTTTCCAAAACCCAAACAGTGGGCGCCCAAAATTTGAAAAAAATATTCCCGGTTGCTATACCTTATGTCCCTAGGAGGTGATAATGTGATCAAAAAAGTATGCCACAAATTTGCAGATCCCGGTTTCGTCAACGTTTTCATGGATCATTCCGTAGTTGTCTTGCGGTCTTGAGTTCTATCGAAAAACTCTGTGAGTTCGACACGAGAACTGACCATGAGTTGAACATATAGTTACAAGCTTATAGTTACCGCCACCCAACCCAACACTATACACTAGGGCACAGAGTATACACGCAGATTACGCACAAAATAATTCAATACCGCAGCACGACTTCAGCGCGTGACCCCGGGAATCGAATGAGCTAGCCAACCAGCCAACCAGCCAGCTTGCCAGTCAGACTGATTTGATTTGACGTTTTCGTGCGTTTAATTATTTGTATGCAATGCTTTTTTTGTTAACGGGGAGAGAACCTTCAAAAGGTACTCATCTAAAAAGGCTGTTTGCGGCGACAGTTAGTTATGTGGGTTATGTGAGATTCATCGTAAAAACTAACCCTTAAGGATGCAAATACACAAATTGCGTTCGCCGCGGCCACGTCTTAACCCTTATATAGGGCTTGGCGATAGAACTAAAGACCACAGAACACTTTGATGAATCGTCGTGAGTCAATCGCAAGCCTGTGGAACTCTTTTTTGGGCACATCATTGCACCCCCCGGACAAATATTTTTTGAGCCTAGATGTTTAGTTTTTTTTTTAATTTTGAACGCTCACTGTTTGCGTTTTGTAAAAACAAACTGAAATGGCTTTTTATTTGTTTGTAAGCAAATGAATTAGTGATGTACTCTCTTAATTTGCTTACAAACAAATTCGCATTATGATGCAATTAACTCAATCATTTCCCTTGCAATTATATCCTTGCTTTCTGTAGTAAGGCAAAGCAAATGCTGTGCTTATTACGCGTTCGTCCATTTCACTCTTTTTTCGCACCTAATATCAAATCAATTTGATTAGAGTACAGCGTTTTTTTAACAGACCGTTTCAATCTAGGCAAAAGTTCACTGGATTTAATGCTACTTTTTCATATTATTTGAATTCTCTTATCGAATGCTACATTTTACGGCATTAAATTTTGATTTTTTATTTTAAAATAATTTGAATTTATTTTTAATGCTTGGTTTGTTACACACAATCGTTGGTTTTCATTTAAAAGAACGATTATTTCTGCTTCTCATTTAGAAACTTTTTCAATAAAAACGTCAATGTTCAAAGCTACCATTTACCCAATTGGACTGAAAACGTTGTAAACAAATTCAGATGTCGAACTCACATTTTCATCGTTTGTTTGTGACAGGTTCATTTTGGTGCCCAATGTTCGCCTTTTGTGCAAGGAAGGAATCGCAAAAGGAAGGATATAATAAAGTATCATAAAAATATTTCTGATACCAAATCATGGAAAGTAGGTAATTTTGGGCCGCGGTAAAGGGGCAATAAACCCCCCACTGCCTATTTCAGTTATAAACACATGTTGTACTATAAAAGGGTAATACGAATGTACTAATTATGTGAAGGCACATATTTGATGATAGTGGCACGAATGCGATTCGCAGGAGACGTCACACGATTCGAAGCTAATGGCAAGAGATTCAACTGTAACGCAGGAAACAGACCCAAATCGTTTCAAACAATCTGGAGATTGAGTTCCTGCTGTTAGCTCTTCTTTCGTTAGAGCTCGTCGTAATTTTATGAATACATCGTAAACGCATCCGTAACTATATTACATGTTTTTTCATATTCTGTAAGTCATGCGAAACATATGAAGCGTCACATACCATGTGAAATAAAATAATGAATTTGATGATGATCCAATATGTAAAGCCACAGCAATGTTTTTGGAGAAAAATACAAATTTATGATGGACCAGGAAGATGGTTGGAGGACCAGGATAAAATGCCCTTCTGATGATGTTACAAGAACATTGCAAACGGCGATCACGATCACGAGGATACGATTATCAGAATCTTTTTGGACTTATGCTGCTGTATGAGACAACTATTCCACATGTAAATTAAAATATAATTTTATCTTGTTCCATTTCAAAACTTGTTAATGTACCACAAAAAAGTTAAGAAAAGAAAAAAACACACACACAACAATGATTTTGTTTTATAAAATAAGCTATTGAGCTATAAGTTTGTAAAATGTTTCACTTGAAGCAAAATGGTCGTTCCAGCATGGAGCAAATTGGTTGATATGTTTTGACAGGAGCAACATGATGAGGCTGAGGTATAAGCTAAGGTCGCTACAATATACTAGCTTTGCATAAATATATCTATGCTGTTTATATAATATAACGCCAAAGTACTGACAACACGTGACTGATTGAAATATTCAAGTATTTTACTAAATTTTCCAACAAAACACTAAAACACTAAACTAATGTTGTGGACCATTTTGCCACTTTGTTCTGATGTGTTTTGACATTTCATGTAAGACCATTTTGCCCCATTGTTATTGGTCTTGTTTGACCATTTCACCGTGCACAATACATTTTCACGACTTTTGACGTTCATTTTTAAAATCCATTTTTAACATCTTCTTCTTCTTCTTCTTTGGCTCAACAACCGATGCCGGTCAAGGCCTGCCAACCCACTTGTGGGGTTGGCTTTCAGTGACTTATTGATTTCCCCCCATAGCAGGATAGTCAGTCCTACGTATGGCGGCACGGTCTATTTGGGGCTTGAACCCATGACGGGCATGTTGTTAAGTCGTACGAGTTGACGACTGTACCATGAGACCGGCTCTCCATTTTTAACATATGGTTTTTTTTATTAATGCGTTAACTTCTGATAGTTGTTGGGTGATTTCTGATAGTTGTTGGGTGATAGTTGTTGGGTGATTTAACCAATAAGATACAGACAAAAGTCCTTAACAGATCCATTCTACCCCACTTTCCCTTAAATATTCAGCCCACATTAAATTAGATCCCAAACTTCTCGCGATTGTTCAGCCTTCTATTAGAATCCTTAATATAACAATTTGTTGTTGTATGACGTTTCTGGTCGTAGCTTACAAATCAAATGACGAAGCATTGAATCAAACTCTTTTTCTGTAGTGCTAATTTTTTTTACAAAAATTCAATGAAGGTTTAACTGTTTACAATATTACAGATCCTATAATTTTAGGGACCATATTGTATTGCACAAAACCAACACAGTCAAACAATTTGAAGAGGAAAAAAAATCGATTGAAGTGACTTTCATAGTATTCTCCTTTGCTCAATCGAATTGAGAATATATTTTCGAAATGGAAGGAAATTGATGAACTTGCTCCCCAGACAAATACGTCATAATTAAGAAGACTATAAAAGAAGGTGCAGATCTAGTTACATGACAGGATTGTGACGGATTGTATACAAACATCTTAAATTATGTTAGAAGATTTAGCAATAGACAAGAGATTGTAAATGGATGATTTGCTAAAAAGTAGGATTAATTGATATAGTATTTGTTTATTTGTTTATTTGTAAATGTTAAGTGATTGGCCATCATTGGCCTTATCACTGATCTTATAAACTAAACTTATAATAACATAAAGCATCACGGTACAATGTAACATCAGCACAAAATAAATAACACAGAGTATCACAGCAAGAGAAACAGGTTAACTTAGGGCATTCCAGTCAAAAGAGTCATAATGTGCATTAAATCTAAAAGCCATCGCAGTCAAAGGTTCATTATCGCTATATGCACGTCTAGTTTGGTCAACTCTTAGTAGCCTAAAGTTTCTTAAAATACGAGCAGGTACGTGGAAATTAACTCTAGCTAAAAGGTCCGGTGAATCTATCTCTCCTAGGATGATTTTTTTCATAAACAAGATTTGCGCCGTTTCGCGACGAGTAGCGAGAGACTCGAGTCCAAAAATTAAACACCGGGCATGATAACTAGGTCTTGCTGCTACGTTACGCCAGGGTGTGAACCGTAAGACCAAACGGGTGAATTTTTTCTGCACTGACTCAATCTTATTCGACCATAACGACGACGATGGGCACCAAACTACTGAGGAGTATTCTAAGATGGATCTGACTAGTGATTTGTAGAGTGCGACAAGACAATGTGGGTCGGAGAATTCTCTCGACTGCCTGCGTATAAATCCTAGCATTCTGTTCGCTCTATCAATAATTTCGTTATGGTGCACATGAAAGTCAAGTTTACGGTCAAGGGTAACTCCTAAGTCTTTTACTGCACTGTGTCGTTGTAATTGTGTACCGGAGATGCAGTAGTTAAACACTATTGGACAATTAGAACGGTGAAACGACATGGACAAACATTTATCAACAGAAATTTGTAGGTCGTTGTTCAGACACCAGTCAGAAAAAGAGTCGATCGATGCTTGCAGGACAAGACAATCACCAAAACACCTCACAGGAAAAAAAGTCTAAGATCGTCCGCATACAATAAACATTCAGATTCCCTTACTACAGTAGTAACGTCATTGAAAAATAGAGAAACAGCAAAGGTCCAAGGTTACTACCCTGTGGCACGCCTGAACAACTCACGAATTCCCTAGATGTCATACATTCAACTTTCACGCGATATCGACGATTGGTGAGATAAGATTCGAACCACTCAACTAAAGGGGTAGAGAATCCAAGACGAGCAAGCTTCGCCAACAGCAAGCGATGATTCACCCGATCAAAGGCAGCCTTAAGGTCGGTATAGATGACATCCATCTGGGCTCCCGAAGCGAATGCAGCATGGCAGTGAGATACAAACTCCACCAAATTAGTGGTCACACTGCGGCGAGGGAAGAACCCGTGTTGGCGTGTTGATATCAGCGAGCGGCAACAGTTCAAGAGCGAGTTCTGGACGACGACTTCAAAAACCTTAGCACCTGCAGGCAAAGTAGTAATACCACGGTAGTTTTCCACTAAGCTCTTATCCCCCTTTTTATGCACAGGAAACATGTAGGACGATTTCCATGCTCCTGGAAACATACGCTGATTGAGCGAGAGTGTGAAGATACGAGCCAGAGGTCCGGCCAAAACTTCGCTACATTTGGCAAGAACTGCGGTCGGAAAACCATCAGGTCCAGGGTTGTAGGATGGTTTGACCTGCTTGAGCGCCTTTAGCACAGAATCTCTGGAGATGTTTATGTCACGCACATTAACATCGACAGCGTCGGAGGGCACGTTGTTGAGAGCAGCATCCAATGAGAAGCCAGGAGCTTCAGTGGCAAACGAACTCATGAAACGATCGGCAAATAAATTGCAGGTTTCCTCTTTGGTACACGAAGTTGTTCCATTAAAGGAAACTATAGCTGGCAAGGAGCTGTTTTTCCGTTTTGTGTCGACATACCTCCAAAATTTTTTCGGTTTTCTTCTTAATCTGAACTGTATACGAATCAAAAAACGAGAGTGTAGTTGTCTATTATAGCTTCTATATACATTGTGTGCTGCGATGAACCGCAATCTCGATTGTTGTGTTCCACTGTTTTGGTAAAACCGATAGCAGGAAGATTTGTTTCGTTTTAAAACGGCGTAATTGAGCATTACCCCACGGTGGACCCTGTCGTGGGCGTTTTATAGGGCAGCAGGCAGATAAATGTACCGTAAATTTCCGATTGAACATATCGAGTGCATGGTTTACGTCCGGGTTTCCATCAAGGAATGACCAGTCAGAGGATTGCAGTAGATCATTTAGAATCAAGAAGTTTGTGCGACTGTAGTCGAGCATGCCTGATTCTTGATGTGATGTTGTGTGATGTTCTGCTTTGGCTAAGCCGTTCGGCAGGCATAGCTCTATAGGCGGATGATAGCCATCAATAGCAACTATGGGGAAGGGTGTTATTGCCGGTGAAGAGCATTGTTGCAGGGTATCGTCGCATACAAAGATCAAATCGAGGTAGTTATTCGACGCATTATGAATTTTGTTAATCTGGTATAGTCCGTTGCTATTCATACAATCAAGAAGAAGGCGACAGTTGTCCGTGATCCTCGAGCATTCGTAGTCAACTTGGAGCATAAGTGGATTTGTTTCATCGGGTATCCAATTCAGGTTTGACAAATTGAAGTCCCCGAATAACAAACACATTTCATTAGCTTTACACGCTACGTCGTCAATAGTTGAACAGATTGTGTGAATAACCGACGTGTTATTTGTCATGTCAGGAGGAACATACATTGCGCCGATAACATACGTTTTCTTAATGCTGTAAATCTTTAACCAAAGTTGCTCTACAGTGTCTGATGTAGAACATAAGAGTACTCGCAAATGTGAGGCGACAGCTATGAGAACCCCACCACCTTTGGTTTTCCTACTATTTCTGTCATTACGGTCCTTTCTGAAGACGATATAATGGTCCGGAAACAACTGTGACGAGTTAATAGAGGAGTCCAACCATGTTTCAGTCAGGATAATGACGTCGTAATGAGTAGTAGAAACATAATCGAATACCTCATGACATTTAGTTTTTAGTCCTCTTACATTTTGATATAAAAATAACAAATCGTCAGTATTATTTAAGGAGGCAACCCCTGCAGGAATGACATGACCGTCGTGCGTTTGTGTGAGTGTAGGATCTGTACTGTAGCAATAGTGCTGCTGAAGTTGCGTAGTGTTGGGTTCACGATCGTTAAGTAGCCTACACGAGATGCCGTTACTACAGACTGCTTCAGTGGTGGTCAAGTTGTTTGTTGTTGGAGGAACAATCATCAGGTGAGTGCGTAAATTATCAACAAAAGTTGTTTCGGCGTTGTTTGGCTCATATGCGGTGTACAGCTGATTAGCGAGCGTGCGAGTGTGCGTGATGTGTGTGAATTGTTTATCGGTGTTGATAATTAGTGGGTTTGCGGTGTGGGTGAAGTGCGTGGAGTGTGTGCTGAAAGTATTGTGTGATCCAACAGCTGTGGTGATCGAATATCCTGCGCTGTAGATAGGGTTGTGGGTGTTGAAAGTCTCATTGGCGGTAGACGAAAATTTGCACCTTGTTGTTGAGCTCGGTAGTCGACAAATTCACGCACCGATAGACCAAGCGGCCAAGTATCGGGGGAAAGAGCCCTTTCACGTTGAGTAAGAGGCACTAACACCTTAAATGATAGAAATGAGAGTGTTGCTGTGTTTGTGCCTTGTCGTATAAGGCAATATGCAGTGACATCCTCAATGGACAAAGCATGTTTGACCATTTGCACTATTTGGTCACTGGATGTATCTGGAGCGAGCCGGGAAATATACAATGCGCACTTCTGCACCGTAGACTGAGCGGGGACTATTTTGATCGGAAATGTAGTTGTATCTTTGTTTGTGCCTGTGATCATGGGTGGAGCTCGATTTTTGCGATACATATCATCGATCGGCTTATTATTTTGGTTCTGGTTGTTATTGTTTTGGGTGTTGATGGGTCTGGCGCCAAATGTAAACAAAGTACGGTTGTCAGTAGCGACTTCCGAGAACAAACGTTTTGACCGATTTATGCGACGAATTTTTGCGGGAGGGTGACTGCTACGTGGAGTTTTTAGATCAAGTTGGCTCATCCGTGCAAACCCAGTTTTGATTTCGTTAGTCAATGGCTCCATAACGGTCTTGATGCTTTCGGCTACTGTTGTAATTGCCGCCTGGAAGCCAGATTGCATGGCTGCGTCTTTTACGAACTTGGTGCGCGGATTCATAAATACGTTGTTGCAGCCAATACAGCACCAGTGTAATTGTTTATATTCCGCAATGCGCAGGAACAGATCAGCAGGAACCGAAGTGCAGCGCTGGTGAAATGGAGAGTCGCACAGGCAGCAGCTGATAGATGCCTCCACAATTTCCATAGTGCAGGCGTTGCAAATACGGGCCATTATACGGGAGCGGTGCAGGTTTTCGTTGCAGCAACAAGAGCGATGGCGGTTAGGACGCGCGAACTCAGATGCGATCCGAAAAACGAAATTTACGCGAATTTTTTGGTCAGCAGAGATAAACGCACTATTGAACGATAATGGAACGGTGTTCTAAAATACTGTGATTATACAGAAACCGGAAAATAGTGTGATAAACAGCGCGATTTTCAAGAAAATATACAGAGCGAAATGCGAATGCGACTTTTACGTTAAACGTAGTATATTATATAGTTTTAGAATCGATGAGTTTTTATATTCAAGGCTACGATATAAGAACTATAAGACAATTGTCTCTAAAATTGCTTATTTTGTTTGTAATCTTTAACTAATTATTCAAACTGTGATTGAATTACTATCAGTGTAATAACATAAAGAATAGCGATAATGAAATGAAACCAAATCATTGAAGTACAAATTTCTGAAATGATCAAACTTTATAATGAATATACGCATGACAAAAATTACGGTGTGCGATCTTTTATTGTTGGTTAACAAGCATTACAACAATAATTAAAATTGCTTCAAGATTGTTTGTGTGAAATTTTATATGCATTTTCGTGGTGTATGTTATGATGAAACGCTAAAGAAAAGAACTTTCAGTTTGTAAAGTAAAGTTTTTTGCTTTCAGTGTAGTGAAACGAACATCCAAACGATGACTAAGGTCGACAGGATACTAGGGTATATCGTGAGAATACCAGATTTACGCCATACTCCTCTCTCTCTCTCTCTCTCCCTCTCTCTCTCTCTCCTCGCTCCTCTCTCTCTCATCTCTCTCTCCTCTCTCTCCTCTCTCTCTCCTCCTCTCTCTCTCTCATCATCTCGTCTCCTCTCTCTCTCTCCTCTCTAATCTCTCTCCCTCATCCTCCTCCTCTTCTCCTCTCTCTCCTCTCCTCTCTCTCTCTCCTCTCTCTCTCTCTATCTCTCTCTCTCTCTCTCTCTTTGGCCTACTGACGATAGAGCACGTCGATGTGACATGGCCCGGTCAACTATATTTCTCCAGGATGCTCGGTCCCTGGCTGCAGCCTCCCATCCATGTAGACACCCGATTTCCGACAGGTCTCGCTTCACCTGGTCCAGCCATCGAGTTCGCTGTGCTTCCCTGCGCCTTATGCTACACTGAGGATCGCTGTGGAACATCTTCTTGGTGGGGCCGGAGTCTGGCATTCTCATGACAAGCCCCAGCCATCGAATCCTGCCAGCCTTCGCCACCCTCAGAATGCTCGGTTCGCCGTACAGCTCAGCAAGCTCATGGTTCATCCTCCTCATCCACGCTCCATGCTCGAAAACACCGCCAAAGATGGTCCGGACGATGCGTCGCTCAAACACGCCCAGAGCGTTTGCATCCTCCGCTCGGATGGTCCAGGATTCGTGTCCGTAGAGGATCACCGGGCGAATCAATGTGCGATATATCTCACATTTCGTGCGGGCTCGAAGTCCTCTGGATCTCAGCAGTCGGTGAAGCGCATAGTATGCACGATTCTCCTGTACAATGCGTCTCCGGATTTCACTGCTAATGTTGTTGTCCGAAATAACGACCATCCCGAGATGGTCTCCTTTTCTACCTCGATATTGTCGCCGTCAACTGCTTCCCAGATGGTCTGAGTCTCCGGCAAGCAGGTATTTCGTCTTCGTCGCATTGATTCTCAATCCAATTCTTCCTGCTTCGCATTTGTGTCGGATGTACGCCTCACACACCTTCGCTATTGTCCTGCCGATGATGTCGATGTCATCCGCGAAGCCAAAAATTTGGAGACACGGGTAGAGGATCGTGCCACGGATGTCGTTGTCTAGCCTCGCGCCTCGAATGACACCTTCTAGGGCGATGTTGAAGAGCAGACAGGAGAGTCCGTCGCCTTGCCCTAAGACCCCTGTGAGATTCAAAAGCTTCCGTCAAGTTCGATACTCTCACCTTGCACAGCACCCCGTTCATAGAGGCTTCTAACAGCCAGATCAACTTCCCAGGGACGTGGTACCGCTGCATGATGTTCCATTTGACAATGGAAATGATTTGGCAATGATGTTCCAGGTGGCATTTAAGACTGTGATGGTTCAAAAATTTAAGCAATCCAACTCTTCTTCTTCTTTGGCTCAACAACCGATGACGGTCAAGGCCTGCCAACCCACTTGTGGGGTTGGCTTTCAGTGACTTATTGATTTCCCCCCATAGCAGGATAGTCAGTCCTACGTATGGCGGCACGGTCTATTCGGGCTTGAACCCATGACGGGCATGTTGTTAAGTCGTACGAGTTGACGACTGTACCATGAGACCGGCTAGCAATCCAACATGTCGCCCTTTTTGTAGACTGAGTGGATAACACCCAGCTTCCACTCCTCCGGTAGTTCCTCCTGCTCAAAGACTTTCACGACCAGATGATGCATTTCGACGGTAAGCCTCTCCGGCCCCATCTTGAAGAACTCGACCGCCAGTCCATCGCTGCCCGCAAAATTATTGCTCTTAAGCTGCTTGATGGCGCTTACAATCCAGAAGGCGGGGGCACTTCGTCATCTGCGCCGATGCTGTCGTTGTTGCTACTGCTGTGCTGCTGCTGTGGAGATTGCCTTGTTCTGCCACTTGCGCGAGCCTTTCCTGAGTCTGATTCTTTCAGGCGTCCTTCGTAGTAGCACTTCCACCTTTTGATCTCCTCCCGCTCGTCTGTCAGGAGATTTCCTTCTGCATCCCGACACATTGCGGTTTTAGGAGCAAACACGCACCGTGCCTCCTTCAATCTCCTGTAAAACAAGCGGGTGTCCCCCGACTGAGAAAACTGCTCCAGCAGCTGTTCGTCTGACTCTTAAAAACAGTGCTGTTTGGCCTGGATGAGCAGGGTTTGCTGTTTCCTCAGTCGTCTGTAATTCTCCACGTTTATTTATTTATTTTTTTATTATTATGGTATCAAGCCTCCATGGCCTACATATACAATTACAACTAATGTCTTATAAGCTATGTGTTCCTAAAACTAGACGTAATGCAATCTCGTATGACACTAGAACATTTCGGTATTCTAAAGGACAGGTCTATAAAATTTGAAAATAAATTAAGATTCTTGGTCATCCATAACAATGGATCCCAAGCACAGAAAAGACGATAACGAAAATCAGTTATTAAAAATTGTCGAGTTCTTAAAGGCCTAGTAGGGACATAAAAATTTGCATTACTTTGCAATAGAGGTGCATCGATTCTACCAGTTAATATTTTAAACATAAACATTCCTTGGGCAACCATTGTTCTCTTTTCAAGAGTTTCAAGCCCTAACAACTGACACCTCGTATGATAAGCTGGTAGCACGTTGTTATGTCTCCACAGAAGCCGCTTAATAGCTTACTTACTTACTTATCCGGCGTTACAACCGCTTTGCGGTCTTGGCCTGCCTCAGGAGTGTCCGAAACCGCTAACGGTCTCCTCTGCCTTCGTCTGCCAGTCCGTTATCCCGGCCTTAATGGCGGACGCCTCCACGCCATCTTGCCACCTCAATTTGGGCCTACCACGCCTCCTCTGTTCTTGTGGACGGCCTAAAAAGGCTTTAAGGGCTGGGTCGTCCGTTTCCATGCGTACAACATGGCCAGCCCACCGGAGCCTGGCGAGCTTGATAAGCTGTACGACAGTGAGATCGCCGTACATCTCGTATAGCTCGTCATTATGGCGGCTCCTCCATTGTCCTTCCACACATACGGGGCCAAGTATCCTTCTGAGCATCTTCCTCTCGAACGCGGAGGGTTTCATCAGATTTGGATACTGTCCATGTCTCAAAGGCGTATGTGAGTACCGGTACTATATAGGTACTATATAGTCCCAGCTTCGTCCGTCCCGACAGGTTCTTTGAGGTGAACTGATTTTTCAGGCTGTAGAATGACCGGTTGGCAGCCAGCATCCTTGCGCGCAACTCAGCTTCCATGCTATTGTCGTTGCTGACCTTTGACCCCAGATATGTGAATTGTGGGACGACTGCAAAAGAACGTTCACCTATCTGTTAGTCATACCTACGTAGATTCTGATTATTTATTGGTAGGCCCGCTGATGTTGCCACCATCAGTTTGGTTTATCTGCAATCCGAGGCTCTCTGCCGCCTGCTCGATCCCTTGGTAGGCTTCTGCTACATAGGAGAGCCGCAGACCAATGATGTCTATATCATCAGCGTATGCCAGGATCTGGGTTGACTTATAGAAGATGGTTCCCGTAGTCTCCACCCTAGAGTCACGGATGGTCCTCTATAGTGCCAAGGTAAATAGGAGACAGGCAAGCCCCTCCCCCTGGCGCAGACCCTTGGTGGTAGTAAAAGGTCCTGAGAGTTTTTCATCCACCCTCACCTGACATGTGACGTTGGTCATAGTCATTCTAACTAGCCTTATCAGTTTGGCCGGGATTACAAATAAAAATGTACCTAATAGCTTAATAGCTACCCGGGTAAATTTTCGCTGGATCCTCTCAAGCCTCTCAATTCTAATAACTTGATCCGGAAACCAAGCTATTGAAGCGTACTCAATCAACGGACGAACAAGGCAACAGTAAAGGGATTGTAAGCAGAGAGGGTCATGAAACATTTTGCTACTTCTAATTATGTGTCCGTGAGTCATGTTAGCCCTAGTAATAACATCGTCAAATTGTTTCCCTAAACAAAGTTTCGTGTCTAATATAATGCCGAAGTCCCTAACAGTTTCAGATCGAGGCAATAAAGTTTCATAAAGAACATAATTAAAACATAAAGGAGTCCTCGCACGAGTAAACGAAATAACCGAGCACTTACTGACGTTGAATGACAAACAATTTAAGGAACATCAAATATTAAAAACAGAAAGAAAGCCTTGTAATCGGAGACAGTCGTTAGAACTACGCACAGGAAATGTACTTAAGGTCATCTGCGTATAGTAGAACCGGGCAGTCAGGTATAGCGTAAACAATGTCATTAATAAAGATATTAAATAATAGAGGCCCTAAAATGCTGCCTCAAGGAACACCAGAGACCCTGCTAAATTCACTAGAGATGCAATCCCCAATCTTAATACGTACTGAACGACGCGATAGGTAGGAATTCAGCCACCTAACTATGCTGATAAGAAAACAAACTTTAAAAGTTTGATAGTCAAAGTATGGATATTGACGCTATTGAAAGCAGAGTGAAAATCAGTATAAACAGTATCTACTTGGAACCCTTTGTCTAGCTGCTTGTAAGTAAAATGCAAGAACTGCACTAAGTTTGTGACGGAGAAGCGTCCAGGTAGGAAGCCATGTTGCAAAGGTGTAAATATGTTAATTGCGCCATGCATTATATGTTTATGAACTAATAATTCGAACAGTTTACTGGGAGCACATAGCATCGATATAGCTCGATAATTTGAGATGGAAGTTCTGTCGCCTTTTTTGTAAACGGGAAACATCCATGACTTTTTCCATAGGTCAGGGAAGAAACCAGTGCGAAGTGAATTATTAAAAATGGATGTTAGTGGTGAAGCCAATCCGTCGATGCACAATCACTATTCCCGGAATGTTATCGGGTCCAGAGGCTGAGGAGGGCTTCAACTTTGAAGCCGTTAAACGTACATCATAGATTGTAAAAGAAGGCAATGAAATGTCAACGGAGTCCTGAGCCACGAAACGTAACGCTTCCTCTACCTTCAGGTTTTGTTCGGGAAAGCTCGAACAGCTACGTGCAAACAGCTCTGCAATACCATAACATATTTCTTGCGTGTCAATAAACAATCGACCATCAAGTGTCATGCATGATTGGAGGGAAGTACGTTTCATCTTACGGTCCATAAAGTTCCAAAATGATTTTGGACAAGCCCGAATGGATATCTGGACACAGCAGATGTAGTTAGCATACAATTTTCGTCTCTCTCTCTCTCTCTCTCTCTCTCTCTCTCTCTCTCTCTCTCTCTCAATATTTCTCCAGGATGCTCGGTCCCTGGCTGCAACCTCCCATCCATGTAGATACCTGATTTACGACAGGTCTCGTTTCGCCTGATCCAGCCATCGAGTTTGCTGTACTTCCCTGCGCCTTATGCTGCACTGGGGATCGCTGTCGAACACCTTTTTGGTGGGGCACGAGTCCGGCATCCTCATGACATGCCCCAGTCCGTCGCCTTGCCCTAAGACCCCTGTGAGATTCAAACGATTCCGACGTCAGGTTCGATACTCTCACCTTGCACTGCACCCCGTTCATGGTGGCCTCTAACAGCCGGATCAACTTCCCAGAGAAGTGGTACCGCTGCATGATGCTCCATAGCTCCTTCCGCTCTCCATCCCATACTCCTACCCAATATGTTCCCGTCGTATGGACCGGTACATTTTATCTTAATTATTTATGATTGGGTATACGGGGAAACCCAATCCCTTGGGTGGATGGAATGCATTGCCAAATTGTTAGCGTGGGAGGGGGGGGGGGGGTATTTGATGATTGTTTTTCATGACTCTACTTGGGAGCGTCTGTTCTGCATGTTAGGAGCGGCTTCCTCCAGCGAAGGGCTGCGCTGGCTACTCGCGTCTTGGCTCGCTGCAGGACTCGAATAGAAGAACCGTATCGGACCAACCGATTTAGACCCCTGTGAGGACAAAGGACTCACGATTGGAAGCTCGGAACTTGGAACTGCAAATCTCTCTCATCGAATGGGAGTACCCGTAACCTGTACAATAAGGGCTGGGCCCACGGATTCGAGGTAGCACTTCAGGAGGTGCGTTAGAAAGGTACAATGGTGCGTCAGTACCGTATCAAATGCACGATCTATCAGAGCGGTGGAGAGACGCGCGAGCTCGGTACTGCGTTCATAGTGCTAGGTGCGATGCAACAGAGAGTGATTGGGTGGTGGCCGGTAAACGAACGGATGTGCAGGTTGAAGATTCGTGATAGATTATTCAACCTGAGCATTATTAAAGTGCACAGTCCGCACCTTGGGAACAAAAAAAAGCACATGAACATCCGCAGTACCTTCTTCCAGCATGCACTTCGCTTCAGTTGCTTCAGACCTGGAGGTCACCACAACAGACATCCAAATCCCAAATCGAGGTTGTTCTGATTGACGGAAGATATTTCTCGTATATTATCGACGTCAAAACCTATAGAGGCGCAAACATCGACTCGGACCATTTCCTGGTCATGGTAAAGCAACCAACGCACTATGGGGCAGCCGCGAACAAACCGCGATCATAAGTCATTTTTGTATTATTTACGATATATATCACATCGAGTCTTGTTTAAAATGGTCAATTTACTTTTAAAACATGATTTTATGCGTTGGAAATCCAGATGGCGCCACTGTAAAGTGTTTTTACAGGATTTTTCAAATGTTAGAAATATGTTGGCACATAATATATAGACATTCAGCCCAATAACAAGGCTGAGCAAGGGGGTCATTGCGTCTTACTCTAGGTGTTGGTCTTCATACTCTAGAACAGGGGTCTCCAAACTTTTCAGTTCGCGGGCCGCATTGCTTCACAAATAACATTGTTGAGGGCCATTTTGACGTTAGCTATAGAATGAGTGAATGCTCAAATCTTAATTTGATTAGAAAATACTTACTGAATATATCAATTATCAACAGCTTTATTTTATCAAATCGTAATTTTCGTCTTTCAAAAATAAAAAAAATGTTTTGATGAATTAGGAAACTAAAAAAACTATTTATTTTAACCTCCACCGAGTCGTCCTGGGCCGCATTACAGGCTATTGAGGGCCGCATGCGACCCGCGGGCCGTAGTTTGGAGACCCCTGCTCTAGAGAAAGTCTTTATAGCGGGTGCCAAAGTCTTTCTAACGAGTGAAAATCCTGTATCTCTTTGCTGTACATCACCACAGACACATATTTCAATCGGTGAATACAATCGTTGGGCCGGTCTGGTACAGTCTTCAACTCGTACGACTAAACAACATGGGTTTAAGCCACATAAGTCACTGAAAGCCAAGCTCACTTTCATTAGCGGGTACAGGCAGGCCATGACCGACAACGGTTGGTGTGCCAATGAAGAAGAATAATAATACAATCGTCATCAACTTAGTTTTGTATTTGAGAATCATTGTATTGGTTTTAATAATAAAACGTTCATGTAAACAACACAACATTTCAAACATTTATAAACCAAGTAATTAAAGATAAATAGGTATCATCAATTTTCCAAGTGCTCATAGCATCCTACGATAGCCAATTCGTTATTTAAAAAATAAAATAAAATATTGATTTGAGCAACTACTTTATATCGGTTGGCATTTTTAAAGAAAACGAAATATTAGATGTAATTAGTTTTATCGAATATTTTCAATTGTCTATGATCTAAGATCAACGCAAAGTTTTCTATTCCGCTTATTGCCGCTTTTAAGCTGTATAGTACTTTAAATACAATAACGCTGAAACCACCCGCGTTAGATACAAAACATGTATTACAGTTTCTGTATATGTTGTTATAAATTGTCAGGTATATAAAAAATACTGCGGATTTTCAAAAAGTACTAAAATACCGAACACACCGCATCACCAAGTACAGGGCGTTCTGTACTTTATGGGGTAGTGCAGGTGATCGATTTTTGTACAACGCACCGTGCAACGGCGCATGCTCCAAACATGTTTCAATGCATTTTTTCACATTTGAGTCTAAATTTTTAACAGCATGTTGACCAAAAGTAAAATGAGATTTGGAGAAAAAACAAGATATACAAAAGTATCTTATTCTTCTCTTCTTTTTGGCACAACAACCGCTGTCGATCAAGGCCTGCCTGTACCCAATAGTGAAGTGGGCTTGGCTTTCAGTGACTTTTGACAAAAGTATATATTTTTTAAATTCATTACCAAAGTTGAAAAATGTTGTTTTTACAGCGCTATTTTCCAGTTTGTAACAAAAAAAGGTGCTAAAACAAGAAAGGTATATCGCAACAGAGTGAGCCCAACTTAAGGCTCAACCTGGACCGGTTGAAGCGTGCTGATGTGGTGGAAGGGTACGCGACAGCACTCGGGAAAGTGCTTCCGGCCGACAACAACATCGCCGCGGTGCCTCTCGCTGACCACTGGCGAATGGTGGAAAGAGCCATCAGCACACAATGCAGCTGAACACAAGATCGGTCGTTTACCACGCAGAGAGAAAAAGGAATGAACAGTGCAGACGAGCACTATCCGAGAAGAATGCAGCATGCGCCAGCTTGCTACAGCATGAAACCCGTCACAACCCGTTAAATTTATGACTGCACTAACCGATGCTCCCTACTAGTTGTCCTCACTAAATGTTTACGTTCCGAGCAGAGTTTTAAGACCCCGACAAATTTTAGCCATTGACCACCGCTCTCGTCTCTACCATGCTACTGTGCTGTTGTTTAGTATGACGAAATTTTTAAATGATTGCTGTAGGATCTGTCCTTTAGTCTTCCCAAACGTTTTAAAATTTTGCGTGATTTTTGGTGCTCTGTATAGGTGTACACAAGTATAGGCCAGATGCAATTAATGGAATAAATAAATAAATGAATAACGTAGAGAAATATAGACCAGTGACCTCCAACATGTGGTCTGCGGACCACTTGTGGTCCGTGGCTTTAACTGAAGTGGTCCGCGAAAGTATCGATTTTTTTTAAAGAAAATCTTGTTACAATACATTTACTTACTTACTTACAATACATTTACTGCAATCTATTTTCCACAATCAAAAATAAATATTTAACAGGCATATCTAGAATAATCTTTAAACATATTTTAAATGAAAAACTTTGAACTAAGTCTACAAAATTTATACCCTCAATAGATATAGGGCGCAGCAATTCTGCATTCCAAGTGGTCCGTGATCTTAAAAAGTTTGGAGAGCACTGCTATAGATGATTGAGGAAACAGCAAAATTTCAGGCCAAGTAGCGTCGTTTTGAAGAGTTAGACGAACAGCTGCTGGAGCAGCTTGTTCAGTCGGGGGACACCCGCTTATTTTACACGAGATTGAAGGAGGTACGGTGCGTGTTTGCTCCTAAAACCGCAATGTGTCGGGGTGAGGAAGGAAATCTCCTGACAGGCGAGCGGGAGGAGATCGAAAGGTGGAAGTGCTACTTCTAAGGACGCCTGAATGAAGCAGAGGCAGGAGAGGCTGACGAAAGGAACAAAACAGCATAAAAGTATTAACAAAAGTGACAGCAATGGAGCAGCTGACTAGGTGGTCCCGCTATCTCTGGATGAAATTACCAGCGCCATCAAGCAGCTTAGGCAGCAATAAGTCTGCTGGCAGTGATGGGCTGGCGGCCGAGTTTTTCAAGATAGAGCTGGAGATGCTTACCACTGAAATGCATCAGCTGATCGTGAAAATATGGAAGCAGGAAGAGCTACCAGTGGAGTGGAAGCTGGAAGACATTCAACCAAAATGGCGACATGCTGGAATGCTCGAATTTTGGAGCCATCATAGATCTCAATGCCGCCTACAAGATCCTGTCCCAGAGCCTGTTCTGCAGACTTGTGCCCCTTGCTACAATTTTCAAATTTCGGCAGCTACAAAGCTGGGTTTGTTGGAGGCAAATGCTTCTTCTTTTGGCTAAACAACCGTCGGTGCCTGTACCATTTGTGGGGTTGGCTTTCAGTATCTTTTAGATTACCCTCGCCTCCCCTCTCCTCCTCCTCCCATAACAAGATAGTCAAATCTGGGCTTGAACCCATGATGGGCATGTTGTTAAGTCGTATAAGTTGCAGACTGTACCACGAGACCGGCTTATGATGTTTATGTGTTTATGTATAAAAAATGATGTTAATTAAGTTTTATTTGATTTGATTTTTTCTACTAGATAGTATAAAGTAAAAGGCATATTTATTGAAAATTTGAACTCAATGTGACAATTATCGACCATCCCGAGATAGCAGAACTCGTTTACTACCTCGAGATTGTCGCCATCAACTCGGGACGGTCGTTACTTCGGATAACGACATTAGCAGCAAAATCCGGAAACGCATTATAAAGTAAAATCGTGCATACTATGGGATTCATCGACTGCTGAGATCTAGTACACTTCGAGCTCGCACGAAATGTGAGATATAAATTTTATTGCCGCAACTTACTTCATCGATTTGCACCCCTGCCCAACACCACTAGTCTCTCCTGACCAGTACCATCCAGCCATCAATTTAACGTTTCGAATTCCAAGCACAATGCCTAATCCTACACTGACTCAGGCAAGTAGACCTAGGATGAATTTTTATAAAACCAATTTTACTCGGCTTGATGAGCTAATAACCAATTTTAATAGCCAGTTCAGAATTAGCCAGTTTAATTCTGTTGATGAAGCTTTATCGATATTTATACGCTTTCTTTTATCCTCGTTTGATTCGTGTGTACCAATTATCACACCAAAGAGCGGCCCTGCTTGGTCTGACCGCCACCTGAAAAAACTTAAAAGAGCTAAGGCAGCTGCATTAAAAAAATATACGAAGAACCGATCAACCGAAACAACGCGCTTGTACCGTAGTTACAATAATATACGCTACGGTGGCTACTTGTCTCGGTTGGAGAAGAATTTCATCAAAAGGCCCAAAGCTCTCTGGAGTTTTCGTAAGAAACACAATAATACGAATGTGCCACCTAAATCGATTTACCACGATTCCCGACTATTCATCATTGCTGCATATCTCCCGCCTAGAGTTGCCGCAAATGCTGCCACGCTCCGTGAAGTCGAAAACTGCATTTGCTCATTATGCTCAATTATGCATCCCGGAGACGGTACCCTCCTGTTAGGAGACTTCAACCAACCTCTCGTCTCCTGGTCAGCCGCTCAGCATGATCCGGATTTGCCATTTCTGCATTATGAGCCACGTACGCGGTCGGCTCTCTCCGCTCTGTTTATGGACGAGATGCATCGAAGCGGGCTGTTGGCACGATGTGCACCTCGTGCAGAGTAGCTGCCGTAATATTTACAAAACAACGAGCTGTCAAGGACAGCTCTAATAATTCGCAAAAGAAACTCCAGATGGCGTTGTTAGATAAAGATAAAGATTAGATAAAGACGAACATATATCCCAAATATGAAACAACGGGCTATGTTGAAAAACATAACCAATAAGGGAAAAGTTCGAGAAAGGTCGATAAGCGAGGTTACTCAGGGTCAAGTAGATCAGCTGGTGAAAAACAAAACGCCATTGAAGACGCTTAGTTGCAAACTAGAGACGAGAAAAGACAGACCAATTTTTGAACTGATCGGCGGAACCCTGAATACGCGAGCGACAGTTGCAAAAATTCTGTAGCAGCAACTGAAATAAACATAAAGCTACAACCGTAGCAACACGGGCTTTTCCAGATCAATGGTCATCTTAACACCAGCGGACGCGTCTTAGACCTGGTGTTTGTAAATAATGCTGTTGCTTCTGTTTGCCTTCCGCTAGAACTTTGTATCACCCCGCAGTTAGCAATTGACACCTATCACCCTGCGCTTGAGTTGGCCATACCGTTACGACGAGATGAATCAGCCGTTCCTGCGCTAACACCACGCCTTGACTACGCGCGGACGGACTTTAACAGGCTCCTGCCGATGATCGCCTCGTTCGCAAATGTCTTCGAATGTTCCCGTTACGCCACTCTTGGCCTCGCTGTGAAAGATTTTGAGCGGTTCATGGCCCAAGCCCTGAATGAATGCACGCCGGTTAAACGACTTAAACGAGGCCCCCCTTGGGGTGACAGAAAGCTGCGCAGGCTCAAAACGGCTAAAGCTGCAGCGTATCGCGATTATCTGTTGCGTAGATGTCCCGCTGCATTGCGCAACTATAATACTGCGCACTCTCTCTATCGGCGCTATAACAGGATCCGCTACCTGCGTACGGCGTACGGTTTTGCGTTGCCGCGGTAATTCACGTGTACTGTGGAACTTCGCAAACAATCGTCGGAAATCCTCTGGTTTTCCTAGCTCCATCAGTTACAACGGGCGCAACGGCAACAATCTGTCTGCTGTATGCGATATTTTTGCCTCGCGCTTTGCCGCCACCTTTCTTCCAGCGGTAACTGATGAGAGGCAGATAGACGACGCATTATCAAACGTACCGGTGGATGCTATGGCCCCAAACTTGCCGATCATCGATGAAAATTCAGTCTCGAAAGCGATTGACAAGCTGAAACCTTCGTTTGCTCCAGGGCCTGACGGGATCCCAGCTTCCACTCTTAAGCGTTGTGGTACCACCATCGCGCCCATCCTGGCCTCGATTTTTCGCGACTCGCTGCGTTCGGGCATCTGTCCTGCCTGCTGGAAAACTTCGTGGCTTGTTGCAGTGCACAAAAAGGGGGGCAAATCAAATGCATGCAATTACCGTGGCATTACATCGCTTTGTGCCTGCGCTAAGGTCTTCGAGCTCCTGGTGTACGAACCTCTCCTCGCAGCTGCCTCCAACTACATTAGCACAGCTCAACATGGATTTGTCCCTCAGCGTTCAACCACCACTAATCTGGTTGAGTTCGTTAGCCTCTACCACAGGACCATCGATGCCGGCTCGCAGATCGACGCAGTTTACACGGACATCAAGGCTGCCTTCGATAGCGTTCCGCACGCCTTGCTGCTCGCAAAGCTCGAAACGCTTGACCTGCCTGTGCAGCTGCTGGCCTGGATGCGTTCCTATCTTGCTGGTCGCATATACTGCGTGAAGATGGGACCCCATACGTCACGCCGTATCGATGCTTCTTCGGGGGTGCCGCAGGGGAGTAACCTTCGACCGCTGCTGTTTGTCATTTTCCTGAATGACGTAACACGGTCGCTCCCTCCTGACAGCCACCTACTGTATGCAGACGACGCGAAGCTGTTCCTGCCTATCCGTGACCGGTCAGACCAACTCCGCCTTCAAGCCACTCTAAGTGCCTTCCAGTCATGGTGCTCTTTGAATGGTCTTGAATTGTGTGTGTCGAGAAGTGTGTTGTCGTTACGTTTGCGAGAAAGCGGTGCCCCTTAGTGTATGACTATGTGTTAAATGGATCTACCATTGGGCGCAGAAGCTGTGTCACGGATCTAGGAGTGCTCCTTGACGAAAAGTTGAGCTTCCACGACCAGCTAGAGCACGGTGTCACTAAGGGTAACCAATTGATCGGCTTACTAAAACAAATAGCACGAGACATCACTAACCCGGTCTGCATCATGACGCTATACTGCGCTTTGGTGCGGCCAGTGCTAGAATACGCTTCGGTAGTATGGTGGCCTACAGCTGCTCGCCCCCTAGCTCGTTTAGAGTCGATCCAGCGCAAATTTACGCGATTCGCTTTGCGCTCCTGGAGTGTCCAACTGGACTATGTGGGACGCTGTGCGTTGCTTGGCATCGAGACTTTGAAGCAACGGAACTGCAACGCTCAGAGGCTGTTTGTCGCAGGACTTCTTGACAATCGGATCAAATCGCCCGCGATTCTTTCGAAGCTCAACATGTATTTCCCGCCGAGATCGTTCCGAGCTAGATCGCTACTTGGCGTGGAGGAGCCGCACTCGCTTTAGCTCTTCTGATCCGTTTATTCGTATGTGCCATTTAATGTCATTTGTGATCGTCATCAACCTGACATTTCTGAGGCATCGGTTATCCGTGCTCTTCGGCAAGTAAAAACATCGTTCAATCCTGGACCAGATGGCATTCCAACGGCAGTCCTTGTTAACTGTGGTGACATATTAGCAGAACCTCTGGCACGCATTTTTAAACTCTCGCTAAACCAATGCACTGTTCCCGAAGCTTGGAAATCTTCTGTGATGTTTCCTGTGTACAAAAAAGGTCATAAAAATTCTGCCATTAACTATCGCGGGATTACAACACTGCCCGCTGGTGCCAAAGTTCTTGAGATCGTCGTGCAAAACTCGATTATGAACAGATGCCGTTCTCTTATCTCAACGAACCAACACGGCTTTATTCCTCGACGTAGTGTCTCAACTAATCTAGTTGAGTTCGTATCAAAGTGTCATGCGGCTTTTGCCTCGGGAGCTCAAATGGACGTTGTTTACACGGATCTGAAAGCTGCATTCGATCGTGTCAACCATCGCTTATTGCTAGCTAAACTAGAACGTCTTGGGTTTTCTGCTTCCATGGTGGAGTGGTTTAGATCCTACCTAACAGCTGGTAGCTACAACTTGATTGCTTCTTTTCTACCGTGTTTGAGAGCTCTTCTGGCGTTCCACAGGGTAGCAACCTGGGACCACTACTCTTTTCACTTTTTTTTCAATGACGTTACTTCGGCTGTTAGCAACTCTGAATGTTTATTGTACGCGGATGATCTTAAGCTATTCCTTCCAATCCGTGAAGCATCCGATGTTATCTCCCTGCAAAGTTCAGTGAACTGATTTTCCGACTGGTGTGAGAAAAATGACCTAGTAATATCTGTCGATAAGTGTATGTGTATGTCGTTCCACCGAACTGTCTGTCCCATAACACATAACTATAATATATCTGGAACCATACTGCAACGTTGCCAGACTTTTAGGGACTTAGGCGTTACCTTAGACTGTAAATTGAATTTTCATCAACACTACTCCGATATTTTAGACAAGGCCAACAAAATGGTAGGTTTCATTCGCAGACAATCGAGAGACTTTTCCGACCCACACTGCCTTTTAATGTTGTACAAGTCTCTTGTTCGTCCACTGCTTGAGTCTTGTTCTGTAGTATGGTCTCCTTTATCCAGCTTTTGGTCCAAAAAATTGGAGTCATTACAGAGAAAGTTTACACGTTTTGTTCTGCGTTTTACCCCGTGTCGCAATCTTGATCCTCGTCCGTCTTATGAAACTAGGTGTTTACTGTTTGGGTTAGAGACGCTTGAAAAGAGACGAGAAGTAGCTCAGCAGAAATTTATGACTAAGCTAATTTTAGGTGAGACTGACGCACCCGAACTACTAGCTAGAATTAACATAAATGTACCCTCTAGAACATTTCGTAACTATCGACTACTTAAAACTCAACTGGCTAGACGTGCTTATAGTGAAAATGATCCCATGACTGCGATGGCTCATAAAATTAACGCTAATTATGATAATTTTGACTGGCATCACGCGACTCATTTTTAAACTGTTTAATGTACTGTGCGTTATGTAATGTATTTGTTCGGTTACTGATAAGCTATGTATTGCTAGATTTAAGTTATAGGGTAGTATTAAGTAATAAGGCCACCTCGCTCGGCCAATTACTTCCACAATAAACTATACTATACTATACTATACTATATTGAGTCTGAACGTATTGGCTCATGATTTTTCTTTAGCATGCTTGCTTTGAATAAAGGTATTGATGATTATGTATGAATTAGTAATATTGATGTTTTATTATCTGCAATGCTCAATCTAATGTTTATATAATCAACACCATTTAACTCTAATGATAATATTGTTCTTGTGTTAGTGCTGGAAAAACAAAGTAGACCATATCATTTACGACGGGTATAAAAGAATCAGCTAGCTTCAGTTATGTAGTAGTTGAGAATAATAAACTGTAGAGACACATTTAAGCCGGTCTCGTAGTACAGTCGTCAACTCGTACGACTTAACAACATGCCCGTCATGGGTTCAAGGCCCAAATGGACCGTGCCGCCATACGTAGGACTGACTATCCTGCTATGGGGGGATCAATAAGTCACTGAAAGCCAAAACCCACAAGTAGTGTGGTACAGGGCAGGCCTTGACTGGCAACGGTTGTTGAGCCAAAAAGAAGAGAAGAAGAAGAGACACATTCTAAACCCATTAGTTTGAGATGACACCTGTTGGTCTAAAACAATATTTTCCTCAACTTCCTGTATTTGAGCCGTAGTATGATATATGTTTTTAGGTTCGGTTACTTCGGTTACTGTATATTGCTGTTATTTTGGTTGTTGTAATTGTTCTTGTAGGATTGATTTGAATTTGGACGGTAATTATGCTGATTATTATTCTGAATATTCCTATTTTGTTTTCTGTAAATATTGTACATGTTGTTATTATGTGAACGTTGGTAAGCAAGTACTTGTACTTTGTCCTGCCGAGTTTCACACTCGTTCACTATCCTGGTAGCTTCGTTGATGGTCTTAAACGTTCCTATGTTGAGAGCTGTTTTTACTTCTCGATTCGGTACTTTTTCTATTAATATAGACTCATTATCCTTATCCTTCTCGAACTACCTACTCACTTACTACTCCTGTCGGAATTTTGTTTTGCAAATAAAGTACTGTTCAATCCTACGATTTCGGACCGAACCCCATCGTCTAATTTTGCGTTATGAGAAACAACACCTGTTAATGTAAAACGCTAGAAAAATATACTCCGGTTCGCGAAATGTTCTTTTTATCTAATTTGCGCATCACTTGTTGAAAATTATTATTTTTTTTTTGTTTTCCATCTCAGGAGATAATGCGGCACTGCAATCCACGTAACACAACACTCGTTGAACCTTTTCGCCTCACTAGCCATTGCCGGTGACGTGACTAAACACATATCCTCACTAAGTAAACAAAGACATCTCATCCCTCCCAAACGATAGAGAAACAATGACCCTACCGGTATGTACATGTATGTGAAAAACTGCTCGCAACGTACCCTTCAGACCAGAGGGTGGTCTAGTCATATCTTGGCACTCAAGAGGGTTATAATGGAATTAGGATTTTCGCCAGTTCGCCAGCAAAGAATGGCTCAAGTGCATCTAAAATAATTAGAAAGTAATTAAATTAAGAAATGGTGCCAGCAACCTTCCGGCCAAACAGGACCTCCGGCACAATAATAAATCACAAGCCGGTGTAATTCGATTGAGTCGACATAATGAAGAGATATCGTTTTCGGCAGCAGCCATCGTGTCACGTGTACCGTAAGAGGGTTGAGTATAACAGTAAGAATGGACTACAAAACATAGGCGAAAAACTCAAACAAAAACTTACTATCAAAGAAAGCATTAAAGGTCAAGATTTTGACTAATATAATAATAAGGAAAACGTAAAACGAAAGCAAAACAATAATCATACAAGAAAAACATTAACTCCCGAAAACCAACCAAAGCGATGTTGGGTTGACTGGTTGTTTTCCCCTCAAGCGCACACACACGGGAAGGAAAATCCTAACGAAGGGATTTTCAGCAAACCCAAGCAATCTGTCTACTACCAGTATCGGTCGGAAAATTGGAAATTTCACAACGACCCTTGGGAGAGGCTGTTTGGGAGAGGAAGAAACAAGAAACAATGAAAAACATAAGCAGTGAAGCGAAAAGCCATCTGTAATTCACTTTTGGTGAGCTGGCCAAATGGTAAAATGAAACACACTTTGCCTACCCTATTACCCCATGTCCCCCTTCCCGATTTTTCGCATTCCCTTCATCCGCCCTAATCGTACGTCCCACGGGAGCTCTTCACGAGCTGCTATAGCTCAGGTCGGTCTGTCGGACCCTTTCCCTTTTTTGCGCGCGATGACGTATAATTTGTACCACAAACAATGGAAACACGAACCAACCCAAACCCCGTCCCGATATAGTCCCTAGACCATCTGAGTTGGGTAGGGTGGCTCGATGCGCTTTTATCCATCCGGGGGAGGAAAAAACGCCTCTCCGCGCAGTGCACAGTGGTAGATTATGTTTTGCCTCGTTCGGTAAACATTACACCCCTATTAACGCGTGTCGTCGTATCGGATGTCTAGGAGCATCTCCTGCAAAATGTGTACGTGTGTGTGTGTGTCTGCTACGGGTTTATCTATGTTTTGAGGATTAATCTGAGTGTGACACTCGTGATTCGTTAGCAAAGGTGTCAGAATTCACCTCACGCGAGAACAAGAGTGTTTCTCTTCCTGAACCAAATGGTCTGTTTCGAAAAACGAGCCTTATCACGACGAAGTGCAGTTTCGATCAGCGTTGGGTAAACAATTTGTTCATCATCACAATAAACAACGCATGAAATGATTTCATAGAGGAAGTGTGTTGAAAATACAGGAAACTATGCACAGTCACGAACTATTTGAGCACTTCCAAACAAAGAACAATTGAAGCATGTATGTTTATTAACTATTTCTATTGAACTTTTAAACTACCTTAGATTAGAGCAAAAGTTTCGAAAATCAATAGAGCGCTTGTTAGTTTTCGATTAGTGTTTTTAGATACTGGTCTGATTTTTTGCACTCGCAGAGCCGAATAGTATCGCAATCGATGTGTGAAGACGGTATATGAGGTTGAAAGAACCGTTCATGAAGCCTATGAAGGGCGACCACTACTAAAGGTACGAGTACATATCATGTGTCACGCACACTAAGCGCGGGCCGCTTAGTCAGATCAACATCGGAAGCGAACCATTCGATCTCGTAAAATATATTTAAACAATAACAATGGAAACTCGAATGATCTGTCATTAGTTGCTCGGTACTAGTGTTAGGAATTCCGTTAAAAAAAGGAACGGAACGGAACTAGTTCATTTTTTAAAAAGAACGAAACGTGAACCTGGAGTGCAAAAGAACCGACCCAGAGCTTAGAAGCCAAACTGTCATGCAGGGGTGGGGGGGGGGGGGGTTGCGGATGTGGGGTAGGTAAATCAATCTGTCACCAAATCTAGATGGGTTCTTTTGCTAGATGGGAGTTTGACATCACTGGTTTAAAGCAAATATTTTTAAATATAAGTGTGTTGCGGAATGCATATTTTCAGGGGTTCGTATATGAACCGCAACTAGTGATGGGTCAAGTAGCACTGTGCCAACCACGCACACACAGTACAGTAAAATGTGGAAGCGCAATTGCTCATTTTATAAAATTGTGGTGACACACTTCGGACATTTTTTGTGCCCCGCATAATTTTTATGCATCGCACAGTGCTTGTACACCCCACAATTTTTGTGCTCCGCACAGTGCTTGTGCTCCGCACTCTTTTTGTGCTCCGCACACTTTTTGGTCTGCACAGTTAGAGAGCGGTACTTGTTCCGACGCAATGCGTTGCGATTTTGCCAAAATGTATGGGATTTGACAGACGCGTGCGTTAACGACGCCCGACGCAGCGTCAAAGTAGAAAAAATTCTATTCCGACGCACGACGTGATGCGTCTGTCAAAATAATTTAACCATATCGGGTGAAAATCGATTTTATTTCACGTTAAATTGTTTCGAGCGCAATTTTGCTTGTAATTGGACTACTAAATAATTTTATAAACAAAACAAAATAAATGTAGAGAAAATAATTGCGTAATTTCTGCAAAACAGGTGTGTGCGGGTCAGTATACAATATGCAAAAAACGTAAACATGCTTTGCACTGTTTTGGGTACAACTGGAAAGGATTTTACAGTTGTTATTTAACATTATAATCAGTTGTAAAGCCTATAAATAATAGGCATTATTGCTGTTTGTTAATGTTAATTTTCTTTGTAAAATGTGTTGCACCAGCTTGCGTCACGCAATGCGTTGCGATACGCTGCGTCGGAAGTACCAAGCACTTTGTGCGCGCATAATTACACCGCGCTCTGCCACCAATCAAACAAGACACCACATTTATTTGGAATTTGACGATGTTTGTCTTGTTTGTTCGAGATGTCTGACGGGAAATCCTCACGTTTGTTCGACTCTGATTTGCGGGTTATACCAACGGCAAAGCATAAACTCAAAAAGCTTCATTTGTATGGGAGAGCGTAAACTTCTCGTCAAAAGATTATAGAGTTGTATGGCTGAAATCCAGTTTACGCCAAAGTTTTCGCCTCGTATGACGTCCGAATGATGTCTGGTTCGATTGATGCGAGAGCGCGGTGTAACTATGCTCGCACAAAAACTGTGCGGGAACACAGCTACTGTGCGACCACACATTAAGTGTGATACCACGCACACACAGCACAGCAGACTGAGCGTGGTACCACAGCACCACACAGTAAAAAGTGCTACTTGACCCATCACTAACCGCAACAGTCCCTTTACACGCGTTTCGAGCTGTAGAGGGTTTTGCGATTCAACTCAAGACGGCGAGACACTTTTACCATTCGGCGTGATTTAATATAATTTTCTTACTTATTGTTTACTCATTTTGATAAAAAACGTAGTTGTTCAAGAAATATGTTATGAATAAATATTTCAAAATCTGTTTTTTGTGTAACAACACTGTGGGTCAAAGCTTGCCTGTATCAATAATGGACTACGACAGCGGTCGGCAAAGTCCGGCCCGCCGCCACATTCAATCCGGCCCGCAAAAGGATTTGACTGATTTTGAAAAACGGGAAGAAACTATTTGAATACAAATTACTAAAGATCTTTTAGTATTACATTTTATATCATCGTACTCTTTCATCTGTAATAATTAATTTGGTGGTTAAAACCACCCCCTACTTGTAAAATTACACGAAAATTAGTGATATTTTGGCTGGAAATCACGAAATTCGACTTACGCGGAAATTCGATATATGCGGTATTTTATCAATTTAACTGTCATGGCATTACAGTCTGTTACCGAGTTACGCGATTCTCGACTTACGCGGATTCGGAGATACGCGCTTTTCTAAATTTCACTGATCAAACGTCAAATCCATATACTTTATTTCAAGAACCGTGCAATGCAGTATCAATTGCATTTTTGTCGAATCGTATCAAATTAGTGATAAAGTGTATAAAAGTACTAAATTAAACAAAAATTACCGAGTAATTAATTACATTTTGGCCGAAAATCGCGAAATTTGACTTAAGCTGATATTCGAGATACGCGCATTCCTAGGGAACGCACAAACCGCGTAACTCGGAAGCAGACTGTACTTGTTGGTAGGGCATTTTGATGTCTCGGTAATTTTTCAGTTGTTGCGGCTTTTGTACACCAAAATGTCACCAATATTTTTTACTGCATGGGAGGGTCATCAAGAAGCGATATAGTTTTTGCTTTCTTATTTTTGACTGATCACACTTTTGCCTCTCTGTTGCCGATCCTAAAATGATAAAAAAAATAGTTTTTAAAACTATTTTTTTTTGAGTCGAGACCAATGGTGAATCATGGATGGTGAATGGTGAATCAACACTTTAGACATTTTTGGTATGTAACCTATATAAATTTTATAAGCTAAACCCATGTTCAATTTACATAAATGACACTATCCTCCTTAATTTGAAGAAAAAATTACAATTACATTTACTCGAAACATTGCAAAAACTCATAACACTGCAACAATATTTTGATTCAAATTCCGGATAGCCCTAAAATTTCGTCAAAAATGCTCTCTTTCACACACATAAAACACCATTTTTATTTTAAACTTCTTTAACTTTAAATTTTTTAATGATCCGGACACCTAATTCTTAGGGTCTGTGCCATCCTGGACCGACAGGACATTGGACTTACCGACGACGCGGTTTGGGTGCTGGTTTTTTTTCGTTTTCGTATCGTCGTTCTTGTTTTTAGTTATAGAAGTTACCACGTTGTAAATATCTTATTAGTATTTGTATAGGTTATTAGATATAGCGTTAAGTAGTATTGCGTTGATAGTGTTAGATCTAATTAGAAGTATGCGTGAAACACATATGTAATGGATATTTTTGGTAGAATAAACTCAGTCTGTAAGCAACCTCCGAAGAGAAGCGACTCGACTCGATAACTGGCGCCCGAATTAAAAGAAAAAAATTAGTAAACGTATAAGCTCCTAGTACTGGAGTGAAGCTACCTATAGCTGTCTTTGTTCAACCAGAGAATACGACACCCAGCCTTAGAGCTATTGCCTTCCAACTGGTGATTTGCGGTGTTGTAGCGCGAATAGGTGCACTAATTTATTCATCGTGAAAGACCGTTCGATCATTTTTTTTTGTAATCTACGTCTACCTAGTTAGAATCTAGTTAGAAAAAAAAAATGGAACAACGCCAAGAAGAAATGAAATTCTTCATACAAATGGGACAGGTCCCTGACATCCTTAAAATGTTGCCGGAATTTGACGGTAACCCGAAACATCTCAACACCTGGGTTGAGGATGTCGACGGAATATACAACTACTATTCCGCATTTGCAAATTGCCCGACGCAATTTGGAATAATAGAACGTACAGTGCGTAGAAAAATAATTGGTGCGGCATCGGACGCTTTACATGCCAGTAATGTAGGATTTGATTGGTCAGCAATCAAAGAAGTGTTGGTGAAGAAGTTCAGTGATCGTCGTGATTTGATGAGTTTAGATTACGAACTTACTACAATTAAGCGTAAGAACTATGAAAATATCGAATTATACTTCGGTAGAGTGAACGAACTTCTTACATTTATTACAAACCACATTCAAAATAATGTTAAGTATAATTCTCCTAACCATGCGTTTTTAGATTATTTTAAAGATAAAGCCGTAGATAGTTTTATAAGGGGATTAAATAGTGACTTAGGAATATTAGTTAAAACAGCTGCGCCAGACAGCTTGAATAAGGCATATGAACTTTGTGTAGAGCTCGAAAAATTACGAAAAGGTACATCGGCACAAGGTTTCCTACCAACACAAAAGTTCCCTCCGAAACAAAAACCGCACGCACCAATACCGAGCGAAACGCACACGCGTCAAGAGCCGATGGAAGTAGATCGTACCATGCGTACACATTTGCATTATCAAAACCGGCCGGCTCAAGCTTACGCTCACCAAGAGAATGATAGCACGGCAGCTCAGTGTAGCCCAACTTTTTTTGGGACAGGCTCCAATACCAACAGCCTGTCAAGGTAAAAAACACTGGGTTAGTGTTGCCGTTTATTAAAGTGCCTACAGAACATGGTTTTATTAAACTCCTAGTCGATAGTGGTGCAAATATAAACATTATTTCGGAGAAGTGGGCAAATGTGATAGGGAGTGAAACAGTTAGAAGTGAAACAAAACAGTTTAAAAGTGTTGCCGGGATAGGAAGTGCTTCGTAAGTAGTTTTTCTTGATATTTTCTCTCCAGTGCTAGAAACAAAATATAAATTTGTGGTGTACAACTTTCACGACTTTTTTGATGGCATAATTGGGACTGAAATAGTATTTGCACACAATATCAATTTAATTACACGTGCCCGAGAGATCGAACTCACAAAGCCGGACAATAGCAAGTATAAAATACCACTGCTTTTCTATTATCCGAAAAAAATGTGTCGTGAGTATAGTAGTGTGACAATCGATCAGATACTTGACGTAGAATCTAACACACACATCGCACACCTAACAAGAGAAGAGCGAGAATCTCTCGTTACAGTTCTTAACCAACACAGTCATGCTTTTCACGATACAGACTTAAAGCTGACGTGTACCACTAATGTCGAATGTCGAATAAGAACCACAGATGATGCACCGGTGTACCAAAAAAGCTATCCCTACCCCGTCGCTTATAAAAACGAAGTGGAACAGCAAATTTCAAATATGTTAGCGGACGGTATTATTCGTCCTTCACGATCCGCCTGGAACTCGCCACTTTGGGTCGTTCAAAAAAAGGGAAACAGTGAATGTTCTGACGGAGAGAAAAAGTTACGATTAGTGATCGATTATAGGCGTCTTAATCAGAAAACCATCTCTGAAAAATACCCTATCCCAGACATACAAAATATTCTTGACCAGTTAGGTGGGAATAAATATTTCACTACACTCGACCTTGCTTCTAGTTTCCATCAAATTAAGGTCAATGATCTCGACATAGAAAAAACAGCATTCTCTGTTAATAGCGGAAAGTATGAGTTTTTACGAATGCCATTTGGCTTGAAAAATGCGCCAGCCATTTTCCAACGTGCAATAGACGATGTGTTTCGTGAACACATAGGAAAAATTTGCTATGTCTACATAGACGATCTTGTGGTTTTTGGACGCAATTTAACCGAACATATCCACAACTTAAAAGTAATTTTGTCCACTTTGGAAGAAGCGAATCTTAAAGTTCAGCTACAAAAATCGAAATTTCTTTGTCAAAGTGTGGAATATCTCGGTTATATAATTACGTTGGATGGAATAAGACCTAACCAAGCTAAGATATTGACCATAAAAAACTGGCCAAAACCAACTAACACAAAGGAATTAAGAAGTTTTTTAGGCATGGTCGGCTACTATCGACGGTTTATCAAAGGGTATGCTGATCTAACTAAACCCTTGTCTAACCATTTACGAGGAAAAAATAATTCTGATTCTTCACCAATCGAACTTACATCAGAAGAGTTAAAATGTTTCGAAAGTATGAAACAGGTAATATCGGGAAACGATATTCTTACGTACCCAGACTTCGACAAACCCTTTCTGATAACAACTGATGCCTCTAACTACGCCATAGGCGCCGTGCTCAGTCAAGGTGAAGTGGGGAAGGATAAACCAATACATTTTGCCTCGCGAACGCTTAACAAAAGAGAAGAAAATTTTTCAGCGACTGAAAAAGAGATGTTAGCAATTTATTGGTCGCTGAAAGTTTTTCGAAACTACATCTACGGTCAAAAGTTTAAAATCATAACAGACCATCAGCCTCTAACATTTTCACTATCGTCAAAAAACGTCAATACCAAACTAAAGCGCTGGAAATCTTACTTAGAGGAACACGACTACGAAATGGTGTATACACCTGGTAAAAATAACGTGGTTGCCGACGCGCTCAGTCGCGTTCAGATATTTAGCCTAACGTCAACTCAGCATTCTGCTGAAGAAGACAGCTCAGACATGATTGAATGTACAGAAGCTCCTCTTAACGCTTTCAAGCTTCAAATAGTGTTAGAGAAGGATGCTAATGAGGATATTCTAGTTTCCTATCCTTTTCCCGGGTTCAAAAAAGTAATAATTAGAATGCACAATTTTACAGAACAGTCTCTTACGGATATTATTAAGAAATACTTCATTCCTAATAAATTAACCGGTTTGAATTGTTCAGAAGAAATCCTAGGAAAATTTCAAAATATCTTCAAAGAATATTCAAGCACAAGAATGTATAAGATACGTTTCACGCAAAATATTTTGAAGGATATTACGAACACAGAAGAACAAGAAAACATTATACAAGTTGAACACGAAAGGGCCCATCGAGGCATAGAGGAAAACAAACGTAAAATTTTGAGGAAATTTTATTTTCCCAAAATGACACAAAAAATTAGAAATTTCATTAAAGTTTGCGATGCGTGCAATACATGCAAATATGATAGGCGACCATTGAAAGTACAATTGCAGGAAACACCTATACCAAACCATCCTTTTGAGATTTTGCACTTGGACATATACCAGATAGACGGGGAAAGCTTTCTTTCAAGTGTTGATAAATTTTCGAAATTTGGAAGAATGATCCCCATTAAATCAAAACAAACGATTCATATTAGAAAAGCTTTCGAACAAACAATTACATCATATATAATTCCATCTATTGTAGTAACGGATAACGAGAAATCTTTTCTATCAGCAGAAATTCGAGGGATAATGCTAGACCTTAATATAACAGCTTACATCACACCAAGCAATAAATCTGAGGTTAATGGTCAAGTAGAACGCTTCCATTCTACGATTACCGAAATGTATCGCATACAAAAACGTCTGCAACCTAACTACTCAACTAAAAGGCGTATGGCGATAGTAGTAGGAAAATACAACGACACTATACATAGTGTAACTAAGAAAACTCCAAAAGAAATCCTTTTAGGTATTTCTCAAAATCCAGCATCCGTTGAAGAAATTGACGAAGTTAGAAATAGGATTTATGATGAGGTAATTGTACAATTGAAACAAGCTCAAAGCAAGCAACAAAAAACTCATAATAAACTAAGGCAAGTACCTCCGCAGTTAGAAGTAGGGCAAGAAATCTTTGTAAAAGATAAAGTCTTCAAGGGGAAAGAAAAGCCCATATTTAAGAGGAATTTCGTGCAAGATGACAAACGTGTCACTGTTCAAAATGAAAATAACTTTAAAATACACAAAACAAATGTCAAAAACTTAATCATCTCCAAATAACTATATACCGATTTTTTTTTGGCTCTAAAGTTGATTCAGGAGAATCAACACTAGAAGGATGGGGCAGTTACCACGTTGTAAATATCTTATTAGTATTTGTATAGGTTATTAGATATAGCGTTAAGTAGTATTGCGTTGATAGTGTTAGATCTAATTAGAAGTATGCGTGAAACACATATGTAATGGATATTTTTGGTAGAATAAACTCAGTCTGTAAGCAACCTCCGAAGAGAAGCGACTCGACTCGATAACTTAGATACAATAGATTCCAGTATAATTCAATGCACATGGACCATTAAAAGGGAATATAATCAAAATTACTTTGGAGTAGGTTTGAAACAAAACTGCTAAGAGTGCTTTCAGCGGCGTATTGACCGATGTAAAATGTTTATTTATTGTGACATTAAGTGGTTCTAGATGATTTACTCAATGATGCTGTAAACACAGTTTTGAGAGCGAGAGCGAACAGCCACAAGGCGAAAGTTTTAGTTATAACTATTTATTCTCCTGAAGACAAATACAAATAAATCCAAATAAAATAGCAAATAACTTTAAAACGGGGTCACCTGCTGCTCGCTTCGTTCGCTACTGCCCTGAAGCGCGTGCAACCGTTTCCCTGTCATTTCAACTGTCACTTTCCTTGGCTGTCATTTCACTTAATTTCGTTTATACGTCCGGGTTGGACTCATCTATAGCACTGCCTTTTCCTAACATTCCCCCGCCCGTGACCAACCACATTTGGTCACCCTAAGTTGCTATGTAGAGCAGTGCTTGCTTAGCTACTGGCCTCCTAACTGCTCCTGTATTGGTGCGTACCCACGCTTGCCTTATATGACCATCAGGTCCTGCCATATTCGCTATAATAACTATTCCTTTCTTTCACTGATTCCGGATTGTTCCATCCACTACCAGTACTAAATCTCCTTCCCTAATCTCCCGCACATTTTCAAACCACTTACTCTGCCGCGAGATCACCGGTAAATATTCCTTAATCCACCGCCTCCATATTCCGTCGAGCATATGCTGCGCTAACTTCCAATTTCCCTTCAAGCTATCCCTATAGTTCGTAGGTAACACTGGCTGCTGCTTTACACCTGAATAACTCCCCAACAGGAAATGATTCGGTGTGATTGCCTCTTGGTTCTCCGGGTCCAAGGGAACATAAGTCAACGGTCTAGAGTTGATCATCGCCTCTGCGTCTAAGATCACTGTCTCAAACGTCTCGTCGTCGGGTGCGTGCTTTGCCTCCATCACCGTGCTAATCGCCGCTTTTACGGAGCGTACCATACGCTCCCACACGCTGCCCATGTGTGGAGCGCCAGGCGGGTTGAAGGTCCAACGGGTGTGCGCATTCGTGAAAATCGCCGCCAGAGTTTCATTGCGCTCCTCGATCTCCCTCCGCAGCTGCCTGCTAGCACTCAAGAAATTGGTCCCGTTGTCGCTGAAGATTTCTACCGGTGCACCTCTTCTAGCCACAAATCGTCTAACCGCCAACACGCACGATTCCGTCGATAAACTGTGCACCACCTCCAAGTGAATCGCGCGCACAGTCAGACACGTGAATAAAGCGTTCCAACGCTTCTCGTTCGATATTCCTCTCTTGACCAACACTGGTCCAAAGTAATCCAGCCCGACGTAGCTGAATGGCCTAACAAAGGGCGTGAGCCTCTCTTTTGGTAACGGCGCCATTGGCGGCACTTGTGGTAGTGACCGCCTGATCTTACAGAAGACACAGTTCTTCACCGTCTTCGTTACCAACGCTCTCAGCTTCGGGATCTGAAATTGTTGCCGCGACTCATTCATCACTGTTTCGTTGTTCGCATGACGATACAATCGATGATACCGCTCTACCATCAACTCAGCCAGTCGGGAACCCCTCGGCAGTATAACGGGATACTTAGCAGAATAAGGAACATTCGCCGCTGCACCTATCCTCCCTCGCATTCGCAATACGCCTTCATCGTCTACAAACGGCAATAGATGGTAAATGTGGCTTTGCTTCGATACCGTTCTTCCTCCAGGTTTTCCATTGTTATCGTCCAAACTCAGAATGCGAACTTCTTCCGGATAGTACTCGAGTTGTGTCTGCCTCCACAGAATCTTATCCGCTTCATAGAGTTCTTCTTGTCGTAGAACTCATCCTAAAATAGGTTCGCCACGATACTTTCGTCTCAGATTGCCTACATACCTGACAACCCAGCCAATCATCCTTTGTAGCTTCTCCAATCGACTGAACCGTTCATACCGGATAGGTAATAGTCCGGTGTTAGAGTCCTCCACGTGAAGATTTACCTGTCGTATTTCTTCTGACGGGTTGTCGCTGTTGAGCCTCTGTGATGGCCAATCATCCTCCCCATGGAGTAAGAACTCTGGCCCTTGAAACCAGTTGCCACCAAAGTCGAAATTCGGCTTTCCCTTCCACTTCGTGGCCTCATCTGCCGGGTTGTGGTCAGTAGGCACCCATCTCCACTCGTCAGCCGATGTGCTCTCCAGTATGTCGACCACCCTATTAGCCACGAAGGGTTTGTAGTTTCTTGGATCCGACCTTATCCACGACAACGCAACTGTGCTGTCCGACCAAAGCACTCGTCGTCTCACATTAATCGGATGATGCTCCTGCGTGTAGCGTAAAAATCTCGCTCCCAACGCGCAAGCCTGAAGCTCAAGCTTCGGAATAGTAAGTGGCTTCAGTGGCGCCACCTTAGCTTTCCCACCGATGAGTGTACACTGAGGTTCTCCAGCATCGTCAAATATCCTCAGATATAAGACGCATGCATAAGCGTGCTGACTTGCATCGACAAACAAATGCCATTCGCCATTCTCGTACATCTTCCTCGATGCTGCCGCAAAGTAACTGCGTGGAATGCGTAGGTCTGCTATTGTCGGAAGCAGATCAATCCATCTACGCCAATGTCTCACCTGTGTGTCGTTAATCTCTTCGTCCCACTGCGTGCCAGTTCGCCAAAGATCTTGTATCAGGATCTTGCCGTGGATCACGAACATCGCAAGCAGCCCAAGAGGATCATAAAGGGACATCACACATCGCAATACCTCTCTTTTCGTTGGAATCCTCTCTGCTATCAAGAGGTCAGACACCGCCGTGCACGCCCTAGTGCAAAATCCAAGCTCGTCAGATGCAGGGTTCCATCGCATTCCCAATACTCGTTCCGCCTCATCTCCCATGGATGATAAACATTTGATGTCGCCATTTGCTTCGCCAAGACATCTCATCAATTCCATACTGTTTGAGGTCCAATTCCTCAACTCGAATCCGCCGTTCCTAAAAATCTCCCTTACGTCATGGGATAGCTGATATGCTTCTTCTTCCGTCTCGAAGCTGTCCAGCAAGTCATCTACGTAAGTGCTTTCAATAATTCCCTCCACCGCTCGTGGGAATTGTTCCATGTGCTCTCGTGCGTTTCGGTTCTTGACATACTGCGCCGTTGCGGGTGAACACGCAGACCCGAACATTACAACATCCACGATGTAGGTTTCCAACTCGTCCGTTGGTTCGTAATGCCACAAGAAACGCTGCGCGTGTTTGTCTTCCTTTCGTATCATAATCTGCAAAAACATCTCCTTCACGTCTGCACATGCCGCCACTGCGTACAGACGAAATCGGAAGAGTACGCCAAGCAACGAGCTCAGCTCGTCTGGTCCCTTCAGCAGCATGTCGTTCAACGATGTTCCATGCGCCTTAGCTGCCGCGTCCCAAATCAGCCGAACCTTTCCAGGTTTATTTGGGTTGATAACCACCCCTATTGGTAGATACCATACGCGCCGCTGGTCAGTCTCCTCCAGCTCACGCACCGTAGCCTTGTGAACATACTGCTTGCTCAACAAATCTCGAACTTGTCGATGTACTTGTTCCTTAAGATGTCCATCTCGCTCCATCCTCCTCTCCAAACAATTGAACCTACGACGTGCCATGTCGATGCTAGGAGGTAGCTCGATGTCATCTTTCCTCCACAGTAATCCCGATTCGAATCGCTTCCCGATTCGTGCCGTGGTAGTGTCCAGAATCTGTTTCGCACGCCGCTCATCTGGATCCTGTTCGACGCCGTGTGCAGCACCAATCAACCGCATGTCGAAATATTCCCGAATCGTCTCGTGAATGTTGCCTTGGTCGTTGCACTCACAAATATGCAACAACCGTTCACACTCCAGATTCGCCGGTTTTCCGTAAATACACCACCCAAGGCGTGTCTTTACTGCGATTGGATCACCAACGCCTCCCTCCTTAGTCCTGAGAGGAACCGCCAATCGCAAATTCGAAAGAGCGCCTTCGAAGATGATGACACGTATTGGTGATGGTTACTCTCCGCAATGACACCACCATCGATTCGTCCTTCACGGCTTTCTATATTATTCTGCTCGCTGCCGATATCACGAGACTCCTCAGCGCCGTGTAGCAACGCATGATGTCGGCGCGTGCACCCATCAATGCTGCAAACCGCTCTGTTTTGGCACGTCCGCCAGTTGTGCTGCTCCAGACAGCTAAAACATAAAGAAAGTGCACGGGCCTTCCGCCAGCGGTCCTTCACCGCCATTGCTCCAAACGCGAAGCATTTGCTCACAAGGTGTCCCCGTTTGTTACACACAAAACAAGATTGTCCTACCTGGATGGCTCTTGTTCCCGATGTGGTCGCTCCCTGGTTTTCCACGTGCGCATGCACGTAACCCTTGGTGTTAGGTTTCTTCCTGTCTACTGCTTTCAATGAGGGTGAATCCAGCCTGGTTAACGTTTCAGCATCGTCCTTCCATTCCGTCATGAATTCGCCAAACACGATAAGATCCGGTTCCGTCACGCCTCGTATGTGCCGTGCCCAGCTGTACTGCTCGCTCGTCGGCAACCTTTCCACGATCTCTTGCAGCAGCAACGGGTTGGTCAAGTGTGCCCGTAGACCAGCAGCCTGCATGTGATCTACCATGCTCCGCACTGCCTCGCCGAACGCCACAACAGTATCGGGCTTCTCCCTGCAAGGTGCAGGCATCCGACGCATTTTCCCAATCAGCGCTGAAATGAGATGATCCGGCCGACCAAAGCGCGATCGCAGCGTCACAATCACTTGTGGCACCACCTCCGGTAGCACTAAACGGCTTCGCACAACTTCTAGCGCAGGTCCTTTGAGCGCCTTCTGCAGCCGTATCATGTTTTCCCAGTTGGAAAAACCACATTTCTCCGTTGTGTAATCGTAGTGCGCAATAAACACGGGCCATTCCGCCGGGTCCCCTGAAAACTCGGGTAATTCGGTTGGTACGTTTCGATGAACACTTTCCAGTCGCGGAGCAAGACCACGCTCATCTCGCTGCGAGCCTCGCATCGATTCTCCATCCGGCCGGGACGGTGTCACAGTCGATGCTCCCGAAATCGCAATCACACCCAACTCCTCGGACAACAAGTCCTCCTCCTCCTTCACAAACTTCAGCTGCAACTCGAGCTCCATCCGTTTCCTCTCCGCCTCCTGCCGCCGCTTCATAATGGCTAGCCGATTAGCCACACTGTCGGATACCTTAGCAGGAGTGAGGTTAGGTTTGCTCACCGCGTTGTAGCTTGTCCCACTTGAAGAAGGCATGGGTGTCGCTGGCGGTTAAAATAATTAGTTTACTAGGTCGCGGTAGCCATCCGGTCGATCAAACGATCGAAGACGGTTTGGCTGTGTTAGCCATAAAATAAATAAATAAATTAATAATAAACAATGCTGCGAGCACGCGCACGATCGGTGGTCGATCGGCATGTTGTCAACGCAGCATTTTAGCAAGTAAGAACAATTAGCATGTAACCATTTAGGTATAAATAGGTAAATTTTATGGTAATAAAGCGTCAGTGTTAACCCTACACCCTTTCGATCACAACAGTCACTCGGAGGTTATCTTCCAGTGTGACAAATTGGTGGCTCCAGAGAGGAATAGATCAAAGGGAAATTTCACTCCGGAGTTAAGCTCCGTGTGTGAAATAAAGGCTAGCATTCACCAGCCAGTGTTACTCCGAGGTCAGCCTCGAGTGTGACAATCACAGCCAAAAAGACGAGTTCCGTGGAAGAATAGCCACCCTCTCGCAACACCAAAAGACGAGTTACGTGGAAGCATAGCCACCTGCTCGCAACCTACAAAGACGAGTTCCGTGGTACAATAGCCACCCTCTCGCAACCAACAAAGACGAGTTCCGTGCAAGAATAGGCACCCTCTCGCAACACCAAAAGACGAATTCCGTGGAAGAATAGCCACCTTCTCGCAACACCAAAAGGCGAGTTACATGGAAGCATAGCCACCTGCTCGCAACCTACAAAGACGAGTTCCGTGGTACAATAGCCACCCTCTCGCAACCAACAAAGACGAGTTCCGTGCAAGAATAGGCTCCCTCTCGCAACACCAAAAGACGAGTTCCGTGGAAGAATAGCCACCCTCTCGCAACACCAAAAGACGAGTTCCGTGGAAGAATAGCCACCCTCTCGCAACACCAAAAGACGAGTTACGTGGTACAATAGCCACCCTCTCGCAACCAACAAAGACGAGTTACGTGGAAGCATAGCCACTTTCTCGCAACCAACAAAGACGAGTTCCGTACAAGAATAGGCACCCTCTCGCAACACCAAAAGACGAGTTCCGTGGAAGAATAGCCACCCTCTCGCAACCAACAAAGACGGGCTCCGTGGCACTCATCACCGGAAGAGGTCACCCTCCTGCACCAGGAAACGAGTTCCGTGGAATTCAGCTGAAGAAGAAGCCACCCTCTCGCAACCATCAGACGACGAGCTCCCGTGACTCCCGCGACCAAAGGGATCACCCATTCGCATCGAAATGAAGACATCAAACCACGACACCAAAGGCGACCTTGAACCAGCTGATCACCGACCGGTCTAAGTCCAGAACAACAGAGTCGAGCACCAGAAGACGAACCAGACCTAACCGATCACCAGCTACACCCAGCAGAACACCACTCTCCACCCCGCGACGACCTCCCCGGCGTGACGATTGCCGGCAGCAACAAAAGCGAACCCATCGCACCTAGGGCGAACTTGATCCAGCGCAGCGGCAGTATTCTGCATCAGCAGATACCGGGGTGAGTCATGGAATATAAATATAAGGTTAATCCGAACGGTAACTGCTGGTTATGTACACGAAAGAATGAGTGGGGAAAACTCATCGGTTGTTATATTTGTGATAGGTATTTCCATAAGGAATGCTTAAAATTAAAGACAATCCCGGAAGAGTTTACATGCCCAAAGTGTGAAACATTATTCGGGAAAAAAGAAGCAGAGATAAAATCAATTCAAGAGGAAGCAGAAAGGCTTACTAACGAAAATAATCTACTTGAGAAAAAATTAGCAGAGATTGAGGAGGGAAAGAAGAAGCTCTTGCAACGCGTAGAAAAAATACAGGAGGAACAAAAGAATACCGAAACACGAGTAGAACAGATATCAACTGAGAAGGAACAATTCAAAAAATTAGTAGACGAAAGAGATGCCGAAATTAAAAATCTCACTTGGCATCTGAAAGAGCTTATCGAAAAGGATTCAGTAGCAGAAGAAATTCATAAAGACCTACAGCTGGCTCCACTTTCTAGCACGAGTCGGCACACGGTCAACAGTTTGATTGAGCCTTTGGGACAAACCACTAAGGAAATATCCCAACCGACTCCTATTAAGGAGAGGAATTTAGAGATACTAGAGAACCACGAAGGAAAAAAGCTCGTCGCACTTTCCAGCACGGATCAGCATAAGGCCAAAGATGGACACAATTTAAATGAACCCTCAGAACAAGCCACCCATGCAATATCTCAAATTGCTACCGCTACAAACGTACCCGAGAAAAGGATAGAAACAAATTTAGACCAGCCAAGAAATGATAGCCCCGAACTAGAAAGACAATTAACAGAGATAAAAAAAACGGATCGAAAGTTTGAGCAAAAGCAGGTTGGATGAGTCTCCTACTACACCAACTGCACCCCCACAAGTCACAATTGTTCAACCTTCAAGTGAGATGGGGATACTAACCGCTACCTTGAACAAAATGGTGATGGCTATGAACACCTAAAAAAATTCACTACTGGTATTACCAAATTTTGATGGTGTTCAGAAAGAGTGGCCAAAATTTCGATCGATTTTTTACGAAACAGCCCAAACAGCTGGATTCACGCGCTTGGAGAACCTGAATAGGCTTCAAAAGCACCTGAGGGGAGACGCGCTAAAAGCCGTCAGCTCTTTAATGCACGATCAAAACAATTTGGATAACATAATGGATAGACTGGAAAAGTTATATGGGAACCCTGACTTCATTTACGACGCTCTTCTTGCAGATTTAAGAAACGCTAAGGAACCTACGCTTGAAACACCTAGTACGTTCATTGACTTCACGAATGCCTTAAATAATTTGATTAGAAATATGACCTTGCTGAACAGAGAGGAATATTTAAATGACCAGTGACAATGGGTGTTTCTGCCGCTTGTAGGATAACCTCAACCAGTTTGAAGTTATGTTTCTCAGCCACGTTTTGCGTAACCTCCTCCAGATTGAGGTTAGCATTTGCCGCTTCCCTTTGTTCTGCGTGCTTGACCGGCGTCCTCTGAATCAAGCCGGACCGTTCCTTAGCCTGGCAAGCCACGCACAACCATTTCCGCTGTTCCACAGCTTCCGCGGGTTCCGTCAATCCGGCGCACGAAAAATGCCACCATAAATTGCACTTGTCACATGCAACAAAATCCGGATCATCCCGCTGATCACCGCAAGCCTGGCAGTGATCGTTCCTTTTTGGGCCCATTTCACCTTTGGAACCGTTTTAAAGGCTTTTAATGTAAACACAGTTTTGAGAGCGAGAGCGAACAGCCACAAGGCGAAAGTTTTAGTTTTAACTATTTATTCTCCTGAAGACAAATACAAATAAATCCAAATAAAATAGCAAATAACTTTAAAACGGTGTCACCTGCTGCTCGCTTCGTTCGTTACTGCCCTGAAGCGCGTGCAACCGTTTCCCTGTCATTTCAACTGTCACTTTCCTTAGCTGTCATTTCACTTCATTTCGTTTATACGTCCAGGTTGGACTCATCTATAGCACTGCCTTTTCCTAACAGATGCAATCATGTAAAATGAAAAAAGCGACATGGTGTTGTAGAGTACAAGATAGGTTGCCGGCCCCTGGGAACGAAGTGATGAGTGCCGCTCGGGTGGAGGGCATAGCATCGTGGGTGCAAGGAAGAGAGCGTTCGGGGCTCTCTCCTACGAACCGTGACGGAGTACGGACGTTGCTGGTATTGCGAAGACATAGTAATTGTAATTGTACGGATAATTAAAAATAAAGAGTGAAAGTACAACGATACAACATTGGCGACGAGAGTTAGAAGAACCTGTGCAAACGTCGAAAGTGAAAACGCACAATGAATACCAGTGGTGCAGAGAATCAGCATACGAACAATGGTGAGGGGGAGAGGCCATCGCGCAGCGGCCATCGCGGTGACACGGGAAGCGTCGATCCAACGGAATCTGGCCCCGGCTGGATTCACGAGCTGTTTCGCCAACAGCACAAGATGATGCTGGAGCAGCAACAAGCATTTATGAAGCAGCAGGAAAAGCTGATAGGCGAGATTTGGCAGACAGCGCAGCTTAAGCAGACCGTGAATGGGTCAGAGCAGCTTAGCGATGTGCTGGCGGGCCAGGTGAAAGATTTTCACTTCGATCCGGAGAGCACGACGTTCGCCGGATGGTTCTCGCGTTATGAGGATCTGTTCGAGAGGGACGCCAGTAAGCTGGAGGATGACGCGAAGGTGCGGCTGCTGCTGAGGAAGCTGGGGCAATCAGAGCATGAGCGGTACACGAGCTACGTACTGCCACGTAAGCCGAAAGACTTCAAATTCGCGGAAACTGTAAGTACGCTGAAATCGCTGTTTGGTTCTCGTGAGTCAGAGGTCAGCAAGCGGTTTAAGTGCTTGCAGTTGCAGAAAAGTGGCTTAGAAGATTACGTGACGTTCGGTTGCCGCGTAATAAGAGTGTCGTTGAAGCAGAGCTTGCGGGGCTGACAGAGGAGCAGTTTAAATGTTTTTTGTTTGTGTGCGGGCTGAAGGACGACAGAGACGCCGATGTAAGGTTGCGGTTGCTCAGCAGAATAGAGGACAACGAAGTTACCACACTAACGCAGTTAGTCGAAATGTGCCAAAAGATGGTGACATTGAAAAAGGACACCGTGATGATAGAGAGCGAGAAACAAATAAACGTCGTAACTGACGGGAAGTATAATCGCAACGGTCCAAAGTGGCAAATGAACCGCGGTAACGGAGGAGCGCAACGTGATATGCAACCGGCTAAGTCCACTACAAAATGTTGGCTTTGTGGTGAGGGGCACTATGCTCAAAAGTGCACGTATAGAAATTACAAGTGCAGGCAGTGTCAAAAATATGGTCATAAGGAAGGGCACTGTGGGGCAGCGGCACGTTTTATCGCATCGAAAACCCACAGCAAAGTGAGAACAGTCCTCGTGAACATGGTCAACAGTAAGGGCAAAGGTCACGTGAACGTGATATTGAATGGTGAGCCAATGAAAATGATGGTGGACACGGGCCATATTATAATATATTATATCAATCGAGCAATGGAGGACCATAGGACAGCCTCCATTGTGCCCGCCATCCGTGAAGGCAAAAACGGCTTCGGGTAGCCAACTGAAAATCCTAGGAGAATTTTGTGCTCATGTGGCTTTGAAGCAGCAAGTTAAACGATGTACGATGAGAGTCACTGAGGAGCCGCTGATGTTACTAGGTGCTGATTTGATGGAAGTTTTTGGATTGTGGGATGTTCCATTGGCGTCGGTGTGCAATCGTGTGTGTGTAGCAACGGTTAGTCTAGAGGCAGTAAAAAGGGATTTTGAAGGATTATTTTCCCACGAGTTGGGGCACTGCATGAAAGCAAAAGTGAGGATGGAGCTGAAAAAGGATGCAGCCCCTGTATTTCGTCCAAAGCGTCCTGTTTCATATGCGATGTGCCCCGCTGTAGACGAGGAGCTAGACCGGCTGGAAAAAGAAGGTATAATAACCCGTGTTAATTTTTCAGCTTGGGCTGCGCCTATAGTGGTAGTGCGCAAGGCGAGTGGAAGCATTCGTATATGTGGCGACTACTCAACGGGGTTGAATGATGCACTCCAGCCTCACCAGTATCCGATCCCGCTGCCGGAGGATATTTTTTCAACGTTGGCAAATTCGGCCATGTTTAGCCAGATAGACCTCACCGATGCGTTCCTACAGGTTGAAGTGGAACAAGAGCTGCTAACGGTTAACACACACAGAGGGTTATATGCTTATAACCGACTTCCGCCTGGGGTGAAGGTCGCACCAGGAGCCTTCCAGCAGTTAATGGAGACCATGCTAGCTGGGTTAAAGGATGTGGCGGTGTACCTAGATGACATCGTGATTGGCGGAACGGATGAACACACCCACATGGGAAACCTTCGCGCGGTGCTCGCGAAGTTGCAGGAATATGGGTTCAAAATAAAGCCTGAAAAGTGTAACTTTTTCCAAAAGCAAATTAAATATCTTGGTCATATTTTAGATCGTGATGGACAACGCCCGGATCCTGCCAAGATTGAAGCGATTGTGAAGATGCCTTCCCCGAAGAATCCTGCTGAAGAACGCTCATTCCTAGGAGCGATAAACTATTATGGGAAGTTTGTGCCGCAAATGAGGAATCTTCGTTACCCGCTTGATGAGCTATTAAAAAAAAGATGGGCAATGGTATTGGAGTCCAGAATGTCAGATTGCATTTGACACGTTTAAGCGGTTGTTAAGCTCAGACCTCCTTCTGACTTATTATGACCCAAAGAAACCGATAATAGTGGCAGCTGATGCGTCGTCAGTGGGAGTAGGAGCCACTATTAGCCACAGAATGCCAGATGGCACGATAAAAATAGTTCAGCATGCATCACGCGCTCTTACTAAAACTGAAACAAACTATAGTCAGCCAGATCGTGAAGTTGCTAATCCTTTTATGCGGTGACTAAGTTTCATCGAATGATCTTTGGGCGACGTTTCACGCTCCAAACGGATCATGCACCCTTGCTGCGTATTTTTGGCTCGCGCTCTGGAATACCAGTGTATACCGCGAATAGATTGCAACGCTGGGCGTTGACGCTGCTGCTGTATGATTTCAGCATTGAATACGTATCTACGGAGAAATTTGGTAATGCTGACGTGTTATCGCGCTTGATTGCAAATCATGAGAAACCGGATGCAGAATATGTTATTGCTAGCATCGAAACAGAGAGGGATTTGCAAGCCATGATTGGCTGCGTAACGCAAATAATGCCATTGACATTAGAAGAAGTGCTGAATGAAACCAACAAAGACCCGGTATTAAGAAATGTTAGACATTATGTGATCAAAGGATGGCCTAGTAAGAAAGTAGAGAACCAAGAGTTGCGAAATTTCCAAAGCAGGAGTGAATCCCTGTCCATCGTAAACGGATGTTTACTTTTTGGTAAGCGGTTGGTAATACCAGGGCCACAGAGAGATAGATGTTTACAACAACTACATAGAGGCCATCCTGGTATGGATAAGATGAAAGCGCTGGCAAGGAGCTATGTATATTGGCCCGGAATAGATCGAGAGATAGAGGGAAAAGTTAGAAGGTGCCACCGGTGTGCAGCGGTTGTAAGGTCACCAGCGCATAGCACACCCATCTCGTGGCCAGAATCGACTGCTCCGTGGCAGCGAATACATGTTGATTATGCTGGCCCTATCGATGGAATGTATTATTTGCTAGTCATCGATTCTTATTCTAAATGGCCGGAGATAGTGGCAACAGCAACGATTTCAGCAAGAGCAACAATTAGGATTTTACGTGAAATTTTTAGCCGTTTTGGAATGCCTAATGTTTTAGTAAGCGACAACGGGTCGCAGTTTGTAAGCACGGAGTTTGAGCTATTTTGTACGTTAAACGGCATTGAGCATTTGCGAACAGCCCCCTTCCATCCGCAATCCAACGGGCAAGCGGAAAGATTTGTGGATACATTTAAACGGGCACTTAAGAAAATGGAGGGGGAAGGTGGTACAGTGCAAGAAGCAATAGATATTTTCTTAATGACGAAGCATACCGCATAAGCTTTTGGAACGGAATCAATCGCCAGCAGAAGTGATGATAGGGCGTAAAATGCGTACATGCATGGAGCTTTTGCGACCGTCTATGGATTTGGGCACAGACGTTAAACATAGGATGCGATTAAGAAAATATGAATGTAATGATCTCGTTTACGCAAAACAGTATTTTAGAAACAAATGGAAATGGGTATCCGGAACAGTCAGGAAGCGTTTAGGCTCGGTTATGTACGAGATTGTTACCACACAAAATAGACATTTACGATCCCACATTAATCAGTTGCGTTCTCGAGTGAGTGATAAACAATCAAGTCCGTTTAACGTTGATGAGTCACGTTCGTACCGTATGTTAGACGTGTTGTTGGATGCTTGGGGTATGAACTCGAATGAATCGGAAGCTAGCAGGCAGGGAAACGCTGAAATGAACACGGATATAGCTAGGGCACAATATACGGAATCGCCATCGTTGGCTATATCGTCATCACCCCCATCATCCTCATCGTCTTCACCGCTACTGTCGTCGTCAGCGGTGCAATCCGAGAGTCCCCCGTCATCGTCCTCAGAAGAGCTAAGATCGGCAACATCTCCGGGGTTCGCTACAGCAGATAGCGGTTCATCAACGCCGGTACAGCCTCTACGACGTTCTACGAGGATTCGTAAACCGCCTCAGTGGATTGAGCAATACCGCCGGTACTAAATAGGGGGAGATGTTGTAGAGTACAAGATAGGTTGCCGGCCCCTGGGAACGAAGTGATGAGTGCCGCTCGGGTGGAGGGCATAGCATCGTGGGTGCAAGGAAGAGAGCGTTCGGGGCTCTCTCCTACGAACCGTGACGGAGTACGGACGTTGCTGGTATTGCGAAGACATAGTAATTGTAATTGTACGGATAAATTAAAAATAAAGAGTGAAAGTACAACGATACAACACATGGCTAGGGACTGGATATGGAGAAATTCAGTAAAAAACATGATGAGTGTCCGGAGTTTCAAGCTGTCTGTAATTTTAATCATAATTGTAATTACAGAAAAAACATCAATATCATCCATCGCATTGTTTGATATCATTACTAAATTATTTTGTTTCTTCTTCTACTTCTTCGTCTATTTGGCGTAACGTCCTACGCGGACATGCCGGCCTTCGAAACTTAATTCATTACCACTCAGCCGGATAGTCAATCCTTGCTATGGGAGGACGGCTCATTCGAGGTTTGAACCCAGGACGGGCATGTTATTGTGTCGTTCGAGTTGAAGACTATACTGGACTATACCCTTATTTCTAAAATTGCGTAATGTGATAATTGAGGTGCAAAAATAACATAAACTGCATTCTTCTTACCCTCGAATCTCGATCATTTAATAAATTTGGCCCTTTGCCTCAAAAGTTTACCGACCGCTGGGCTAGAATATCAGTGACTTATCTATTACCCATGGTAGGATATTATACGAATGGGGGCTTAGACTCATTAGGGGTCAGTCGTGGTAGTAAACGACTGTACCACGGAGTAACCAAATCAAAATTGAATCTGGCTAATACAAAGTAAGACAACCAACACTAAAAGCAGAAATCCAGGAGGGTTTATTAAATTAACTTAACTTTTAGCCTCGATCCACCACAGCAGAATTCTCATTCTTCTTCTTTGGCACAACAACCGCTGTCGGTCAAGGCCTGCCTGTACCCACTAGTGAAGTGAGCCTGGCTTTCAGAGACTTATTGTTACCATAGCAGAATAGTCAGTCCTACGTATGGGGGCTCGGTCTATTCGGGACTTGAACCCATGCATGTTGTTACGTCGTACGAGTTGACGACTGTACCACCAGACCGGCCCAAGGCTTAAATTAAATGCTCTTATTTATTGCAAATTTATTACCATTTTAAGAAGAATTTTTGCAACTTCTGACGGTCATCATTCCGGTTTCTTTTTGTTCTAAAAGAAATTTACAACGTAAACATAAAGTTTTGGTTTTTATCCGTCCCGTAAGATAAAATTTAATGAGCATTTTCCGATACATATTTAAATCGTAGGTTCGCAATGTCGTTTCCTCTTCTCTTCCTATTGTAGCGTTTCGTGCTTTAGCATTTATTCAATTGTTTAATTATCAAGGAGTCCTACAAACGCGCGTGCACATTTGTTTTTCTCCTGGACTAGTGCCCCGCATCTGCCTTTGACAATCCTTTTTTTTCTTTTTTGCTATTTACCATCGTTAGAATCGATTATTTACACAAATGTTTTTAGAGAACATATTTCATCTCACTTTCTGTCGCTGCTGGTATTTTTATCATTTTTTTCCTAACACACACACACACGTTAACGAAAAACTTAATCGGATGCGGGAAAAGTTACCTTCTTGTTTTCGCTCGCTCGCTCGCTAACATACATCTCCTCGTCTAGCCGACTATGTTAGCATCTAGTCAATTTGCTAATTTCCTTTAACGGGCTAATATATGTGAAGAGGCAACAGAAAGCACATACGCGTGCGGGAGTGTTAAGTGGAGGAAGAGATTGGTGATGCAGAAAGGAGCCACGAGAAAGGTTTTACTATTTTTTTTCTTTTTTTTTCAATGCACATATACAGCCGTCAACTTGGCCACGAGCAAATGTTACAATTCGCATCGGAGGTGTAGGCAACCGTTGAGCACTGCTGCTTTTCCCTTTTTCTATCGGTAAACATCTTTAACAAAACAAAAATTACAACTTCACCCTGTTAACAATCTTGCCGCTCACAGCTTTGCTATTTTTCACCTTCGCGTGGTTTCGAAGGTACTCATAAATCTGACGGGATGAGCAGGGACGAGATGAACCACTAAACCTATTACCTGCAACAGTATAGCAAAAACTAAAAAAAACAATCGAGCTAAGCCAAATGTTCGACCCCTTGATTGTGTGTCCAGTGACGGCATCGTAACAATTATCTAGGTGAGTTGATTTCGGAGGACGACCATCCCCGGAGTGCTACCTCCAAACACCAATCCCTGTTAATTATGACAATTATTAGGCAGGGAGACAGGGAGAGAGAGAGCAACAGGTGTGGCTTTAAAGTGGCACATCCTGCGCAATCGTACCCAGAAAATCCTTAACAGCGCAAACGTCCAGGCGCAGCGCTATCCACTTTAGTTGAGCGCAAACGAACGCTTGTCTCGATTTTTGCCGCGCGAAATCGTGCGCGCCTTGAACGCCGCCGCATTGATAAACCGTTGTTCCGCCTTCTCCGACCGGTACGGGCGTCTCGGTTCGTCCACCTTTGGGCCGAGCTGGAGCACCTCGCGCACGAACGCGTTTTCCGCCAGATGCACATTCATGCCGAACCCGAGCGCGGTCCGCAAGCAAGTGTACTGATGATGGATGGCCCACGTGTCCAGCACGAGTAGCTGCCGCCCGAACTTGATGCTGATTTCGGGCGAAATGTCCTCCTCCAGATACCGTAGCACGTCGCGGAACGTGGCCCGCTGCACCTTGCGGTCCCGCTTCGCCCGGTACTTGTGGGCATCGGTCGCCAGCTTCTGGGTCGCCTCGATCAGGTCGGGCAGCTCCTCCTCCAGGAACTCGTCGTCATGATGCCGGCCGAGCTCGAACATCAGCGCGAGCGTTTCACCGGCCACCATGCGTACCTCCAATATCGGACTCTGCATCATACCGACCAGCTGGCGGACGGACGGTACCACACCGGCACCGGCACTGCCGCCCAGCAGTGCTACAAACTCACCCGGCGGCAGCAGCGTCAGCAGCAACGACCACGCGCTGAGAGCTGCGCTGTGCAGCGCACCGGCCTCATTGCTCGCACCGCTCGGGCTGTTGTCGCCTTTCAGAAAGCTGCCCGCGAAAATGCTGTGCAGCACCTTCATCAATGGCAGTATCTCACCCAGATCGTCCACCCCGACGAAGCACAGTAGTCCGAGCGCCGCACAGCACTTGGCTCGAGCATCGTACGCCGCCGACCCGTCCTGGACCGTGCTCAGCAAGACCGGCTTCAGCACCGTCACCAGCTCGACAATGTCCTCGAGCGCCTCGATCTGAATCACCAGCAGCGGTATGATGCGGGCGGCCCAGGACTGCTCCACACCCTTGCCACGCCGGAGCGATTTCTCCACCGCGTCCATCACCGTCACCTTGCGGTCGTCCAGAAAGTCCGGTATGTAGTGGTGCACCAGTACCTCGTTGATCGTCTGGAACGCATTGATGCGCGTCTGCTGGGCCTTGTCGGACGCGTTTTCGATCGCCTGCAGCAGCTTCTCCTCGTACTTCTCCACACCGGCCGATTCGCCTGGTTCGCTAGACTCGACGCTACCGTTCGGACCGCCACCGTCGCCTAGCTGCGTCTCCGAATGGCACGAGTACGTACTCGCATTATCGTTTGACGTTTCGTCGTCAGACAGATCATTGCTCTGCTCGGCTATTGAGATGAAGGGGAAGAAAATAAAGCGAGAGAGAAGAGAGAGAGAGAGAGAGAGAGAGAGAGAGAGAGAGAAAGGTAGAAGGTATTAAATTTCAACTGTAAGCGCGTGCACAGCTACTGTGTTTAGCTGTTGTGCGGAACTTATCTTATCACGCAAACTGCTTGCATCGCTCTCACCTTGTGACCCATTCCTTTCTTCCCTCCCAATTCCCAATGATTTTCATCTTTTCAGACAAACTTAATTTGATTTTTTAACAATGTTTTTTTCACACTTCATAAATATCATTCGAAAAAATTACATCACCTGGTGACTAAACTTATCAAACGAAATGTTACAAACCTGTGTATCACGAATAATTGATTTAATTTTGCGTTTCTTCAATAAAAACGACATGCGATTCCGAAATAAGAATCATTCTCTTTGTTTTAAATTATTTTAAACACAAATTAACGCGCAATACATGACTTCGTGATCTACAGCGGATAAACCCAGATGTACAAAAAGGCCCCCCTCCTCACCCAGAGTGAGAAATGATGCATCGAAAAACAGCTATGTAGTTACAACATCCCCCATGTTGCACATACCAACACACACTAATGCGCCATTAGAACAGGTGTGTGCGTAGAGGTATGGCAACGAGAAAATATTTTTATTTGTTGTTTTTTTAAGCTTTTTCTGATTTTTAAGCGATATTCTGGGACGACAGTGAAGCAAGCGGTATTGTTCTCGGGGTAAAGATACTGCTTTGAAGGAAAAAAAGACTCGCTTGATCTAGCTTGTTTCTTGTAACTCTGGCGGTCCTTGAAGCAAAACAAAACTCGCTTTTCAAATCACGCTTTAAACGGTCAGGAAGTAAGCGGAGGCCACGGAATCCACACGCAAGCACCTCGCAAGGTTTGCATTTAGTGATGGGTAAAGTTGGCAAAAATCCGGAGTCGACTTCGATCCGACTCCGATAACTTCGGAACCGACTCCGGAAGATAGTTCCGCCCAGCATTCTCCGGAGTCGCCTGAAATCGTCCGAAATCGGGCTGAGTCATGCGGAGTCGTTCGGGGTCGTCCGTTGTCGTTGGTAGTCAGGGTAATCTGGAGTCGTCCGGGTTTTTTCGGACTCGTTCGGAATCGTTCGGAGTCGTCCGGAGTCGTACGGAGTCGTGGGTGTGCACGTCACTAGTTTGCATTCCAAAACGAGGTAAGCCACAAACCTTCCCACCACTGGATCACGCTTGTGCTCAAGGACGTAACGTTCTTCAACGCGCATTGGAAGTGACACGGTTGTATGACTGTGTGTGTGTGTGTGTGTGTGTGTATGCGCGCGTGTGCGTGTGTGTGTATGCGCGCGTGTGCGTATGTGTGTGCGTGCGTGCGTGCGTGCGTGCGTGCGTGCGTGCGTGCGTGTGTGTGTGTGTGTGTGTGTGTGTGTGTGTGTGTGTGTGTGTGTGTGTGTGTGTGTGTGTGTGTGTGTGTGTGTGTGTGTGTGTGTGTGTGTGTGTGTGTGTGTGTGTGTGTGTAGGGCGGTGCAGCGCACGCACTACCCTTGCGGGAAATGGGGCATCATCGTTGGTAAATGTGTGCGACCTCGTGAATTCACAAAGAACAACTACAAATACAGCGGGAGCTGTGAAACCAATACACACCTGCGTGTTTTTTCTTATTTCGTGGCATGGTTGATTGCGTACGTCTGTCGTGCACTGGTGTGATTTTAATTCCTCGACTCGTGGCTGATTGACGAGAGCTTGAGACGGGGAAGTTTCTTCCCGTCTAAGTTTGAAAGATGAAAATCACTCCCTATTCGCTTTCCTAGAAGATACATAAATATGAACCCCATAACATTAGGCAAAGTTGTAGCAGAAACAGTGCACAAGCGGCACATGTAATTCATGATACCCCGTCGTATACGTCAGATGAGATGAGGAAAAGAAACGCAAAGAGGAGAAACAGAAGCATAAGACAAAAAGGGAAAGGAAGGGTTGGAAGAAGTGCAAGTCGTGTCTTTAGTTTTCTTTTGGGCTGCGGATGGGAATACGGGGGACATGAAATTGGCAAGCAGAGGCAGAGAGGGTAGTGGCAAGCAGAGCCAAATTTTTGAGGTTAGAAAGCGTGGGCACGAACGTTGAGGGAAATCGGGAAACCCGTGAAGAGTGCGCTTCGCCGTGTCCTATTAAAGTTCATGTGTGAAAGGTTGACAGGAAGGGTGCTGAGAGGGAGGTGGGAAGGTGGTATTGCATTTTCCGCAAAACAAAGGAAGAGGATGGGGAGGGGGGTTTGATTCTGCGCCAAAACAAGACACACAACGGAAAACAAAAACGTGTCATCAACGGGGAACCACGATCGGGGGTGGGTGGGGATGGGGTAGTTGAGAAAATCGGAATACTCTACTCAGCTCCCCTTCCGCAAAAACGGATGCAGCTGTGTTCTAACCCACCTACAAAAAAAGCTTTCCCGGAAACAACAGACACACACACACAAATTCACAAATTCACTGATATCACTCTATACGGAGGAAAGCGTTTTTTTCTCCCCTGATATGAACTTGGGCAGAGTTTTGGCCTTTTTCGCGAATTAATTACAATTAACCACACACAAGCACACACTTCTTTTCAACAATCCGGAAACAAACAATCGCAAACTCCCGTAAGGGGACGCTATGGAAAGGATCTGGGGATGGTTTCGAGAGGGAGGGTGAATTTGTACAGGAAGCGTGTGCGCGCGCTCTCGCTTATTATTAGAGCTGGCAACCGGAACACCCCAGTGTCTCTATATTGGGTGGCCGTGATCAGGAACGCTTCCCTTTTATAAGACAGTGGTTAGCGTCGTCGATTTCGACACGGTTCGCAACAAGCTTCACCGAACTGTTCACGCTGCTGGCGAGCTCGGCCACACATTGATTCAGCTGCACCTCCTTCTCCTCCGCACAACAATGCAGCAGCGATGAGTAATTGTTATCGTGGCCAATGTTATGAAATAATGAACAGTGCATGATGCGATGAAGGGATCTCGAGGCGCACACTCCCGTCGTTGCCACCGCTGCCCAGTAGTACACACTAATGGTTATCGTCCGATGTATGCACTGTGTGGATGTGGTATGAACTGGTAAGGGTGATGATGTGTGGAAGCGGAAGAAGCAAGTCAAACGAATTGGAGAAAAAAAATCGATAAGATTTTAAGGTCCACGGTTTTGGGTGCGTTTTGCTTGCGTGTCGCTGTTCCTGCCCAATTTCACGATATGTTCACACATGTGGCGGGGAGGGGGGGCTCTGTATCGGTTCTCTTTATTATCCCAGCACTTCACCACTGATGACTAATCGGTAGACTTGCGAAAATGAAAACGATGAAAAATACGTACTATAGTGGGAAACTCGCAAGGCCAGTGCGCGTGTGTGTTCTCAACAAGGTGGATTAAGGAGATCAGGTGGGGAAGGTCAGAGCATTTTGACAATTCGTCACTTGACATCAAGGTGGATTAAAAATATCAGGTGGTGGAAAAGGGCCTTTGGGGGATCGCCATAGTTGAGGGATTTTACGTCATTTTAAAATCGTCAACCAATGGTTTTCGCACACAAGGCCAAAGTGGGTAGAAAGGAGGTGTCGTCATGTAGAACAATTGGGCATCGAGGCTTTAGAAAAAAGCACAAAACCAGGATCGACGGCAGTTGTCAAATGCGACGAATGTTGCTGGTATTTAGATATGATATATGAATTGTTTCCGTTTAATACACATTTTTTTAGCATTAAAAATTCGTATTTTGCATCCACACTCCATAAATCGACATTTTACACGTTATAATGTAGCTGCTGCCTGTAAACAAATATCGACGGCTGTTGTCAAACTGAATCTCAAAATGGCAACATGCCAAACGCTCAGAAGACACCTCCTCTATATTCCACCTTGCACAAGGCATAGCAAATAGAATAGATTTCATGGTTTTTGCGTGCATTTTTTCATGTCTATTGGTTCCGGTCTCATTGTACAGTCGTCAACTCGTGCGACTTAACAACATGCCCGTCATGGGTTCAAGCCCCAACTAGACCGTGCCGCCATACGTGGGACTGACTATCCTGCTATGGGGGGGTAATCCAAAAAGTCACTGAAAGCCAACCCCACAAGTAGTGTGGTACAGGCAGGCCTTGACCGGCAACGGTTGTTGAGCCCAAAGAAAAAAAAAATTGGTTTTGTAGAAAAAATAAAATATATTAACTAAATATTTGAAGATATGTTTAGAGACAAAATTTAAAATAATGTGAGTAAGAGTTATAATCTCATTTAACCGTAGAGTTGGCAACCAGATTTACACACGTAAGTTGGCAACCGGCATACCCGGGTATTCCACACGTTTTGATGTAAAAAAATCACGATTTTCATAGGTAAACAATGCTTTCTATATTTTAATGCCGTAAGCAAGTAATGCCGACCATATATTCTCTTCTATTTCATTTATTCCTTAAGTTTTTTCATTTTTTTGATAAAAATAACGGTCAAATTGAAATTTGGAATCGCTTGATTTTGACTCGAAAATAAGCACTATACGAAAAGAGGAAGAAGAGAAACGTCATTCTCCATACAAAATGTATGGAATACCCGGGTATGCTGGTTGCCAACTTACGTGGTAAAGTTAAAAAAATCAAAATAAAATACTTACAGGCTGTTTAAAATTACAACTTATGCACCAAAAAATCATAAGTTGGGAGGCTACGGAAAATTTCAGGTCAATAAAAGCAATGAAGCAAAAGTTATTGCAGTTCGAAGCTGAAAAAAATACCCGCCCAAGCGCCACAGATTAAGCTTAAACGACTGGAAAATTGAATATCCATAGGAAAAAAATGAAAGCTTCACAGCTTCATTGGTTTGATCAATAGATGGCGTATTACAACTCATCATTATATTGCTATCCTTTTCTTGCAATGTGTTTCGACAAGTTTCATCTTATAATGACCTATATAGCCTTATAACTTTCTGAGCAAAAATCTATATGAATGGTCGTGTGGTCAGATACGTGGGTATCAACACCAACGACCATTACTCAAATCTCACTTGCTTCAGTACTGGTGGTTTTCGTTGGAGTTTAGTATTTAAACAATCGTATCGCCGTTCTAGTTCTAGCGATGCATAACTTCAATGCGAAACCATACAACAGTACAGAGGAAATGAGAAAGCTCTCCTCCAAGCGAGGAAGCTCCACAGGTTGGGTATCCCACAAACAGATGGCGCCACCAGCTTTTTTGCTATTTTTAGAATGCATGAGTCGTTTGCCGTCTGCTAAACGAAGTCTTTCTATATTCCGTTTAGGTAGAGAATTTGAGGCGTTTAGAAGCCGTTTAGTGGTCGTTTAGTGGATTTGTGGCACTTGGGCGGGTATCCGGTTGCCAACTCAAAGGTTAAATTGTCCATGTGTCTCGTAGACACTGAGGAATAAATGTTAAAATAGGAAATATAATTGATTTCTTAGTTTTTATCCTCAAACATGTGGAAAACACAAAGAATTATACAATAAATATACGTAATAACACGAACTAGCACCTCAATCTGAGTTTCAATGTTAAATAAGGACTCACAAAGCATAAAATATTTTTTGAAAAATATTTAATCGAAAAAATGTGGTAGATAAATTAATTGAACAAATTAAATAAATGTAAACAAACTTTGAATACTGGGGACCTTACGTCAAATGACGAATTGTCAAAATGCTTTGATTCTACCACCTGATCTCCTAAATGTACCGTGGGTTAGATATTAGCCAAAATCGGATTGGCCATCTTGGATGCAATTTGACAGCAGAAAGCCCAGGAAAACTCATGAAATCCTCAAAGTTTTATTTTTACTAGATTCGTACGTACTTATCCAGTGAAACTTAAGAATCAATTGACAATTTTCTTGCGATATCCATCACTGTAATCATATTTAAAACTTGAATCAAAAAGGGCTTTCAGCTGTCAAACTGTCTGTAACGAACTTTTGGCTATTTGTCAAATCGTTCTTCATTACGGAACCTTGTTCCTACACAGTCTGGCCCGCACCCGAGCACCGGGATTTGTAAGGCAAAAAAAAAACAGCAGCGAGAACGATTCGAATCGCGCTAAAGCTGCATCGGTGAACTCACTCCGTTTGCAAAGTGCTACTAAATGCCCAGCTAAAGCAGTGCTAAGGATCGTTCGCATTGTTTTGGCTACGGGCCGGAAAAGACGAAACATTAACTGTTATTAACAATAACATTAACAATATCAACTGTTACCTCCCCCCTGGCTCGAGAAGTTGCGGCTAGTATGTTGGAGGGCTGGTACTGCCGCACGATGAACGAGGAAGCACAGCAACGGAACCCGCTCATGTCGATGCTCAACGAGGAACCGCAGCCACCGAACCCGCTGATGTCGATGTTGAGCGAAGAATCAACGGCGCCGCGGGGCAGCCCGCTTCCCACGCTGATTACCGAATCGGCCTCGGCTGTGGACGTGAGCAGCGGCGGCGAGGACGAGAGCGATGACGAGGAGTCGGTCACGTTTGTCACCGACTTCCGGACGATGTACAGCGACCTAAAGAAAAAAGTGAAGATACTGATACAGGTAAGCGGCACATGGCGCTGCTCGAAACACGGAAACTAATCGAATGTGCTACTTTCCCCCCACCTTCACCGCTGTTGGTAGGAGAATGTTTTCTTTCAGAACAACCTGAGAGCCAACCAGAAGCGGCTGCTGAAGATTACGCGCGATCGGTCCTTCCTGCTCGACCGGCTGGCGGAGTACGAACGGGAAGTGCTGTCATCGTCCGACAGCGACGAAACGGTCGAGTCGGAAGATTCGGCCCGGGTCGAGGTACAACCCAAGCGGCGCAAGGTCGAACCGTCCACTTCGCAAAGTACGTCCACGCAAATGAAACCACCGGTCACTACCGCGCGTCGCGGCAAAAAGATTACCAAAAAGCAACAACAGCAACAGCAACAGCAACAGCAACAGCAACAGCAACAGCAACAGCAACAGCAACAGCATCAACAACAACAACAACAACAGCAGCAGCAACAACAACAACAACAACAACAACAACAACAGCAACATCAACAACAGCAGCAATTACAACAACAGCTGGCACTACAGCAACAGCAGCTACAACAGCAGGAGCAGCAGCAGCAGCTGATGCAGTTGCCACATCAGTTGTCCCTTCCGCAACCGCTGCCACAGCAACAGCTGCTTCAGCAATCACAACAGCTCGCCCAAAGTTCGCAGGATGTGCTAGACCAACTAACCCCGGAAGACCGGCTGCTGTTGCACATGCAGCAGGACAAGCTCATGGATCTGATCAAACAGATACCGCAGTCGCAGCAGCTGCTGCAGGCAGCCCAGCAGCAGCAGCCGTTGCAGCAACCTCAACCGCTAATGCAGACCCAACGCCAGCAGTTGATGCAACCGCCGCAACAGCTATTGCAAACGACACAGCAGCAGCAGGTGCAAGTGCAAGGGCTAATGCCAACCCAACAACAGCTGCTGCAAGCACAGCAGCAGCAGCAGCAGCAGATCCTTCAGCAACAGCAACAATTACAGCTGATGCAACAGCAACAACCTCTATTACAACAGCCGCAGCCACAGCTGCAGCAGCAACAAGGACAGCAACAGCAACAGCAGCAACAACAGCAACAAGGACAACAACAACAGCAACAAGGACAACAACAACAGCAACAAGGACAACAACAACAGCAACAAGGACAACAACAACAGCAGCAGCAACAAGGACAACAACAACAACAACAACAGCAGCAGGGGCAGCAACAGCAGCAGGGGCAGCAGCAGTACAATTACAGCCCGATCCAACAGTACATCGACAGCCCACTGGAACAGATCCGGCAGCAGCAGATCGACCAGCTCGAGTTGCAGCAACTCTCCCAGCACATCCTTTTCCAGTCACCCTCGTTCGTGCAGCAGCCGGCAACGAGCAGCGCGTACCAGTTCCCGCTATCCATGATGTCCCAGGTGCCGACCGAACTGTTGGCCACCTCCACCTCCAACTCGGACCTGGACGTGTCGGTTGACGAGGTAGCGATGGAGATCACCAAGGAGGAGCTCGAGCGGCATCTGCAGTCGCGCCAGATCGTGCCGCAGGTCATACCGGAGGGTGAGCTGCCGATCGAAATGTTCAACAACAACCCCTCCTCCTCGTCATCGGTCGAAGCAGCTGACCAGCTGAAGGACGCGGCCGGCAATCTTGTGACCGATGTATCGCTGGCCGATTTGAACTTGATGAACGTTTAGTCGCGGAAGATGGCGCAAAGCTGAGTGGTCGAGCGATTCGGGTGCATAAGGACCATAAGCGTATTAGCGACGCGCGTTTTACGATACGGTACTCAAAAGTGTGTATAATTTATTTTTGATTCCAACTTTACGAAAAAATGAGGATTGCAGGACTGATTGTTCTGTTTTTTTTTTGTATTTTTTTATGAAGCATCTAAAGATCATTGTAATTTTGGGGATTTTTTTATGTTGAAATAGAAGATGATGTACAGTACGAGAAATTAATCAAATAATTCATTCATTGTAACATTAACGTTCAACCACGACAAGTCAAGTAAGCGATGTGCTTTTGAAAAACTCTGCGTTTTCCTACGTGACTGTGTCCCACTGTGAATAAATTGTGTCTCGCACAAAAGCTGCGGAGATGTAAATGTAAATAAGGCAGACGGGCGGGGTTTGGGCTAGAAAACGATGACCAAAAACAGCAACACCGCGAGAGCGGTACTGACCCAGATCAGCAGACAGGTGCGCTTCTTGAGCGCCTTGATCTTATACTCGCGCGCCTTCTGCAGCTGGTGCGCACCGTGATCGGTGTTGAGCGTGGCCTGCTGCGCGTGGTACTCGATCACCTGCACCAGGCTGCCCTGCTCCATCACCAGGCTCGAGATGCGCACGAACATGTCCCGCACCTCGACTAGGGACTTCTCGAGCGCTTCCAGCTGACTGTGGCGGGTCATGATGTCGCGCAGCTTTTGCCGCTCCCGTTCCGTTTCCTCCAGCAGCTGGATACAGTGGTTGAGAAAAGAGAGAAAGAAAAATCGAATGCTTTACCGAATACTGCTAGGATTTGAATAGGGATTCTCTAATGGACATGCTAGGTCTGCTGCTTACATTGCCTACGAACGGCGACATCTGATTGCCGGTGAGTTGCTCCAACGCCTCATCGTCCGTGATGTTGTAGCTCACTACAATAACACAGTTGGAATTGCCCGTCGGTCAATGAAGGTTGATAGCTCCATACAGCAGAGGGTGTAAACGAATGCTTACTTGCTTTTGCTTCCAGCTTCATCAGAGCCATAATGCGCTGCTCGTAGTACGCCACGAACTCCTCGTGCTCCCGGTACGCGCTGAGATAGTCGTCCCGTATCACCAGGAACTGTGTGTTCTTGATGCGAAACAGCACCCCGGTTCGGATGCAGTCCTCTCCGAGCTCAGACTCGAGCTGTCGGATCGTGGTGTAAATTCGCTGGCAGAGCTGATTGTTTTCCTTCAGTCTTTCCTCCACCTGGTCCCGGATGGCTGTACGTGGGCGCGTTGGAAGTAGCAAAAAAAAAACCCGAAAAAACAATGGTGAGAATTGGCACGATTTTAAGGCTTTTGTGAAGCATGGCTCTGAAGCCACGATTCAATCACTATTACGTTTGTCGTTGTAGTGGAACTTTGAGGACCCGATCTGTTGCCGCATTTGGGCAATGTTGCTTCGTATCGTCTGTATCCAGGCAGTGAGCTGTGCAAACTGTGTGTGACAGCAATTAGTACACATGATTAGTAACCTTCTTCCATCGTCGCCGTTGGGATGGTGCTATGCGTAAGGCTTACTTTTTCGAGATTTTCAAAAATTTCCTCCTGTGACCTGGTGAGCGGCATGGCCACCTCGGACGCCCCATCCTGCGTCCCTTGATTCGCGTACTTACTTTTCTGTGGTGTTGAAATGAAACAACAGAGAACAACCCAAGGCCCACCCCCACCCGCAAATTAGCTGATTGAACTGTGTATATCTGGAGTGCACAAAACGTCGTTCGAAGCATTCGCGATTCAATTGTCGGTAAACTAGATAGCGGGGGAAAAAAGGCAAACAAAAAACAAACTAAACCGCACCGTTGCGAACCACACCGGGACCGATGGACACTAATTGGCACTAATTGAAAAACGTTTCAACAGTAACGAGGAGTGGGAGTGTAGAACATCCGGTGTGTAGAACGGTGGACACGAACCGGTTCGCAAAACTGCAGGCGCTCTCACTGCTCTCGCTTTTTCTTTGCACTTACGCCTTTCAACTCGGCCAGGCGGTCCTTCACCATCGTGGCCCTTGTATCGCTCGATTAGCGCGTCGGGGTGAACGGATACTGAAGATGCGTGCGTTGCAGGACGTTACGCCGTTACGCCGCCGCTCAGAAGCATTTGACTATTCGCAGAGTCTATTCGCTCGACAGTGGAAGAGTTTTGGAAAAGTTTGATTGATGATGCGGTGTGAAGCGCTGATTCATAGGGCACTGCGCGAACCGTGGTGGACCGTTGTCATCGGGACCTTCATCTCCCTCTCTCCCCTGCCCCAGGGCGAGAAAAGCTGAACGACCGTACCGAGATCCACACCGAGACGAACCACCGTTAGCACTAAGCCGCTAATAGCGGAGCAGAAATCGAGACCGACGACCACACAGACCAACACACGCGCCACCAGTACCACCAGTCCGTAGTACCGTGTATGCGCGACGTACGTGAAGGGTCGCGCATTCGCGCACACACGCAAGCCCCACGCACATGCTTGCGCTCTTTGCGCTACATGTGTCTCGTGCTCGCGCGCGCCATCCTATATGTGTCGCTATACGGTGCGATCGCTCCCCCCCCCCCCCCCCGGCACCCAGGATACTCTTCCTCTCTTCCAGCCACTTTTTTCTGGTTTGCGGACCGCGGTATTAGTTTTTTTTTGAGAACGATAGTGCAGCGAGACACACATATCGATAGGAAAGATAGCGGCGATAAGATAGTACGCGTTACACAGCGCAACCATCACCAACACACATACCGTCGTTAACGTGGGGGTTGCCTCGAAGGTGTGAGTGTTTTTTTTTTGTAGTTCATTTCCCCGAATTTACGAAGGAGGGAAAAAAACTTCACACAGCATTCCCAACTGGAAAAGATGAAAAAAAAAAGATTATCCAAAAAACATTATTGGATGAAAAATAAAGATTTACTAAAAAATGCTTATAAATGCTATTTAAAAGCCCCAATTTCCTTCTTCGTTTTTTACAGTGACCATTCGCCATGCACCTTTAACAGCCCAACGCAACTCACTAGTGTTGAGTTTCTTTAATCTTTAATTCAGTTTCATTCATATGAATCTTCAGCGAAGCGTGATTCGAATTTCGAACGACTCTTCAAAGATTCATAAATCTTCAAGGATGCACCAAACTCGAAAGATTCATAATTCTCCAATGACTCACGAATCTCGAAAGATAAATTAATCTTCAAAGATTAATTTATTAAAATTCATATCTTTCCAGGGGTTCATGAATCTTTAGAGATGTATGATTTTCAAAATATTGAATTTGCGCGGTGCCACCTAAAAACATGCCTATGCATGAGCCGCCTTCCCGTAGCAAAACACAATATCCGGCTGCTTGGTACTTGCCAAGAAGTCTCGAAAGCCTATATAGGCTGGCATGACTACGTAGGATGCTACGCCAAGAAGAAAAATAATGAGAAGATCAAGCTCTACCAATCTTTGGAAATTTATGAATCCCTAGAAATTCGTTCGTTCTTGGAAGATTTATTAAGCTTTGGAGATTCATGAATGTTTGGAAATTCATAAATCTTTGGAGAGTCATGAATCTTGGAGATTCATGAATCTTTGCAGCCAAAATTCAGATTTAGTGATTCATTTCAAGGATTCATTGAGATGCACGAATTTGAATCGGATGTACCCAACACTACTAGAACTCACCAGCCTAACAGATTGGTTGCATCAGGGGATTGAATGAATTATTTTTTTTAAAGTTGTATTTATTCCGTTCACAATAAATGGATCTTTCTGTACATCTTTGCCATCTCGTTCCTGGTATATTCCTCTTCCAATATCTTTTCCCTCACAGCTAATCGTCGAAACAGAAGGAAAAAGAATCCTCAACAACTCATTTTTTCTGAAGCGCACCCCCTAAGGTCAATAATTTACCGTGCTGTGCACACAGTCGCCCAATGAAGAAAACTCAAGACAGAAGCTTTAACACGTTGAACGCCATGCCCCCCGGATTTCCTCCGTGATAGCAACATTTTCCGTGAGCATAGCGATAGCAATATCACACAACTAGAGAAGCTTATCAGTATGAGAGAAGCGTAAAATTGACTCATTTTAAACTCAGATGCTCATGATGACACGTATAAACACAATTATGACCTAAACGTTTGGTTTTCCACTTCTAAGATTTTATAGACACAGAGACAACATGATAGCTGTTCCGATTCATGCCTTAACCCTTGGTTCATAAATCAATACTAATACCAGTCTGAATTAGCTTTTTTTCCTTCTTCAAATGAAATATACTTGCAAACAATGTTATAAATTGTACCTGCAAAGCAGTGAGGGTCAACCTGTTAAATAAATTGTCTTCTTAAGAAAAAAAAAAAAGAAAGGACAAACCCTTCCCTCTATCGTTGTGTGCTGACCTACCGGGCTTCCGGCGAAAAAAAGCGAACAAGACAAAACGGTAACAAGGTGTGTGCTGCAGCTGCTGCCATTCTGTTGCATTGCGTTCAATATACAACAACGTAGATAACATAGCCTAATGTTTGAGAGGGTTTCGTCGAATACGAGATACGCCAACAAATAACTGCCTTCCGTTGTTGTACACGGCTGTACGTGTTGCCTGCTCATGTGTGTGACGCCCCGTTATTCCGTTAAAGCTTATTAAATCTATTGCTTTACAAACTCCTGATATAATTGGGTCATCTCAGTCTCGAAATGTCCCGCTTTGTTTGTTTGTTTTGTTAATTGGTAATACTTTTGTATAGCTTTCAGGTGGGGGCACAACTCCTCCCCGCACCACCGCTTCAAGAAGATATAATTGGTATTAAATTCGTTACTGTGTATTAAGCAATCGTGTAACTACGTATATAGTGCAATTTCCCTGTCCTGTGTCGTGATATACAGGTCGTCTCTTTCATCCAACGTTATTTTCGAAAAAATAGGGGAAAAAACAAACAAAAAAAGGTAACAAAATAAACATCATGGCTAAAGAATGCAAGAATTCGTGACTGCGCTGGGTAATCCTTTAACTACACAAAAGCCCTACTCCCTATCCTAATTCGTGATATACAAGTTCCTCTCTTCTAGCCGAAACGTATTGAAAAAAACTTTTAAACAACAAGAAAATAACACTATCAAGCAAATTAAGGCTATACATAAGATACTACGGAACTTAATTTGTTTCTAACGTTATGGTCGTAATTCTACAACTAGTTATCATGCTAATTAAAGAGTTTTTTTGTTGACTCAATGTCTCTTAATATCTACGATCATGATTTAACTTTCCTTCAGTGGTCGAAATAGTACGGTGACAACATACAGCTTGGTACGAAAAATAAAAACATTTACGGTGGCGGCAACCTGAAGTCGGAAACCTTATATTTTTACCTTTTTTCTGACTTTGCGGCACCATGGACAGTTCACCTGGACCTGGACCACTTATCCGAAAATTTTCTTCACACGTCTTTGAGGACAATCTTGAGCTATGCACAAGCAAAAAATCCGACCGATATATTTTAAAATCTTTTCACACCATTCACAAATGTGATAAAAGGTATGTAATTTATGTGGTCCACTGAAAGCCGGACAGTCTTCATTTAATAGCAAAATGACCACGTAACATGCCAATATTGAACACCATATTGGTCTTAAACCATTTGATATCAGGTATTAAAGGTCCATCAACTAGTTTTAGAGGTGGTCTAGGGAACTGTCCATGGTGCCGCAAAGTCATATAAAAGGTGAAAATTGAGGTGTTCGACTTTAGGTGACCTTCACTGTAGCTTATAGCGCAACAACCCTAGAATCCTTCGTCCTTCCAACCTGTGTGTTAAATAAGCAAAATTAAACACACAATACTATCTGAAAATTGTACAGTGAATGAGACATAAAGCTTTCAGGATAGACCAAAATAAAATAAAAAACAAAAACAGGCAATTGTTGGCTGCGTTTTTGGCCCAAAACTTTGTCGATGTCGCTGGTGAAGCGTCCACGCTGCTACTCTCTTTTCAAAACGCCTCCTCGCGCCGGCATGTTTACGTTAAATCAGGCCTTTCCATGTAAGATGTATAGGGGCAGCTTTTCGTTTTGTTCGTTTTCTGCATTTTCGCACAACCGCGCAGGTTGCATCACTGCACGGTGAGATTCACGCCTGAGTGGGACGAATAGATGCTTGATGGGCGATAGGCGCACACGATGTACCGCCACCCTCCGCCCCGTAGACTAGGGATGGTGCTGCTCGGTGCGAAACTTTTCCGCAATATCCTGGAAGCGTGCTATGTAGTCGACGGTACTTTCGCTCATCATAGTCATGTCCACCTGAGAGAGGAAGATAAAGAGAGGAAGAGAGAGAGAGAGAGAGAGAGAGAGAGAGAGACGGAGCATGAGAGGTCGGTAATTCATGTGCTGCTCCCAAACCCGCACACGTGACGGGTTCAAAACTTACATCCGGATCGATTGGTGGACGGACCGGTGATGGGAAGGGTTCGAGACTGGTGAATATCCCAGACAGCGACAGTTCGCTCAGATTCGCCGCGACCATTTTCTCGTCAATGACCGCCTCCGGAGCCAGGGCGTCTCCGGACGGGGCAGCACCACTGCCCGACGGCTCGAGATCGGGAAACAGGTTCGCCATCATCGAGCAGGAGGTGGAGGGTAGGGAGAGGTCGAACAGGCTGAGGCTTAGGTCGGGCGGCAACACTTCGCCGGTCAGCTTTTTGACCGGCGTGTTTAGTTCGCCGTCTGGTGGGACGGTGCTGCTGCCATTCCTGCCTGGGGTCGGCACGATGGAAGACGTTGGATGCGTGTAGCTAGTGAGGTCGTTCGGTAGCGTCAGCTCGTCGAAGGTGACGACGTTGGTGCGCTGCGGCGCAGGCAGCTGCGACAGCTTCCCGAATAGCTGGCGCTGGTCATGTTGTTTCAACGGTTCAGCTGGAGTGCTGCTTTCGACTCCGTCTGCGTCAACCGGTACTATTGGGGCAGCCGGAGCTACCGGGGCTGTAAGTGAGGTTGCTGCCTGCGAACTACCCGGCGAAGCAGCCGCCGACGAAGATGAGGATGCTGAGGTAACTGTTGCGGAGGGTGTCACTCGCACCATGTTCGGTAGAAGTGGGTGAAGCGTTTGGCGGTTGACGCGCGAACGCCACCAGCGCGACTGCTTGTAGCGGGGTGGAACGTGCTGCAATCGGAAGGAATCGGGGGAGACATGGTCAGATGCTGACGGAGCAGCACAAGGCGGAAGCCGGTCGATGGGAAACTACACAGTACTTACAAGATCCGGCACAAGATGGTTGATGGGGTTGCGTACGGGCAGCATCGGATGCTTGAACTGTAGACAGTCGTCCTGCGTCGACATGATGCCGCCATCGCCTTCCGCTCGCTGCAATTGGTAAGTGATATTGAAATTTTAATTAACGCTATCGAAAGTCCAAACAGTGCGGGCTGCTCATGGCGAGTTTGTCGCTCCAGTGGCAACTTGTAGCGCACGATTGCGAACACGCGAGCCGTTACGTACCTTTGGTTTACGCTCTGCAGCACCGCTGGCGGTGCGCTTCTTTGTGTCCTTGTTTGCCAGGCTGGCCAGAAAGAGCAGGTGCTTCAGCCGCTGGCTGATCGTGTCGACCGGGCAGCCTCGCGGTTCCTTCACCTCTTCCTTCACACTTACCGTGGCCTCTTGCAGCTCCTCGTCCACGGCGCTCGGCGGGAGCTCAAGGTTTCGGCATTCCTGGTCCGCTAGTGCGCACGTGGGCTTACCGTCATCCACCAGCTCCCTCGGCGAGTCGCGCTCCTCGACCGATGACGAGCCCTGCGATGCCAGACACTCCTTCATCTCCGGCCCCAGCACCACCGGAGCAGCCCGCTGGATCGTCTCCTCTCGCACCCAGTCGTACTCGAGCTCGACCTTCATCTCCGTCCCGAACATGATGTAGAGATCGCCGACCGTCAGATCACCCACGCTCCCGAGCGTCCACCCGTCTCGTATCCGCTGCATCTGTTCCTCCGACACGAGCGGCCGGAACTGGTTTGCCGACGGCAGGGTGGCGGCGTTCGGCTTGCCCATCTCGCCCTTCCGCCGATGGTACTTTTTCTTCTTCTTCAGCGTCACAGTAGTGGTGGTGGTTGCGGTCGTGGTGGTAGTGGCGGTGACGGTCAGAGTTGTAACACACGTCTGCTCGCTGCTGCTCCCCATCTCGGTACCGCCGGGGCCGCTACCCTCACCCACCGAGCTTTTTACCGGTTCCTCGCCAGCCGAGCTTTCCGCCGTGTCTTGGTGGTAGCGGGCGCTCGGTACCAGCTCCCCGTCCAGCAGCGCGAACCCATCGCTCGAGTTGTCGCTCTGTCGCCCGGCCCCGAGCAGCACGTCACAGTCGGCCGCCCGGGACGGCCCGCAGTGGTCTCCATCGTACCCGAGGAAATCCTTCAGCTCGGTCGACTCATTCGAAGCGTTCGGTGACTTGAAGTGCTCCGCAAACGCCGGCCCGTCCTGGGGCAGCAGCTCCAGCCCGTACGGTGGCTTCTCGTCGCCCGGCTCCTTCCCGCCTTCATCGTACTTGAGCTTCTTGCTCTCGTTGCCCACCTTCTCCGAGCTGCTGTCCGTGCGCTGGCGCCGTCCAGTAGCCGGCAGCCGCTCCTTGCACCCACCCGACAGCTTCTCCCCGGTGCAGAGCGTCTCGCCCGGCACCGCGACGCCAATCCGCTGCTCGTACGAGTTGAGACAGATGCTGGTGTTGCTCTGGAAGTCGGTCAAGCTGATCATCGGCCGATGGATCACGACGTTCTGGGCGGGCACGAAGCGTAACAGTGGTGCGCCGGCCGCACCAATCTCAACCTGCGAGAAGAGCTGTATCTCGTGCTGCAACCGCTGGCGCATTATCTTGGACGACACCGTGCCGGACAGCCGCTTCATCTCGTCGAGCCGATCGACCAGCCGGACGTCCTGGGCGCGCCACTTCTGCTGAAATAGCTGCAGCAACGCGGACAGCCGCTTCTGGATCGTGACGGTGATGCGCACGCGAGGATTCTGCGCGAGCGACTGCACCCGGCCCCACGCCTCCATCGACGAGGGCTTCAGCAGTACGTCCACCTTCGCCGGCAGCTTAATCTCCTCCTGCCACTCCTCCAGCTGGTTCAGCTTGCGCAGCGCCCGACAGGGTGGCGTCTTGATGCGTATGTTCTTTCCCTTCTCGCGCACCGTCGTGAAGCCCTTGTACACCAGATCCTTCAGCTTGTGGAAGTACTTCTTGTTTTGGAACGGCACCTTCCGCCGCATCTCTCCGTAGTTGATCAGCGCGTACAGCTCCTGCACCTCCTTCCGCACCTCGTCCGAAAAGTGGACGTACTTCATCACCTTCTGGTTGAACTGGTAGTACAGGTTGCGGACGTCCTTCGACTTGAACACCTGCTGCTCGCCATTATCCTTCCGGCGCTTCTTCGTGTTCAGATAGTTTAGGATCGCTTCGAAGTCCTTCCCGTACTCGTTCAGCGCCTCGAAAAACAGGTTCTTGTCGTGGTTGCTCCACACGACGCGCATCTGCTTCGGCTGGCTGGGCGTTTTCGAGAGCGTCGAGGTGAGCGGCTTGGCCGGGTCTTTCCGCTCGGCGAGCGGCGGCGTGCTGCTGCGTATCGAGTCCATGCGCATCTTGTACTTGACGCGGGCGCTCGTGCGCAGCGTCTGCCCGTTCTCCGGATCGCCCGACGGGTAGAAGGTGGTGACCGAGCCTAGCAGCTCCTCGGCGACGGGCAGCGCAAAGCAGCAGACCCGCGCATCCCCGTGCTGCTTGCGGGCGATCGGCCCTTTCGCCTGCTTCGCTGGCGGCCCGACGCCGGTGTCCGACGCCCCGAGGTCGTGGGCGGGCGGCGTGTAGCTCCGCTCGTACTGCTGGTCATCCGGTGATTTGGGCAGCTCGTACGCGATCGCCTTGTCGGGCAGTAGGCAGGTAACTGCCACCACATCGTCCACCGGTACCCGATACCCGTTGATGGTGCTGGCTGTAGCAACGCTCGTGTTGATGCTGGCATTGGCATTGGTGTGGTTGGTGCTGCTGCTGCTGCTGCTCCTGGGGGACGTGCCCGGGGAGGAGAAATGTAGCGAGACATGGGCTGCCAGCGAATCGGCGGCCTCGTTCAGCTCGACCGTGTCAAGCTCCTGCACGGTGGCGGGCGTGGTAAAGCGCAGCTCCTGGAAGTTGCTTATATCCGCAAAACAGTTGCTGCTCCCGGATGCGTACATGCTTTGGCGCGCGAACAGCAGTACAGGCGCGCGTGCGTGTCATTGAGTGTCAGCGTCCAGCAGAGATGGCCGCAATGGGCGCCCTTGGCCACGATACCGTCGATCTGCCACGGCACCGGTGAAGCATTCTCTTTCGCTGCTCCAATCGATACACATCGAACCGTGCCGCGTCGAGATGCTTTGCTCCAGAGCGGGATGATATCCGCTTTACATTGGTTCCCGGTCCCGATACGCCACTGCTCGTTGACGGGCGCTGGTCCAGCGGCCACCTGTTCCGATGCACACAGTTCTGTTTCGATTTTAGCTAAAATGTCCACACCCGCTTGTTCCAGACTCCAGATGGTACAAATCTACAAAAAGGAGAGAGGAAAAAACTATTAATTATTGGTACAACACTTCCGAGGACGTTCTATTCTAGCTTATTGGGGGAGCGTTAATGCTGTTGGATTGTAACGTCAGCCAGTCCAACATAATGTTAGGCTGCATCCGCCGCTTGTGCCACTTTGCTGATGAGTGATGTAACAAAATATCGTAGAATGATTGCTGCTACTCGTCTATCCGACGTTGATCGAGGTTATATGTGGAATTGGCAGCAGGCAAACTGCGCCACTAACGGCACGGAAGGAACAGAGAGTCTGTCCGCACGTTCATTTCTCCTGATGCGGGTGGAAATATTTGATTGACGATCCGAATGGGGGGGGGGGGGGGTTGACGATCGGTATTTTGGGACATTTTTTTAATAGTTCAAATGTTTCGTTGATAGTGTGATGAGAACAGGGCGTTTTGCGCCAACAGTTGGGGAGAAAACACACACATACACCACACACACGTACACACAGCTCCGTGCTCCATTTTCGCTGGCCCCACTGGGACACCAAAAAGTAAAATAAAAAAGCCTCTTCGATCTCCCTAGGATCTGAATACTCTTACATACACGCAGCTTATCACGCCGTAACCAACAATATTTCTGATTCTGCACTGCGATTTCCCACCGAAAAATGGCGGAGTGTGTTCGCTTCGGTGATTCACTTTCGTCGCTGCTTGTGCAGTTGGAAGCAGGGGAACTTATTTTTACCAGCTGCGTGTTACGAATCCGTCCGGATGGACTTTATTTTGCTTGCAAGCGCGACCGGAGGATACCCCTATTTTCCCACCGTCTTCCTCCACTGCCTTTCTAGCAAGCTAGACGAAAGCAACAACAAAAATGTGTCGCATCGAGTAGCCAAATATTGATACAAAATAAACTTCGCGTTCGGCCTGCGCCAGTGTTGTCGCTGTGTTTCGGGGGGAAAACTCTTTTGCCCTGCAAACTTCACAACAGGGCTGAATCTTTCGTGTGCCTGCTCGGTGTTGTCAAAAAAAAAACGGGAAACGTCATAATAAACAGCTTTTTTCGGTGTGCTGCTGCGAGGAAAATGTAACGAGTGCTTGCCAAATGCGACGGAAGGCCCAATCGCTGGCATGATTTGAATAAAATAGAATTAAAGGACAACATAAAACTTGATACCATATATAGGTAATATGTGTACAAAGAGGGAGTGAAACAAAGAAATGTGTTGGCCGCCAATTTCAAAGCAAACAAAAAACAAAAGTGTTGAATAGAGAGTAAAACAATATTTCAACCAGATTGTAAGCAATTTGTAACATTTTTAAAGAGACCAGATTTGATAAGAACCCTGTTTTCGCCTTGCTCAAAGGGCGTTTGGGAACGCTTGTAACGAGCTTTGTACAGCACAAATTCAAATGCCTTTCAGCAAAGCATGTTCGACATCTGTCAAAATTTCCTTCAACAAAGTACAGGCGTCCCCCGAGTTACGACCCTCTCGAGTTACGACGATTCGCAGATACGACGATTTTGATTTTGACATTGAAAAGTTGTCATCGAGAAGAAATTGATGTATATTTTTGAATTTCTGAGCTGATAACCGTTACACACAAATTTCCAAAGATTCCACAACTACCCGATATTGAATATCTCCCAAATAGCCAGAATTGCTTAAGCAGCTCATTTTGGCACGCTAAAGATCGCTGCTCTAATTCGCCTTTTGCAGTAGATAAACAGCATCAAAGTTCTATGTGGGTCTTTCAAACAGCGCCTAAGCAGCTTCCTTATGCCACGATGCCAGGTATTATTTTTCTTTGTGTTTTATTTTCAAGCAAGCGTCATCGATGAAATAAACAACAAGATTTGTTTCGTTTAAACACATATGTATATTTTTAAATCCTTTGTATTGATGAATTACACAAAATTTTACACAATATACTGATAATTCACAATCACTTCACTCAATATTCATTCTTCAATTAACGTATCTAACTTGTGCAGCAGCAATGAGATTATTGGCGGCGTACGTCTTTGACACTTTGACAAGAGCCACCTTGTACCGATGTCATGCATTAAAAAGCTATAAAGTTCCACCAAGTTCGGTACCCTTTCTTAACAAGCCTTCAAGTTCCACCATGAACCCTACACATAGTGCTAATCAGCCGCAAAGTTGCAAAGAGTACCATGTGCCTGTTAAAAAGCTCCATAGTTCGGCAAAGTACCGCTTCATCTCTTAATCAGCCCCAAAGTACGACATCGGAACGATTTTTCGTTAATCAGCCCTAAATCAGCTATAAAGTACGAGCTGGCTATTTGGGCTATATCGTGTAAACGACTTTTTGTGTAAAATTAATACATTATCGAACATTTTTTCAAATAAAAAACGATATCATAGATTTAGACTCTTCAACTTCGATTACCCAAGCGCCACAGATTAAGCTTAAACGACTGGAAAATTGAATATCCATAGAAAAAAAATGAAAGCTCCACAGCTTCATTGGTTGATCAATAGATGGCGTATTACAACTCATCATTATATTGCTATCCTTTTCTTGCAATGTGTTTCGACAAGTTGCATTTTATTATGACCTATATAGCCTTCTAACTTTCTGAGCAAAAATCTATATAAATGGTCGTGTGGTTAGATACGTGGGTATCAACACCAATGACCATTGCTCAAATCTCACTTGCTTCAGTGCTGGTGGTTTCCGTTGGAGTTTAGTATTTAAACAATCGTATCGCCGTTCTAGTTCTAGCGATGCATAACTTCAATGCGAAACCATACAACAGTACAGAGGAAATGAGAAAGCTCTCCTCCAAGCGATGAAGCTCAACTGGTTGGGGTATCCCACCAACAGATAGCGCCACCAGCTTTTTTGCTATTTTTAGAATGCATGAGTCGTTTGGCGTCTGCTAAACGAAGTCTTTCTATATTCCGTTTAGGTAGAGAACTTGAGTCGTTTAGAAGCCGTTTAGTGGTCGTTTAGTGGATTTGTGGCACTTGGGTCGTAGCTTTTTGCACAGAAAATATTATTTTTTACAATAAATACGTAAAATTTCATAAATATAACGCTATAAACGCACTAAATAAATGATTTGTATACAAATAATATCAAAATACGTGATTTAGTTTGCAAAACGACGCGAAAGGCCTCTAAAAAACCAACTTGAGTGATTTAAAAATCAAATTGCGCTATTGAAAATAGCATCGATGCGGTGAAACAACAACTTTTGACAGCTAAACTGCATCTTGAGCTTCTGAAATTGTTTTGCTGACATTCTATTCTGACTTGTAAAACCCTGTAAAACATTGTTTTTTGTTTGATATGGATTGAAGAGTTCGAATGTTTTGTTTTGGGTCAGTAGCTTGTGCACAACGTGATGACAATTCTCAAGATGGCACCAGAAAAAAACGCTTCACCCTGACGTTTCAACTGTTATAATAAGCTTAAACTCTGCAATATCGCTTGCCCAGGTGACAACTGTTCTACATTTTTAGCTTAAACTCCTCGTGAACAGCTCGATTTAACCCATTGCCTCATATAAACGCTTGAAAACATAGATGTGTGAGTGAACAACGATGTGTTGAAGCGTTGAAGTTAATGTCAGAACTTCGGTAGAAGCCGGACAAACAAGAAGCTTGCCGTTTTGTCCTCAGTGTACAACAACCAAAACCTTGAGTAAGAATAAATAAACGATCTATCTAGGAGTATCAGAATAGCGGTGAAACGCATGGACCAAGAAAACAACATGAAAAGTGTTTTATAATAAACTTTTTGTTTGGTATGGATTGAAGAGTACGAATTTTTTGTTTTGGGTCGGTAGCTTGTGCACAACGTGATGACAATTCTCAAAATGGCACCAGAAAAAACGCTTCACTCTGACGTTTCAACTGTTATAATAAGCTTAAACTCTGCAATATCGCTTGCTCTTTAAGCCAGTTTTAAGCCTGCTCTTTAAGCTTGTAGGAACTCGAAAAAGGCTAACAATCTGCTCGAAAATGTCACTTGGGCTCTTTAAGCCAGTTTTAAGCCTGCTCTTTAAGCTTCCAGCAACTCGAAAAACGCTAACAATCTGCTCGAAAATGTCACTTGGGTAGGCTGTCGCCTAGGGCCCCGCCAATTTGGGGACCCCGTAGATCGTTGGTCTATACCCAAATAGCCAGCTCGTACTTTATAGCTGATTTAGGGCTGTTTAACGAAAAATCGTTCCGATGTCGTTCTTTGTGGCTGATTAAGAGATAGACGGTACTTTGCGGAACTATGGAGCTTTTTAACAGGCACATGGTACTCTTTGCAACTTTGCGGCTGATTAGCACTATGTGTAGGGTTCATGATGGAACTTGAAGGCTTGTTAAGAAAGCGTACCGAACTTGGTGGAACTTTATAGCTTTTTAATCGGTACGAGGTGGCTCTTGTCAAAGTGTCAAAGACGGGCGCCGGCAATAATCTCATTGCTGCTGCACAAGTTAGATTCGTTAATTGAAGAATGAATATTGAGTGAAGTGATTGTGAATTATCAGTAAATTGTGTAAAATTTTGTGCAATTCATCAATACAAAAGATTTAAAAATATAAATTTGTGTTTAAACTAAACAAATCTTGTTGTTTATTTCATCGATGACGCTTGCTTGAAAATAAAACACAAAGAAAAATAATACCTGGCATCGTGGCATAAGGAAGCTGCTTAGGCGCTGTTTGAAAGACCCACATAGAACTTTGATGCTGTTTATCTACTGCAAAAGGCGAATTAGAGCAGCGATCTTTAGCGTGCCAAAATGAGCTGCTTAAGCAATTCTGGCTATTTGGGTAGTATGCCGTATGTATTACATGTATACTGTATGGACAGAGTACTAGCGACAAGGGTCCCCTGAAGGATGGACGTAGGGGCCCCAAAGCTGCCCGCACAACAAAATCGAGCAGTTTTTGAGCTCGGTTTATAGCTCGCGTTCCGCCAAAACCAGTAGAAGAAGCGAGCAGAAACGTCCGAAGAACCGATCGAAGCTCTTGATCGATTGAAGCGTTTACGGTCGTTCGAGAGAGCGCGCTGTATGTCAAATAACCAGCTCGAACTCTATAGCTAACTTGAGGCTGTTTAACAAAAAACCGTTCCGATGTCGTACTTTGTGGCTGATTAAGAGATAAGAAGTACTTTTCGGAACTATGGCGCTTTTTAACTAGCTCTCGGCACTCTTTGGAACCTTGCAGCTGATTAGCCTGATGTGTGCTCAAGCGCCACATATTAAGCTTAAACGACTGGAAAATCAAATATCCATAGAAAAAAACGAAAGCTCCATAGCTTCATTGGTTTGCTCAATAGATGGCGTATTACAACTCATCATTATATTGCTGTCCTTTTCATGCAATGCGTTTCGACAAGTTTCATCTAATCATCTAATCATATCCCAAATAGCCAGCTAGAACTCCATAGCTGATTTGGAGCTGTTTAACGAAAAATCGGTCCGATGTCGAACATTCCCAAATAGCCAGCTCGTACTTTAAAGCTGATTTAGGGCTGTTTAACGAAAAATCGTTCCGATGTCGTACTTTGTGGCTGATTAAGAGATAGACGGTACTTTGCGGAACTATGGAGCTTTTTAACAGGGACATGGTACTTTTTGGAACTTTGCGGCTGATTAGCACTATGTGTAGGGTTCATGGTGGAACTTGAATGCTTGTTAAGAAAGGGTACCGAACTTGGTGGAACTTTATAGCTTTTTAATGCATGACATCGGTACGAGATGGCTCTTGTCAAAGTGTCAAAGACGGACGCCGGCAATAATCTCATTGCTGCTGCACAAGTTAGATTCGTTAATTGAAGAATGAATATTGAGTGAAGTGATTGTGAATTATCAGTAAATTGTGTAAAATTTTGTGTAATTCATCAATACAAAAGATTTAAAAATATACATATGTGTTTAAACGAAACAAATCTTGTTGTTTATTTCATCAATGACGCTTGCTTGAAAATAAAACACAAAGAAAAATAATCCCTGGCATCGTGGCATAAGGAAGCTGCTTAGGCGCTGTTTGAAAGACCCACATAGAACTTTGATGCTGTTTATCTACTGCAAAAGGCGAATTAGAGCATCGATCTTTAGCGTGCAAAAATGAGCTGCTTAAACAATTCTGGCTATTTGGGTCCCTGCACCAGTTTAAGGGAATTTAGAAAAAGGCCTTTAAAATGAACTGTAATTCGGCTTTTTCGCGTTTTTCTTCTAGATTTGTTTGGAAATTATGTTTTCTATAGTTATAGTTGGTCATGAAGCCATTTTGTACTTAAATAATATCGGTTTTTTTTTATAAAATAACGTCACACAAAATTTCAAAAGCAAATTTACCAAAAAAAATCAAAGCTACGAATGTAAAATCAGCTCGTTTGCATCGTCCATGGATAGAAGAAAGACTAATTTATAAACTCACCAAATCTTAGCCCTTTCAACACACTTGATCACACACAAATCCACAATTTCAGGCGTATCGAGTACTAATCGAGCAGATATAGAAAAAACAATTTCGAGCAAATTGCACTTGGGTCACTTGCTTTAGTGCGGGTGGTATACATTGGAGTTTAGTATTTAAACAATCGTATCGCTGTTCTAGTTCTAGCGATGCATACCTTCAATGCGAAACCATACAACAGTACAGAGGGAATGAAAAAGCTCTCCTCCAAGCGATGAAGCTCAACTGGTTGGGGTATCCCACCAACAGATGGATAATGGATATCGTGTTTTTTTTATTTGAAACAATGTTCGACAATGTAATACAGGATTTCACACTTTATCTCACGACCACGGGACCCCTTCCCGAATCTGTCTTAGCCAAAGCCAAGACTGCGGTATGATGCTTGAAAACGTTGATGATACCCAAGGTGGAATGTATAATGAGGTGTAGTTATAGCGCTTTTGGTGATCCCCCCCCCTGGGCTCCGATTTTGACAGATGGTTTTCCGCTTGTATATGTATTGATGGAATGTTTACGTTTTGCATGGTCAATATTTGGTGGAGATCAATTTGGGTGAATATTTTAGTTTATTAGAACACAGCCCATGATTTAAAATGGAAATTTTCCTTCGAGAACTTGAAGCGTTCGCCAAACGCGGAAAACTAACTGTCAGTTTTCTTCGTCGATTCTTCTTCCACCTAGTTGTCGAAACGGGCTTATAACTTGACCTGATATCTTTACGGTCCTTGGATGATACCTGAATTCATCGGACGCAATGCTGAATCTGCGGCACATTTCTCGAACACACCGGTCCGCGCCGAGGACATGCGGTCTAATATTTTTTTTACACGGATAACATTTGTGTACATCAGTGTACTGAAAACAGTCAATTATTTTTTCGTGTTTTTACCACGCAACTGGCACCAATCGAACACGACATCTATAACAAACCCAACTCCCTCGAACAAACCCATATAATCATATGGAGGTGCACTGTCAGACACAAACAAACAAACACGACAAACATGTCAAATCCCATACATTTTTCATGTTCGATGTCGTGTTCGATTGGTGCTAGAGCGCCGGGTTACGTGTGTAACCATGGTTGCGAACTCTACGGCTAGAAGCAGTGTGGTGTGCGATCGATCTTCCGCTCTTTTTAGTTCGACATGTTATTGTTGTTGTTGTAGTTTGGAATTGCTGTACTAAAATAGATTCCCGACGAGAACGCGTCGAAAACGCATAAGTCTGGCTCATTTTGCCGACCTTACCTTGTATCTCATCGCTTTCAGTTTCTTTTTTGTGTAAGACATTTCGTCGCCGGCATATAAACGTACCATTCTTGTTCGGTTGAACCGGCTGCACTCGATTGGCCGGTTTTGACAGCATCGGGACCGTCCATCTTGCATTCGTTCCAGAGGTAGCGCGCGCGTGCGTTTGTGTGTGTACTGAGGGAAAATAACAATTTGGTGCGCTGCTGAAAATGTTCGGTGACAAGTTAAAGGAAAAAATCGAAACCCAGTACAAACAGCATTTCGTAGCGGCAGATAAAGCGCTGGATATGGAGCAGGTATAAAGCGGGGTGGGCCTGGGCGACCACTGCACGGAACACCAGGGCCAACACCACAGATGGCTCTGGTTTGTAATGGGTAGGGTAGTGAAGGGGGTGGGGGGACTCGTGCATGGTGTGTGCTGTCTTTTTTGGCCCGTTAAATCGGCTGCACGGCTTCTGCCGGAAGCTTTCCGGTGCTGCCTGCGATATTAGTCAAAATATTTGGTAGCAGTTCTGGGGGAGGGTGGGTTTTTTTTCCGGATCCTAATTATTTGCCTATGGTGCACCGACGCCATTCACTCATTGTTCAGTTAGGTGTGAGGGAGAGACGGGGCGTATGTAGGCCGAAAAGTATGCCACAATCCCATGAACTTGACCGTGGACACTCACCCGGTTCGGTTGATGCACGGTCGGGTTGTAGGCAATGTGGAATGGAAAGGGAAAGGGTAGATACATGGCGGAAGATACTGCCCGCTCGCTACCAATCGAGGGGTGGGACGTGAAGTGGTTAGCGTTAGCATGGTTTCTCCAGGGCCTGACTCAAAACTAGCTTCAAGTGGAACTTCTGTGTGGAATCGGAACATGTCGAAAGCCCGTATTTCAGCGGGTTGAGAGCATCGGTAAAATACTCCATCAACCCCCATCATCTCAGCAACCGACAAATGCTTCAGCTAATGCCTACTAATGGTGTTCCCTTCAGTCAGTGGATGGTGGATGTCTTCGAGCCGCAGGCGCTTGCACAGCGCTGGGCGATTGTGTCCGGATGAGACAAATGCGCGTCGCCCCACAACTTCAGCCACCGGAGCTCAGGCTATTGCCGCGTCCCCACGGCGAGCGTCCTCTCCTTTCCCCTTCGCCGGGGGTAAAGTATGTATATCGCTGGAACAGTAAATAGCACTAATAATCTCCCTCAATAGCAATTAAGAGCTTTCCACAATGTTCAAGAACCGCGGCGGCGGCGGTGGCCGAAGGGAAACGATCGTTCTGGATGGTTGTTTTGTTTTAGAGAGCAGTAGCGGGCACAGGGAGAGAGGGAGTACCGAAAACGGAAACCTTTTCGGGGCGGGTGTGAAGCCACAGGGTCTCCGTAGTGGTTGTGCGCCACTGCGCCACACTGTGGCTGCTGCGGAAGCGTAACGCCACATTCATCCCCGGGTCCCCGGGCCCGACAGGTCGGGTTTGTGTTGCTTGCCCACCCCATTCCCCCTACACCACACCCTCTTATTGGCGCGGTGCCAGCAGCAAGACGCGCGTACGGGATACGGTTACGCCCAAGACATTCCCTCGGCACACACTGTATTTCCAGCATCGGGGTGCGCACGCGCTGCCGTAATTGGGTGCGTGAGAGAAGGCTTGGCAAAAGCACACACACACATATATATATACACAAAAACCTCCCAAACGAACGGTATTCCAGTACAGGTCCCAGAACCGGCCACGGTTCCTCGGTTTTCGCAATCGGATTTTGGTTAAAATCGAAGGCGTGAATGAAAGGAAGAGTGAACGAGCGCGCTTGTGTATGTATGTGCGAGAGAGAGAGAGAGAGAAAAAGGGAGAGAATGAGAGAGAGAGTGAGAGAGAGCAAGAGAGTGTGAGAGAAAGTGTGTGTGAGAGTGTGAGAGGAAGTGTGTGTGAGAGAGAGAGTGTGAGAGAAAGAGTGTGTGAGAGAGAGTGTGTGAGAGAGAGTGTGTGAGAGAGAGTGTGTGAGAGAGAGTGTGTGAGAGAGAGTGTGTGAGAGAGAGTGTGGGAGAGAGAGAGAGAGAGAAAGAGAGAAAGAGAGAGAGAGAGAGTGTGAGAGAGCGAGAGAGAGAGAGAGAGAGAGAGAGAGAGAGTGAGATAGAGATAGAGAAGATTGATGAGAAGGCTTTTCCTTCTTTCCACGAAAGACAAAAATGATAGCACGTGGAAGGATGCTCGGAGAGTGTGTGACCACTAATGATTCGCCCATCTTCTCCCAACTTAGAAATCTGTCGCCGATACAGCGGATCAGCAAATTAAGGAAGCGAAACACAACTTTATGGCCCTAGACGCTCCGATGAACACGTCCGATTCACTCAGTGGCGGAGAAGGCAGTCAACAAGAAGGTGGTGGCGGCAGTAAAGCGAAAGACTCGCGGTTTTTCATCAAAAAACCACTGAACGCTTTGGAGCGTAAGAAAAGCGGTATGTTGGGTGAGGGAATGTTTTTGGTTTTCGCCAACATTTAAAAGAAAAGGTTGCAGCTGTTATAAGAAATATTTATGCGATGAGATACAGTGAAAAACATCAGATAATAGAGACTTTAGTATAAGTAAACTGCTAATGAGGGAAACCCCCGGTTGCAGTAGAATGTGTTAGAGTAAGAACAAAAGTAGCTAAACATCAACAAAGCACAAACAATCTCAAGCTATTAAGAAAACTTTCAATGTATTTCAAAAGTTAATAATATTCCAATTTGTTCGTGAGAGTCTTGAAAAGAAAAGCTTCCTAAAGTCGGGAAGCAAGACTTTTTTTCCTAGACTCTTGATGTTCTTTTTTATCCAAGATTCACTGTAGTTCATTTATTCAAAACAGCAAAGCAGCTTGCAACCGAATACAGTACGGGATATGATTACAAACACACTGCGCAAATATGAGAGATAGTTAACAAAGCTAAAGATTTAACCATTTCTCACACAATGATCAGACTGTCTACAAGCGAATGATCCCACACTTCCCTCAATCTTCTGGTCCTTTCTTTCCTGGAAAGTGTTCATGATTCGTTATATTGTTATTTTGAACAGAGAAACAGCGCAAAGCGCGACAGCTCCGCCGGCTGCGCAAGTGGCTGATGCCGAAGAATGCGATCGTCGCCCTGCACGAGTTGCAGGGCCCCGGCATGACTGAGTTCACCATCAACACAAACGGGCAGGAAACCAAGGCAGAGCTCGTGATCAACAACGTCCGGTACGAGGCGACGGCGCCCAACAAAAATCTCGCCAAAGCCCAGGCGTCCGAGAAAGCGCTGCGCGATCTCGTCTTTGCGCAGATGGCGCGAGTGAAGCAGCAGCGCAGTGCAGGTGCCACTAAATCCACCATCGCTTCCAACACCGATGACAACGTGGACGGAGCAAACGGCAACAGTAACGGCGACGGCAACGATGGTACCGCCGCTGCCGGAGAAACTGAACCGATGGATTGCATCGAGTCGGAGGACTTGCCGATGGAGCATCTGGCTGCGTTTGCACTTCACAAACTCTTTACCCAGTGGGAGGCGGAAGGGTTTGAAGTGCCGTTCATAAAACCGTCCCGCACGAAGGTGGTGACCGCCGCCAGTGGACAGACGGCGCCTGCCGCCAATGCCCAGCCCGAACAAGGCGGGGGGATCATGCCTAAAGTGACGAAGACCGTGGCCGATTTACCATCGGACGCTTCCAAGCGCCACCCAACAGCACTGTTTGCATATGTAAGAAAAAAGGAGGATGCTCCTCTCACGTAAAGAGAGTAACCGTTGAGAGTTAATGTCTATGTTCTCTTTGCTTCTTTTCTTTGCCTAGATGCGCCCACAAATAGCATACGAAGATCTCGGCTCCAACAATGACCAGACAAACCGCGAGTTCATTGCCGGGCTGCGGTCGGACGGGCAGTACTTCATCGGCAAGGGACGCTCGAAGAAGCTGGCTCGCAAGGCGGCTGCGATCGATGCCTGCAAGATACTGTTTGGTGTAGAGTTCGACGACAGTGTGCTGCAGGGTTAGGCGGATAACATTTTGCATACAATTTCATGTAATTGTATAGGGACATGTATCGTATGCTGATGGGGCTATTTAACTTAATTAAGCGCTTTTTAACTGTAACTTTTAACATTTTTTGTGGTATCGAAGGACGTTTAAATAATTTTTATTCGACAATTCTGTTAGCTCCTGAAAGGCAGGACCATCCAAATTAGAGGACTTTTACCTACAGGACTGTCACGTCTCGAAAACCTTACGGGCTGGCATGTCCGCTCAGGACGTAATGCCAACTGTCACGCTCACGTAGATGAAGAAAAAAGCATACGTAGAGCAAAGAAGTACACGTTGACTAACATAAACTTAGAAAATATTGATTGATCTTTTTCTTACTGTACACAGCGCTAATGCTTTGTCCAAGATTTTTTTTTAATAATAACTAAGCTATTAAGATAAGCTTCAGCCGAGCCCCAAATTTAATTAAATTGAACAAAAACACAAATTTAACACGTGTGGAAATAAGGAAACTCGCGATGACAAGAAATATATTCGCTACCCAAAAGAGATGAGCGTAAAATTTACTCTAAAGAATAAGTGTCTACAGATGTTAGCTAAGCATGAAAAAAGATGGACTGTGAAATAGCAGCGTAAGCCAAAACCAAACAATGAGAACTTGCAGGTACATAAACGTGCGCACGATTGAAAATTTGTTTGTATGACTAGATATAGTAAGGTGTACGGTCTCGTGGTACAGTCGGCTACTCGAACGACTCAATAGCATACCCGTCTTGGGTTCAAGCCTAGAATGAACCGCCCCCCGTAGCCAGGACGACTATCATCTGGCTGTGTGGTACTGAATAAGTCTCGACCTGGACACAAACCGATAAAAGATCATTCCAAAAACGATCTATTTATAAAATACTGCTTTTTTGGTTTTACTTTTTTTAAAACACATGATCAAACTCACGTCGAATTGCAACATAAATGTAGAACATAAAATTGCATTGCGCAATGACCCATTTCCACGATTATCGCGCGAATATTTTGGCATAATCGACTTCACCGCGCTGAATACGTTTATCCAGATTCGCCGCTTCCGAAATTATCGAAGCATTTCGTCCTAACATAACTTCTTGCTTATTCTGCATGTTTTGTTCTAATAACAGCGTGGGGATCGTTCTCCGTTCCTGTGGCTATTCAGTCGCTAACCAGAATACCGATTTTTCCCCTGGTGGTGGTTTAAACGCATTCGCACAATGCATGCTTCTGGCATGCTTCCATATATGCGGCAACCTCCATGTCTACCCATGACCAATATACAAGGCTTTGGGCCATCGATTGTATACGTTGAAAACCTGGGTGCCCTTCCTGCAGTTGCTTCAAGCATTTTTATTGACACATCACTGCAGAAGTTTGAGGCGTTCCCAAGACTTTTTTCATCAGACGACTGAACGAGACCGTTGCCAACGCGCTGGCAGTACCACCTTTTAAGAGATAACGAAGAAATAATTACCGACACTAACCCACGTGATCTTTTCTTTTTGAGATCTAAGAAGAAAGTGTTTGTTACTATTCAAAAATGTCCTTACATTCTATTTGGCTTGTCCTTTACTGATCCGTAATCTTTTTGCCGGGATCCTTGGAGCTCTCTAGAGCATTTTTTATTGGTTTATGTTTATGTTTCGTCTATACGTTATCCACCCATTTCCAACTCCTTTCGTCGTTCGCCGAATGCAAACTTTCCTAATTTTTGCGTTCGTCGCGTACTTAATTACGCGTATTTAAATTATTTGTTTAGGTTAGGCATTGTGGATTTTGAAGATGCTGTGTATTGCACCGCGATCATGTGGTGGGACGATCGTGCGTTGCGTCTATCTTGTTTCTGCCAAGAGTTTTTTTAGATTGATGCATTTCTGGAATGGTTTCGTTCTCCTATGCTAAGGTGTGTTACAAAATGAATTTCTGTCCTGATTAAAGTTTGTTCAGCTGCATGAATGTTCTGGACTCTTCCATGTTGATATCTCTCCTATCTTGCGTTGTTTGATTTTCACCTTTACCGGATACGTGATTACTTTCCTAAACTTACGTTGTTTTAAGGATCGCTATCCTCGCTTGTTGCATGAAAAAGGTTTCACGCATCATGAGCGGTTTGCTCAAGATCTTGAAATATCTTGGAAAAGATGGCAGAATACAGACACAATACATACCATCTCTTCATTGACTTCAAAGCCTCATTTGCGCATGACCAGGGTAAAACTATACGACGCAATGAGCTTTTTTGAAATCCCGGCCAAACTGATAAGGCTGGTTACAATGACTATGATCAACATCACTTGCCACATGAAGGTGGATGGAAAACTATCAGAGCCTCTTGCTAAGGTCTGCGCCAGAGGTTCGGGCTTGCCTGTTTCCTATTCCTGGAGACTTCGGGAACCATTTTCTATAAGTCAACTCAGAACTCAATGGCCAGATCAACCATGTCGTTGCTAAAGCGAACAAAGCGCTGGGTCTCATTATTCGTCTTGCCTCTAAGCTGAGAGATTCGCTATGCCTGAAGGCACTATACTGTTGCTGGGTTCGATAAATGTTGGATTACGCTAGTGTTGTGTGGACTCCAGCTGGAAATGCCGCTATGCAGAGACTAGAGAGAGTGCAGAGGAAGTTTACGCGTATTGCAATTCGTAGATTTCTGCACGGATATAATGTACCTGTGCCCTCTTATTATCTCCGCTGTCGTATGATGGGCTTGATGGAAATCAAATCTCGACATTCACACGCGCAGTCATACCTCATCGCCAGCCTCCTGGCCTCCAATATCGATGTTCCTTCGCTCCTATGCTCTATTCCTCTTTACGTTTCTTCTCGTCGTCTTCGCGACAGACCACCCATTTTTATCCGCTCGGTTTTTGGTCAGAAAGATCCATTTTTGAGAGCTTGCGCCGCATTTAATCAAGTTGTCCAGTTTCGATCTCGTATTTCTGAGTCCTTGTCTAAATCATCAATCTCTCATCCTTAACATTTCCTTCTTCCTTAGTTTGTAAGATATATTATTGTGAAACCCTATGCTCGACTGTTTTATTGAAATTAATACTGTGTATAACATTTAAAGTTTTCAGCATTTAATTCGTTTCCCTGCCCCAGCATCTGAAAGTTCGAGCCGGGTCCAAGAGTTTCGCATAAAGCAACGTGGGTACGCTGCCACCCTCTCGAACTTTCGACCTGTCTTGGGGGGTGGTAAAATACTAATCTCACAATCTCTACGGCATAAAGAAAGAAGACCGTAAATGATCGTTCTGGGCGAACGAATAGATTCAATAATTCAGCCGCTTCTTCATGTGTACCCACACTGTGCTGTGTCTGTGATTGATATTTACTACGTCCCGGAGTGAAGCTATTATCCCGCTGCAAATAGTAAGGGTTGTGTAGGGTCCCATAATCGAAGAAAGAATTGAACATTGTTTAGATATGATGTTTCTCACCCCTCTTTTTACACCGTCGTGTCGCATCCGGCCACATTATTTATAAGGGTTGTTTATGGTGGGTGGAGGTAGGCCACCCAAATGATTTCCGAGGGTTGGGGTAGTGCTAGAATAATGTCCAAGATATTTCGGTGCGCTTCATCATTTTCAATGTGGAGGATCCTGCGCGGAAAGTGGAAATCAATGCACCTGTGTGGGCATCAATACACACACACTCGCGCGGGTTAGGTGGTGGAAAAAGGGCGAGATGGTGTACGCTTTGAATTACCCATTTGATAAGACTCTATTTATTGGGTTCGAGTATAGGTACCGATAGAAATTATCTTCGATAAGGAGTTGATGGGAGAGTTTGGTAATGGCGCGGACTGGAGACGGGACAGGAGAAGAGGAAAAAACACCCTCCCATCAACGAAAACGCGCGTTCGAGGGTTGATAATCTTACCGTAAAACGGACGCGACCGGTACGGGACGGTTTCAGTGCCCGTTTGGATGCTTCCTCGATCAACTCGTGCCAGGTCAAGGGCGATACTACTGTTAAAGCGGCGAGGGCTCTACTAGTTCGGACAAAACTCCTATTTTTAGTAGTGATTCTGTGTGCAGGCTGCTGTCTGCGACGTGTGGACGACGTGTTCTTCTATAAACACACATTCGCTTTGAAGTGATCTGAGCGAGCGGGTTCTCCTGCGTACCAGGTACGTGAGTGTGGTTTCTAATGATCAGCGCGGCCCTTCTTCGATATGATAAAAAGTGACAACTTCGCCATGGGCAGACTTGGTCTGCCCGTACAGAGCAAACCGCAAAGAAATGGGATTTTTTTTCAAAACGTTGGAGTCCAATGTCGACAACGGTAGTTGAATTACGCAGTACATATCCGACCTTCGTATGACTGCGAATGCTCCCAGCAGGCACTGATTGGCATATTGAGAAGCTGACAGTGGTTTCCGGTGAAACCACCCGCTTCACGCGCTTGCAAGATATTAGTTATTGAAAGTGCACGAGCGTGTAAAAGTGCGCGTGTTTGTTGTCTTATGGTGGTAGTGACTACGTGCTGGTCAGCTAACGATAACATTTATTTCGATGCGTTTCAAAAAGACTGGCGCTGGTGCGCCACGAGATCAGCTGAGCATTACGAACGGATTGGAGCGATAAAGAGCTCAACAACAAAAAGGGAGGCATATGAAAATCTCAGTAAAACGTGTGCCCGCGGTTGGGGTAGTGCATGCACTTCGATGAATCGGTTGGCGTTGGAATCTTGGAACATTTTTCAACGTTTCTGTAATGGTTTCAAGGTCTTCGCTAGCAATATCTGCCCCGAGAGTTACTAGAAAAGCAGCAGTAAGAAGGAGGGAACGAGCTAGGTTTTCTTATTGATACACAGACAAGAAGTGATCAGAGGCCCACCGCAGTTCAATGGCTCCCGTACGACGAGAACGAGCCTCCCGTTGGGTAACTTTCGTTTGTCCTTGACGTGCTCATTACCTTTGTCAGGTTCCACACACCACAAGTAGAAGTAAAAAAACCCAGGTTTACGTTCCAATTATCGCTCGTGCGATCCGTGACCAACGTATGGAATGGTCGTTGAACCTACCAGAACCAACTCACCAGCGTCCCGGTCATATTCCCATCCCACGTGGTAAGGTGCAGAAGATGGAAAGACCCTTCGATTTTGGTCGAAGTGCATGCGATTTTAGATTTTTCTTTTTGTGCCTATTTGCCATGTCCCCGTTTTTTATACTGACTGTTGAAGGGAAATACCCGGAGGCTACCGCGCCAGCCACTGCTTTAATGATATGCTTAACCTGTGTGTACGGTGGAACGATACGTGAGGTCCGTGGTGTTCGGTGCTTTCTTCGGCACGAACGTTTCGATACGTGGCTCAAGAAAATCACCCTATTCCAGTTTTAACGTGTATGAAATTCCACTCAGCAATCCGGGTACGGGAATTCATTGGCTTAAAAAAAAGTTGTTTGCCGTAAAGTGCGGGATTCCCGTCATAATGTCCAATGTTTCTGTGTTTTTGTTGATATCGATCACTCGGGGGATTTTGTTTGTTACGGGGACATTTAGTCCTATACTTGATCATCGCCGAGATGTTTGCTAATAAGGAGAGGCGATGTGTTCGTCTTTGGAGAGTAGAGACGTGGATTCGAAGTTGTGTTCTGATGCGTGAAACCATTTGGTCACAATCACAGCCTAGAATAGGCAACAAACGCAATGAGGTGTATTTACTATCTTGTAAATTTATACACACGCGCTCGCTATAGCGGATGGCCTCGTCGGAGACTTGTACGCGGAAGCAGCCCCCTAGTGCGTGAGGTGCGCCTCCCGCGAAAGGGCTGAGTGCAGGTAAAAAACACCGTGCTACCGCTATCGTTGCACCGTTATTGTGTGGACCATTTTTAAGGTCACTGCCATCATTCCCTTCATCTGTCGGACCCCTTACAGCAGTGGTCTCCAACCTGTGGTACATGGCGTTAATAGAAGTGACCCGCGAAATAATTGATTTTTTATGAAAAGCTTTACATGTCGTGCAATTCTTTCCCAAAATTAAAATTAAATTTTGAAAATACGGCCGAAGCCGTAATAATGTGAAGTAAAATAAATAAAAAATTAAATAAAATTTTCTACTGGCTTGTCTCGAATAAGATGTAAACATATTTTTGATCAAAAACATTGATCTAAGTCTACAAAATGTATGTCCTCAATAGATGTGAGCCGCGGAAAATGTATTATGAAAACCAAGTGGTCCGCGATCCTAAAAAGATTGAAAAGCACTGCCTTACAGGACTGCGTCATTTTACTATGCAAGCTTAAACGCGACATGCGAATACATAGTGGGCTGTCGCTTCCAACGTTTTTGTGGTTGTTAGCTCTCTCTTAACTCGAACACTTTCTGCGACCACAGTTATCTCATTCGCAGTGAAATTACCCGAAGCCTCAACAAGTGTCTGCTCAATTAGAGCCAGTTGAAAATTCGTGATCCATCTCGAGAAGTGTCACCTTTATTATCGCATCGTTTCTGGTGCCTCCATTCGATGAGATAACCTCGTAGTAGCTCCATGATAAAAAAAATCTCTATTGGCGTTACGTAGTAGGCTCTAGTGGATGTTAAAAGAACAATGGCGGCTCCAGGCAGCACATTATTTATGGCCTTAGATGTCATCTTCGGTTTTGCACACTGATGCATCGACACGCTCGTAGGTACACTTTGATAATTATTTATAGCACATTATTTATGGCCTTAGATGTCATCTTCGGTTTTGCACACTGATGCATCGACACGCTCGTAGGTACACTTTGATAATTTGTCAAACTTGCCCAATCTAGATCGGAGGAGGACCTGATCCGTAAGTATTCCAGGGGGTATATGATAGCAGAAATTACTTACAGAGACGCGATTGTTTCGGTATTGGTCGGCGTTCTCGAATGTCCAGGCCACGCGTATTCGACTCGGGAGGGTTGATAGCGAGTGAAATGGCTATGATATGATACCCTTTCCCAAAACCCAAGCTACACCAGCGCCAACGGTCGTCCATAATAAAGGCAAGATGTTCGCTGTACAACCTTGTCCCAAGCGGCCACACAAGCAACCCTGGCACTATCTAAATCCCACATCCTTTTGCGTAATCTTTATTAGTTGATAATGGAATTGGAGGGGGATTGCTTTCGACCCAGTGGGGCTATTTAAGATAAAAATGCATTCTCGAATCGACGCCAGGGAGGAAAAGCAATCGGAATGATGAAAGCGATGAAGACAGAAGGAGAGGGGTTGTAAATCAGCCCCTTTCAAACCGTGGCTAGTTGTTCTAGAGTTGGTTGCATTGCACGTTTTAGTTCACTGGAATTCATCATTTATAGCGAAGATTTAATAGTTGATGAGTGATAAAAATCTGGAGCAGCCACACTATGAACTAACCGAGGTTTTAAAGTTCGGGAGCAGATATGACCGTGGGAGAGTAGTTCCATTGGCCGTGGCTCAATAGTCATCCCAGCTCAACAAGATCCTCTTGACTTTGCGGACTCTAACCGATAAGTGGACATTGATTAGTTTGCCCTTTCTGCTGCCGACTCCCAGGAAGAATTTTGTTGTTTGCAAGCCGGATACGATATAGATGTACATTATCGTTCATACGCCGAGATGGCGAGCGGCGCGATAGTGGCGCAGGGATTAGTCAGAGCCTGTTGTAATGTCAACATAGCGATCTATTGGGTCGGCAAAAAAATACACAACACATACGCAACCCTGGAGCCATTGTGTTGTCCTGTGTGTAAGGGAGATCATAAAAATTACTGAGACACGTGCTATGTCATGTTTAATTGATTGCCGAGTCGAGTGCTTTTCGGTACGATGTCGTTTTAGCTATTATCACCGTCAGCGAAATGATCGACGAATTATGTACAGCCGCTTATAATATGAAACAGCCAGCACTATCGTTGTACATCGAGATGGTTTTGATATATTGGGTACTTTATTGAGAGTGTGTCATTATCATTGGGTGTAATTCCCAGGGGTTTTAAGGCTTACGCACCCCTGATAGCTTTGGTGTGATGAACTGGCCCCGGATGTTATTGTAACATCCAAGCTTGAAGTGGTTGAATATATGACCCAGATGTTTAGGACATAGTTCAGAGATATCTGTATGTGGATGTTAATGTCGATGGCTTAGTAGTACCGTTCAATAATGGCAAATAAGCAGGAAGCAAAACCGCTCCGTAAAGAAATACACGGTCAACTTTTATCACCGTAAATGTGAACGTGGTCCTAAATGCGAGCTAGGCTCTAATACCGGATATGCAGTACGCTGCTGTGCTATAGATTTTGCATCAGGTGGGTGTGTTGCGAATCTTTCCAAGAACACCTCCAAGATAGTGAAAATTTAATCTTACGCATTCGCTCCTTCGGTTTAGAGCGAGAGACATTGCAAGCGACCTTGGCAATGGTCGGACGGGCTTGCGCTCCATCGTTTTGCTTCTCGCGCGATCGCGCTTTGTGGTGGGCACACTTATTCGAGACGAAACTTCCGAAGCCCAGCAACCTGACAAAATGCTGAAGTGCAAGAGAGGGGGTCAATGCTGGTAGGTGTGCAATCGACCGCATCACTTCCGGTCTATGATGTCTGGCTGGTTTGTGCAGCACTGCGGCGTATCGAATGTGACCTGATGGTCGTTGGAAACCCGACTGTGGTACCTTCGATTTTATTTAAACAGTCCATATGCGACCTGGCTTTTTCTTAAAGGCGAATAGCATATGACCAGAATATGTCTGGGTGGGAAACTAACCACCACCGGCCGTACAGGAGTATGCGCGTCTACAATTGGGCCATAGGGTCAGCTCGACCAAATAAAGCATTATAGCTTAATAAGTTCTTTGAGCCTGCTTGAAGTCGTGTGTGGATTTTTTGTCGTGAAACCTAAAATTTCAAGTCTTCTCAAACAACAAGCTCTGATGAAATGAAATCATAATTTCGCTATTCCATGCATAGCGACTTACTATTTACGTCGCAATAAAAAGCTGAATAAACAACGGCAAAACGTGTGACCAATTTCAGAAAATAAAATAGAATCCGATGTCACGGACAAGGCCGACGATATGACGCTTTGGTATACGCTACACGTGAGTTTTTTCGTGTTTTTTTGCAACAATAGCACGTTACTTTTATTTTTATTATTGGAACGCTAGAAGAAGAAAAACAAATAGAGATGATCCAAACGCCCCTAATTTGTGTAAACGGAGGAGAAGAGGAACATCTTTTGATGCTCAAAATAAAAAACGATTTCATTCATTTGTATTCCTATCGGTGCATCAACTTGGAAGAGAAAAAAACAGCCAACAATTGTTAGTAGACAAGGATTGTGTATTGGTTCTTTTGCCACTGTCTCCCCTGCAAACCGCGGTTTGTTTTGTTCAACACACACAGTTCGGAACACACTGAAAAAATCCCTTCCACTCAACTCTGAAACAAAACACAAACGAAAAAAAAAAAAAATGAATGAAAGAACATAGTTGTCGATCGTGGAAAACTGATGCGCCACTCGGCGTACTTCCTCAGGGGTTTCCCTTGCTATCGCACGCAGCTCGAACTCGATTGGCTGGGGGTTTCACGTGCCGAGCGGCGATCGTTGCGATTCAGTTCCTCGACGGAAGTCCGACGGGTTACACCTTCATTGCAAGGGGTCTACTCGCACTTACGCTTTATATCTAGACACTCGCTATCAGGTTGATCACGTTCTTTTAGAGGTGGTGTTTAAAGCCTTTTCCCGATACAACAGTGGATCGCAAACGTTTAGTGTCTTATGGTTTGGCGGAAGTTTCAGACACAGCCAGTTCTCAATCAATCAAAACCACTATAAATTCTGCAACACAATGGTGCAAACGGTGCTGAAGCGGGTGAGTTATTTTAGCCGGGTTTTCCTGGAATTTGTGCATATGGCGGGAAAATCGTTCGGCAGTGTTCAAATCCGATACAAACCACCTCGAATCGTTCCCGCGTGTCACTGTCTCACTGAGCGAAGCGTACTTCCGATCGCTCACCTTCAATCCCCCCCCCTCCCCCCTCTTTCCATGCATTCCCGCAGTGTTGTTGTGCTAGTGCAATTGCACAGTTTACACCCTACCTCTCTCCGCGCTCTCTATTTCCCTTCCCCAAGGGAGCGTTACATTGTTCCTTCACATTCCGCGTGACGGAGTGTGCGTCGAGTGAAATGGGCGCATTGTACCGCGGTTCGGAATCTAATATCCGCCCAGGAGACCGGTTTTGTGGAAAGTGCATTGTGGAGCGCTTGGAATGCACGTGTGGCATGTGCGAGCACAAGATAGAAAATAGTTGCCCTTCATGTGAATGCACATGCATGCCTGTACGCTTGCAGTGGGTGAATGTGCAGAAAGCGTGCATGGGCAGAGACGCACGAACCGACTTTCCCGCTAGAAGGGCGCTCGCGAAGGAAGCATGCCTGATTGACAATCAGGCAAATGCTGACGTGCGCGGTTATGCTAGAATATTTGCCCTCCCCCCTCCCCCCCCCGCCCCAAAAAAAAAGGAATACAGGCGGTCCTCGTGATACGCGGTACCTCTTTTACGCGGATTCGGAGATACGCGGTTTTCTAATTTGACAGTTTTTTTTAGCAAATTGTACTGATTTGATACATCAGTTTTAAAACTCCAAATAATTTCCCTTTTGATCGAATGTTAAAAATCATTTGAAAGGGTTTAAAACTGTTATATTCCATTAGAATAATATCAAATAATTGATTAAGAGAATAAAATCACCCACTACTTGCAAAATTAAACAAGCATTAGTGGTATTTTTCCTGGAAATCACGAGATTCGACTTACACGGAAATTCAAAATACCCGGTTTTAGCGGCCGTTTTTGGTCCCCATGAACCGTGTATATCGAGTACCACCTGTACTACAGGTGTTTCTATTTATTTGACGCGTGTTACTATCACACATTCGTATGCATGTGTCTCGTTCGTAATAAAAATAAACCGTTGAAAATTGTTTAGCATTGTTGGTAAATCGATTGTGATATTGCATTGTGTTGCATTATCATTACATCGTTAAGCCTCCGTTGCTGGACTGTTTTTTTTTTTGCTTTGCCAATCGTTTTTCGTCGCAATAAAGGCGACCACGAGAGCGCGTGTCGTTTCATGCCCTGTGTGCCCATGCAATCGCTAACCTGTTGCTATTAACGGTAACGTCCAGCAAGTGATAAATGTTTCCCAACCTTTACCTAGGGAAGGGGTGAGGGGGGCGGGTGTGTGGAGATGTTTTCCTGTTTTTCATTTCAAGGCCTTAACACCGTGTTACTGAATTTAAAGGTTACCGAAATCAGCTGTCGATGAAGTTGAGCGCAGAGCCTGGCGGAACAATTTCATATCACTTTTTTTAGCTACACCAGTGAGCACATTTGCGTGTGCAAATGTATAAATAAAGAGTTGTGGAAACCACTGATATTTCAGCCCACAGTTCGCCAAAATATTTGATAGGTGTAAAACACCCGTACCAAATCCCAAGGAAAACAAAACGCATTGTTATTATTTTCGTCTGGCTTAACTATTTCTTCCTCGTTTTCCTCGAGCACAGTTAGCAGTTGGTTTTTGGGGTTTTGTTAGGCCAACAAATCACATCGAGCTGGTTTTTAGCATTTTGTGCACTTACAACCACCGCGTGGTTGAGAAGCAGCGTTAAGCTTTAAACAGATCTTAGCTATAAGCTTTATTATGTTTGAGAAACAGAAAACGTACAGGCGGTCCCCGAGATACACGGTACCTCTTATACGCGGATTCAGAGATACGCGGTTTCCTAAATTTGACAGTTCTTTGAGCAAATTGTACTGATTTGACACATCTATTGTAAAATGCCAAATAATTTCTGTTTTGATCGGATGTTAAAAACTATTTCAAAAGGTTTGAAACTGTTATTTCATTCAGAATCATATCAAACGATTGATTAAGTGGCTAAAACCACCCCCTAGTTGCAAATTAACACGAAAATTAGTGATATTTTGGCTAGAAATCACGAGATTCGACTTACGCGGAAATTCGAGATACGCGGTTTTTTGCGGCCGTTTTCGGTCCCCATTAACCGTGTATCTCGGGGACCGCCTGTATATCGATTTTAAACCCCTGCTGCGATTGCCCTGTTCATGTGCTGCACTACGCAGCGGGCAATGTGCACGTGCTTTAATGCGCAGTGCTTTGCCGAAAAGTTTCGAAAATCATTAGCCCCGAAATTATTCAGAATGATTGGTTCATTCATTTAAGGTAATTAAGCATTATGGATGGATGGTTCTAGCAAATATGAAACGTGAAAAACGACTTCAAACGAGGAGCAAATAACGCGCGTAATGCCCAAAAATTGCTTTTAACGGAGTAATTGTACGTTCACATTGCGCGTTGTGTAAAATAATTACACCGATGGACTGTAATTATCGACGCGGTGGGCTCTTGGAAAATGTGCGGTTATCGTTCGAGATAATGTAAATATTATTCTTATTTACTAGATAGTTGTTTTTCGTGTAATTTTCACTTGAAAGGGAACATGTAAACATATGATAAATACCATGCTTTACAACTAGTAAAGAGTCACCCTGTGTTCTTTTATCAACAACAAGCTCCGCCAACTGTCTGTCAAACTTCCAAACAAAGAGCTAACTGTAAACAAAGGGGCGTACGAGTGGTTACAAGACTAACAGTGATGTCGATGGGAATGGTTATTGGGAGGCCGGATTGCACTACCCGATACGGATAATTTAATTTAAATAAAGCAGTGTCGCATTGCTACACCATGGCGGCGCAGGACGAGAGGGAACCCCTCATTACACCGGCACTGCCGGCGAACCGATCCGGCTATGGCACGGTTGAAGATGTAAACCAAAAACCCCGAATCTCTCCCGAAGCCCTACTAACCCGCTCGTTCCGTTTCCTTTTTTTTCTTTCGCTTCCTTACCCCACACAGGCACGTGACGCAATGTCCAAGTTCGTGGTAAACAACGTGGCCGGCGAGTCTGGCCGCAAGCTGCCACAGTACATTGCCGGGCTGGCCGCGTCCGGCGGTGCACTGGCAGCCGGTACATTTCTCGGCTGGACGGCCCCGACCGACAAACCGCTCACGGTCGAGGGCGAGTACGGGTTCCCGGTGTCGGACGAGCAGTTCTCGTGGGTCGGTTCGATCTCGAACCTGGGTGCGGCCCTGATGTGCTTCCCGATCGGCTATATGATGAAGCTGATCGGGCGAAAATGGTCCATGCTGGCGATGGTGCTGCCGCTCGTGCTCGGCTGGCTGCTGATCATCTTTGCGGAGAACGTGGCGATGCTGATGGTCGGCCGGTTCTTCCTCGGCGTCGGGGGCGGTGCGTTCTGCGTGGCGGCACCGACGTACACGGCGGAGATAGCGCAGCCGTCGATTCGCGGTACGCTCGGCACGTTCTTTCAGCTGATGGTGACGGTTGGAATACTGTTCGTGTACGCGGTGGGCGCCGGCGTCGACGTGCAGGTGCTGAGCATTATCTGCGGCGTGATTCCGCTCGTGTTCGGTGCGATCTTTTTCTTCATGCCAGAAAGCCCGTACTATTTCGTAAGTAGGGGCTAATTAATGTAGCTCCAGTAGCGCATGCCGATTTAATTTCACCTTCGCTCTTCCCTCGCTCCAGGTGGAAAAGGGACGATACAGTGAAGCGGCCAGCTCGCTGAAATGGCTCCGGGGCGCTCAGTACGACGAGAATGCGGAGATCGAAGACCTGAAGCAGGCGGACGAGAAGGTAAAAGCGGAAGCGATCCCGATGCTGGTCGCCTTCCGGCAGAAGGCGACCGTGCGCGCCCTGGCCATCTCGCTCGGGTTGATGTTTTTCCAGCAGCTGTCCGGCATCAACGCGGTCATCTTCTACAACTCGGCCATCTTCGCCAGCGCCAACGGGGGCAAGGAGATGAGCTCGGCGTCGATCATCGTCGGCGGTATCCAGGTGGTGGCGACGCTGCTCGCCTCCGTCGTGGTGGATAAGGTCGGCCGGCGCATCCTGCTGCTCGTATCCGACCTGATGATGGCGGTGTCGACCATACTGCTCGCGGTGTACTTCCAGCTCAAGCAGGACGATCCGGCCAAGGTGGACGACCTCAGCTGGCTGGCCGTGCTGGCGGTCTGCCTGTTCATCGCCATGTTCTCGATCGGGTACGGCCCGGTGCCGTGGCTGATGGTGGGCGAGCTGTTCGCGAACAATGTGAAAGCGTTCGCCAGCCCGGTGGCGGGCGTATTCAACTGGCTGCTCGCCTTCCTCGTGACGAAGGTGTTCACCAACCTGAAGGACGCGATGGGTGAGGCGGGCGTGTTTTGGCTGTTTTCCGGCATCTCGCTGCTCGGTACGGTGTTTGTGTTTTTGGTCGTGCCGGAAACGAAGGGCAAATCGTTGAACGACATCCAGCGGATACTGGCGGGCGAGAAACTGAACGCCGACGAACCGGCCGGCCTGCCCGAGCCGAGAGACGAGCGGGATGAGCGACCGGCGCAGGTGGCATGAGCATGAGGGACCGGGGGTAGTAGTGGGTTGTTTACATATTCCGTAAGGTTTAGTTCTTTTTTAATATTTTGAGTGTGTATAATCGTCGTGTTCCATCGATGTGATATGTAGAACAAAAAGGAATGGGAGATCATAACGGCCACCTTTGGTCGGGGCGAACCTGAACATGGGCAACGCCAAAGTGGGGGAAACGTGCGTAGGAGCGACTGATTCGAGGCAGCATTGAATGGAAAATAGCTTAAATCACTAGACAAGTATGAGTAATGACGACATTTTAAATTAAAAAATAGTACAATATACGATTTTAACGGTTTTTAGGGTTGTTCAATGTTGAGAAATGCTGATTTAGAAAATGGGCTTGAACCAATGCTGGTCCATGGAGTTGTTGTAAACTCTAACCAAGTCCTGCTCGGCAAAACAAAAAATCGATCTCGTTCACAATCGAACAGTTGTTCCTGCGCCGATTATCCAAATAGATAAATTTAAAAACATTGAAAAGTGGTATCGTTTAGCGATAGGTTTCATAAATCTTTTGTCGAGATTCATTCATATGAATCTTCAGTGCTGAGTGATTCGAATCACGAATCGACTTTCAAAGATTCATGAATCTCCAAAGAATCTTCAAAAAGATCCATGAATCGTTTAAAATTCATTTCTGGAGATTCAGATTCATCCCATTCATGAATTTCTGGAGATTCAGATTTACTCAGAGTCAGATTTACCCAACACTGGTATCGTTATCCACTTTCAGTGTGCTGTTAGTTTTCTACCTGCGTTATTTCTCACACTTTTCTTCGCAGTCCTTATCTCGATAATGAAACGAATGCCTGCATCCTGTCAAACGCAACAGTCCCTACGCAGCTGTCACTCGGTGCGGAACGAAATCCACTCTCACGTAAGCAAATCGAGCGATCGCAGCCCAACAAGAATGGTAGCTTGCGGTCAGGTGCTGGCGTGCTGGACGCTACTAGCGTTGTTCGCCGGGGCCAACGCCGATCCGGCCCGGTACGACCACTTCCGGCTGTACCGGCTGCTGATCGAAACGCCGGCGCAGGTTGAGATGCTGCAGCAGCTCGAGAAGCAAAGCGATAGCTACGCGTTCATGGGCCATGCGCGGCAGCCGAACCAAAACCTCACGATAATGGTGGCGCCGCACAAAATTGCCGAAATTACCGAGCTGCTGCAGCGATACGAGCTGCAGGGCAGCATACTGGTAGGTACAAGAGAGGGCCCTATTTCTCTCTCTCTACGTTGTGTTTGCATTAATTTTCTTATTCTCGTTTCCCTGCTCGCGCGTTTTATTCTAGCTCTACAATATGCAGGAATTGATCGATCGGGAAAAGGCAACAATCAAACCGAAAGGCACAAGGCCGGAAGAGTTTGGCTGGCAGTTCTACCATCACCTGGACACGATCAACGAATGGCTTCGATGGCAGGCAGGGCGCCATCCGGAGCTGCAGCTGCTAGAGCTGGGGGCGAGCTACGAGAATCGGTCGCTGTATGGTGTGAAGCTGGGCACGAACCCGGCAAACAGTGGCGTCTTCGTCGAGTGCGGCATACACGCCCGGGAATGGATCTCGCCGGCGAGCTGCACGTTCGTGCTGAACGAGCTGCTCACCTCCGACCGGCCGGACGTGCGCCGACTGGTGGACCGCTTCAACTGGATCATCTTTCCGGTGGTCAACCCGGACGGCTACCGGTACACGTTCGAGGGCGACCGGCTGTGGCGCAAAAACACGCAACCGTACGGGGTGTGCCGGGGCGTCGATCTGAACCGCAACTTTGCCAGCGACTGGAACGGGCCGGGTGCGAGCAGCGACCCCTGTCGGTACGACTTTGCTGGTGGCAGTGCGGCGAGCGAGCCGGAAACGCGCGCACTGGTGGAGTTTTTGGAGCGGCACGTGGCGCAGTGGAGCATCCGGACGTACTTTTCGGTGCACTCGTTCTCGCAGCTGGTCATGTTCCCGTACGGCTACAAGATGGACCGGGTGCCGAACTACGACGATCTGGTGGCGATCGGGCGGAAAGGTGTGGACGCGATCCAGCGTGCGCACGGCGCCCGGTACGTGTCCGGCGCGATGATAGAAACGATCTACCCCTCGTCCGGGGACAGCGTGGACTGGGTGTATAGTGCGCTGGGCGTACCGGTCGCGTACACGTTCGAGCTGCGCGGACCCCCGGACAGTACCAATATGTTCGTGTTGCCGGCGGAGGAAATCATCCCGACCGCGGAAGAACTATTGGCCGCGTTCGTTGCGATGCTTGGCGAGGCGACCCGGTTAGGCTATTATGACGGTGAGCGGCAGGAACTGTAGATGGGGAATGGTGGAGAGAATTAGGTGGCGCAGGTGGAATGGAATGTAGCAAAAGCTTAGTGTACGGTGGAGCGGCGGTATGCCATGATTTATGAGGGCTTATTTTACTTACTTATCAGGTTCGGCAAACAATTCGTTCGGCTGCAGTGTGTTCGTCAGCTAAATAAGAAATGCCCGTGGTCCAAGATGTCTATTGTTTCCTATCTTAGAGATGCTTATCTGAATAGCCCATGTTACCTTCTACATTAATTTTCTCAGCAAGTGGAAGAATTCGTTTCTTAAGAATGAGGTAGAAGAACTTGGACACAGTATTTCAACACAGCCCAACTGTATCTCACTGTCAACCATTTAAGAAAGATTGGTTCGAAAGATTGAAATTTCAAACCTTTGCTTTTTGCTGGCTTCATGCAGCCATCGAGTGCCATTTGACATTATTTGACAGTATTGGAATTAGCTTCGGGATGAGAATCGGTGCTTGAATTCAAATAAGAAATTTCAGAAACGAAATCAGTCCGGGAATCTCAATGAGAATGTATCGTTAACAAGTAAATTTTGAATCATCGCGGCTATCAATAAGTAGCATCATTGAACCCAGACGCATATTCTTATGGAGATGGCAAAACCGACTCCGATTTTGAAGCCGATTTCGATTCCAGTTCCGACTCTGCCTCCGAAACCGAGTCCGATTCCAGTGTCGATTCTGATTCCGGAACCGATTCCGATTCTGGAGTCGATTCCGGTACCAAATCCAGAGCCGATTCGGGAAATTGATTCCGGATCTACTGTCAAGAATCGATTCCAGAAAACTTTGAAGCATGTTGGAACCGATTCCGACGAAACCTTAATTTTTCCCATCACTTCTCTGAATTATCATAGACGCCTTTACGGACGATTAGGTGAACCAGCGCGCCGGGTGGGAGTTTGTTAGCTGCTCGAATGGCTGCTCGAACGCGCTTTTTAGCACAGTGCCGCTGACAGTAGCGTTTAATTTTAGTACAGTTGCTGCGGCTCTATAGAGATGGGGCTTATATAAGAGAAAGTATCGAAAAGTAACTAGGTACTTTGCAATTCGTTGCAAGTAAAGAACTATTGTGAGATTGCAATATATTTCTGTGTAATATTTATTTTTGCTCTTTGAGTTTTTACCCGTTGCTAAACATTGTTCGAGAATAAATCAGTTCGAGAATCGGTATGCGTTTGGCATCTGCTCCAGAACTGGTATAGGTCCGAGATCAGTTACTTTGGCGTTTAAATGGTTATTAAGAAACGGTAGAAACTTCACTGCGTAGTGGTACATAGTAAACGCCCTGGCACTTTGTAGAATTTATGGTTCATTTTTATATTTTTAAATCAAATACCACCATGGCGTACACATCTCTATTTGGGCTCAACGCAACGTGCAACCAAAACAAACAGTGAGCGTGTTTTTTTTTCATTTCCCGGCAACGTCTAGTGAGATAAAAGCGAGCTATAGTAATCCTTCGTCATCGTCTCTTGGTATTTCGACACTGCAATTGGAGATTGTCTTACGGGTCTGGTGGTGATTTCTTTTTTTTTTAATATAAAACAAACGTACAGAGAGATAAGATAGCTTTCACGACGGTGCGTGTCCATCAAAATTCATAGAGACACGGTAAGAGAATAAGGTCATCAAGGAGAAGAATCCGATGAACGGTTGAATTGAATTTGATTGATCTCGTTCATCCGTGCCTTTTTTTCTTTGTAGGTTGCAAACCCCTATCCCGACGAACAAGCCGGACTCGCGCAGCCTCTCCTCAGTCGCAGGCAAGATGTCTGGTAAAACGGATTTCCTTCAAGCCGTGCTGCTTACGCTAATACTCACTGTTTCGTCGCTTTTCCAAGGTGCTGCCGCCGCGGATGGAGCCGCTCGGTACGACCATTACCGGCTGTACCGTGTCGAGCTGGCGACGGACGAGCAGGTGCAGCTGTTCCAGCAGCTCGAGGCGAAGAGCGACAGCTGCACCTTTTACGGCCATGCGCGGCAACCGGGCCAGCAGCTCACGATCATGGTGTCCGCCAGCAAGGTCGCGGACTTTGAGGATCTGCTCGCGCTACACGCAGTGAGCGGGCGCGTGCTCGAGCGCAACATGCAGCAGTTAATCGAGCGGGAAGCGGCCACGGTACAACCGGCCAGCACCGACCCGAGCCAGATGGACTGGGAGCACTACTTTCAGCTCGAGACGATTTACGCCTGGATGGAGCTGCTGGCGGAACGCTTCCCGGGCGCGGTAAGCACGCTCGACATAGGCACCAGCTACGAGGGGCGCCCGATCAGGGGGGTGAAGCTGTCGCGCCGTCCCGGCAACAAAGCGATCGTGGTCGAGGGTGGCATACACGCGCGGGAGTGGATTTCCCCCGCCACGGCCACATTTCTGCTGCACGAGCTGGTCACGTCGGAGGACCCGACCGTGCGCGAGCTCGGCACCGCATACGATTGGTTCTTCTTCCCGATCGTAAACCCGGACGGGTACCGGTTCACCTTCACCGGAGACCGGCTGTGGCGCAAAAACCGCAAACCGTACGGCCTGTGCCGCGGTGTCGATCTGAATCGCAACTTCGACAGCAACTGGGGCGGAGTCGGTTCGAGCGACGATCCGTGCAGTTACGACTTTTCCGGCAGTGGCCCTTTTTCTGAACCGGAAGCGGTCGCGCTCGCTGACTTTGTGCGGAACAATGTGGGCCCGGCCCGGATACGGACGTACATTGCGCTGCACTCGTACTCGCAGCTGCTGATGTTCCCGTACGGCCACACGGCGGACCGTGTGCCGAACTACGACCATCTGCGGTCGATCACAGAGAAAGGGATCGCCGCGCTGACGGCAGTCAGCGGAACATCGTACCGCGGGGGAAGCAAGTACGAAACGATCTACCCGTCGAGCGGTGGCTCGATCGATTGGGCTTACCGTCCCGGTGGCGTACCGGTGTCCCTGACGTTCGAGCTGCGCGGGCCGCCCGATTCCACCGACATGTTCATACTGCCGGCGGACCAGATCCGGCCGGTCGGGAAGGAAACGCTCGCGGCATTCGTGGCAATCGTGCAGGAAGCGGCCCGCCTCGGTTACTATGATAGCTAGGAATAAAAATATCTTCGTGGCACCCGAAGCCGACAGCCCTTCGTGGGTGATGCTGATCGAACCTGCGTACATGCATCGCTAAATTTATACGCCAATTTAATTGATCGATGTTTTGTCCCCCTGTGCGTGAGAGTGGAGTTGAGTGTGTGATAAGATAAGCAAAGGCGAAAAACGGGAAAGTGTACAGTAAAAAAACCAATCCATGGAGAAAACGTTGTACCGCGTGGTGAGTCGTTTGCTTTCAATCTGTGAGGGGGAAAGAAAGAGGGAGCATTAATTTCGGGTCGGTCTTCAGTCCTTCAAAACGCCAACCAAGCGGACATGTATTACAAAACAAATTTGCTCGCGTTAGTCAGTGCCCATCCCCCCCCCCCCTCTTCCATTGGAAGATACTGTTCGGCTTGTTTCCGGCAAAACAAGTGCCATTCGGGTTTCCGATTTATTGTGCCCCACTTGAATTAGCTTCGGCAAAGGGTTCCTTCGGGCAGGCTCCAGGCGGGCTTTAAAGATAAGACCCAAAGGCAAAAAACAACAGCAACAGAAATCCAGGTGATATGTAAAAATAGTGTGATTGCATCACGCCGCACAGCTACTGCTTCCGATCGCATTACACACTCGGGTCACGTACGGGAAGATTTTCGCTGGAAAAGGTAGGCTATGGGGAAAATGGTACACTCGACATTTACGGCACTCGAATTCCAATCATTCTGTGCGTGTCTTGTAACCTTCAGTGCCCCATTGTTACGAATACATAGACCTCGGTTAATGAGACAAATGGATTGGAAGAAATTTCGTATCACACTTCATTTGACCACGTGGAGCTCAAACTTAGTAAACAAAAATTGGCGCACGCATCTGAATTGAGTGTAATGCAGGCGTTAATTACGCTCCCGGGTGGCTCCCCTTATACACAACAGCTTGATTTATTATGTGGCCAATTTTCTTTCTTTACTCGCACACTTTGTGTGTAGCACGTGTAGAAAATAGCATTCATAAAGATCAGATGCTAACCGCCTTTATGATGAGCCCTCGGTCTGATGACGAGGCAACGAGAGCGAAGATATAAAAAAAACTGCAACATCTCTTAATGAGCCCCACCCCACTCTATCCTCTGCATTCCTCTTTCTGCTGTTAGCTTCGCGTACGCTACCCGCTACGCTTGCCATCACATGATAATGATTTCAAACTCTGAGGATTACGGGTTTGAATCTGGGTAGAAATGAAAGTCGAAGGTGAAGTGAAGAGTGGATGGGGCGGTCGTGCATTTCCACCAACACCACCAGCACATCAGCACCTCTCTCCTGGTCAGTTGAGCGGTGCGGCTCAGAAACCATGGGCCCATCTTTTTCCGCCAATTCCCATCGTACGGCTATATTTATAAGCGGCTACACACGCAGGGCGCTGCATTGCAACAGAATTTTTAAAGACATATCAACCGTCTCGGGAGAGATTTTACACCACCCGCATGAACATGCCGAGTACGCCGGCGCACTGAACCCGGACACTGCTCAGCCAAAATCATCATCAGCCCTTGAGGGATGGTGAATGCATTTCATACACAATTTAGCATTTTGCAATAATTTTAGCTAAAATATATGAAGATCTCGGAAAAGGAAACTATATTTAAAAGTTTTTTATTGTAAGAAATACTACATACCCTTGGAACTCTGCTCGTGTTTTTATTGTTTTATTTATTTTACAAATACGCTACAAAATCTATATTGGATAATTGGATGTACATTTTAAATCATAAAAAAAATATCGTAATTTTTGCGGATTCCTCGGAGCACATAATACAAAATATTCAGGAATATTTTATTCTTGCAATCGAGATATCTCGACGTCGAGTTGAATATTGTTAATGAAATCAGGTTTACTATGCTGCTAACCTACCCCTCTTTTAAAAACGGCTTTGAAGTTACCATAGAAATGTGTCAAGTAGAAGAGTTTTATACATGAATGCGTATACGTGATCCTTCGATTCAAAAGTGGTTTCAAGCCAATCGTTAACGAACATAAAACCCTAGCGGGAAAATGATCGAAAACGATGTGATGACAGATTTCGGTAGCCCGTCTCCATTGATTTTCGTCACCAGACTTCTACAACAACAAGCATATTTCGATAAGCAATGCAGGAAAATTTCTCGACTCGAGTAAAATAATATAACAAGCCGTATTTTCTATTCTTTTCTTTTTCTTCTATTTGGCGTCTATGTCTGGCATGGTTTTCATACAAAAAGAGATGAAAATGTATACTTGCATAAACACCACCGGCATACATTAACGTCAACTAGCAATACGGTTATGATTTCCGAATACAACCGTCGCACAAGTGGCCAATTAGTTCAGGGGAACTCTCACTGCGGTTTTCAAGCTACTGCAAATTAAAGTTTAAGTAAACTAGTAGTTAGTCAAGCAGTACCGGCTTATGAAATTAAACTCAATGTGTCTACTCAACTCATGTGAAAAAGATTCGTTCAGATAAACAGATAAAGGCATGAAAATATTGTGAATTTGACATTGACCAAGCGAAGAAATAATTTATATTATTGGTAAAAACCATCACAAAAAATCATGTAAATGTGAGTTACATGAACCCATGTACATGACATTTAATAAACTTTGTAAAGGAGATTGTTTTTTTTTTAATCAGACGGAACGGTCCTAATAAGCCGTATTGCTTGGGTGTTCCTTTCTATTTAAATTAAACATACAGCTAACCGGACCGTTCTTCCATGAATAAATAAACAAACTTACAACAAACAAATTTAGTTTTATGCAGTACTGGTGTGAAACAAATTTCTGTTCTTTTGTGGATTCAAACTTACCCGCTACTATGAAAATAATCTCTTATTTTCCCGATAATATGGTTTCACGAGCCAGATAGATTTTCTCATAGGGTCAGACAGACCCTGAGATAGAGGCCTTTCCTTGGGTTAAGCGTACAAGACATTCATATTGAAAAACCACGTAATTCGTTTGCCCAAGAGCCCAGAAATAAGAAACGAGTGCTCAGTTAGTAGCACTGGCTTTCCTTTCCAACCTCAAAATTTTCTGCATAATATACATAGAAGGTTACAACCAGTGGAACTAATAATTCTCCACGAAGCCGTGCATTATCTGAAGCCACTAGAAGGTTGCATGCTCGCCATCTTTCTGTTTCCCAGCACAGAACTGAACACTTTTCTTCGGACACGCGTAAGAATAGTCAGCCTGCTTGTCAGCACTGGTTCGGCCTGGCCAGTGCGATCTGTCTGTCCGTCCGCACTGTCCGCTTTTAGGTAGCGCGCGAGCGAACGAGGGCGAACGTGTGTGATGTCATCCACTGTCTGCCGTGTCTGTAGTGCTCCAGCGGCGCAGCGCTGTGCCGGCTGTCAGCAGGTCGGGTACTGTGGCCGCGACCATCAGCGGGCCGATTGGAAGGCCCAGCATCGTGACCAGTGTCGTCGGTTCAAAGTGAGTTTGCCCCCCGTCCTCGCTGGCCTGAGCACTCGTTGCGAGGAAATTAGTCCCAATGGAGTGACAGGCAGAATTACGTCAGCCTTTCTTTCTTCTAAACGCACGCAAGCGGATCGCTGACAAGTGGACAAATTAGTAGAAAAAAAGTAAAACAAAAAAACCACATTGATCGGTAGAAAATTGTTCAGCACACGGGTGGCGATGAGTTTGGCAGACTGTGACACGCAGCAAATCGGTCACTATTTTTCTTTCCGTCAGCTTCAATCACTGCTCGTTGCGAAGGTCGTAGTGGGACCATTAGGGGGATTCTCTTCCCTTGACGAAAAGTTGCTATAAGCTATATATACTTTCTGCTTGGATCGCGCGGCAAGTGTCCATCACCATTCAAATCTGCCAACGATCAAATGTAACAGAAACGACATATCCCCTACAAGCGGAAGCAACCCAGAGCACAACAGCCGGCTGTTGAGCTCCGGATCTGAAGCATCCAGCACGGAAGGGGAGCGGGTAAGCTATTTGAGCTGATGTTACAGTTTAAAATCTCAACAACTAAAGTAGGATATGCCAGCTAGACCACCAACGGGGATGGAAGTGGAAAGTTAATGAGTTTGCCGTTGTCTCATTTCCATGCGCTCCTGGCTGTTCTTTTGTTGCGGATGCGTTGTTCGTGCGATGTCCTCACACTCTATTTCTCAATCTCTCTCGAGAGTGGATTAAATTCCGTGAAGTGGGAATAAAGCCTACAGCCTCATTACATCCGCTTTGGCCTGACAGAGACGGGTGCATGTGTTCGGTGTGCTTGTGTGTCTATTTTTTGAAATCTTACACTCAAAATGAGCCCCAATCGTCGGCAGGGACAGCAAAACACGCAATTGCTTGAATTATCATCCCAGTGCCGTAACATACTAAATCCGCTTCTAAAAAGACCTTTCCAAGTCTCAAGAAATTCTGGAGAATTCATAAGCCCCTCGTACTTCTCTCGGGACGGTTTCCGCGCACCGAGTCCCGCCGAGATGTTCGCTCCTAAAGAATCGGTGACAATGTAGTAGCGGTGCTCGAGCAAACATATCGCCCCTCGAAAAGGGCTACACTGACGCGATACTTCATGGGTCGGAAGCAAGGAAGAGAAGGAATATTTAATCAACTCCCTATCGGGCCAGGAGTGGTTGTGTGGAATGGGCCATAAATAGCAACAGTGGGTGCCTGCTCCCAGAAACGGCAGTTAGGTTCTACCAGCCCCTATCCCGAAATCTTGCCCTGAAAGGACCGTTTGACATTTGAGCTCGCAGTGGAGTTTAGAGAAATCGTTAATTAAGGAGCTGGAATGACAGGAACCCACCCAAGATCCAGTGACATAATGCGGCCTAGGGGAATGTGGTCGTCCTTGCCATGCCTCCCGCAGTTCAAGCAGCACTCAACGTTCTCCCCAATTTTTTTTTTCTTCAGGTTGTACGCAATGATCGGCTTGGGCGCCATCTAGTGGCGACGAGACACATCAAGCAGGGTGAAATCATCTACCGAGATGAGCCGTACGCGGTCGGGCCGAAGATAGCGAACGTGCCGCTCTGTCTCGGCTGCAACCGCAATCTGATGACCGGTTGGGATGCGACCCGCGGGCTCGGCCGCTTTCACGAATGTTCCCGGTGCGGTTGGCCGCTTTGCGGGCCGAGCTGCGAGGAGGCGGTCCAGCACCGGCCGGAGTGCAGTGTGCTGGCGGGCAGCGGCTACCGCCCCAACATCCGGCCCAACCCGTCCAATCCCGAGCAGCGCGAATCGGCCTACTGCGTGATAGTGCCGCTACGCGTGCTGCTGCTCGAACGGATCGCGCCCGAGCGGTATGCAACGGTGCAGGGGTTCGAGTCGCATCTGGACGAACGGTTGGCTAGTCCGCTGTACGGCGTGTTGCGCTCGAACCTGGTGCCGTTCCTGCGCCAGGTGCTGCGACTGCAGCAGTACAGTGAGCAGACGGTGCTGCAGCTGAGTGCCATCCTGGACACGAACTGCTACGAGATTCGGCTGCCGGAGCAGCATGTGAAGGTGCGCGGGCTGTACCCGCTCGGTGCGATGCTGTCGCACGACTGTCGCCCGAACACGAAGCACTATTTTGACGACCAGCTGCATATGGTGCTGGTGGCGACGGTCGACATCCCGGCCGGTGGTGTCATCCACGCGTCCTACACGCAACCCTTGCTCGGGACGGTTCAGCGCCGGCTTGCCCTTCGGCAGGCAAAGTGTTTCGACTGCTGCTGTGAGCGGTGCGCGGATCCGACGGAGTACGGCACGAGCGCGGGTGGATTCCGATGCCCCAACTGTCGCCGGACGCCGAGTCTTGTGCTGGCGGCGGAACCGACCAACTACCGGACCGTTTGGCGCTGCCAGAACCGACGCTGCGCGTACCAGGAGCGGCCGGACCAGTACGTGGCGCGCTGCGAACGAATGCAACAGGAGCTGCTCGCGCTCGATCGCACCGAACCGTCCGGTTACGAGGAGTTTCTCGCCCGCCACGCTACCACCCTGCACCCCTGGAACGCGTACATGCTGCAGGCGAAGTATGCGCTAACGCAGCTGCTAGGCAGCGCCCGCCCAGCCAAAGGTAGCCAAGGACGCACGCTGTCGCGAGGCATCAAAAACCGGGCCGCATCTTGCTGAACTCACTTTCACTTTCTTGCAGCACCGCCCTCAGAAGCTGCCTCTCGGCGAACGGTGGAGCTGTGCCGCGATTTGCTGGCGGTGGCCGATCGGCTCGAGCCCGGTTACAGCACCTTCCGTGCCAAGCTGCTGCTGGAGCTGGGGTCCGCACTCGCCACTCTACATGCGCTCGGCGTCTTATCGGTAAGTTCGGCAGAGATTGAAAAAAAAAAACATCCCACCGCCCGGGAAAAGGACATAATGATAGCACATAATTTTACCCCTCCCTGCATCCTTCCCTTTCCCTGTTTGGTAGGATCCCGAACGACAGGAATGGCGCACGGCAAGAGCCGAACTGGAGTGCATTGCCAAAACGGACCCAACCGTGGACGTCAGCAGCGTTGGGAAGGAAAACGGCTCGTCGTAAACAACCACTCAACCGTGCCGGGCGAAAAAAACGAAGTGCGTTCTGTAATCGATGTAAGCCAAGCCACGCCTCCCTGTCCTCAAGCTTCGACGCATCCTGGCGCCCGTTCCGATGATTGACCGGGTGCTTGAGAATAAATTCCAAGGATTTTCTTTTCCAGTTGCCCTTTGGCACCTCTCCCGTTGAAGGGTGTAATCTTTTTTTCCGGCAGAATGATTATCGATGCAGTGTATGTGTGTGTATGTGTGTGTGTTAATGTGTGAAAATTCACTTACCCAACCGCAAGGACATTGAAGGACACTGGGGTTTAGAAGACACCCTTCACCCTTCGCATAGTTTAGGACGGTGACTTTCCCCGCTGCTTTGTCCTTTGCTTCGTCTTCGCTATCGCTTTCTGCTGTGCATGAGACCTTTTTCTAGTGGGGGACTTCTCAGCGCACGTGTGTGTGTGTGTGTGTGTGTGTGTGTGTGTGTGTGTGTGTGTGTGTGTGTGTGTGCGAAAACACACCCGATGGGGTTCAACGATGCCATTCTCCCCGCGGTATCGCACGCAATCCCCCGTACGCTTTTGCCCGAAACGGCGAAGCTCGCCAAATACCGCTTCGTCACGAACCTCGGAATGTGTGGGCGCGTAAATAGTGGCGTAACCTTTTTTGTCCCACGCTTGGCTCGCAACGAATCACGCGAGCGAGTCAATGTAGAAATGGTTAAATTCAATAGTGATGAAATTGTAACTTCCTGTTGTTTTCACGCGACATGTACACACGCCTGACGCGCTTTGCCTATCTTGGAGTGATGGACAAAACGGGCCTGCAGCCGGATTTGAATAGATTCGAATCCAGCTGCTTTCGAATTCGAATCCGGGTCCACTCTGGAATGATGGTGGGGGGGGGGGGGGCGTTAAGAGGAGTGGGAAGGGCTGTTTAAGTTCTTGGGTAAATTGTGTAAATCTGACTTTGCGAAAAAAATCTTATGTTCACAATGTTTGAACTGAAACAAGAAAAACATATACAGTGGAACCCCTCATATCGAATTTAATCCGTTCCAATGACTCACTCGTTATCCGGGAGGCCCTATTTCATATTTCTTGTATGAAAAGAGAAATAATTGGTTCCAGATCAAGAAAGGTATATAGGGACCGGGACAGTTATATAGGAATTATATGCATCACAACCATACGGAACACCTTCAAGTGGTAACAGTAATCTATTGACCAATTCTTAGTATTGAAATTCTCGTCTTCATGAACAAGTAGATCAATAATGCATGCGTGTTCTACCTATCAATACACCTCACACTTGTGACACACATGCTTCTTAGGGCGGTACACTAAACACAAAAATCCTGCCCACTACCACGGCCGAAGCCGAGGAGAACCTTCAATATTGTCAAATAAGAAGGAAAGAAAAGGAGCAATTAAACTGAAGACACTATCTGACTTACTCCACCTGTCGATAAGCGCAGAAAAACTCTCAGCTCCGCTATCTGATCTGAGCTATCTGGACGTGGAGTGAACGCACTTTTTTCGATTGTTGTATGACTTCGTGAGTTTTGGACTGGCAGTGGGTGGGATAACAACCAATGGTATCAATGGCGTGAGGTTGACAATCAATGGCAGCTCAACACTATTGACATTTTGAATCATACCAATATCAACATAAAATTTACTTTTGTGTTTTGCCTGTTATTGTCATTAGCTTTGCGCACTCAAGCTTATTAGTCTGCACTAATTTTAAAAATATCAGAGGCTTTTGACCAAATGAATGTTAATCTCCTACAGACGTCCTTTAGTAATACGTTTGTTAAATTTAATTAATTTAATTTTGCATTACGTAGCTTGAACGTGAAAATCCAGTATCCCTTTGCTGTACATTGTCACATACACATGTTGCAAACGGTGAATACAATTGATGAAAAAAATTGGTTTTATATTTGAGAACTATTGTATTGTTTTGAATAAAAAAAAAAACATTTAAGATATCCAACAAAAAACTCCAAAACAACTAATAATTCATGTAGTTTAAAATAGGTATCTTCAATTTTCCAAGTGCTCATAGAACCCTACCTTAAAAAATCGTTATTTAAAAGGAAAAGAAAATAATTATTTAGGCAACTACTTTATCTCCATTGACATTTTTGAATAAATAAAAATATTTGAATAAAATCAATACTGGCAATTGATTGATCTGTTTAACGCAACGTTTTCAACTCCACAGCTTTTGACAGCTTACAAGTAAAATGAGGTTTGAAGAAAAAAGGAAGACATAGAAAAGTACTTATTTTTTATTTTATTAACTAAGTCCAAATGTGTTGTTTTTAGTGCGAACTTTTGTAGTATGTAATAAAATGAAGTGCTAAAACAACAAACGTAAATTGTGGTTTTATTTTTCATTAAAGGTATATAAAATTTATTACCTTTATTATTTATTTATTAAATTTATTTTACAATTATATATTAAACGTCCACCTACTACAAATATTCACACCTAAACTAATTATGCGAAAATAGTACCATAATGGGGGAAAACCCATCCAAACGTTGTTTGGAAAGATTTTTCAACTTTGACCAGTCGTAACTTCTAAAGTTGAAATGATAGAGTTATAATGTTTCAGATTTTTCTTAACTTACTATTTTACTTAGTAACAAACACGATAATTTCTTGATCCGAGAGACATTTTTTGACTTTCTTGACGGTCTTGCTCCGCTGTGCAATGTTGAATAAGAGCTATGGTTGCTTACAACCTTGCTTTTGTAGCGTAAGTATTTTGCTCTACGAATTAAGCACGGTAATAAAATGATTCAGATTCAATAGGAGCTATTCGGATTCGATCGGAGTAATCTGGATTGACTTGGATTTGTATTCGTTCGGAACAGCCGGATTCGAACCCTTATTTATTTCGGAGTCGGATCCGGATTAAGAATGTTAGAGTGGATACACGAATCCAATCCCGAGCTCCCATCACTAGTCCTTCGTCTGGAATCTTATGCTACAAAATATTGCACCAGCCACCACTCATGCACCTTCGGTTTGATGCTTTCTCTTTCTTTACACGTGCCGGACGAGGGTGTTGAGATTGGAGCGACGATTGCGCCGCGCCCGGTATGCAATCTGCAGAACGCACGGTATACCATAGCTTTTTATTGTTAGCACAAAATACCGCCCGAGTGGCCCGAGTGCGCCTGTTGGTCGGCACTGGTTTGATCGTGGTTTGTGCTAAAACCCAACCGACAATAAAAACACGCTTGTGGGCAGTAATTGATTCAGTCATTCGTTGTTGGTTGTGTTGATGTGCATGTATGGGAGTATGCGTGCGGTGGTTGATTCTCGGCGTCGCTTGACAATTATCAGCGAGCAGCAGTTCTTGATTTCGGACTAAATTAACGTGGAGCGCTTTAATTGGAATTGTTTAAAGTTGTTTTGTTTAGGTAGAGCGTTTAGGTTGAATAATTTCAAAACTTTTATCAATGATGTTTGCTAATAAAGGAGGTTGTCTGAAAGTTGTACACAATTTTTTGAGGTTTAGCTCATTTCCAGCAGCAGAAAAGTGTTTCGCAATATTGCCCTTGCAGCAGTCAATAAATTGTGGCAAGAATTAACAAACACGTTGAAGGTACATTACATTCTTAGAAAATGCTATTAATAAAGGGAAAGGCAAACCAAAGCTAAAAGCATCCTCTTGAATACCTACAGTAGCAGAATTTTCTTCGCGTCTGCTTTTGCTAAGTTTGTTGAACCATTGGTTCCCGTGTGCTGAAAGCCAAATACATTGCTCCAGCATTGGAAAACTGCGAGACAAAATATACACAATTATTAAGTTTGTGGGCGCGCAGCAAGAATGCGGGGGTGTGTGACCGATTAGCCTACAAGGGGTGACTGTAGGATGAACCAGAACAAGCATATACAGCATTTGTTAACTAGTTTAGCGTGGAAATGAGATTTATATTTCTGCATGTCACGGCCCGTGCCCGCCTTTTCTACTTACCGTGTCAGGGCGATGGTTTACAATGTTTCGCGCGTTCATTGCGTTTAAATTCACACCCTACACTCGTGGTAAACACAACACTCTCTATGCCGCAAAAAGGTATACAGTTTTTCACTACCTAAATCTGCCTAAATATTTCCTCCTAGCGCAGAACGTGCAGGCACGTACTGCTCTCTAGCACGCTCCTTTGATCCGCCTGCCATCTTCGCATAGGTAATCCGAGCGTCACAGAATCTACCCAGCACGTGCGCAAACATACACGCCCATCCGTTCTAACCAAAAAGATCGGCCCGCGTAACGAATTCCGCCAGCGAGCGTACAATTAATCAATTTAGCATCGCTCGAGCATTATCCGGCCCCATCGGCGGAGACACACTTCAGCACACCAGAGATCGAGTGCTCCTTAGCGGCTAGCACTCTACGGCATGGATTCAGGGCGCAACAATTACGGTGCGTGTGTGCGTTGGAGCCTGTGCAACTGTGCGGGCCTTCGCATAATGTAAAGTGTAAAGCAGGCAGCCTGCGGGAGCGGAAGTGAAAGGATGCAGGAGAATATCGATGTTAATACAAACTCTTGCCACCATCTCTTTACCTTCACCGCACGAGCAAAGACACCCTAACCGTAATGTGACATTGAAAAACTTTTGCCTCCCCCGGCCCTCCATCATACATTACAATTACACCGTATGCAGCCTGCATTAAGGCGTTATTAAGGATCCCAACGCAAAAAAAGGCACGGGAAGTGGTTTTATTCCTTTTGCTCATATTTTTCTCATTACCGAGGTGGGAGGGAAACCGCGAAAGTATCGCGGCGAGGGTGAGGGCTTCATAAAATCTTCCCGGCACGTTGGTTTGTCTTTTTTTTTGTTTTATTCGTCCTGTTCTGTTTTACAGCAAAAAAAAAAAAAAATACAACAACTGGCTCACTTTATAAAGCCTGCTTAATAGGCAACGTCATTAAACAGGTCGTTTTGGTCGTTCTCCCGTTGTTGTTGCTCCATTTCCTTGTTGCCTTTCGCTGTTTCTGTTTTTTACCTTCGGGTTAGGGTTGTTGTTTTGGGTCGTTTCATTTTCTTTTTGCACTTTAAGAAAGAAACTTGTGGCTCGACGCCACAAGGCCACGGTGGAGCGCGAACAGCAAAACGTTCGGAAACGCTGCAGGGAAACGCGCATTTTAGAGGCAGCAGTAGAGGCGCTCTTGAGCCTATCTGAAGCGCAAAATGGATGAGCTTTCGGGCTTCGGGTGATAGGTATCTTCATTGCCAATTTAGCCCATCCCCAACCGCTGTTGAGTTTTATACGCGCCCGCTTGGGCTTGCAGGATGCAGACCTATAATATTTGCCCACTGTTTTGCCTTGTTTGGGGGGGAGGAGTGGGGGTGGAGGGTTCAGTGGGATTTGTTTATGCCCACACGGAGTCGCTCGTTGATTAGGCCGGTCTTTACGCATTTTCAATGAATTTAACAGCAATAAATATGCCCAATTCAAGGTACAAAGAGGGTGTGTGTGAGAGAGAAAAAAAGAGAGAGAGAGAGAGAGAGAGGGAGAGAGAGAGAGAGAGGGAGAGGGAAAGAGAGATAGAGAGAGAGAGAGAGAGAGAAAGAGAGAGAGAGAGAAAAACAGGAAGAGAGCAAGAGGGCAAGGGTGGATTAAGGCACTCAAATCCTTCAGCGCTGGCGATAAATTCCCTTTTATCTAGCACTGGCGAGCTAGGAACGAAATTGGCCAGTTTATCAAAATGAATGGTGGGTGATATCATTGGCCGAATAAGCGCAAGGAACTATGGGTCTGAGGCTGGGTAATGTAAGTCCCAGACACGCAGCTGAAGAGTCTTTAACATGTATTACTATCGGCAAATCCTGGTCACGGCACGGAACTGCATACATGAAACACGATGAAAAGATAGATGCCCTGGTGAAATTCAGCAAAATTCTGCAAGAGATGGAAGAAAAGTAAGCATTTTAAAGGTAACAAATAGCCCGCGCTGGGTACTAAATATACGCTAGTAAAAGAGAAAAGATAATCTGCAAAAGAAGGAATGAATATCTGTTAACCAGGGAATGGCGGGGGTAATGGCGCGTATTCGCACGTAGCCATAGTAAAAACCTCGGACACTCGGCACAACACGCTTATCGGCACATCTGGACTACTTTTAGCATCTTCTATATTATGCTACGTTTTCGCATTCCCTTCATTTTGCCCACTCCCATGATTCTCTTCATGCCACGAAACAATCTCCATTTAATCGACATATTTTGGAGGTGAAGTAAAATGTCTAAACCATGCCTGCCGTGCCACCAGATACGGAAAGGAAAATCGTGCAGATAATAAATAAATTCATGAAAAACCGGGCTTTTCCCCCCTCCAGTTGCGGCCAGTTGTCTCGCCGTCCCCCTTGCCAGGGGCTGAAATGCTGCCAAAAAGCATTAAGTGAAATTTTCTCGTCGCGTCGCATGGGTTACGGCGAGCGACGCGTGGGACGCTGGTGTGTTCGATTGGTTGGTTATGAAGCGCTCCAGCGGGTGAGGGGAATGGCACATTTATTTCTTTTTGCCCTTGAGCTACCCGATACCCTTACGCACCCTCACCTCCTTCAGTCGAAAAACTCCCTGGCGTTTTCCCTTTCATTAATCGTTAATATTCATCAGCGTGTCGGCCGGGAATGAAAAACATGGAATCTGTGACTAGCGACATTATCGTTTCATTACGATGTTTTCTATCCAGTACCCTTCCCCACCCTTTCTGTCATTATTTTGAGCTGGTGGAATGCGGCGTATTGCTTTTCCACGTTGATCTTTTCATTGCAAAATAGAACAGCTCTGTTTTTCTGGTTTGCTGCTTGTGGTGTGTCAGCATTACTACCCTTTTCCAGACCGTCTAGGGCTCGCTAATACTATTTACAGAGTGGTGAATGTTCTGCTGTACCGCGTTACTGCGCCAGTATCTGGTGTTTTGGTGGGCTTTGCTTTAATATCCCCTGTACACAGTAAGTGCCTTAGGTTCCGATCATCGCCATGACTACAGGCGCCCGAAGACGATACCATTGAATGCGCGGTATGTGGGTATGCGCTTGAGTGTGCCTTTCTTGCTTTGATGTTACGTGTGAATTGTATTGTAAACGAAAGCTGTCACAGAAAAGTGATAGTAACCGCCCGTTCATAGAGGAACCTGGCTGCAACACACGCACTCACTCACACAAGTGGCCGTGTTTTAGACAACGCTGAGAAGTTTGCCCATTTTTCCTCCTGCTTTTGTTTGCCTTTATTTAAACATTTTAACATTTTACCATCGTGTGTCAACAGGATGACATCCGACGGCACGCTGTTTTTCTTCATTTCGTGGTACGGCCAACAACAAACCAAAGCATGTAATACTCGGGCAAAACCAATTATAATCTTATTTTTCTCTCCCTCATCCGTAAGCAGGTTTACCTATTAGTTTTAATGTTTGACAGCGTAACCGGTAACAGCATTATACTGACAATTGGTGACAAAATTGTTCTTTGTGTGCGACAGTTCGCACTGTCAACGCACAGGTGGGTAGGAAGGGGAAAGGGAGACGAAAAAAATCATTTCCATTGTTTGGGACACAGTGTTGTTTGCTTTTTCATCTTTACTGTACACAGTGCCGAAGGGGACATCCATTAATGACGTAATGCTTGTGACGTATAGGATAAAGCTATGCTTAAACAAAAATGTACGCAGTTGCAGGTGCGCTGACCGGTGCGTTTAGTCAATAGAGGTGGTGCAAAAAGTATTCAATATTCGTGTTACGTAACTGAGGAAAGTTCAGGTAATGTGCGCGCAGGGGAAAAGCATTGTACCAAACCTAGCAACCTAGTAAATTCGTAGGCGGTTCTGCCTGGTCGTGATTCGTTCACCGTTTTAGTTGGTTTAGAAGTATACTTTTCTCTTCTCAGGTTGTTTTTTTTCTTCTTCTTTATTCTAAATTCTGTTTATTTTTCTTCGGCACCAATGATACGCCATTTGTCGCGTTACGTGTCGTTTCCGATGAAATATTCACCCCGCGAATGTATAATCGCAAGGCGCACCCGTTTCATGCCAAAACAATAATCTTAACCGACGGTGCAGAGCGGGTAGAAGTGATCGGGAAGCTGGCAAGTAACCGTGCCAGCAGCAAACGTGCGCGTGTGGGAGAGAGCGTGTGCAGATAAATATAGATTTGCACGGGGAAAAATTCCTATAAATCTGACACTTTGGTGGCCCAGAGCACACCATCACTGCCGCAGGTTTGTTCCACTGGTTTGTATGTTTTCTCCGGTTGTGAATCGGCTCACATCGGGGCAAGCGTGGCAAAAGGTTTTTTCTTCGCAGTAAATGTATACCGAAAAATCACGATGTCTTACGCCGCACTTGGTGCGTGCATGTCTAATGGCAATAAATAGCATTGCCTCCAGCTTGGTTCGCTCCAACCGACCGACCGCAGAGTAATATTATCGCGTAACACCATTTATGACACATTTGTCTAGCGTGCGCGGCAAGCGGCAGAATTGTTGCATACGTTCACCCACTGCCAGGGTGGAAAATAATTACATTTTATTTTCCTTTGAAACGAATTAAGATTTGTTGTTATGTCCCGCTGTTCCTTGATTTCTCCTGATCCGAATGAATTTCGAGAATTTACCCGGCGTAGAATTGCTTCGTCTTGTTCCGAGCTGCAATCTGTTCTGATTGGTTAACGGGTAAACAATTTCCACCGGTCGGAAGTTGGATGCGCGAGAATAACTAGAAATAGAGGCTATGCTTGAAATTCATGTTCCGCTGTCGTCAGGGATCACCGGAGTGGATATTACACTTTTTTTCACTGCATTCTAAAACATCCATCTTTATGTAGGTCCTGTCCTGTCTCTTGCAAAACCCGACGGAGGACAGTGCCGTTGACTCTTCCCGTACCATGTCCGACGCTCTGCCCGTGGTCCCCGTATTGCGAAGGTTACTCACACTGGCTGTCTGTACTGACTCAGCGATACACAACATTGGTAATCGATGTCAGCAGCGACGCCCAACGCAAGCCATCCTGACATACCGGGTCGGGGGTTCGACATTTGGATTGAGTAGGCCAGCCTGCGTGACTTCATTATCTGCTCGAAGGGGGCTATCTTTGACGAAACTTGCGCTCGTCGTCGCCAACCAATGAATTTCCGTTTCGTCCCCAGCACCCGGCGGCAACGTTTCGATGCGCTGCGAAGCGCGAAATGGAATTAAGAAATGTACGCCCCGATCTGGCGCGAATTTCCTCAGCTCTCGCGTCTCCCGCCAGCAATTGCGGTGCCTTATCCGTGTACACATCCATTAAAAACCCACCCCGACGGCAGGCACCAGCTGACGGAACTCGAAATGGGCGAAAACTTTACGGCACACTAATCTGTGCCATCGCTTCCGACTGGGTTTCGGCTTGATTGGCTCTCGGTTGCAAAGTAACAGCAACCAAGAACGGAACAGAGAAGCAACACAAAACAAAAAACCAAAATCCTTTCCCCCAGAAATCGATGGTGCTGACGCGACTGAGGGGCCTTTGCTGCTGCTCGGTGCAAAACTAGCGTCTTACACTCTACACCCTCCCTCCCCCAACAGCGAAGTGGAGGATAAGCTACCATGGGGTGTTTGCAATAAAGAGAGCGAGACACAAACGCAAAGCAAAATGTAAAGGTACGCGCAACGGTCCCGACGAGGCAATGACACACTAAAGGTGGATAGTCGCACCGTGTGTTGTGCGTTTGATGAGTTTCTTCAGACGCTAGCCGCGTATTACGACCTTCAGCCCCCGTTCCCTCCCTTCCCTCCTTGCTCCCTTCCGAACGTAACGGACGGGGACGGGCCCGCTGCAAAGCCAGGATCGGATTGGATTTGTGCGGAACGATACTCATCTTTTTGTGCTTTTTTACGATTATTGTGTATAAATAGAACATAATTTTCGCACGCTTCCACGCGTCGCTAGACCCCTCCCCCCTCCTCATCTCCATCAACCAACCGTGCTCGCAGTGTACGGTATGCCAATTACCCATAGCCTTAAGGCCAAAACCACTCTGGGACCCTTCGGCTGAGAGCTGGGAAGTAAAAAGAAAGTTGAACGGCTTCAGGGGTGGGTGGGAGCGGGAGGGTTTTGAGGTGAGTGGTGTGACGGAAACTCCCTCCTCTCCACCCCTCCACCTCCACCACATCCTGCCGGGTACACTATGAGCGCTTGATGTGAAGATGATGATGACGCTGATGGCTTATGTGGCGAGTACTCGGGTAACTCAGTGTGCTGAATGATTAACCGCACGCGGGAAAATTGAAGCCTGGCGGCATCGTGCATCCCGCCAAGGGAGCATAAAAATAAATGGATTCACATGCACAGAGGATGTGGGGACAACAATGAGACGAAAAACACACACACACACACACACACACACACACACACACACACACACCTGCGAACAATGAACAGCAGAAAGTGTCCACGCGAAAGGGATGTAGGAAAATCGGTTAGCGGCTGGTGTGCATGTTCTTTCTGCAGCGCATAATCAACTGGTATAACTACCTGCGATTGTGTGCCGATGTGTGCGTGGGTGGCTGTAACGATCAGAAAGGTTGGCATGTAATTTGATGAACCAGCGCTGGGTTTCTGGCCATAATCCAATTTGCACCAGCATTATCGCCTAGCAGCGAAAGCGAACCGTTATCTATTCATGTTGGTTCGCTTCACGGTTACAGGGGTGGGTCTTACACCGCTTACCGACAGATTGATCAATTAATTTCGTCGTGCGGCGGTTTTATTGCTATAACTGATACAAGAAAATATCCGCCTAAAGGTATGGCATATGCCGAGCGAACCTGCATTAAATGAAATGCTCTGTGAAATTTCGCATATTCAATCCAAATGCATCTTTATCTATTGTTGGTGTCAGTTGGTGTGTCGGACGATCTACATCGTCCAACTTCTTTCAACCACTTAGTTAATCAATCAATTTGGTAGAAATAGGCTGTATATATATTTGAAATAAAATAAATCCTTTCCTGAGCTTGTTACGGGTGTTTATTTTACAGCTGATGCAAACAAGCAACGCATCGGATCATTAAACACACGATTGGCAAAGTTGAGTTGGGATTTAACTCGAGTGACGTATTGCTTATGACTTGGCAAACCCTGCATATGTGCTGTTTGGTTATTTACAGTTCGCCTCAGTTCCTTTTTTTACTCTTGCCTGTTATCTCAACATGTACTTCAAGCGTGTTTGCTGTGCAATATTGTGTATGTGAGAATTTCTGTTTTTTTTCTTTTGTTAAAATTTACAATATTTTTTTGTGTTTTCTTTCTGTGGGCACAAATAGCGCTCGTTTAATCACTACCCACACACACTGTTTACCAGCACACTTTACTGATCCGTGTGGAGTGCGTTTGCTCGGTACTTACCAATTTTCTTTTTTCAGCCTTATTCCAACCACATTGCGGCGCCGTGGATTTGTGGGCATCAGATAATTGTGTTTTAAAAATCCGTCCAGAGCCTCGTTAACCAGCCGAGACAACCAGATGGCATGCCGCAGCAAGGCCTCGGATGCATGCACAATATGCCAACAATTGACTTTGCGCTTCCATTTTCCTGTTTATAGCGCCAGCGCTGTCAACAAGGCGCCATTGATACTGCGCTGGACAAGGAGGCATTGATTCCGTGCCGTTTTAATTAGCGCAAAGAGTATTATCGCCACGCGAGTAGACATCCTCATTAAAAGTGAAAATAAGCCACTGTGAGATGGTTTATGTTTATGTTTATATTTATGTTTATGTAGAACAAGCAAACCAAAAGTGGACATGAAACAACACTGTGAGGAACAGCCACCAACGCCACGAAGTTTGAAAAATAGCTTAAATAACTTCGCAAAGCAAAGTCTATAACAATGGAGATTCAAAACTCGGAACGCTGCTTTGCGTTTGCACGGATTTAGCATTTTTCACGTTTTATTTTTTTTTTGTTGTTTTTTTTGAAGTTATGCTCAACTGTTTTTCTCCTCTAGGATTTCTTACACACCGGCCAGATTGCTTCGGTTAAGCCTTTATCGATGAAACAAGCGCCGTCATCGATACGTTACAGAAAGTCAGACGAAGGGAACGAAAAGATGGTGATATGGCGGAAAAGTGAGATGACGGGAGGAAAATTAACATTCCTTGGGGTTGCTTCTGAAGGGTTTTTGTTTTTTTCGGTTAAGAAACCCCATCCAACAGGTCTCGAACACTTGTGCGAAAAACCGTTACTGCCCCTTTCCCCATTCGCTAACCAGGGGGAGGGGATGCAAAACACCGTGTGGCAGGGAAATAACCGATGAAAATCTAACACTCGCCGTATCACGTTTTTGCGCGGCTGTATGTGTGTCACAATTTATCGGGCTTTTCTTTCCCAAGTTTTGCTGCCTACGAGTGTTCTGCGCCGTGTGTGTGTGGGCCATGTGTTGCATATTTCATGAGATGACGGCAGTACGGCGAAAGCAAGAATGGTTCCGACAACGTGCGCCACACCGAGGTGACGCATTGAAAGTTATCCTTTTCCTTGCTTTGCTGTTATTCTCGGCCTCTCCCTTTCCTTCCCTCCGGCTACTAGTTCAAAGACATTTGACCATTTTTAGGCAGTCGCGGAAAAGAAGAGGGAAAAAGCCCAACCGAGCGCTGTGACAATCAGGATGAATAATGTTAAAAAAACCCGCTCTCACCTAACGCACGTCTTTGATTGAGGCGGAAGAGGATTTGGGTTTACTTGCTCATGCGTTTATGAACCAAACGGTGCCCTGCGGCCAAGGTGAGCGTCCACAAGCGCCGGCCATCTCAAAGGGTCTCGCACCCAACACGGAAAAGCACTTCCAACGCGCTTTGGCGTCCAGGCAACACACTTAATGCGCTAATACGAAAGCAACCTCTGATAAGCCAACTGATGGGCGGTATGTGTTTGTTTGTATGCGTGTGAGGAAGGGGGAGGGGTGGTTCGGGGCACAAATCAACGGGATAAGCAGATAACTGTGCGCTGCGTTCAATTTATGAGCGAGTCCGTCAGACCGCTCTAAAGTGCGCTCTTGAGCCAAGGTCAGTGGGCTGCTCGGTAAATGTCAGAATCCTGGACGAAGGAGAGGAGTCTGGAGCAAGCCTCTTTGAGAAGGGTTTAAACGTTCCCGGAATAGACGGTTCCGGAAGGAAGCATGTCTTGTTCTTCTTTTTTTGTTTCCTTGTTGTTCGGCTGCTGGTTTGGGCAGGGTAGGGGAACGGCTGTTATTATGGTTAATTTGCCGATGCTGCTGGCTACGTGAAAATTAAATAAAATCTGCGAGTAAATTGAAATCTTTCGTGGAATCAGCGCAGCGCGGTTCAATCTTTAACCATCTTTTTCCCTTTCTATTCGTTTGCGTTATCGAATTGAATTATCATGATTTCGGTTCTCTTCCGTCGATTTGTAACGTGCAAATTATATTTATTCATTTTCTCTTTCTTTTCCGAAATCGAACTTATTTTTCATACGTTTATTCATTTATCATTTTCCTTTGTTGCTCAATTTACTAGAGTTGTACCGTTTTTTTTTGTCACTTTTTGTTTTGAATAGCTTTTTTGTATTTAAAAAAAAATCGATTGCTCTTGATCAATCTCGGTGTTTTAGTGATTTATTTATGATTGATTAATTCTCTATGTGTAAGCCATTTCCATTGTTTATCACCGTCAATTTTAAACAGTCAACTGTAACAGCAAAATGACAATTTATTTTATGTTTATAAATTTCTATTAAATTTACCTCATGCTATATCTTTTCAACAAAACAATTCTGGTAGTACACACATAAAATAAACGTAATTAGGAATATCACGTCATACCCACTACACTATTAAGAATTTGACAAACACAAAAATATTAATCAAACAATTCTCGTCTATGAGGGCTTCATGTCTTTCTTTGGTATTTTCGTTTTTCACACCAACTTTCACTTCACTTCTTCTTTCCTTCATATCTTATTCCTCAATTCAACGTCGACCAGGGAAAAACTCTCGAGTAGTATAGCAGCAGCAGCAGCAGCACAAGCAGCAGTAGGCTGCTGATTGAATAAATGATCAGCTTACGCGGTTCAGTTCACCTTTTCAGCTACCCTCAACCAACTTCTTGCGTTTTGGTGGTCCGGGAGGTACGTCCTTCCTGTGAAGCTCAATTATTATCCGCTCAGCGGCTCGTTGACTTTGTTACGCGATTAATTATTTACGGCTTGGCTGACATATGAAGCATGGTTTCGGTTTTGCTTTGCTTTCGCACCCCTCCTCCTAATTCGGTCCAGGGTGAGCTCTTGCAATCCCCCAAAGTCAAAGGGTTAAGAGGAAAACGGGGTCGAATTGAACAGCAAAAGGAGGGCCGAGAAGAGAAATGCTTTGGAATCGAGACGCAGGACCCTTTTGTTGTCGCTCCCTTTCTTGGAAATTCAATTTAACAATGATTCGTTTCTTCCTTGTGATTTACCTGGCTGCTCTGGACCCTCTGGCAGCTCTGGTATTCTCTTTCTCTCTCACTCTCTCTCTCTCTCTCTCTCTCTCACTCTCTCTCTCTCTCCCTCTATCTCTTACTCTCTCTCTTCTTCTCTTGTCTTTTATATCATGGGCTGCGAACTCTTTCACCAAGTGCTTTGGCAGGTTTTACTTAATATACGGGCCACACCAGGATGGGGAGAGAGTTTTGCAAATTAAAATTAATCCTTCCGACAGGTGGCAAACTTTCACAGCACATACACACAAACACTCACTCACCTAAAAGCAACTGGCAGACGGCCTACACAGCCGTTGTTCGTTTTTGTTTGTTTATTTTTTTTTGTTTTCAGTGAAATATACAGACTCCGCGTTAGATGCCTTAAAAAGTTTGCAAAAACATCACTGGAACGACAGGTTTAAAGTTAGAGAGGAAGTTACTAACCCCTTTTCCTTCTCAAATCTTTCCTCCCTTTGCCAAAAGAAGCATGTCACGATGTATACGCAACGATTAGTCGGTCCCATGGGACTGCATACACGCCCAACGTGACGGACGAACACAACCCATAAAGCTATGCTCAGCGGAATGTCACGTAAAAATGTAGCAAAAGTAAGCATACTTAGAAAGCTGAGACGAAATTTTGTATTCAAACTAGAAATAGAATAAAACATCCGTTGTGTTGAGTTGCTCCCGTGAAAAGAGAGTTTTAGATAAAGTAGATAAGAAACAAAATTAGCTTCGTGAAAGGTGAACTCCACAGTGCCGCAACATCCTGGTTGGGCGCTCGCACGCGTTTGCAAGAGTCGCGTGGGAGTGTATGGCCAGCAGTGTGTTTGGCAAAGCAGGGGGTCTAAATTTAACTGGCGCAACTTTCAGTCCTGGGTTTGCGGTGGGTCAGGAAACAGCGTCGCTAGTGTTGCCTAAATGTAACGGAACGAAGGCACTTCATTCACGACGTTAAAAATTGTTTATTCGTCAACCCGCCGAATCGAGGACGGGGCCATGCTTTCTTCCCTACCATTCACGGTAGCCCTCTTTTCCTCACTTCCACTGTAGTACGGTGGTATGAATTCTATTTCAAAATTGACCGACCACCAAAAGAGAAACGGGAACAAACCACAACCACGCGCCAAACATTCACAATGCGCACCGTACCCACGGCGTCTCCATTCGCCATTTGCTACCTTTTCCCACGCCTAGATCCACACGGACAGAGTCGTGAACGAGAATGGCATGTAAACATTGTCGCCCCTCCCAGCTCATTCCACCATTCTTCCTTGGTATACAGTTACCCTTTTTTGTTTCTTACCTTTTCGTTTCAGTCCCTAGAGCAGTGATGTCAAACTCGTTTCGGATCGCAGGCCGGATTAGGGATAAAAATGTTCCCGCGGGCCGCTGTTGAGGGGACGGAGGTGGGTGTCTTCCATCGGGCAAAATCATTTAGGACTTATTCTTCGACCTAGAATCCTATCTATATTTTTTTGTAGCCTCCAATAAAGCTATTAATAAAATATTGTCTATCATACATATTTCATTGAGTAGAAATAAGGAATCATGGAAATAACATTATTATAACCAAAGCAGTTCATGAAATTTACTGATTCTTTACTTTAGTAAAGGTTGTCCTGACTCGAAAATTTAGTAATTCATATTCAATGCACCAAATATATGCAGACTTTGAGGCTACTTGGACAGTTCTTTAAACCTCGTTTATCGTCTTCGCGCAACGAGACACGAATTACAAATGCTGCATTCTCAAAACGCTACCGACTAATAACGATAATTCGACATTTTTGAACTACATCGGCAAATATTGACTGGCTATGTGGCCATTTTGTTAAACAAAAGAGACTACCAACTTACAGTCCACGTCATACAATTCATGCCATTTTAAAATGCTTGTTTTTTGTTAAGATTTTTAAATAAATCAGCCTGATTTTTGCAAAACTATAGCTAAAAGAGTACTCTCATCAATGAATAAAAAAAATGGTATTCCGATACATGCTTTCCGAACTTCCCAGAAAGCCTCAAAATCAGATAATGGGTGAAAATATGGGGAGTCCAACTTTAGGGTGCCGTCAAGAAACAACTACTAAACACATGCTACATGCCATCTTCGCGGATACCTGCCCAAACAAGCAACAATATGTAACTTACTTCACAGTTTATTAATTGAACTATAAAGACAGAATGTTGAAACCTTCTTCCTTAGTGGATAAATATTAGTAAACCCCTTTTTTCTTAACTTATAATTTACAGTATATTTTTCATTCAAATCACTGCCAAAGTTCTTTGCGGGCCGGATTGAAAGTTTTCGTATGTTTGACATATTTGCCCTAGAGGTTCGCCTATGGGGCAAGACGTCGCAGACAATCGTGATGCTACAGTTGTGTTTTTTGGGGGCGGTTGGGTAGCAAAACCTTAAGCACCGGCTGTGGTCAGTTTATATTTACTCCTTCGTGCTTGCTCCTTTACTGCGTATCCTTCAGGCCCAAACCAGTGCGATCGGGAATCAGCTGGAAGGTAATCTTCGTTATAGTTTACGGCAAACATAAAGATACACACATACATCGTCGTTAGCGATAAATTACAGGATATGTATATTCTCTGGAAAATTTGAAAATTTTGGCGTAAGCTTAATTACACACATAGACGAGCGCACGCACATACGTGTGCGCAAGGAGGCACAATAGGCAAGGAGAAAGAGTGAAATGTTTCTTTCTACTGTTTGGATGTGTATGTGTGTGTATATATATACATTAATACACATACTTTTTTTACAAGGAGAGACAAATTTTCGTACGACACCCAGGGGAAGAACCCAGAAGAACCTAGGAACATGGGATTCCAGTAAACAACTTTCCTTGACTCTTTCGCACCCACAGACTCACTCTCCCACAAACTCACCTTTCGGTATAACATCACAAGAGGAGCAGTGCAGCGACACACACACACAGGCTATTTCAGCTCATGTTTTTGAAAGTTCTGTAAATGTTCACGCGTAAGTATATTAATGCACAGCCATTTCACTATTAAGCTAGCCCCGTCAGCTGCGCCTCCCGCGACTAACGATCAAGTTTACTCAAAACCATTCGCATTATTATTATTATTTAGTTCAACGGGCACAGTGGCCTAATTGAAGATAAAAAAGATGTTCTCAACTGCCCTCCACGGTTCAGCATTCTTGAGCATAAGTTGCACCAGATTTGCCTGGTTCACAGTTGCTTCTCTTCAAATCTCCGACATTCGAATAGTACGTTGGCCGGTGTCTCGTCTACTGCCGCACAAGATGGACAACTTGGCGATGTCACGTGATGGAATTTATTTGAATAGTTTCTGAAGCAGCCATGGTCAGATAAGAATTATGTTACGTGTGTGTGTTTTTTTTGTTTTACAAGGAGGGGAAATGTTCGAAAGATTTGCCTTTCCCCATGGTTTCATCTTTCGGTATGCTTCTTGGAGAAGGGCTATGGATTAGCATTACATCTTGATATTGCAACACGGACCACATTCGCGAGACATAATAACAATCCTGGAAGCACTCGTATTGTAATACATAAAACCAGAAATACGGCACTTGAGTTACACGTAGAGGTGGATTTTACTATAAGTGGACTGAGTCGCGGGAGAGCCGACCTAAAGAGGGCCTCTACATAAACCTCGATCTGTTCGCTTTTCTGAGCGATTGATTTTTGCTTTTTTATTCATGCACATACGAACAGAAAACTAAATCTATCTGAAAGTAGTACATTTTTACAAGTAAGTGTGTGGAATATGTTATAAACTTATGTTTATAGCTACCAAAAGATGTAACGAACTTTGAAGATAATTTTTGAAGACCTAGACAAACTTGACATAGGTCAATTTTTCTAAAAGCTTTGTCGATGGTCTCGATGGCAAGTATGACAAGTTTACACCGTAACCGTAACAACAAGTACACAAGTACAGAATAATCATTGTCGTACATTTGGATTTCGCGCAATTTTTTGTATCTGTGAAACAGGAAATCATACAAACTATGTGCAGTGGCTTTCACCTCTCAAGTGATTGATGCAATATCTTCAGATTTTTCAGAATCTTCAGAACAAATGAACTGCAAAATCTTCAGATTTTTATAGTGGTCAAATTTATCAAGGTATACCAGCTGGATCAGTACTGAAATTTGGCCTGGAGTCTTATTAACAACAGTTTATCTTTTCATTGTTTGGTTCATTTATATATAAAATACTTTTAGCTAAGAAAGATGATCAAACGCGTATTTGTACCGAAAGACTTTTAAGGAAAATTTTCTTAATCCAAACACTGGCTAATATTTAATTACGGTGTTGAGAAAAAATCAAGACTGGAAACACGGATAATTGACAATCTAAAAATAAACAAATTATGCAAGCCTGGTTACAAGAAAAATATTTTTAAATACCATTAAAATAATATAAAATAATTCAAGAAAATAAATCCTTAACGAATTCAGGATTATATAGGGTAAATGTACCAATAGTGGTGCAATTTGTGGTGGTACCGAGGTGTTTTAATGGATTTAAAGTGTCAGCAAGGACAATTTCTGAATATTTTAACACATAACATTTGGAATATGTTTTATCTTCGTAATCACAACCATTTTTACCATGAAATACATCAAATTTACGAAAAAATACATATTTTTGTGACTGATTCGTTGTACCTATAATGGTGGTATGGTTCCTATAGTGGTCGTATTGTGTTCCTATAGTAGTGGTAAACAAAGATGCATCAAAACAGTGTATAATATCAATATAACTTAGGTTTAAAGCTGTTTTAGTGTGAACAGCAAGGATTACTGCGTTGATAATGATTTCTTTCGTAGTTTGATCTTAAAAAATGTATGAGTTTGGTTGATGAAAATATTGACTAAAGTACTGAATAACACCTGTCGTCAACCCATACCCAGAAGAGTTTGCTTGATTTGAAGTCGATTTTTCACTCAGTAGAAAAAGCGAATTTTGGCCTTTGTTAGGTAAATTACTTACAGAAAACTCATTTTTGTTGCTTATTTTAGTGAAAACAGTACGAAATGTCAAAAATACTCTCGAAAAAATCTAAAACGACCTGTTTTTATTGATTTTATAACTATAACCATTATAGGAACATGCCTGTTTGGTGTACCTATAATGGCACTATTGTAAAAAACACTTAAAAATACGTAAATATGATCAAAAGCCAATGATTTTGACTATAGCAATATCATTTGATAACAATTATGTTAAAAAACTAATAACTGCGTTGTTATGAGATCATTTAGAACGTTAACAAAAATATGAGTATCGTTATGAAATCCTAAGGATTTTAGAAAAATGTTGATACCTTTCACAAAGTAAGGGATTTTTCGATCACTAAGAAACGGAATGGCCCCATTTCATTTTTAAATCCTTTGTAAAAGGCTAGAGAACATTTCACACTATCTTAGATAACTTAACTACTGTTAATTTATCGTATGAGACGCATTTTAGTGCAATATCACCACTATTGGTACTAGCACCACTATAGGTACGTTTACCCTATTTGGTATTTGTAAATAAATATTCATTTAATATTATTTTTAAGGAATCTAAGGGCCCTAATTTGTTCTGTTAAGGGATGGATAAATTCGCCTCTGGTTGCAGGCTTACTTCAATTCGTGTTAAAACACACAAAACACTTTTACAACACGCACAATACTTTAACACTCGTCCAAGTGTGTGTGTGTCTCTTTGTGTGTGCATTGCCGCTTAAGCAGACGGCAGAAACAAAAGACAAATGCTAATATAGATTGAAAAGAAAAAAAAAAGAAAGCATCCGGCAATAACCAATTTCTTACAAATCAATCGATTCCTTTCATTAAGGATGGAGGGTATTTTTGTGGATTTTTTTTCGACAGACAGGAGAATTAAAAAATATTCCATGTCCACTCTCACCGCTCCCCGTTCGAGCCATACACAAAAGGTAGTTTGACTTTTTTTATGCCAGAAGATTGGATAGTGACGGTTCACATACAGAAACAAAAAAATAATTGAAAATGTGTACCGGAAATAAAATTTACTTGATAGAGGAGGGAAGGGCGAGGGGGGAGGGTTTGAGCAAGAAGGAAAATTGTAATTGAGTCGTCGGTTGAGTCGTGCATGAAATAAGTTCCCCGGTAATGAGAAAATGGGCAATGGTTTCAAGAATTGTTGCAGTTTTTTTCGCGCGTGAGTTTTAAGAAGGTTTCGCGCGTGAGATTTCACTGAAGGTCAATAGGAAAGCGGAAAAGCAGGAATTCATTATTAGAAAGTTGTTTGAAGTGATTTTGGAAACATTGTTCAACATAAATACGGAATGATGGCTTGATGTCGTTGTTTCAATCGTAATCTTGCTTCAGCTGGCATTGGCTAGCTCGCTTTCAGGGTCACACAATGATTTTACTTTATTTAATTTTATTTGGTACAATAGATGTACAGATCAGCCGAATATGCCAGGTATAAGGCACGTCGCATGGAGGCAATTAATGTAAATCTGCATTATTGGGCTGAAAATACGACTTTATACGTACCGTATTAATGACATAAATAAACAAAATAAATGTGCAGACTACTTGTTTCTAGGTCATTGCTCCATAAAAAAAAACACCGATTGGTTCTTTAAAATTGTTTTAGGCTATTTGATAATTCGAGCTATTGAGATGTTTTTTGGCCGTAGATGTAGACAATGGCAGCTTTAGGGTATCGGGGACCCCAGGCGGTAAGACGAGTTGAGGCCCCCTGTAGATGCTGAGCGGGGTTGGGAGATTAAACAGTCTACTCTAATTGACTATCCCAACGATCATCGGTCACAACGATTGCACATCATCTGGGAGCAAAACATGTGGAAACTCGAGCAAACCAGAGAGGCGTACGGTCACCAAAACAACGTTACACCTAAGATAACCTCGATCGAATCGATGCCTTGTGATTGGAACCTCGGCATCATCTACCCCATATACAAGATGGGAGACTGTTTGGACTGCAACAACTATTACGGTGTTGAATACCTGCCAAACTGATCAGAATAATTAAAATTAAATTAATCAATAAGCATATTAATAAACAATGACTATGACCAACGTCACTTGCCAGGTGAAGGTGGAAAACTCTCAGGGTCTTTTGATACCACCAAAGATCTGCGTCAGGGGGACGGGATTGTCCGTCTCCTATTCAACTTAGCGCTAGAGAGGGCTATTCGGAAGTCGAGGGTGGAGACTTCGGGAACCATATTATATTAGTCAACCCAGATCCTGATATACGCTGATGATATAGACATCATTGGTCTGCGACTCTCCTATGTAGCAGAAGCCTACGAAAGGTTGAGCGGGCGGCAGAAAACTTTGGATTGCAGAGAAACGAGACAAAGTCCATACTTATGGTGGCCACATCATCGCCCCTACCAAAAACAAATCCAAACTTACGTAGGCGTGACGTACAGATAGGTGAACGCACTTTTGAAGTCGCTCCTAAATTCACCTATTTAGGGTCAAAGTAACTGCAATAGTATAGAAGCTGAATTGTGCGCAAGAATGCTGGGTGCCAACCGCTCATTCTACAGCCTTAGAAATTATTTCACCTCAAAGAACCTGCCGCGACGGCGTGGAGGCATCTGCCATTAAGGCGGGTATAACGGAATGGCAGACGAAGGCGCGAAACCGTGAGAGGATTCGAACACTCTCGGGGCAGGCCAAGACCGTAAAGCGGTTGAAGCGCCGAAAAAGTAGGTAAGTAAGTAAGTAAGTAATGTATCAGTCTAGGTTAACAGTTATGTGGGCAGTCACCATGTGCCTTAACCAGACAGAGGAGATAGATTTTATCATCTAGTACGTTTATGTGTGAAACATGTTTAATGTGTTAAATAAATATTACTATTGCTAAAAAATCACAGAAAGATAAGATCAGGTTAGTTAAGTTGTTCAATCGTCGTTGATAAACACAAATGTAATACATTTGAAATCTCTTAAACGCTTTATTAATTTTGATCTAGCTACCGCGCTATCCTGATGCAAAGACTCCGAGCCTTTCTCTTGGCAGCCAAAACGATTATTATATCCGATCGGTTTCTGACTCGCATGGTTCTTATTTATTTTTCGGATAGCATTATTTCTTCCAATAATAATGATAAGTATCAAATAAATTTCCACTATGATTACGTCTTGTTACGTAAAGACACCTACGTAGGTCATGTTAATTTGTCTTTCTTATCTCAATTTCTGACATGAGCTTCTGTTGCGACTCCTAGCTCATAACATTGATCTCAGCTGTATTTTCTATTCCATTTGTTATGTCTGGGACAGGACTTTGGATCATTATCGATTCTCTGACATTGAAACTAAACATAGTAATTGCCCATTTGTCTTGTTTTAGCCACTTGCTTGATTGAGATGTTATTGTTATTTTATCTCAGCCTACCTTGAAAATTGTAGCAATTGATAGCATTTCCTCAGCATTTAAAAGATTGAAAGATTGGTATATTGAGATTATTTATCTAATTATTGCAGCAGCAAAATTACAAATTGCAATAGAGATTATGTTGATTAGGTTTGGCGTCGTATGTGTGATATATAGCTATCACAAAAATAAAGCACTCGTACCTCCGTATCAGCTTCAGTAGTTCAGTCACTATAAATCCATTTTGCACGTTCCTCACTCTTGAAGCATTGTCCAATCGGGCCTAAATTAAACATAATTTGACTTTAAATGTATGAACACATATCACGCTTCCTACTCTTTCGAAACCCATTGCCTTCTCATTGAAATTGCAAATGACGCAAAGAAGTACCCGGAAACGTAATTTACAACGCCCGTACTAATTCCGAGCGTTTCTGCCCTGGTAGAATGTATCCCTTAATGAGCAGTCGGAACCATGTTTCCAGTTGTGTTGAACTGTGTCTCTACAGCGTTTGCTTTTCGACAATAGACTTCCCGGTACTCATGAGCGGCACTTTTCATTGGTAACTTTCTATGCACAGAAGCAAATGTTAGTTACATCTTGTCTAGTGTAGTAGAGCAAAAACAAAAACATGGGTAAAATATGGATAGGAAGAACGTAACTTTATGCTTTTATAGTGCGTTTGCATTTGGTGCGTTTCAACCGAACCCGGAAGGTGGAACTTTGTTATTGAAGAAGTTTTCCTAGTACTGGGTTGGCGTTGCATATGTGTTCGATTAAACAGTGCACAGTAAACGCATCCCATGCATAAACTGAGATAGTAATATGTTGTTTTTAAATCATAAAATTTTGTATTGAAGAAGAATTTTATATTCTATTTAAACTAACATTCAACGCAGTTATTCACTGCTTTGGCCTTTCAAATATTTTTAACGAAATTTCTAAGTGTTGATACAGTAGGAATATGAATGAAAGAATTTACCGATTTACCATTCATAAAAATAATAAGATACAGTTTATAAATAGTCAGCCGTATTCTCTAAATCGATCGACGGTACGGTAGTGGCAGTTGCCTGGAAACAATGATTACTTTACTTTATGAGATGAAAGTCCTGCTCTGTATATGTACAATATGGCAAAATATCATACGTTGGAGGTTTCCTTTGATATTTTTATGTCATTTTGACAATCGCTTCGATCGAGTTTGAGAAAGTGTCTGGGTGTATATAGATGTCATAGATGATATGGTCGGTACCATAACTTCGGTACTTGGTGTAACGTCCTTCGCGGACATAACGGTCTATAGAGGCTTTCGGGAGTTAGCCCTTGTATGGGGGGACGGTCCCTTTTTAGGATAGAACCCAGGACAGGCATGTTCTTAAGTCGTGCTAGTTGACCATACAATACATTAATACATTACGTAAATACATAAATAAATAAGTAAATAAGTAAAACATAAATGAATTACTAAATAAATGAATAAATAAATAACTAAATAAATAATTAAATAAATAGATTGAAAATTAAAAAAGTTTAAAAAAAGAACTAAAAAGGCAGCACTGACATATGGGAGTATGTGATATGCACTGGGTTTATTTACATTTCTGAATAAAAAATGTAATGACTTTATGATTTCCCATCTTGATCTTCTCTTTCTACTGAATCTGATTGTGGCTATAAAAACTCATAACTTACATTTTATTATTTTTAAAATAATCTAGTTTTTGAATTTACTATGTTCATCAGAAAAAAGTAGTATGACGATTACTTCATACAACTGCTATTAAAAAAACATATTGTATCTTCTAAGAGAGCGTAAAAGACATTTTGATTTTGGGACACATGCTTTATAATGGGACACTACAGTTCATAGAACAGCAGAAAATACGCATATGGTAATGAATATTATTTAGACTATGTGAAAAAAATGTTGTTTTGAAGAATTATTTATGTTTTAATGATTTTAGTGCCGTTTTATATAAAAAATGTTTAAGATAAAGTATACATTTTAAATATTTTTGACAATTTGTTATTGTTATTGTTATTGTTATTTGAAGTTTGACAATTTATTATTCCGGAGTTCAGAATCTAATATTTACCTGTTATGTGACAGTCGGCCTTAGCACTATTTTTCGATCGAAAAAATTCTATCGATCCTGCTGTCATTTTGGTGTCATTTGACACTCATTTCGCTACTAAGTTGATCATTTTACTGGTGTTTTTGAAAACTGGTATACCATGACACTCACTGATACTGACACTGACACTAACTATGCTACAAAAATTCGATCGTTCCGCTTTGTATGGGAAAAAATCCGCGACGCATATAGCTGCGGAAATGATCGAATATCAGAAAAATGCCATAAATCAAGGCTGATGTTTTTGAAAAATTTTATTTAAAAAATATTATGTAGCATGTTGATTATATTATGTTATGTAAAAGCAACAGTTCTGCCTTTTTGCAATGTATTAAGTAATAAAAAATAATTTATCATTAATTTAAAAAATTTACTTAAATTTTTTTTAAAATATATGTTTGTACTTATATTTAAATTCAAATGCACTCACTCACACATATAGCTCGATACTGTGCGCTCATCATCATTGATGTGAAAATCCTGAGAACCATCAAGACCACAACACCACCATGGAAAGACCATCCATCACACCAACACCAGAGAATCGTATCGACACCATCCTCTCACCAGGCAGCGATTGCCAGCGAAAACTATTAAAATTCCTTCTTATAGCTTTTATAAAGAACTCTAACCAAAACCACGTTTTAAATAAAATCAACAGGTTATAGCTTTACATAGACCGAGACCACCCAGTATAAGGTAACTGCAAGCCACAAATGGCTTGCAAAGAAGAATGTTAGGTTTTAGAATTTTAGAATTAATCAACTGATTAAAAGAGGCGAATGATCTCTATAAAAATAAACAACAATAACAAACATTTTGTGAAAAATGCCATCAACAGAGCTAGTTGGGAGGCGATTGCCACTGCCAAGTGGTTGAACGCATGAAGGTTCCCCCGCACTTATGCTGGTTGCTGAAGAATTATCTTGACGGTTGCATGTTGCAGTATGTAAACAACTCCAATCACCGCAGGCTTAGTGGATCGTCATGTATGATGGAGTTCAATTGTCTACGGTTCGTTGGAGCCCAGCTCTAACTGCAGCAGTATTGTCATTTACGTGAAACGATTAACAACAACGTGACGCAGATATGCGACAGCCGGTAACCGATCCATTAATACATTGCATCAAAACTGTGTAGCGGATCGTGTAATTGCGGAAAGTAGTTTGGATTAGCTCTCTTACCTTGGTAAGGTCACCCTCTTCTGTAAACGGCTGTTTTAACTTTTAAAGCCGATTGCATCGGTACAAAACAGAACGGATACCATCTGATTAATTACATTTATTAGTGATTACTGGGCGGTCCCGTGGTACAGTCGTCAACTCGAACAACTCAACAACACGCCCGTAATGGGTTCAAGCCCGGAATGGACCGCCCCTCGTACTAAGGACTGATTATCCGGCTACGTGGTATTGAATAATGTCTTGAAAGTCTGTATAGGATGGCATGTCCGCGTAGGACGTTTACGCCAAATAGAAGAAGAAGCTGATATTACTAACTTATTTACCTGGTTACACACGGGTTAGCATGAATTCCTCGTTTTCATAAAAAAGCATGCAAACACAATAACAACTGTTCCAAAAATATGATTCCAACACTTCGTAACTTCTTGTCTGGCATAACGACTGTAAATAAAGTTCCATTAAATGTTGTTATAAATATTAATCGCGTTTGAGAAATCCAGTTTTTTTTCCTTTTTTGTTTGCAAATACTTCATCTACATTGTTTCCTAGATTAAACATTGCTCTTTCTTTATACATGCTTATGCATTCTGTTAATATGTGTCTTATTGTTATTTCAATTCCGCAGTAGCTGCTTTTCAGGATCAGATTTCGTGAATAGGTGGCTGTGGGTGAGACATGTGACATGAGACATTCCTCCCGGTAGATGTTGTTTTTGAAAACATAAGATATTGTTGTACTGTTAACTATTAGAAACTTGTTTTCTTTTAGTTTCGTTTGTGAGGCCCACCATTCGTTTTGTCAGGTCTAAAGAACTTCTTGTACAAAATTCCGACCATCATTTGCTGCTTTGTCTACGTCTTCATTAACTTTTATCCCTCAGTGGCCTGGAATTCAACAAAAGGTACACAGCAAATTCTCTAAGTTTGCTTCAGTATTTTTTTTGTTGATAGCGTTTTAGTAATAGATAGTCTTGCTAAATGTCTGCATTAATGTCATGTTCTTACTGATTTCCATTAAAACTATTTACTGGATACATTTCAGTAATGATTCTTTTTCTGAAAATCGTTAAAATCAGTGTCAAATTTGTCGTTTCAATGGATATCAATTAATCAAATGACTGAAAATGCAGCAATTAATTCTGTCTAATCCATCTGTCAGTCAGAGTCTCAAAACAAATCAAGGCGATGCTCGCTTGCTCGTGATGTACAAACAGTTGATTTGGTAGGCGCTTACAGACACCACGGTAATATTTCAGGTGAGATTTCGGCTTGCGGGATTAATTTGATATAATTGGTAGTCATGTTAGTCTGTAAAATCTTTGCTACAATCAACTGTGCTTGCTGAAATTTCGTGGTGTCTGTGAGCGCAGTACAGTATAAAAACTATATTTAACAATATGAAACATCAATAAACATGAGCTGAACGGATTGCCTCTCTGCGCAGTAATAAAAACCTCAGTATGAATGTTTTTTCGTCCCTTTTTAATTGCTATTATTTATTGAACAATCAGTAACATCAGCATGGCTTTACTATGATTTCTGTAAACGAGCTGTCATTCAGGTCAACATTCAAGATTACTGAATGGTTCAGTAAAAAACTTAAACTGCAATGATTAATAAAATTCTAGCTGAAAAAAATCAGTAGAAAATTAAAAAAAATTATGATAAAACAAGTTTAGTATGATTGTTGAGGCCAGAAGCTTTTCTAAGATTATTATATGGCGATCTGTCTGAAAAAATAACGTCTGATTTGAAGAAGTAAAAGAAGTTGTAGAAATTGCTGCTTCTTTTGTTGCTATAATCATGACAAGCGCTTCTGCTGAAAAGGTGATGGTGTAGTGTGGGAATTTAATTTAATGGAACATGTATTTTTGTCGATATAGATATGTTGATGATATTGTTATCTACTCTTCAGTATGTACTTAAATTGTTGGCTTACTATTGCTGGTCTGAAATCTATTTACGTTTTACTTTGCATTGATCAATCAACTCTGGTATTGCCTTGGTACGATAGTATATCTCCATTTCGAGATTGTTTTTGAAATTTTCGGTATCCGGATATCCATAAGACGACCAACAGTTGTAACTAATATGTGTTTGTTGATATATGAGAAGGGAAGTTGGCCGTTTTCACAGATCTTTGATGAAATAGGACTGTGTATAAAGGCAGCAAATCAGTCAAAAATTAGAAAATTAAGATTAAAATACAATGTACCTGTGACAGCAAAGCCACCATACATTTTTCTGATTCGAATTAGGATGTTATGGGCCCGAAACCTAGTGTTACAAATTTGAAAAGAGTTTACGGATTCGAATTGTATGTACGATGTTGACAGTCGTTTAACGTGTTTGAAAAATGGTGCTAAGATGTTGAGCTTAAGCAACCCTGTATTGTATGATGTTGACGATAGTGCCTGGGGCAACGGAGCTGGCAACCCTGTAAGTCTAAAATGGCGCAATCCATTTGCAGGATTTCTTTTATAGTTTTTGGAAGTAATTATTCAAATAAAGCGAAATATATAGTAGTTCCGCAACCAACTCGAAATGGATATTGAAAAGAGTTTAAAAAACTTCATTTTTCTAGTTCTTGTATTAACCTTTTATTAATCATTTGCTTTAATACATTTCCAATATAATTTATTAGATATATTTATGTTTATGTTTATCTTCATGTTGATGTTTATTTGTCTATCAAAGGACAGTAATGCTCTCTCGAACCATTTTAGCAATGTTTTACAATGGATCAACTAATAATTACACTCAGTCGGCGAAATCCTCGGCGATAAGCGTCGCTGACGACGTTGAAAGCACCGCTTATGAGTAAGAACGGATCAGTGAAGCCAAATTACGTTCTACGATCATTGAGCCCGCTCAGGACTCGGGTAATGATGGCAGGAATGTACAGGTTGATGGTAGCCAGTAGTGACGGAGAGTCAATATATTGAATGATACCTGTCTACTTCATGATGTGGTTTTAACAAGATTAGATTTTACAAGTGGAATAACGTAGCTCATTTTCCAAATATTCTATAAATGTAAAAAAAAATAAAAATCCGACTGTAATGATAACAGCGTCACGAGCTGTGATGATCAGAGGTGAGATTCAACCAGTTCGTGCGACCATCACATGTTTGGTGACATTTTTGCAACCAACTCGTGTCCCTTATCCTGCACGAATCAAATTGTTGTCAGTGTATTGTAGCACCATAAAGCATATTCTCCAAATTATTTCTAGAGGAAACCGTTAAGAACAAGGATTAGGAAAGCAACGCAGAGGGTTAAGGGGTTTGGATACCCGATTTATTGACTAAACATGAACCAAATTTTGTTCAAATCAACGTTGTTGTTATTGCGTAATGCATAGCTGTACATACAAACGCAAATACTAATGTTCATTTTTATTAAAAAAAATACATTTACGTTCATTTTTTTGTTAGCGTTTGGAACTCTTGAGTACGCTTCAAGCTTCGAAAACTAAGGGGCAGTAAAAAGAGCTACGTCTGGAAAGAAGATTGACAGTTGGATAACAATAGTCAGTTTCGCTGTCATAACTGTAATGCAATAATGATGTGTGACATGGAGTGTGAGTTGAATGTATTTTAAACAAGAATTTAGTTTTAAAATTTTCATTTTTTATAGTTATTGGTCTCGCTACCCTTCTTCTTTATTCTTTCTCTCAATCGTTCTTTGAGTGGCGGTAAAGTCTAAATGCTAAGCTGCATCTTCTTCCTCTTTTGGCACAACAATCACTGCCGGTCAAGGCCTGCCTGAACCCACTAGTGAAGTTTGTTATCGTAACAGGATAGTCAGTCCTACGTATGGGGGTGCGGTCTATTCGGGACTTGAACCCATGACGGACATGTTGTTAAGTCGTTCGAGGTGACAGCTGCATCTACTGTATTTCAAAACTGGCATGTGTGTTTGATACCCCGACAACGCTAGCAAAATATACGCTTGGTGCAACAATTAAAACGCAACTGACGTCCATTTCTACTGCCTTCTCGTTTTTTATTCTTTCCCTGCGGCTGTCATCGATATGTAAATGACGGTACGCAGCACCCAGAGCAAAGTTAAACAAAACAAAGCAAGCGAAGTGTACGTGTGGCTTTAATTTAAAAGAAATGAAAAAAAACTTCTTTTCTTACAATTGCAATTTGCGGCATCTGGATGACAAAGAAAGGGAAACACGAGCAAGAAAAGGGAAAACGAAGGGCAAACCGACCAGATGTGAGTGGGCGGTCCTGTTTATCTGCCCGCGCGTCATGCGTTTAAGCTGATCCATCTGACGTCAACGTTCGGCGCGTCCTGGCGGTTTATTTTCGCTTGTGACTGACGAACTGGTGGCCAGATTTATAGGCGGGGAAATAAATATTGCATCGCGCAGTGGACGCTTGGGCACCGGTTGGTAGCGTCCGGCCGCTCTTCGTCGTCGTCGTCGTCATCGTCTTAAGTTCATCGTGCGACTAGCAAGTTCGACCAGCCGTAGTGAGTTCATTGCTCTATAAATAGACAATTTAGTCGCAATCGCATAGACGGGAGCGCGCACAGGGTTGATCACGATGGTACGATCGTAACCACGGACTGTTGTTTCGTTTCGTTTCCTATTTCTGGATAATCTGGGGGCGGAAGGGGGATATTGGAATACACTATACGCTCGTGCGTAGTACATCGGACGTTGAATTATTGGAAAACAAAATGTTCAGCATGAAGGAGCGGGGCATGAGGTCCAGAGCAACGCGGCAGATCCGCTTCCAAACGGATATCTGCACAAACAGGTCATGTTCTAAAAAATAATACGAACAAGCAACGGAAAAGTTGTAAACAACAACAGTTTTGCAAGGTTTATCAGCACCTCAAGGTACGTGTCATATCGAGATAAAGAGGAATAGCGCTGTAGATAAGGTTGTACCACCGTAATGTTCCTAACTGGCATGCAATCACTCCAAATCTTCAGAGATTGTGGCTGCACATTTCAGCAACCCGAAATATCTCACTAAATGTTTCATATTAGGTCCTCTTATTGGATTTTGAAGATGAGCATGAATCCCGTTCTGATCCTTCGTCAGTAAAAAACACAATTTCTCGGAAAAATATCGCTGCTTATAATGTTGTTTGAAGAAGCAATCTTTTCAACAAGATGACATAATTCCGTTTATACTACTCTACGGCAAGTCGCAATTCTAGCATATGTCCATGATTTGATATTTGCAGGAGTTTTGATGGTTTTACAAAGAGATTTAAGGTCTAATTTGATGCGGATATACCTTAGTGAAATCCAAAAATCTTCTTAATTTGTTAAGTTTATTAGAATAACTCATCGGATCATCTCGGTATCATAATTCTATTCACTTCAGAAATGATGACGTTCAGTAAAACATTGAAAATACCTTACTCGTAGGAATGTTATATAAATTAGAAACATTTCCGTAAAGTAATTGCTTCTCATCTCGTGAACTAAAAACAATGCTTAGTCAAACAAGCAATTAAAAATCCAAAAAGACCCCGTCGGATGGCGGTGAGGGCGTCTGAGAATAAAAAGAAGCTGGAATTTACTTGTGCTCCAACTCGACAAAAGACATTTTGTAGCCAGTAATTGTGCTTATCTGATGAAAATAATTGGGAAGATTTAGTGCCACTATTAAAGATACAAAGCAGGCGATAGTCCATAGCAATTAGCATGATAAGGCGACTAAAATGAGCCATTTCAGTCTTCGGAAAGTACTCCAACCAAGCACGCCTCTGTCTCGTTCGTAGAAATGGTTATTTTACAGTCGTACGGGTTTATATGTGCAGTTCACTGTGGCTGTTTTGTTTCTGCTCCCACCACACTGAACATCGAAGTTTGATCTGAGTGCTGAGTTGTTGTTGTCTTCCAGAGGCTTGCTAGAAGATCGTTCGTGTTAGTGTGTTCCTCAATGTTAACGTCGAGTGAATCACACGGCTCTTTTCTAAAAAAAAAAAAAACAAAACAAAACAAAAAAATGCCACATTCTTTCACATCGTCAACATTCAACAATGAGTCACCTATCAGAAATGTTCTTGCAATCATTCGGAGCTTGAATTTACCTTTCGGCGTCTTTTACACCTCACACCATTCTCTCCAAGGTCATATCCGGTGACCTTTATCAAAACATCCCCAATCCCACGCATCGATCATCACAGTAAAGAGATCACTCCGCTCCTCCCTAACCAAGGCACGATCACACCATCTCCAGGGCCGCGTGTTTATTTTCGGGGCTGAGCGTGTTCTTCTACTCTTGCTTTCCAATATGACAAACAAATAGCTAGCTGGTAAAACCAGCGTGTCGGTTGAAGGTTTGGATTTCACCCGATTGGCCCCCGATGGAAACCTTGAACCGTTAAATTGAGGTGAACGTAATTTAGGCAGCATAATTTATTGGCACCAACATTATTTTCCATTTTTTGGTTTGTGTTTTGTTTGTTGCTTCCCTCGTCCCTGGCGAGAGGGTGTATCCCAAATCGGCCTGCCCGCGTGTGTATATCTGCAAGAAACAAAAATACCAAAAAGCTACAATAAACAAACGCATCGCGCTCAACAGAGGAAACCCTACTCGAAACGAAATAGAGATAAAGGGGCGGACAACTTTTGTTTTCCACAAAATTTACTTCTTCTTCTTCTTCTCCTCTTGTTCCTCATACTCTTTTTTTCTTCACCACCTTCTCTTTCTCCTTCTTATCCTCCTCCTCCTCCTCCTCCTCCTCCTCCTTCTCCTCCTCCATCTCCTCCTTCTCCTCCTCCTCCTCATCATCCTACCCACCCCTTTTATACCCTTCTTCTAACGGCTCGAGAGTATTTTCACTTTTATTTGCACCAACGTTATTTGTAGGAAATCTTACGGAACGCTTCGCCCAGTGGCATAAAAATGCCCTCATGCCCGGTTTTACTAGCGTGAAGCAACATGCTTTAATCCCTTCGGGGCACTTGCAAGAAAGAAATTCGTCCTCCTGCTTCCCTTTAGCATCACTTTGTCTCGCATTCCCTTTCAATATAGTATCACACTATCCCAGTGTAGAGAAAGAGTCAGTGCTCATGAAACGGGCTAAAAAATGGAGAAAGAGTTGGCTGCTCGTTGGTGTTTATTTCTATTTTTTTTTTGTTTTTCTTCTGATACGCGTGTTTTCGCCTTGTAACACTTTATTGAAGTGTTGTCCGTTGTCTCACGCGATTGCCTGTTTTATGCTGAACCGCCAGGAGCGATCGGTTCAGCAACAAGCACGTGTGCACCGCGTGCTAAAGAAGGAAAGATAGTCTAAAAAAAGAAGAAGGAAAGGATATTCGTCTACTTGTGTGTGCATTTTTTGTATACCACTGTTGCTTTCCAAGTGGTACAGGTCCATGCTATAACATATTAGCCAGGCTGCCAATTACTGGGCAGATTCGTTTGCTCCACGTTGATTACACAGGCCCGCAACACCCGCTCCCTAAACGACCAAGGCTTTAATTTTATATCCTTTTTTATTTGACCGCTCGCAAATGAATATCCTTCTAATATTATAGCGTTTGCGGATGTGATGTGCGGATGCGTAAAAAAAGACACAAGAAAACTCTCCAGGACAAAGAAAAAGATTTGTCGGTCATTTTTTCACACGTCTGGTTGCCTTCCCTGTCTGAGTCACTTTCTTTTCTTTCTGGAGAAAGCGAAGAAATCTCCAGCTTTGCTTTTTGGTAGTCGCTTTTATTTGCAACAGTTTTTTAGGTGCGTTTAGGGGTAAAAAAATAAAATAAACGAGCAGCAACATAAAAAAAAGATGATTGTGATTTTGTGTGTTCTTGGCAACCCTCGTCAGCAATACGGTACGCACTAAATTCGCTCGCGTAGCCACAGGATCACAAAACAAATTTCGCGCAAAAGCAGAGCATAATAAGGGGTAGCTACGAACAAAAAAACTGGCCGTAAATAAAAATAAAAGTGCGGTAGACCAATCAACAAATGAAATATTGATAGGATTAATTAGAAGAAGGGTGGCGGTCCCGTGGTACAGTCGTCAACTCGAACGACTCAATAACATGCCCGTCATGGGTTTAAGCCCAGAATGAACCGTTCCCCCCGTAGCAAGAATTGACTATTCGGCTACGTGGTAATGGATTAAGTCTCGAAAGCCTGTATAGACCGGCATGTCCGCGTAGGACGTCACGCCAAATAGAAGAAGAATAGAGGAGGAGGAGGATTAGGAGAATGAGGATAAAGAGGAGGGGGAGAAGCAGGAGAAGGAGAAGGAGGAGAAGGAGAAGGAGGATGAAGAGGAGGAGGAGGACGTGGAGGAGGAGAAAGACGAAGAGGGGAGGGAGGGGTGATAGGGGACAAAACAGCATCCGCTAATTATGGGCAGAGATGAATCGAATGTCCAAAAATGTGGGCATACAAAGTACTGCTAAAAAGCTGCTTAGAAGAAAAATTTACAAGGCATACAGTTTTTTTCCCACAATCAAGATTACATTTTCAATAGACATGTCTTGAATAACAATAAAATATATTTTATAAAGAAGGTTTGAACAACGTCGTCAATCTAGAAGGAGACGATGTCCTCAATGTATGTGGGCCGCGGAAAACATAGCCTTGCATATGCTAAGTGATTCGTGATACTGTGAATGTTGGAGAGCACTGGTCCATATGACACTTTGTTCTTACTAACGGAGCGTTAGGTTTTACTTGGAATTTTGCAGTATTCTTAGAATTTCCAAATCAAGCAACTCCACGCAGATCAATTGTGTCTAAACGAGGGCCATAATTGGAATAGATGTACTAAAACGATACGAAGATGTAGCCGGCTACATATGTGTTACTCTAAGTTGAAATGGAATACTAACAAACTGGCACAGAGCGAGTGAGTTAAAACATAAGTAAAGTAGAAAGGATTGAAATGGAGCATCAAATCTGAAACCAATTGTTAATCGAGAAGCAGTCGAAAACGTTTTGCGAAATGTCAATAATTGTCTGAAATTGTGCCTCTCACCACAAATTTGGTTGTGGAGGCAGAACTCAATTAATTCAAATTGTGGTCGATTCGCCAAATGATTTTATGATTTTTTAAACGAATGAAATTAATCGTTATCGCGTGATTGTCTGTGTGCGTGTGACATGTCCGTTTTGCTGCTTTTTGTCCTTTATATATATATATATATATATATATATATATATATATATATATATATATATATATATATATATATATATATATATATATATATATATAAAGGTTTTCCACTCGACTTCAACAGTGACAAATCTCAACCTGTACTAAATGTACCTTTTTTCTAAAATTAGTTTCTACCTTTAAGTGGAAAGGAAAAATAGCGTCCACTCCGCACGCACCTGCTTCTACGAGCAGCAAGCTAATTAATGCCATCCTTGAGTCTCAAGGACTGTATTTTTTTTCCTGAGTATGTGTGAGTCTTTCCATTTCCTTTTCGGCCTTTTCGACAGTAGCGTTGGTAGCACGCTGGCCCTGACCCACCGAAGGCACGATCTTTGCTGGACGCGCTGCATCACACATACCTTGCGATCGACTCGCTACGGCACTCGTGTCGAGTGTTGAATTGCTATTTTCAGAACACACCACATTAAATATATGTGTGTATATGTGTGTATATGTGTGTATGTGTGTGTATGTGTGTGTGTGTGTGTATGTGTGTGTGTTCCGGTAAGGTTAAAGCGCAGTTACATAAAACGTTTGAACGCGTTGCGCCTAGGTTGGTTTCGGTTTAACTCGTGCTAAATATTTCTTCCACGAGATTCACAAAAACACATACGCACACGACACTGCACTGATCCCACGCAGCGTGTGAGTGTGTTTGAGAAATTTGAGCATGGCTCTGAGGCGTACTTTTCCGTGACCCGCCTGGCATGTTGGTTAAAATACACGGGAACTTTTTTTTATTCCATTTTGTAACAATTGCTCTACTGGGGCTTATGAAAAAAAAATCTATAAACATCGAAATGCTGTTTTCATTCAACACAATCATTGTCCACACCTACGCAAAGAAAAAAACAACAAAAACAAAAAAAACAAAAACATAATGTGATGAGTAGTCCTTCGCTAGGATGACGCAATCTTTATATCTGACAAGTTAACAGACTCGTATTGTACTTCCTTTTAATTATTTGGTTTTATTATATTAGTATCATGCAGCCAGATAGTCCTTGCTTCGAGGGGGTGGTCCATATGAGGTTTGAACCCACGATGAGTATGTTGTTAATTCGTGCGATTAGACCAGGGGTCTCCAAACTACGGCCCGCGGGCCTCAAAAGTATGGAATGCTACCCGCGATGACTTTGTCTTTAATCTTTAAATAAAAAGTGTATTTTTTACTAATTAACCAAACAATATTTTTTTACTTTTGAAATTCGATAATCAAGATTTAATTGAAAAAGTTGTGGAAATTTTATATATTTAGTAAGTATTTTCAAATCAAAACAAGATTTGATCATTTTCGTGAGGCAATGCGGCCAGTGATCTGACAACCCAATTGACATTTTCGAGCACGAATAACCGGGAATTCGAGCAAATTCCCTTAAACTGGAGCCTTAAACTTCCCTTAAACTGCACCAGTTTAAGGAAATTTAGAAAAAGTTCTTTAAAATCTACTGTGATGCGGCTTTTTTGTTGCTTTCTCCTAGATTCGATCGGAAATGATGTTTCGTATCGTTATAGTTGGTCATGTAAACATTTTATACTGAAATAATATCGATTTTTTATAAAAATAACCTCACACAAAATTTGCTTTTGTTTTTTTATTAAATACCAAAGCTATGAATGTAAAATGAGCTCGATAGCATCATCCATCAATAGAAGAAAGTCTAATTTACGAACACACCAAATCTTAGCGCTTTCAACACACTTGATCACACACAAATCTACAATTTCAGGCGTATCGAGTACTAATCGAGCAGATATGGAAAAACAATTTCGAGCAAATGTCACTTGGGAAGCTTGGAGACCCCTGGATTAGACGATTGTAACACGGGACCGCTTCCTATTGACCAAGGAATAGACTCTGTAGAAAATAGACCTATTGTGCAAGATTAGACAGCAATGCAATCAAGTAACGATACGTGTATAGACACGTAATACAATCATACCATATAAAGTACATTTTAGAAGATTTTTTTTCAATTTTCTTTTCCTGTTGTTAGAATGTGCTAAATATCATCTGAGTCAACCTGTTATATCTGAAACCTGTCTGTTTTAATTGTTACATTTCAAAGGTTCAGGTTCCCACTAACCGAGAATACTAGCGAAAAGTTCTTTTGATATTTTGGCTAAAAACCGGTGCAGTTGAGTTTAAACCTCCAAATGCCTATTCTTTGTATATGCCTTCGCTTTGATTGGCCTATTTTCGAACGTCAACAAACTCTATACTTGTGAACCTTTGCACGATTCAGTTTATTCCTCAGTTCCGTTCTAGTAAACCGTTTTGTACTAGTGCTTCAATAATGCTTTCAACATCTTTTCTGGTGATTTCATACAATAGGATATTTTTGCAGTTTGCCAGATTGGAATAAATCATCTTTGGTCAACCACCAATCATCAAATACTGTTTGCACATGACTGAATGCGCACGTTGTTCTGTGAAGCAAAACAATGTGTTTAATTGCGCCTCCACAGCGTAGCAAACATCAGTACAGCTTAATTACATGCGTCTTTGTTGGCTCTATATAGATTACGGATGTTCATATTCATGTATGTGTGTGCACGCGTGTGGTTGTTAAAACTCCCCCCCCCCCTCCATATTGCTCAACTGATAAGCGCACACAAATTAAACGAATGTTGTCAAAAAGTCACCGACAAAGCCATTTTTTTGTCTTTACAGCTCCAATGGAATTTAGCAAGCAAGCAGGAAGCAATATAAGAGCAAAACAGTTGGAAAATCGGAAGTTAAAACTTGCGTGAGTGCGGTGCCGTGCGGGTTGATGGAAGATGGTCCTCCCGATTATTTTGCTGCTTTTGCTAGCGGTCAACCCAAGCCAAGAAGCGGTCGAACCGATCCTGCTCGACAATGGCCTGTGTCCGGTGGCCCGGTGCGTGACGTACGATGAGGTGAACACACTGTGGGCCGTCCCGGACGCGGCCTACTTCCAGCAGTGTCGGCGTGTGCCGACCGGTGGTTGGGCCCTCCAGCTAATGCCCTGTGCCCCTGGCACGCTGTTCAGCTACAAGCAGCAGGTGTGCGTGTTGCCGGTGTACTGGAAGGGCTGTGCGGCGCTGCCGGATGAGCAGCGGTGTGCGGCGCCACGGTGCGGCACGTACAAGGAGGTGAACACACTCTGGGTGCACGAATCATCGGACAAATTCTACCAGTGCCGGAGGATCAATGGCACCTGGGCCCCGCTGGCGCTACCCTGTGCACCGGGCACCCTGTACAGCTTCAAGCATCAGGTGTGCGTGTTGCCATCTATGTGGGAGGCATCATGTAACGATGAGTAAGGTAGACAACTCGGGAGGGGGAAGGAGAGAGGAGATTGTATTGCAGAAGTATTATTTTATTTGAAAATTCTCATTATTTATCAAATTATAGATTAGATTAACTAAGTATATCAAGATGTAGAAATAAATATGAGCCTTTTTATCCACAAATGAAGGTTTTTTACTTACAAACTAAACTTTGAGATTTATTGTTGCGTCATATTTAACGAACGATGAGGCATAATTTCGCATACAATCGACCTTTAGTGGAAACTATGTTTGTACTTTGAACAATTTTCATTCTTTTTTCATGTTTTTATTTTTTAAATGTTTGTACCTGCTTTCAGTTATCAAACACATAATGCTTCATTTGTTTTCCCTAAATTTTGTAGGTTGTAGTAATTCCATAATACAGGGTTTTCCAGAAGTTATTATAGCTGTGGGACAGTTTATTAACTCTTACTTGCGTGAAACGAAACGAAACCAATGTAATGGGAATTGGACTCTATAGCACTCTTGTTGGGTAAATCCAAATCCAATTTCCAAGGAGCTTGTCCAAAACGGGTGACATAGAGTCCAATTTCCATCATATGAAATTCACTTCCACAAGAGTCAAGTGAGTGTCCCACAACTATGAGAACCCTGTAATAGACCTTACAGAGCTTTCCACGATTTATTGGTTGATTCTCATCAATTTTTGGTGGGTTCTCATATTTTTTGGTGCGTTCCCACGATTTTTTGGCCGTTTCCCAGAATTTTTTAGCTCAATTGTATTGATATCCAATCGGAAAATACCAATAAATTATGAGAACGAACCAAAAATCTATAGGATACGATCAAAAATTCGTGGGAACGCACCAAAAAATCATAGGAACTGATCAATAAATCGTGAAAAACCCTGTATATCGGGGTTGTTTTGTAGTTCATATAATTAATCTTATCATGTTATGTTCCTTACATAATTTACCTAATTATGCTACTAACAAATCACTGCTCCATCACTTCAGATGTTGATGTGTAATTGTTCCCGAAAAAAATGTTACATTAAATGTAAATGAAATATGAAGTAATTATTCATACCAATTCAGATGCAATGAACTTTTGTTATAACATTCCCGTTTCATTCCAACTTCCAACCTTCCAACAAGAGTCTTGCCGTGATAAAATGATAAAGTTTCGTGCTAGATGTTGATAAAGTTGAGAGACACTCGTTTTCATTGTTAGAAGCACAACCTTAAATCGTAGCAACAACATCAACCTCAAAAAATACACCCGAGCTCCATTTAATTCCCATTTTCACAACGGACCTTGTCCTCCATCCATCACCGCGTTGCGCTTGCAATGCACGAAAAATTAACCTGTCAATTCCCCATCCACACGCGTGTGTGTATGTGCTGGTTCTTTAGTTGGTACTCGAAAGCACGGTTGTACTCTACGCGGTTCTACTCAACCGGTGTTTTGAGATGGGCTACCTACTGATGGGGTTAACTGGGCGCTTCCACCCCTACTGGGCGCCTCCATCAACCGGGCGTCTCCATAAGCGATTGACCCTTCTGGTGAACAAAAGCGATATGCGGTTTGTGTTGAAAATAGAACACAACTAAAAACACACACCTACACTACAGAAAATAGAGAGCAAAATGCGCGATGGCAAAAGAGCAGCTGCGATGAATAAAATGTTAGAAGGTATAAATAATATCTTCCATTTGCTGTTGCTATTGCTGCTGTTGTTGCACAAAAGGAGATGGTCAAACCGCACTCATCGGTTGTATACGCAAGCTGGGGTTATACACGGGGGATAACCACACACATACACACACAAACACACACACATACACACACACACACACACACACACACACACAAACAACCCTTCCTCAAGGATGCACCAGTGCAATACTTTTTGATTGCTACACGGATGAGTTTACTAACGGTTGCACACGGTTTCTACAGCCCAGAGAGCCTGTCGGTGAAGCATGTGTTCTTTATCCGTTGCCCCTTTCGGTTACATTGTGTGTGTGTGTGTGTTAGTGTGTGTGTGTATGTATGAGTTTTGTAGATTTTTGCTTACTCGCGCGTGTCCGAAAAGTTAAACAGCGAGTCTGCCTGCGAGGTACGGCGGGAACGATGAAAAAAGTAACAAAATCCCCGCTAGGCCGAAAGTGCATCTCACTCTCGGTGCGTTTGTTTTTCAGACCAAGCGGTCTAGCAAGTGAATCTGACGCGCATTAAGAGTAGAGAAATTAGAGATATAGAGAGAGAGAGAGACTGTGTATAGATAAAGGGGTGTACAAATAGCAACGAACACACCTCATCCATGACAGAGAGATAGAGTAAGATAGAAAGAGAGACAGAAAAAGAGAGAGAGAGAGAAACTAAGAGGGAGAGAGGGAAGAAAAGAGAAAGAATCAGTGTTAGGGCAAATGATTTGTATTATGAATTTTATTTCTACCCATTTGGCATCGGTTCAGATTTTGGTTAAACTACCTCCAACCACCACCAGCACGACCAATACTGCCACCTTTACCATTCAAGACCTGGCTTAAAATCGAGCACACACTAACACACTTTCTTTAAAAAAAAAAAAAAACAAAAACAAAAAACGAACAACATCGTTTGTAGCACGCTACACGAGCGCGAGCATCCTTCCTCCCTACTCCAACCACTCCTCTACTCCTGCTACATTCTCCCATTTCCTTCTCCCTCTCAACCGTTCGGACAACGGTGTTGGAATTATTGGAGCGGTCCGACCGAGACCCAGCCGGGCTGGCACCTTTCCTCGCTGGGACAAGATCCGATCACGATCAGTATTACGATAGAATCGTTCCAAGCAGGATCGAAAAAGCACCATCCTCAAACTCCTCCGGACTCTGTAAGGATAGCGCATCTTCCGTTTGTTCGCTTTCCATTGTGTGTGTGTGTGCTTACGTGTTCGGTGGTAAAAGTGTGCCGAGGAGAATCGTCCTGTTTTCGATTAACCGCATCCCCGTGCGAAGTGCCTGCTGTGAGTGTGTTGACAGATTATCTGTACACCTAGTCAAGGGCAGTAAAGAAATAAAGAGGAGAAAGTAAGATAGAGAAATAGACAGGGAGAGAGAGAGATAGAGAGACATAGAGATAGAGAGAGAGAGATAGAAAGCGAGATTATGCGTGAACCTAATCCTAACTTGGTATGGGGAAGCAAGCGAATGTTTCTTGGCCTGGACTGTGCTGTTTTGTTTGATTACGTTTCATTCTTTGCTTGTGTGCTTGATGTGCTTGGTGTGAGTAACGCACGGTACGTACGGTAGTACTCGAACACTGATATGCAGTCTACTATGTGTGTGCATCCAGTGCCAGCAATTCTGGAACGGATCATATGATCACCAAAATCACTCAACAAAACAAAGTGACTTTCTCACAGAACCGTTGGAATAGTTACCAATGTGCTAAGGTGCGTGGTGGCTCATACATGTGTGTCATCTTGCCTGGGGAGCTCCAATCAACCTGTGCAAGCCATTCTGAAAAAAAAAGTGTCGTGATGTTCCCTCTCCATAATTGGAGTGGACGTCAATTCGAGGCGGGGAATACCTAGCGTATACGCTTGCTCTCCAACACCAAAGACGGCCATGATCGCTGGGACTGTATACTGCGCAGACTGCCATCAATCTACCCATCTACAACTCTTGTGATGCACACTCACGCACACAGTCGTGCGCTGATATATCAACCTCCTCTACGTCGGCTGTGTGTGCACAGATTGGAATGTTTGATCCACAGCCGAACGCAAAAGCCCCTGGACAAAGCCGTCCAAAAATAGTTTTTGCTCCTCCTAAACCGCCCCTGCCACGATGGGGAATTTTGTTTCGGGTTTTATGTTTAATTTTCCGATTGCCCACGGGCCTGTGGCCGCAGTGGTGCAGCGGTCAGCTCGTGAGCAGACCGAGCGTGCGCACATCCCATGTGCTATTTTGCACCACTAATAGTTGCGCCAGCAGAAACGGGGCTGCATGCCTGTCAGGCAATGGTGTGTGTCTAAGGGGATGTTTGTATGACGTTCTCTTTGAGCAGTTTTGAGCCAAACGATGTGCAATTTTTTATTTTTTTGCAGCAACGGGCATAAACAATGGTTAGGTAATGCAATTTGCGATGAGCCACAGGTTTGTTTTTAGTCTCCTTATTTCAACTGTGGCCAAGATAAGATCGCTTATCTTCATCGGCATTGGTGCTCGCTTTTTCTCTTTCAGCATCCTGCACGAAAAATCCATTAATTTTAAAATTGGATTTATGAGATCATCGCCATACGCGCAAAAGGGCATTCGGAGACAATCGATTGTCTTTTAATGGTTCGTCTAACCCTGAAGCGTATGTGCTTGAGCAGAGCGATAGAGATACAGATGGAGATAAAGAGAGAGCGAGATATTTAGAGAAAGAGAAAAGTAACATAAATTCCTGTCGTGTGTGTATGTGTGTGCTTCTCGTTTCCATTTCCTATCCATGGTTTTTTTGGTTGCACGGCTGCACTGCACGGCTATAAATATCTCTTTCGCCCACTGCGCAACTATTCCTTGTCCATTTCTACAATGAAAGGTGGTAGAGGAAAGCGTGTGATGTGAAGGAAAAGGGCGGGGATGGGGTTATGTCTGACTCCGTCTACTGTTTGGAATAAACTAACACACCTACATATACAGGCTTACCGGTTGTCTATCCCCTCCATTCCGTAACCTTGGATTTGGCCCGAGATGCGCGAGGATCCTGGTCACGGCACCAAGATGGCAAATATTTTAAAGCAGATGGAGGGAGGGCCCAACGAGTGAATCGTGCATATGTGTGTGGTAATGTGGGTGGGTGGGATTGTGTCCGAGTGATCCGAGTAGTACGGTTGCGAGCGACCCCCAGGCTTGCTAGTTGGCAGTGAACGCTCCGGCGACAACGATCGTATCCTTCGACCGAAACGGTTTAAGCTTTGCTGAAGTAGGTTTTACCCACAGGTTACAGCTGCACTACGCCAAGTAGGTAGTTATTAACGCAGGCACGCACGCACAGGCCATCACAATCAAACGCATCAGTGTTCAGTGAGCGAGATTTTGTTTTCCAGTAGTGGTGCATTGTGGTTCTAGTTTGATTGGTTTTTTTTTGTATAATTGTGTGAAATATTATTTGATATTATTTGATTGTTTCGGTACTACCTTACTGATCTGGTTAGTTCTCTGTGGGTAGGGACGGAATGTCCTGCCTTTTGTCACGTTCCTGCCGTTTGTTTATGTTTTAGTTTTTTGTATGAACAGCTATTTCACTAGTTTCACTAGTTGAGAACTAATGATTTCAGTGGGGCAGGTTTAGAATGTTAGTAAAACCTTCCCCGCCATCGCCATCAATTCAGTGAACACACAGTGGCCGCATCATGATCATCACGCGGTTTGGATGAGATTTTATTTTTAGACCATCCAACCGGAGCGAGAGCCGGAGTCTTGCTTTCCTTCAGCTTTGATCACAATGTATGTGTGTGTATGCGTTTGTATATGCGTGTGTATTTTTGTGTGAACTCATGTATATTTTACCATAGGAGTTTAGCAGGAATTTCAATATAAGGATTCCAAGACCGGTGGCAATGGGTGGATGTTGAAATGTTGTTTCACCTGCTCCGTGACGGCATTGCTGTACGCATGTGAAGAGTTGAAACGATTATTCAACTTTGAAAAACCGTTCCCATGTGCACTGCGCACATGGAATGAGCTATTCATTATCAAACATAGGTATAGCGAGCGTAGGAAAGAGAGATCAAAAGCCCTTGCTAGTCACAAACGGCTAGCCTGAAGGGGTGGTTAAAATGATCATTTTGAAGGATTTTACCTCTGAAACTCGGATCTCCTACCTATGAAAAGAAATGTACTTGTTGCATGGGAATAGGTGTACATAGGATACAAGAAGTAAAACTATACTTAATCTCTGTTCGCAACTGCATACATATGCGTGTGTGTGTGTTTTTAGTAGTTGTAGTGGTTCTGCGATATGAAATGTGCAGTAGGAAAAGTGCAACGCGTACCGAGAGTTATTTTTTCCCATCCAAGTGGGTGCCAAAGTCTCACACATGACTTCAATCATGAACGTGTCAATTGCAGTGTTGGCTGGCTCCTTAAACACCAACACCCCGGTCGAGCATACATTTTTACTTGTCCGGTGGATTGTCGGGATTCAGCTCACGTTTCTAGCAAGCACACCCACAAACACACACAAACACACATACATGTATACCGTACCATTAAGCATAAGCGAAAGTTAGGTACGGTTATAACAGCTCCTTCCAGAACCCTTTTTCCGCTGGGGTCGGACGCCGCGTCATTTGCACCGTGCGCCCGAGCATCTAGAAGCTGCCATCCCGCCGGGCGTTGTATTAGGGCACCGCTATAAAGTGCGGTGGAAAAATAATTTAATAGAGCGGCCCTGCCATGGGCAACCAGTGTCGATTTTGAGGTGCGTGCTGGCGCAACACATGGGATTTCCTTTGTAGCTGGGAGTGAAATGCACAAGCATGCAAGGGACGAGAGTGAAGAGGAAAATTTGAAATGTTCCAAAGCATAATATATCGGCTGCACTGGACGCTACGGAATGGGGAGGAATGGGTAGGAAGGAGAAGAGGAGAAGAGAATGTGTGCGGTGTGTAATCAATTACACATCTAAAACTGAAAACGGGCGGGTAGTTTTTCGTCCGTTGCGGTTGCTGTAGCGCTCGATTTCATACATTTCCGCGCTTACCGCTTGGGCTCAAACGATGGTGATTTGGTGTGCCGAAATTTTTTGTGCTAATTTTGCCGCTGCTCTCTAGCTCTCTCTCTCTTTCCTGCCTCTTGGTGAAAGGTCAGCAAGTTTGGGTGTATTGATGGGCCAAGTCGTGACTTTGATTGATTGATTAATGGTTTCCGCAACAGTTTAGAAGCGTTCCTCCGCTGTTTCAAGCAAAAATCGACCCCAAGGTAAATGGTTGGGGCTTTTCGTCGGTTAGGGTGAAATCGTGTGCTACTTTGAATATAACACACCACCAACAATGAGCGAAAAGCACTATCAGCTTATTTTGCCGCAATTAAGATAACGATCTTCATCTCCCGACTGTCTCGGTTCCAATCTGTCCGTTGGCCGCTTAGGCAATCAAGCTAATTGTTGACACGTCCTGTTAGAGTGAGAGTTTTTCAATTGTGTTGCAGTCAAAGCTCTAGCAGTGATGAATTTCTTGGCACAATTGAATGTTCCCTCTCGTTGAGTTTTTCTATGGGTAATCGGTTCGGGAGTGACGGGTCCAAAGGTGAAATTAATCGTTACTCATTTTTTTACTGTTTGTACAATGATTGTTGGATCGTACTGGCGAGAAGTAAAAAGAGAGAGAGAGAGAGAGAGAGAGAGAGAGAGAGAGAGAGAGAGAGTAAAGCACTAACAAAATCATTATTTGAACACGCGAGTTCACATTCCTGTCGGAACGCTACTATGTGGTTTTTGGGGTTTGCCTAATGAAGTCGTTCAACCTATACATACAATCCTGCTACCAATATAGAACCAACAGTGTTGTCGTCTTACCTTTGCCACCTTTGCCTGGTTTACGCAAAATAGGAAGAAATTATTTTCTTGTTTGAGCTTATGCAAACGAACCTCGCTCTCGGTTTTAAAGCCAAATTATCTCACCGGGTGCACTTGTTGCTCTTATTCTTGTTCATTTTTCCTTTTAGCGAACGAAACACTCGACTAGAACACAATCCCAAAATGTTCAAGAACCATCTTGCTATGATTGGCATGAATGAGACGCCAAACAAAAAGGCCAAGTTTTGGCAGTCATACATCAGATCCTTGAAGGGTAAGTATTTATGTGGAGTGTAGTTTTTGGCGCCTTGCTCGAAATTTCCCGTCACTTTCGTCACTAGCCGGCATTTGACTAGTTGGTTCAGTCGTTCAGCCGTCCAGCCAATCGTATTTTAACGAGTCTTAATGTATTCCTCCGTGTTTTAGGATCTGATGATATTCGTGCACACGACACTCCGGCCTACCGGCGGCCGATTCTGCTGTTCGACGAACCGGACACTGCTGTCGGTCGCATCAATTCGCCCGGTTACCATTACCTGCCGGTTCACCGCGAAACCTATGGCTACTCGCCTCGTCCCATCTACGACCATCACTACACGCGTTCGCAGAGAGCACGTAAGTACGGAAACGGTGGAAGGAAAACAAGACCCCTGTCCCTGCCACGGGAGAAAGCTAACAGAGCTAGTTTCATTTCCGATTAATATGCAAATCGAGCGAGTAAGGGAAACGGAAGCTATAGCGTGCCCTCCTAATTACTAAGCCTTAAATATTTATATTTGTTTGGCGGTGGCAAATGGAAAACGGCCGTTCCGTTCATTTTCGATTTTACAATTTAGCTATTCATTTAGTTTTCCAACAGCCGCAATGCGCGTCCAGCTGAGACTCAGAATCATGCATTGAATAACCTCATCTCCCAGGGCAGGGTGCAAAAGTTTGCCCTCAAAAACGCGCACTATTGATTTTTTGACTCGTGAAGATTAATCTAATTTCACATGATTTACCATCCACAAGCACGGCAAGCGGCCGGATGTAATTACACACCCTAGCTTTCGATCTCAACCCTCGGTGCTACTCGGGCCGGTTATTTTGCGTCAAAAACACACACGGTGAAAATTAATAACACAGATAATAAACGATCGGCAGTGCTACTATTTCCCATCACGAAGCGCCTCTGTTGCATACATTAATCCGACCGCTTTCCGTGCTCTCGTTTCCATTGTGCCGATGGGGGACAGTCGCACGGCTTATTGCATTGATTCTCATTATTTTGTTTCGTTTTTGTTACAGCAAGCGTAAACAGACTGGCCGATGCGGAGAAAGCCTGGGCTGACCATTTGGAACGGATGAGGGATATCGACCGCAGGTAGGGCTCTGTTCCATTTACAAGATTAAAATAGGATTTGTATGAGAAAATTTTAAATTAAGTTTTGGGAAGCAATTTTCCAGCGGACGGGGTGGACTAGATAAATGGGCTAATAATCAGTTTAAAAATCTCTATTTCCGAGTTGTCGTTGCTGAGGAAAAAATGCCTAACTCTAGGCGCAGTGAATGGATTGCCTAGCTTGTAGGCAATCGGTATAACCTGAGCGCCTAAAATTATGCCATTTTCATGCTTCCTATGAATGGTTTGTGCTAAAACAAAAGCTTTTACCCAAGAAAAAGGAAAATGAAAGCCCAGAATAGCACAGAGGCTACCATCGTACATTGTTTCGCGAGAAAAATGCACCACCAGCTCGCGCTTCCCAAGAACGGTTTTCCAGTACATAATTGACAATAACAATGCAGCCCCCGAAATAAAACCTCTGTTCATTTCCAACTTGCGAGTGGGGACAATTTAATTCAATTCAGCACACGCCATATACTACAATGCTCCCGATAGCACCACGACCCTCTCCAGGAAAAGGACAAAACAGAAACTCGAACACGAAAGGAAAACGCTACCCAGCCCAAATGCCCAGAAAATTAAAAAAAAAAACACCAACGGCTTGCGGGTACTTCACTCATAGCCGCGTTGGAAGGATTTGGTTGTTGTTATTTTTTTGGTTCTTTTGCCTCCTTCCAAGTGGGAGGAAATGACTGGAAATCTTTCGCCGTACCACCACGCGTAGTACTGCACGGTGCTTCACGTTGGAATAGTTTCACTTGGTCACGTAAAAAATGAACGACGGGACTGTTAGGGGAAGGCTGTGTGCAGTGGCAAAAGAGAATAAAAAGTAGAAACTGGTGGCCTTTCACGATGAGCTTAAAGTGTAAATTGTACCGACATGAAGTTTGGTCCGACGGTTTGGGATGCCCCCTAGTGTTGGGTGGTTTAGGGTGGAGTGGGACGCATTTTTGCAGTCGAAAATACGAAGAAGAATGCTGAGTGTTGAAAATATTCAGTGCGCTGGTGGTTTTCGCTTTTACTCCTCCCCTTGGGACCGACATGATCCGTCCTGGGAAAGGATATTGGATCGCGCACTGAGTTTCACCAGCGATTAGCATCATGGCACTGTGGGAGTGGCGACATGGCAAGAGTGGTCATAAAGCGATTCTGCTTGAACCGATGAAGCCGCACTTCTGTATAGGGAGAGGACCCTCTGAACTCAGAAAAATCAGACGCCCCGATTAAAAGATGAATGGCTTTTCCTTAAAAACTACATAAAATTATACACTTTACATAAACTTGGCCACCTACGTCCTCGCCATCCCTACTTTCACGAGATATCATAACGAACCAAGTGGATTATGAGGAACATGATAATACCCGTCTTCAAAGGAGAGCATTCCCAAGTTGTCGTGGCCCATCCGACATGTTGAGAAAAGTTTGAATTGAGCGCACGGCAAACAAGCAAGGGCAAGTTTTTCCACGCCTAAGATAGCCCTTATCATACCTCATCTGCACTGCAAGTGAATTGAATCGTGGTTTAAAGTGTGCGCTCGGCACATTTTACTACGAGTGGTCGGGGGGGGGGGGGGGGGGGGTACATTATACATGAAGCACAGCATCCCCCTCTCAGTAGAACCATTCGGTTTGCAAGGGAACGCTGTCATCGGATGCCGTTTCGAAATGTCACCAAAGGCTCGTAAATGCTTTACGGAAATGAGCAAGAAAGAAAGAGGGAGTATGATAGAGAGCAGGAGAGAGAGAGAAAGAGAGAGAGAGAGAGAGAAAGATACACACTTGTAATAACACACAGACACATTTAATAAGGAATAGAGAAGCTTAACTATTTTATATTTATTTTTTATTGCTTTTCTGGCGCTGGCACACGCTCGTTACAGATACCCATCGCGCTATGGACTGTACCTCAAGGACAAACCGAGCCAGGTAGTGTTCCCGCAGGAGATGGAGTACGAACCGGAGACGAAACCGCTGTACTCGACGCTGCACTAAGGCGAAGCCACGCCGTGCCCGGCCAGTATGCTAGAAGGCTTGCTGACACTCCCTATTCTGCTCCTTTATCCGACAGTTGAATAACTTTTCCTCCCCTACCCTTGTCTCTCCCAACGGCTGGCCAGCACAAATTTCCCCATTTCCCATTTCCGCTTACTTGAGAATCAGAAAAAAAAACAAAAGGATGGTGAGCAGAACGTACCCATGATAAGGTGATCAATAAAGCGAATACGCTCTCGACGGTTTGCACGAGGTATGAAATCTAAGTATGCAGCACGCAGAGTATAATGGCATGATAAGAGCCGAGCGCAGGTTCGGTTTATACGCGGAGAACCGCGGGCTACCGGGCGTCTGTCCGCGGATAAATAGTACGTAGTAGAGGATGAAGGAAAATGGTAAAAATGTTACTTCTTTCGCAGTAACTTTAACAAAAAATAAAAAAAAACATACTAAAAAACTCTCCAGTTAAGAGCAAAAAGGAGAGCGAGAGCGACAGAGCGAGAATCTTTTAAAAAACACAATCATGCATAATCACTAACAATCTTGACAGATGAAAGGATAAACGGACGAACGAGATGTTGTGTATTTATATTTATTTTGTGTTGGTTGCGTTGTTTTGCATAAACGATTTCTAAAAGTTCCCTATTTCTACTAAAAAAAGCACAACAGAAAGAGATAAAGGGATGGAGAGCGAAGAGCAGAGTACATTGAAAATTAATTACAAATATATACATATATATGTGCGGTGTATACCGTAAGGCGTACACGCGTAAACAGTTTAGAAAAGGACGAGAAAATCGAAGAAAAAAGAACAGTATCAGAAATGACGGTATTATTTGTTAACAGATTGCATACGAAAGAGCATAGATCAGGCAGCAACAGAAATACACACACCCACACATATAATGAACCACAGACAGATGCACACTCATAACTATATATCTACACGTACATGCAAACATACACGGACAAGCCACCTTTAACAAATGGAAGCAACCGCCTAGCGCGAACGGCGCATACCGGACAGGACAGAACAAGCTACACTACACGGCAGTAAACAGCACACACGCAAACACACGCTGTAGGCTAAACGAGAAGCCGAGAACGAAGAAGGGCAGTATATGAGCTAGCGAGATCGAGCTGAGTGGCGGAGTAGCGGATGTAGTTGCTATTTCGAATATTAGCGATTCTTTCCCTTTCCTCAGTTCCAACGGACCCTTCTTTATAGCCCTTCTTCTCACACTCTCTCCTCGTCTTTTAGACAAAATCTCCCTCATTCAATCCCCCAGCCGTATACACCACATCGTCCCGAGTTGTTCTCCTTTCAACGGCTGTTTTGTCGTCTCACGTTTTTGTGGCGCACTCCGGCGAACCATGCACATACCCGGGATCCTGGTTTACTGTGAGCTGCTCGCTAGCGGTGAGCATTGTCAAGCTCCTGCACTGAAACTCCGAGTAGAGTGAGAAAACCAAAAACAAAGAAAGGGATAAGGAAGGAGAACGATGTTGGCACGATGTATGCGTGTCTCGTTGATCAACGATCAAACGCTACGCTGGAGGCGAAGGCGCATGACATGTTGGAGGCGAAAAGGACTGTGCGCGAATGTGTGCGTGTTTGTATGTGTGTTTGTGGCAGTGGCTCTAAATGGAGCATTATAATAACTCATGTGAGAAATAAAATACAATTTAATAAAAGAAATAAAACGGATCAGAAACTGAACCAAAACAAAAACAACCAATGCGATTTTTTTATACAACCACGAAAGTTACCACGTGATTTTGAACTTTACTTTAAAATTCTCTGATAGTCTCTTTCAAGCATTACGCCTTTAGTGTGCGCTGAACTCAATATTTTGTTCCGAAACTGAAATTCTCTTTCAAAAAAGTCAGCAGTATATTATTGATTCGGTCTGCTATCGTGTTCGGTCGTGTGTGCTTTTGGTCTCTCACTTACATTCTTTCACCCTCTCCTGAGTTCTCGTTATTTCAGTATCACCAGTAATTAATTATCCACTGACAGGTTTGTAATCAATTCCAGCCACAACGTGGGGCATTTTGAAGCATAAATTGAAATGTGTGCGAGTGCGATGGACTCATTAAGTAAGACAGGGAGTGCAAAAATGCCACCCGCTCGGAAAGCTTCAGAACAACAACGAAACTCTTTAAACCCGCGGCCCGATTCTGACGGCAGAATGGCTTTTACCATCTTTATCGGGCTGTATTCATTCACGCACCACCTGCAAAATTGGTTTTATTTTTCCACAAAGAAGTGTTTAGAGATGGCAGTTTTTAGGACCAGAAAAAAACAAAATGAGACAACTTGCTATGCTTTGCGAGCAAGGATAATATAGGAGTATTTTTTTTTTAGAAAAAATCAACTAATTCAAACAAGTAACGATAAACTGGTCAGCAGAGTGGAACGGGTTTTTGTAATGAGTATTTGAGGTAACTAGTAGCACGTATGTAACTGTTCCTTGTAGCTATTCTTAAAATAAATTTGAAAAATTAAATAGGCTACACATTTTTATTCTAGGCACCCTTTACACCTTATTTCTAGCAGTTACAAAAAAATGCACATCTCTAGCGCAAAGCGTGTGCATCGTCCATCGAAACGCGACAGAAAGGTGTCCGTTGAAGGGGCAGAAACAGTGAAAAGCAAAATCCCATTAACGCTTTCGGTCCAGGTGTGAATCCCCCGTGATCATGGTTTCGGGATTCGGACAGGGGTTTCGCCCGCCCTAGAAATCCGGCAAATTATTCCATCTCATCGCACACCCGCGTCCCCGGCAATTCGGCACGCCAATCAAATGGGCAGTGGGGTGTGAAATTTGAAGTTTTGCACTTCCCCGCTCCAAATCTGTCTCGTTCTCAGTTACCATCGTTCCGCATTTTATCGAGCAGAACGCGGCTCGGACGGTTCGCTTCATCCGCTTCTGCGTGTTCGCTGTGTGTGCCATTATTTAAGCACATAACGATAGCGGAAAACAACTTGAGTCAGAAGCCTTTACGCAAAACTGCGTGGAAATTGATTAGATTACTGCACAACCACACTAACCGCTGCCCACCGGAATGAGTCGGGACAGGCGGTAGCGTCATCAGATGGCGTTGATGAGGGTGGGTTTTGGACGATTCGAGCTCACTTTATCTTTTACTAGCCCGCGAAAGTAGTGCCGGGTGACAGGTGTTTCTGAGCGTGGGGCAACGTTTGAATCAACTTGCTCACCGCGTCAAGGCCGTAAATTTGATCAAACGAGTAGAGAAGGGGTAGGGAGGTTGTGTCAAAACAAGCGATGAAGTTAAAAATATGTATCCTGTCTGGAATCATTTTTTAACCTGGAAAGCAACTCATTACTTGAAGAATTTTTCAACAGAGCAAAAAAGAAGCAAACAGAAATCTTTTCTTGCGAACATTTCAATCACCCGCACACGTTCGTATCAAATTATTATCGTACTGCTTGCAACTGCTCACGTGACAGCAGCGAGAGAAAAAAAAACGCGCAAAGTGTGCGCGAAGATGAATAAGCCACTTGTCGCCGCACTGGTACGGCAGGAGCAGAATACGTTAGGCTTGCTCGAGCTTGCGGCGAGATCCGAACAGTCACGGGGGGGGGGGGGCAAACACAGCCAAATCGCTTACGTTGACTTCCTGTAGCTTTTGCTTTGGTGAAGCACTCTCCGCTTCCAAGTTTTTTGTTGATGAGTTAAGTGGTTTGCCCAACTTTGGTTAAAGCTTTCTTCGTTCAACATATTTCGTTTCCGGCACCGGAACAGAGGGCCAGCGCAAGGAACAAGCAAACGCTCTGATAAAACAATTGCCCAGGCACTTTTCCGTGCCGTCAATGCGTTTGTTGTCATAGACACTCCTTAGCTTAGGCTTTACCCTCAACCCTCCAACTCCATTCCTTTCTTAATGAAATTTGGTACAATCAGCAAACCAGGAAATAGAGAGCAGCACGAAATAGAGAGCAGAAAGCGAGACAAAAAAAAACGCTGCAGAAATGTTATAAATCTGAAACTCTAAATTAGAATTGGAAATCCGTCCTCCTTTTTCAGACGCATTCTCCCGCCTCACCACTTCAAGAGTGAGATTGTGCTACATTCGGGAATAGAATGGAGTAAGAAAAAAGATAAGGGAACGCAAAGACACCAGCAATGAGTAAGAAGACGCACGTATTGAATGAAAGTTTCCTCGTTGCGTACGGCACCCGCATCGAGACGTTAAAACCGAAGCGATTCAATACGAGGGTGAAGAAAAGAAAAAGTATCACAAGAAAAAAGATACTACAAGGCTGTGTGGGTGTGTGGGAGGCATGGTTGTTGCAACATAAATAAAAAAAATCAGAGAAAAGAGAAAGCAGCCATTCCTCTTTCTTGCACGCTGGACGGTTTAGCTGTGCACTACCGTTCTACAGGCGTCGCAGCAGCGTAGTGGTGGTTTCGCTCCAGGCACTAGGCTCAAGGGACGAAAAAAGCATGCGAACCCTATAGGCGCAAACTGATGCCATACACACACACAGCGTTTTCACTTTGGAACTTTTATGAGTTTTGTGCTCCGACAAAAACATGCCCAAAACTTTCGATGGCGACAACGTGAAAGTTTTTTCTTTTTCTTTTATGGTTGGGTGGGGGCTTGGGGTGCTGTGTTTGTTGCGGACGTACCGTCGAAAAAGGGCGAGCTTGGCGGGGATTTTTGGGATCGCTACGGCTGGCACCATTTGGCCATACTCATTACAAATTTGTGGTCGCCATGACATCACGGCACCGCGTAATGGAGCCCGAACCAACTTTTACTGTTTTGTGCAGGTAGCACAATGTCCACTCCGTTCGGTGGTGCATTTTTTTTAAATATGTAACTGAAATTGCACCAGAAGGTGGAAAGGTGGATTGGTGGAATTTTCCAATTAGTTGGCACAAAGCTCGAGCACCCACTTCCGACGTGGCTCAAAGATCCGTGCGTTCTGGTAGTTCGATCGGTATGTCTGGAAGCAACGAAACAAGCCGTGCTCGGGCAACTTTTCATTCTCTTTCTCGTGAGATGGCGATGGTTTTTGGTCCTTCTTTAAAATTCATTTCATTTCGGATTCGGGTCTTCGGCAGAAGCAAGCCCCTAGAGAACATTTCTCATTCTTTTTTCACTATTTCCCAAGTACCTCTTTAAATAACTGCCACCACCACCACCCAAACAGTCAAGCACTAAATTACTGTCGAAATTAGTTGAAGCCATTGCCCTGGAGTTGCAGCACCAGCGTGAACACTCAGCAGTAATGTAGGGGAAGATGAGTCAAAATGGCACTGTAAAGGATTTCGCTCTTTACCCATTGGGTACACCACTTGACATTGATATTTCTAGCGCAATCGATGTATCATTGTCTTTTTCATGAAATAAAAAATATAGTAGACGTATTAACAACAAATTACATGTATAAAATGATAAATGTATAAATTGAAATATCATCATCAGAAGTCGTGAAAATGTATTGCGAGGGGTTAAATGGTTTCGCTATTACGAAAAATAGTCATATACGAAGTGTCAAAACACATCAAAACAATGGGGCATAAAGGACAACAACAACAGACTTTAGGCTATGGTTAAAGCTGTTGCATCTAGGTTCAATTTTAGTGGTTTAGATTGTAATATTTTTGATGGATTTTAACCTGTAGCACTGATTTAATTGATTATTGTCTCGGGCACTGCGTTTCTATGGACTCACTAACTCGCGGCAATCACTGTTGTTCTTGCTTTTGTTGTAAAAAAAGATTTTTTTTAGAACAAACTTCTTACTTACTTATCCGGCGCTACTCTAATTTTCCCCAAAAAATTGTCGCGCGTCCTTTAGAAGCTGTGTAAGTCGAATAACATGTTTTTCATCCAAAATATAGTTGTTAAATAGTTATTTCTGATCAAACTTAGTACATTTATACTATTAGTTACTTACATGGTACAATACATGTAAAAAGTCAACGAAAATCTTTGTCTTTTTTGAGATTATAAACTTTTAACAATAATGCAATTTACTGTGCATTTGATAATTGTTGGAGAAAGCTGTGAACAATTATTGAAGTAACTCGGAGAAAGGCTGCATATTGTAGCCACCTTTCCTTACATCACAGCCTCATGATTTTGCTCCTGCCGAAACAGGCCTACCATTTTGTCCCACGTGAAACATTTTTCGAACTTTAACTTTAAAACCATTGCATTCAATTAAAATGCTTACTTTTTCCATGGAAATGATAGATAAATGCCAAGTACTTGTATACACATCCTTTATTTTCTCTAAGTATCTGCTAAACGTTTATAATTGATTATTTTCGAGACGGTGGAAATAACATCGTTTTGTGCAGTAGTTTAGTTTCCTTGCTTATTCATTTATTTATTAAAATCTTACGTTATACAACGTTAATAGTGTGCATCACGCATTGTATTTTATGTTTTTCGATCTATAGAAGTATAGACGTTTTAATTGTGTTAATTTGCCAATGATGCAGGTGACCTATTCGTCCCACCTAATCATTTTGCCGCGCTTTCCCCTAAATCCAATGCCATTACCGCGTTTCTACCAAGTTTTCGAGCGCACTCACACAAAGAAACCCACAAGAAAAAGAGTGTAACAACTATCAACCTGTTGACCCTGCTTTGGGGGAAAGAATGGCGAGATTTCATTTGTTGTTCTCTTTTCTTCCGTTTTTTCTCGGCTTTCGCAAGTACCTTTCGATTTGTGAAGCACTAAATTGAAATTACCTTCCACCGTTCAATGTGCGAGGAAGAAAAACAAGTAACTAAACCAACAAACAGCGTCAAGTACAACAAAACAACAAACAACGAACCGGGAGGGAACGAAAAGCAACCAAAACCCCAGAACACCATCAAAGTAACTGGTAACAACAGTTATTTCCTCTTCGCCACCATTCTGGCTGGCGATGATGCCGACGGCGGAGGCCGGATGCCAAGAGGCTTTGGCGTGTTATTGAGACAGCATCTGTTGCACGGTGCCAGTATCCCGCAGTATTTCAGTGCTCATAATAAACGGGCTGAGCGGATACAACCAGGCTTGCTGCTGGAATTTCTTTTCTAAGGCGTTCTTTTTTTTTACGATGCTCACTTCTCGCCCGAACCAAACAACCGGTGTGTTGAACAAGAAGTTAGAAGCAAACAACCTTTCATCCTTGAGTCTCGTCCCGGACTACCGAGAATACCATATGTGTTTGTGTGTGTATGTGTGTGTGGAATAAACGAAAAAAACAAACAAAATCTACAAAATCAATCATAAGGCTTGTTGCAGAAGCGAGATGTGGTTCGCTCCACACATTCCTGAAAGCATTGCATACTTACCAGGCGCAATCGATCTCCAGTGGACCAAAGTGGGCCATAATTCTGTCCGGTTTAGCGTGTATGTGTTTTTTTTGTCCTTCTTTCCTGTGGTTCTTTTCAGTCAAGGAACAACCTACCATCGTTGGATCGTTGTGCCTCACGGATGGCAAGCTTCGTTGAACGTTTTCTACTGCCATCCACGACGCAAAACATATCCATGAATATTAATGAACAGCGCCGTGCACTACGTCCACGGTAGACCGGGCAGAAATCTTGTAATGTGTTCGTATCGTATGTTTGGATTGTTGTTGTGTTGTGTTATTCTTCACTGTACGTTTTTCTCTTCTGTAATAATGTTTCATTCGAATTGCGAGAAAAAGCGCCTCTAAGGTAGGCACGTCGCATGATAGCTACGGAAAAGCTAAGCAAAAACCCCTTAACGATCACACGTCGGCGAGCCAAGTGTGATACTGTCAGGAAAAGAGGCACGGATGTAAAAATCATACGGGATGATTATTATACCGGTAACCTTTTGCGATCCGTTGTGGGTTGAATGATTTCATCCCTAAATGCACTAGGTCCATGCGTTGCAATGCACTCGATTTTTCTCGTAGGGAAGAGTAAGTTGCTTCGTATGTGTTGCATTAACAACCCACACGGAACAGCAACTTTTACCGTGTGCCAAGATTTATCAAGACAATTTCACGGCGTGAAGTATGAAAAGTATCTGAAATCAACAATTGTCATCCTTTATGGTTCGATGAAGTTCGACGAAATTACGAGTTTTTCACGCACATGGCGTAAACATATTCGCCATGAAACAGATAGATTTTGGTATGAATTTCTCATCGAATACAACCGATTTCGGCTTCACGTTTCATGGCGCGGCACTATTTGGCGGAATGTCTGTTTGCACGGTTAGATATGTTGCCTCGTACCACCTTTCCACGAACACAACTTTTGCAACGGGCCCTCGTTAACCATATGATGAAAGGAGCTTTATCACAGCTACCATGTTGGGCTGGTAATACATCGCTTACCAGTGCAATTCCATCAGCAATAATAATAAGCAAAAACAAATGATCTGCATATTGCCGGACGATCTCGAGTTTTCCTTTGTGCACGAGACATGCACTCTCGGCAAACTTAACTACCGTACCTTCCATGTTCAATTTATGCGCCTTAATACAGTCACCCGGAATCTTCTCCACAACTACTAACGACTGCTGCTCAAGTGTTAGAAACAGACAAAGCATACTCCACCTGCTTGAAAATTGGCTGTTTTTTTAAGCCATATATAAAAAAGGAAGGGTTTTTCGTAATAAAAGTTTCATCCTTTAACAGAGTACATGTACATATCATTGAACACAGCTTTACAACCGTATACCTGTTTTATGACTCGCGATCATTCGATTTTGATTGCGTATTTGCTTTCGAGAAGCAGTGCGGCTGTACATAACTTTCAGGCGCGTTTACTCGCACAGCCTGCCAGTGTGAAGTGAAGCGTACGACATATGCTGGACGGTATCCCTGACACGATTGTCTTTGTTGTCGGACCATCAATTCGACACGCTAACGCACTGCTGTGGAAGATGTTATAATAATTGCCAACCAAGCCATTCTTTATAGCTACCAAAAAGGGTATTTTCTTGTAATTCAAATGCTCGAAACGACCATCAGAGAGTAATGGATGACCTGTTTTCCGAGGAAAAGTTTAAAAGGAACTGAAGTGCTTGTAATTCGAATGCTCCAAACAACCATCAGAGAGTAATGGATGCCCTGTTTTCCGAGGAAAAATTTAAAAGGAACTGTTTCGATAACTCGGCGGAAATGTAAGTTTTTATTGAAACCGAGATGTTTGCACTAAGTCGCAACCAATCACATTACCATCGCAATTGCCTTGGCCAGTAAAGGAACTATATTTTGAAGCAGTTCAGGTTGAGCACTGGACGATAAAAAACTCACAAAAATGGCCTTTTCATTTTAATAATCGGAAGGGGAAACGAAACACATTAACTCTAACTCTGGGCTCGTTCGGGGAAAAAGGGCAGTTTGTCACATCGTTGTCGAGACGCTCGACTTTTTTAATATTGTTTGTTTGGCCTAAACCGTTACGAGCCAGGCTTATTTCTTCATCGTCCAGGGTCTGCCGGCGATGTCAGTGGCCCGCTAAGATTGTTTGACACGTCTTTACCTTTCTTTGCCCCTTGCTTTTCAACCCCGAGCTGGATCACTTTTCCAGCTCGACCGGGTCGTAATTTGCATTTACGCTGCCAAGCGGTGCAAAAATTATCCACCGTTGGGCGGATGCTTTTCCTTCATGCCCTGCCATTGGACTCTTATTATTGGGAGCTGATGGCTGCCCGCCCAATGGGGCTATCATCTAAGGCCTGTACAAAAAAGGCGATAAATAAACGTTTGCTCAAAGTGATGATTGTATCCGAGACAGCAGAAAGAAGGACCCGGCGGCTTTGGCTATATTTCGAATGACGATGTTGTAGCGGCAAGTAAAACCAAGGAATTCATTAAGGCGGTTTTTGTGCAGCGAGACGCCAAAGTGGGGAAGTGTCGGAGTAACTTGAGGATTTTTTGTTTATATTTGCTTAGTAGGGAATCGAGGAACAACTTTTTGCTTTCAATTGCCGTGTGCTCCAAAAACGCTCATCTTTTACGACCTTCATTTGAAAATGGAGTAAAGAAGGAGGGAGTGTAGTGAGCGACACACCATCTAACAAAAATTAGCAAATTAACATTTGCAGCTTCACCGGAATGCGATGGGTTGGAAACGTAGTGCTTACCTCACTTAACGTGGCGCTTACTCCCTCCTTGGGCATAACAAAGGCTCATATTTTCGAAACATTATTTCCCCGTCCGTAACTCCCCTAGACGATTCTTTGTGGTCGTTTTACCTTTCAGAGAAGCATGTACATCAGCGAAAAAGTCCACCTGCCAACGGTCCAACCTGGAAGTTGGAGGTCAATTCGTGTGCCTATAGGGGCTTAGCCAGTTAACCCACCAATCGGTTCAATAACGGAAAAGGTGCGAACAATCCAAACCATCGAAACTGGGGCGAAAAGAAACCGTGCAGCGTGCCATAACTTTCAGGCGCAAGTTCCGAGTGCGCGCGCGTGTTCAAACACGGGCTTTAACGAGTGACCGAGCGCCCGTGTGCGTCACGTGTTATATTATCTTAACGACATCTTCAATATCTCACTCTCGATGGCCAGCACTGGTTGTGAAGATTTTTGTTTTTCCAGAACATCCATTTTCACATGGATGTCACCGAGTGGCAAACTGTACGCAAGAAATAAGAAAAAACGTACACAAACCGACACTATCGCTAAACGCCTTTTGCTGGTGGCAGCGCGCTAACATTATTGAGTACGGAAAGCACGACCCTCTGGCATTTATTTTTTCTGTTTATTCTCTCTCTCTCTCTCTCTCTCTCTCTCTCTCTCTCTCTCGCTCTCTATGCAGAGATTTTGTTGGAGTTTCTACCCAACGCGTGTTTGTTGACTACATTTAGCCGCCCACACGCTTGATTTGTCGATAAGAATCCGCTGGGCATTGGACTGGGCCTTTTGGTTTCTTTCTCGTTAGCAAGTTTTACTAAGCCAAGGGGTATCTGGCAGCGGAAGTAATTTGGACGGTAATAAAGCATAAATTTCACGCACCGCCAAATCGATATACCGCCCGGCTGAGCATCTGGGAGGTTTTCGGCAATAAAACATCAACAGCAGTAGCAACAACAACAGCAAGCAAATCGAACCACATTTTTCTCGTCGTTGGGAACATGTGTGATGAAATATTTAAATATATTTCCGGTATCTTTGTAATTACAATAACAATCAAATTTTGCCCTTCTAATGTTGATCACTCCCTTTCCTCGTACTTAGGACCTTTTATTTCTTCGTCTTCCTCTCACTGCTCCGGTTTCGTTTTTCGGATGGCTCCTTTTTTAATGTTTATGTACACTCACACGCTTAAAATCTCTCGGGAATTCTTGAGGCGCTTAAATATAGATACACGGACCTGCGCTCAACCTACAACACACGCGTCGTTCATCACTCATTCCTTTTCCTTTTGGGAACTCCCGCCACTAGAAATTGGCTCCTAAAGGGACCTAATCAACTAAAGCACGGGTTGATTCACTTCCGAACGGTTACCGGTGTTTTCTTCTTTTGCTTGTGCGATTGTAGTCTGACCTTTTGATTTTTTTTTTCTTTTTTGGGAGCTGCTCCTCGGTAAAAATACAAACAAAAGGGTGTTACGCGTTACGCGCGTAGGAGAAAGGAAAGCAGAAACAGATAGTACCGCATCGCCAAACATCCAGATGGGTAGGGGCAGTTATGCAACCGATTCTTCGTTTTTCTGTTTGTTTGTGACAGTTCTTGACTTGAAAGAAGCAGCTTAAATGTAGGCAACATTAATTCATCTTCCCACATTCTCGTTAGCCGAGGTATCTGCTCACTTTAATCGCTGTTTATCGGTCATGCAAAAGAACGAAACAATATGTGACATTGCCATAACCCGTAACGTTTATGAGCCAGTCCCTTGAGGCAGGGGAAACCGTAACTTCCGAAACCGGAGGCAGCTGGACTTTTGTTACCTTTTGCCGAGTCTAATCCCAAATGCTTGTTAGACTTGCACCTCACTTCTCCCCTCAGGTTTGCATTTACACACTTATGCTTCTGAGCACGCTTTCATTATTACGCTCCTTCACTGGGACTGCCACATGGTCACTGGGATTTTCAAAGTCCACATGAGATTATCGGGGATTTTATCGGTATTCCCTGCTCTACTTTCCTCTTCCTTCTTTCCTTGCTTTCTCCTCTTCCTCTTCCAGATGGCTGGTATGCACAGTACATCAGAGTATGGAAACCGGTCAAAGTTTTCCCAGCTCAACCATATTACAGATGCAATGTGCGCTGGGTGGAAGAATGGTCCATTCTTTCGTTCTCGAATATTGAGCGCACACACGCACATCCACACAAACACAGGCGAACAATCCAATCAAGATTATTAGATCCAGACCTGTTTCCCTGGAAGCGGTAGTCGATGGTACGAGCCCGGTAAGGATCCCGGGAAGGATTCAACAGTCATCTACGAAAGTATTTATCAATTTTCCGACTAACCGGAACCATTTTCCGAATGGGTACGCTATCAGAGACCGAATATGGACTTGTCTGACCGCTTTGCGTTGTCAGGGAAAAGTGAGGAAAAGCAAGTGATCGAAACGGAAAATGCCAACCTTAAACATTAGATTAACCGGGCAGCTTACAAACGCTGCCACTCTCTTGAAGTACGCGTCTTTCCTTATTCGCTATTCCAAAAACATAAAAACAAACACAGAAACTTCGGGTCATTCTATGCCCGTCAGCAACTGTTTTCTTTTTCGCTTTGTTTCGTTGTCTCTGCACGCAACAGAACGATAAGTTTGCTGCGAGCTGGGTGTGCACGAACGGGAAGCAAATGTTAGACATTGATTTCATTTCAATCATATTATAGCATCTAAACGACTTCGTGAGACGGCTACCTTGCCGCACTACCGGGAATAGAGTTCTGGAGTGTGCTTGCTCCATGCGACCCAGGATCAAGAGCGTTCAGAATAATCAGCAATCTCAATGTTCGTGTGAAGGAGAGAATTAAACTGCGCCTTGATTTTTTTTTGTCCGTAGCGGGATGCGTTTCTGAGCACACCTATTTTCACATTGTGTGCTGCAGTGCTGCTTGGTCCTTCGCGGTGCGACTGTGTTTGAAAATACGTCACCATCCCTCAATCCTGGTTCAACCATCCCTTGGTGGCAGCCGTCCGTTCTACGAGTAGCGTTCGCTATCACAACCGCCTGCAGTCTTTGAGTAGTTAGCCGAGGTTGGCTTTGACCACGTGATACGCAACCGAAACGAATCGTCATCCGGGTCGGTTTCGATGATCTGCCAACGAGTAACGCCGGTGAGGAGGGAGGATGGGGAGTGGGAGAGGACGGAAATGGAGGCGGAGGAAAACAAAGAGCTGTTAGCGACTTAGGGAAAAGAGAGCTTTAGCAGATTTTGCACAACGTTTCACTGCACCTATATCAAGCGAAAATGTGTTGCAAATTGCAATACAGGGTTTACCTAGCCAATCTGGCATCGTAATCGCGTTATCGGTCGCCGTTAATACTCATTCGGGCGACGTAAACCCTCAATTGGGCACTGTCATTTATATTCGGGCCTTGTTCTTTTTTTTTCTTCAAGGACTGCCTGAACCACTGGTGGGGGCCTAGCTTTTAGTGACTTACTAATTACGCATAGCAGGATAGTCAAGTCCTACGTATGGGAGCACGGTCCATTCGGGCCTTGAACCCATGACGGGTATATTATCATGTCGTACGTGTTGACGACTGTACCACCAGACCGGCCGTGGGATGTGATCCATAAAACTGTTTAAAAATACGTAGCTGGCGTATTGCGTTATTAAGTATGTATGATATTATTTGAAAATGGTAACCTTAGTCAATCATTCAACATATTGTATTATTTAAACTATATAAAACCATTTTGCATTGTATGGGCATGACTTATTTTTTTTTAAACAGGTATTTGAATCATTTTTATTAGAAATTAAGAAAGTATAAATATTATCTTTTTACAGATCAGTTAAACTACGCGCTGAAAAAAGCTTTGTATTAAAAAGCTTAAATCCAGAGTAGGCTGCTCATTTTTTTTCTATGCACAAATCATAATTTACAAAGCCCGCATAGAAATGACAGAGCCCAAGTTATTTACGGCTACCGATAACGCATTTACGATGCCGGATTGGCTAGGTAAACCCTGTAATATGGGCACTTTTACGATTTTCCTCTACAATTCTTTTGTTTTTTTTTATAACACAGGTTTTTTTTAATCCTGTCAAGAGTTTCATTTTTAACGCCCTTATTAATGCAATCAGCATAACAAAACAGCTTTTGTACCTTTATTTGCAGCTTATTCAGTGTTCAGTGGTGCCACTACTTACCTGCGCGATTCTCGCACTGCTGATCGAATTCACGATCGAGACGGAGCTGTTCACGTGATCGGAGCCGGTGCTAAACCCGATCCTCGGATTCCAGAATCAATATCTCTACCGACAGCAACAAAAGGGCAAACGGGAAAAATGAAGCAGAAGAAAAACAGAACGCGGAAACAGCGGTATTAGAACGGTTGGGGTCATGTTGCGATTGCCAAAAGGTACAGCTGGCCGCTCGCACCATTCCTTCCATTGCCTTCTCCTCTCGACAGTCTGTCCTGCATCCTTCCCATTTACATACACCCTCCCCCACCTCCTGCCTCTCCTACATTTTCAGGTCCCACGGCAGTGCGTTGTAAACTGCATCGCGATGGTATCGCGGAAACGTGCCCGAACGCCGCGCACACAACTTACCGGAACGCTGCACGAGCCCGCGTCCGACGTACACCAGCGAATCGTTACCGGACATGTCCGAGTTGTTCCGTTCCGCGCCGGACTGGTTGACGGTGTTCTGGCGCAGATAGGCGGCCGCCTTCGATTCCGCCCCCTCCATCGGGCCGTTCGACGACGCGCAGCAGAAGCAGCAGCAGATTGGCATGCTGGACATTGGCAAACACACAGTAGTACACGGATGTACAGTCAAAACATCGATAGTTCGAGAGTGGAGTAAAGGGGGTTTAAATTAGAATCAAAGAGTGAGAAGCCAAGTAAGAGAGATAGAGAACAAGAGAGAGAGAGAGAGAGAGAGAGATAAATAGCGAAAAAGAGAGGAAGAGAGAGAGAGAGAGAGAGAGAGAGAGAGAGAGATTGTATGAGAATATGGAAAAGTGGGAATCAGCAAACATGGGAAAACAGAGCGAAACGTCGGCAGAACAGTCAGAAACATCAAGAAATCGGTCCTCTAGGCGGCCCGCGGAGACTGTGAGGGTGGGCAGGAATACAGGAACAAAGGGAAGAGAAGGCATGCCGAGAGTAGGGTGCGTAATGTTTGAATGTGTCTATGTGCAAGTATCCTAGCGCGCTTGTGTATAGACGCATTAGTAGATATGTATGAGTGTATGTGTGTATGTGTATCAGTGGCATGTTCTGAGCAAGGTGTACTAATCCGAAGTTGCGCTAGGCTGTTGACGGGCGAGCGGCACTGTCAGCGGCAAAGCGTCAACACCTGCCTACTTACCGTTTGCGGTAGCAGCTGAAGACGCCGAGGAATGCCTGCCGGAAGCGTCGGTTCATGAAGCAGTACGTGATAGGATTGCAGCAGGAGCTGATGTACGCCATCAGCTGCACCAGGGCAATACCGCTGCTGTTCACGTACTGGTAGACGAAGGTCGGCGAGTACAGATATACCTGGACGGATGGATGAAGGAAGAAAATAGGACTGCGTAAGAATATAGACATCGGCAGGCTTCCACCGTGTACACCGCAACCATTAACAGCTTCCTGGAGCAAGTGTTCTGCTAACTATGATGCCAGCCTCATCGTTTTGCGAATATTTTTTTGTTCGCATACCGTGCACACTCTTTACGACCTGCATCGAACGAAAAGTTTGAGGCAGAAACCTAAAATATCTGGCAAATACCGGAAGCGCTATCATACGTGTGGGAAGGATTTATAGTCGCTGCCCGTGCTCCGGCACGAGTGCACGTATTCCATTTCCACACCTTCCTGACGGGCCAAAGCGGCACGCCTCTTTGACGGAAAAGCTTCATTTTAAGATTGCCTGCTACATTTGTTTCCCCGCCCAGTTTCTTCTTTCCCGCCTCACCCAAGATGGGGTAGAAAAGTCAATCATCCTTTAGCGCTTCGCGACTGCAGGGAAAGGGAGGAAAAGTGCGGTAGCGGCAATGTAGCAGGAAACAATAAAAGTAACAATAAATAACAGCAATTCGCAGTTTCTGCCCCTTCGCCGGAACCGTAAGCTTAGACCTTAAAGGCGGACGATTTCTGGAGGTTCCCCGGGCTGGCGAAATCACTGCAATGAAGTATTTATGAAATATTGCACTCAACAAGTATATTCGATCAATCTTGCCGAATCAGCAAAACCCGAGGGCACACCCCGGTGACTGTTCGGGGACCCGACGCGTCCTAAGGGTGTCATTTTACGGTCCCCGCTCGCTAGCTTACCAATGACTAAGCCGTGACGGGGTTGGGGAGGGGGGAGGGGGGGGAGCGTGTTACATCAATTCATTTCTCCCAGGCTGGAGCACGGTTTCTGGTTTCTGATACCTCATAAAAGTGCTATGGTTTGTCGTGGGTGGGGACGATAAAAGCGTTCGTCAGGTCGGTGTTAGAAAGGAACTTTTTTTTTTGCAAAAAAACAAAAAACCACCGAAGCGTACCAGAGCGACCCGCGTAGCTTCCGCATATATTTGAACCATCGGTAGGCGAAATGAAGCGAATGATGCATAAAACATTGATCAAATTTATTTACCAGAAAAGGCAACATTTCAACCGGTCGTTACGCACGGCCCGGTTCTAGCCAGGGGAAACCGTTCTGTTTGGTTGATTGAGTTTCCCATCCTGTCTGGTGAGCAGCAGCACGCCGCTGTTGGAATGTCAAGCGGACATAACGCTGCCAAGCACCACCGTTTATAAGGTTGTATGTGTGTGTGGAATGGTGGTAATGTTGTCGGAAGCGGAGCGGTAATTCAATTTGCCTCAGACGCTTCAGGCAGACCCCCGAAACGCTCATTAGCGGTCGTACGACAAGTGTGTGCAAAATGGCGCCAGCGGAGTGTTGGACTACGCGTGAGTGTGAGACTGAGATTGAAAATTAATTCACCTACCGTGTTGAGAATGTGTAGCGGTGCCCAACAAACAAAGAACTCGACGATTATCACGAACAGCATCCGTATGACCTGCAGCGGCGTGGTGTGCAGAGGCGAAGGGCCCATCGATTGATTTGTCGTGTTCAATAGATGAAACAACCGGAATGTAATACAGATGCGGCCGGCGAGGACGAGAAGGAGAGGAAGACAAAACATTCCTTTAATGATGATACTAACCAGATCTTTCTATCTCTCTGTGTGTGTGTGTGTGTGTGTGTGTGTGTGTGTGTGTGTGGTTCGTGTACCAACACAACTGGAATGTAACCTCAAGGCATCTACCATCGACCAATGAGTATTAGTACACACATACACACACACTCGTGCGTTCTTGCTTGAGTTTGGTAACATTGTTCCGAGCTGAAGTTGACAAATGAACCTTTCCCAGGGTCTGCTTCGCCCTCTCCCAGCTGTTGCTGAAGGACTTCGCAGCGATACGGTGGTTCACATGCGCTGCTGCTGGGCTGTTCGAAAACGCTCTCAGCGACACGGTACCAACAAATTGGAGCAGGGCGGCGAGTTTGCTGCACATATTGATTTTATCGGGCAAGGGGCCGTGGGCGACTTACCTTCTTCTTAGCCTCGATACTCTTGTCCATGTAGGTGGAGCGGATCGCATGCCGGGAGAACTGATAGGCCGGATCCGGGTTGAGAGCGGACGGATCACAGTCCCCCTGGCCGGTTTCCGGTGCGGTGGCAGCACTACCCGCCGGTGCGCCAGGAAGCAGCACTGCGTCACCGGCTGGTTCGAGCCCCGGTCCTGGTTCGCCCGTACCGAGCACGATCTCATGCTTGGCGTCCTGCTGTGTACTCTTCACGATGGTGCTGGTCGGCAGCCGGTGATGGTGATGATTATATCCGTGCGCATGATGACAGTGGCAGTGGAGGTACGGGTGCTGCTGCCCGACCGACGCACTTTCGTCGAACTTCGTCTCGGCCAGCTCAGGCAGACCTTCCGGCGCAGCGGTGGTGCTGTTGCGCTGGTAGCGCTGATTCCGACAGAGTCCCACGTGCTGGTGGTGCTGCTGGAGACAGTGATACAGTGAGTTTCGTGTATGTGTGTATGTGTGTGTGTGTGTATGATGATCGGTGTGTAAAGATGGCTTCTTAGCACACCCGAAAGCTATTTGCTCCAGCAGCTGGCAACCCTTCCCATACGGAAGAGTGAGTCAGCTTCGGCGCAAACTTTACAAGCGGGCCCATTGAGTTCGCGTCTACTAGCTGCTGGTGTGCGCTGATTGAAATAAAGTTATCTCCAAACTTGTGCTCCCGTAACAAGCATTAATAGCTGATAGGCGGCCTACTCCGCCTGCGGCAGCAAGTTTCTGCCGAGCAGAGCAAACTTTCACGATGACGCTCTCGTCTATCTTGGCACCTTCGGAATGCGTGCTTCGTCTCGTAAATAGTGCTTTCCAACTATTATTTAACTCGGGCAGGCTCGTAACGCCCATCAACATCACCCCCCCCCCTCCCCCTCGCAACACTCAACTCTCCATACCCGTCCTTACCTTGGCGAAGAAATGGCGAAAACCTCGAAGTCTTCCGGGCCTGGTTTCGCATCCGGCACCACCACAGTAGTGCGTTCGCAGGTCCGCCCCGGAACCGTTGCATCCACCACCGTTGCTACCATTGCTAGAGCCGCTGCTACCGGCACCATTGCTCGAGCTGCCGCTTCCAGCACCGCTGAAGTTGCTCTTGTTGATCGTGTTGTTGTTGCTGGCAAAGTTAACGACCGCTGTAGACGATTTGAACGGTGCCTTCTTCAGGCTGGACGTTAGCACGAACCCCGGCTCGTGCCGCTTACCACCGGCCGGCTTCGGTGGCTTGCCCTTATCGCCCGTGCAGTGCTGCTCCCCACTGGCAGTCCCCACACTGCCAGCCGCGGCACCGGTGGGAGCTCCCCCGACGCTGCCGCCCTGACCGCCCGTACCGTGCTGCCGGCTCGTCTGCTGGTACAGCGAAGAATGTTTGATCTCGTGCCGGAGTCCGCGCCACAGCTTCGAGACGATCATCGAGTAGGCGAAGCCCATGGTGAGCAGGGGCAGAAACAGCAGCCCGACGTCGTGAAACAGCACGTACGCCTTTTCCCAGGCCGGGCTGGGCCACTCTTCCCGGCACTTCATCTGGCCGGTGCTGCGGCCGACCGGCAGCAGCCGCTGCACGTACCCGAGCGGTGAGTTCGCGAGAAAGCTGACCGTCCACACCAGGCCGATCATTTTGTAGGCATGAAATTGGGTCTGCCACCGGCGGGAGGACAGTGGCCGACAGATGGCAAAGTAGCGCTCAAGCGAGATCGCCACCAACGTCCAGACCGCCACCGACACCGAGACGGCTGTGAAGGAAGAGGAAGAAGATGGGGAAGAAGATGTGAAGCTCGGGAACATTACGTTGTGTGTCAGTGACAAGGGATAATTCTACCGTCTGATGAAGGAAGGTACAATGTCAAGTGTCTAGTAATCGGAAGGTAAACCCAACCCACAGACGCCTGGCTGGTTGTGTGGGCCAAAACACACTGACGTTTACTATCACGGTTAATAAAGCAATCTGTGATGGGCGGGATGCATACATCCAGGCGCACGATTAGCTGTGCGGCAAATGCAAACGCTGCCTACATAAATTAAAGGGTTTTTTTTCCGTTTACATGGCAACACTGTTTACATCCGTTCGGCCCCAACCCTTCCAGCCAGCGGATATCCGCCGTGAGGTAAATCGGACTAGCTTTGAGCTAATGCCACCCACCCCCCCCCCCCCCCTCTTTGCCCTTTCCTCACGGGATGTTGAATCAACCGAACAGCTGTTGTGCCGGAGTTCAATTTCCTGCAGTGGAGCAAGAAGCCAGCGTGGGCTTTCATGTTGTCGCTTGGATACAGCACACAGCCTGGGAGCAAATGAAACGGCTCTCCAACGCTGATACTGAATTGCTCTCTGCCAAACCGGAAGAACAGCAAAACACTGTTTGGTTAATCGACAGTGTGCATCCATCTGACGCCCCGACAGGAATGCTTTTGTACCATTTACCATCTAGCCACCTGCGCTGCGTTAGCGTCGAATTGAAAAAATAAAAAAAAATAAAGAAAGCCGAGCTATCCAACTCCGACTGTAAATCACTCACTGCTCGCTACTACATCCATCGCGACGGGAGCATACGCCAAAATTCCCAATAAATATCGACGCCAAACTTAAACGAGCGCAAGTTGTTGTTTTTTTTTCTATTCAAGTGGACACCGACACAGCCAGAACCGGAAACCGGAAGCACATTGCGAGCACACGTTACAGCCTCCGTAATAACTAGAGGAAAAATGGCATCAACCAAAATCTGACACCTCCGCTGACGAGCTGACAAATGTTTTTTTTTTGTTATCCTCTTTCTTTTACTCTCCACCAGCTGCCAATTCTCGATTCACATCTTGACTTCAGGACGTCAGGTTTCGTCAGACGTTATTGTCGGTACGGTGCTTGCCAGTATGGCTAATGGTAGGCTGTTTTTTCCATCGAAAAAAAAACCCATGGAGGCTCCGTGATACCACTTTTCACCTAAGACGTCGGATACAAATGATTTCTTTCCTGCCGTTTCCTTTTCATCGCTCGGGAGAGTTGGGCACGGGGCACATCGGGATTGGGCATTGGACTGAGACGTAAAGGAAATGAAAATGCTTAAACCATCCCGTCTCAGCCAGCTCTCCCATCCTCCTTGGGGAAAGGTTGGAATGGTGTGCGCGCTTTAACGTATTGCTGATGCGGCCTCCTTTGTTCTTCCGACGGCGTTTCTGTGACGAAGGTTCCGCCGGGAACGCCAGCATTCCAAGGGACTCTTTATGTGGATAGCCTGTAGATTTCCATGCATTTTGTGTTCCGCAACGTTCCACGGCATGATGGGCCACAGTAAACAACCAACCGCCTCTTCCACTTCATGAAGTTCTGGCACTTTTGATTCCTTACGGAAGCTCTCGAGGCTCCGTTATTTTTAAGAAGCATTGTGCAACTTCTTAACCAAGAACCTTGTGCTTACAATAATCGTGGCACAAGTTCCCATGCTACGCAGATGTGCGGGTAGCTCACAACTGAATAGTCAAGTAATCGGTGCCGACGCCCACGTAGACAGCGTGAAATCGATGCTCGACAGCGAACGACAGTTTGCGATGGCATTAGCGAAAGTTCGTCGTGTTTGATGAAAGATTTCTAATGTAGACATTCGCTTTGGAAAAGACGCGTTTTGCTAGTTGTTGCTACATGCCGATGCACGCTGTTGATTTCTGCTGCGACCTTTGAACTTTCAGCCTTATGCTTGAAGGTTATATATTTGCTTTAAAGAGCTACGTCATTAAAAAAAACACAATCTAGTGGAGGAAATTTGATAGCTACAATCTTGTTCTCCGAACGAGCAATATAATGTGTTACACTTGTTACCACTTTCCTTCGAATCTTTATCCACTTGTTATGGATCGCAATCCATGAGAATGAACCGGTGTCAAAATACGCTCGGATCATTGTCAAATCAAATACGGAATCAAATACGTTCGAATTGTTTTCAAATACGTTTGGATCGTTTTCAAAAAAGTTTAGTTTTAGCAGTAGCTACACATTTTTCATCTGCAGCTCACCATTTATTCAACGTCACGCAACGCATTTGGTTTATGAGGATAGAATACAGCAGTTATTTGATTGATAAGAGAATATGTAAGGATATGTTATATATTGTTAACATGTTATATGTTAACAATCTATCCTCATGTATTGTGATCCATAACAAGTGGATAAAGATTCGAAGGTACGAAGGTGAGAACAGGTTAGGCGAAAAAGGGTAAATCAACCAGTTCTGTATGATCAAGCTAAACATCTCTTTCATTGAACTTTAAACTACATTGACTATTATTGTAACCAATTCCGTATTTTCACATAACGATCGAAAACAACCATACAGCTTTTAATACCGTCGGGAACTTCGATTTTGTGTATTCCTTCCATCCGGCAGTTGCAAAATACGCGTCACTAGTTCAATATACCGTACGGTTCCATTTGATGGTTCCACCGTTGTATGCAATCTGCTGAACCGGACGATGAACGTCCGGTCTAGCGACCTATCAACCGAATGAAGCAAACAGACTGGTGGGTGTAGCACACATAGCACAACATCACTGCAGACTTTTATTGCACATTAATGTCGATTTGCAATCGCCCAAAGTGCCTCGGGAGCCGTGGGCTCTGTTTGCTTCCACGATGCGCAGGCTGGAAGTCCGTAAAGTGCGTGGGAGATTTCAGCACCGGAATTCGGAGTCCGGATTGCGGAAAATGGTACATCATCGCGCTGTCATACAGTACGTGCCTATTGCGTGATGGTAGCATGGGATAGGTAGTGCAAATGGATACAGCTTTATTTACTTAGCGCGAGCACCGGCAGTATGTGGGGGAAATAGCAACAAGGGGACAAAAAGGGGGTTTGTTTGTTGGATTTTGTTGTTGTTGGATTCGCCACAATGTTTCGATCACGATTGCCGTGTGCTTGCCTCGTTGTCGGCTAGTGTCGTCTACCGTATGGGTCTTGCATGTTACAGCAAACCATAGCACTAATAAATGTATTACCTTCTTTTTTTGCTGTTTTCGTTTTTTTTTATTATGCTTTGTTGTAACTACCTTGAACACGCTTATGATCATGTCGGATGTAATACGGGTATTTTTATGAGATTACTATTTCAAAACCATACTTTCTTCGCTCTCCTCTCGGGGCATGATACAATATCACTTCAGATTACACACTCGCACAGCTTTTGTTTTAAAAATGTTTGCCAAACAATGATTCTTTGTTCAGGTGGCTACCAAAAAAAATAGTGACCGTAGGAGTAAACCGGATGAAGTGGCTGCTCAATTTCATGGCCAACGTTGTTATTGGATTGGAGCATGCCCATACTCAACAAAATAAAAACTAGATAAAACATAAGACAAGGTAAAACGTGTCAAGCTGTGCGAGAACCAGTATAAACAGCCTAAAGTTAGTCGCAGTTTAGTGTAAAATATACATCAAATACAATATACAAATATAAAATATACATTAAGTATAAAATGTCTTCTTCTTCTTTTTGGCTCAACAACCGTTGTCGGTCAAGGCCTATCTGTACCACTTGTCGGGTTGGCTTTCAGTGACTTTTGGATAACCCTGTGTAGCAGGATAGTCAGTCCTACGTATGGCGGCACGGTCTATTTTGGGCTTGAATTCATGACGGGCATGTTGTTAAGTCGTATGAGTTGACGACTATACCACGAGACCGGCTAAAATAAAATGTACATCACACAAATATTCGTTGAAATATTTAATAAAGTTATTTATGCAAGATGGGGCATACTTTCCCGAAGTTCATATTGCCGTTTTATTGCTTGAGGTAGGAACAATAGTAGGGGGAAGTAGTGGCACAGCTGTCTCAGATAAAGAAGAAAGATTTTTTGTCCCTCATTGGCTCATAACAAAATTGAGTCTTTTATACCTCACTCTTTTCGGTGAAAATGAGCAGCTCGATTACAATCAAACCTTTTACTATTTATCAATATTGAAGTTTCGCCTTTCATTTAACAGCTGTTTCTAACTGTAAAGGTCGATTCACCTAAGATCTGAGCTGGATCTGAGTGGACAAAAAAAACCCTGCAGAAACCCGAACACCGGTGCACGTGGCACCAAATTATCCTGAGTGTGTGGCAGAATGGGAATGCGACATTGTTCTTTCTCACCTAGCACCTACCACATGGTAATGAGAACGCAAAAGATATAGCTCGGCAGCCCACACACTTAAAAAACCCGCCAGTCAATCTCTTAAGCGCTCAATCTTTGGATTATACCTTCATCAGCGATTGCATAATAAATTCTTAATGAGCCACTCACGCCCCAATGCATAGCACGGGGACGAGTAGGAAGTTCGTCAGCGATAAGCTAAGTAAGTGCAAGTCGTGTGCGGGCTGGTAATTGGGCCCCGAGCATAGTTGCACCGGGGCAATTTCCGAGGCGCAGTACATTTCCAGCCTCGCATACCCCGAATCCACTCAATCAGCCAAATTTGTATTTAACGTAAGCTTTCTGGTGGCGTTTTTTTTATCTCTTTCCCCTTATATTCCCATCGTCTTCAATTTATCTTCACCTCCCCCCCTCCCCCCCCTCACTGAGGGTGTGCGTAGAGGATATTGCTATTGGGATTCGCTTCCGCTCCACCATCCGGCGTGCTGACGGCTAATCAACAGACAGAAAACGGCGACGGAATCGAGCGCCTTCAAAAGCACGTCTGTAACGTAGGCAAGAGGCACCGCGTCCCTTAAAAAGGCTTTGGCGGTACGGCAGGTTGCATAGGTTTCCGGCCCAGCGCAGAACCTATTGGGCGAGCAGTTGAAATCACTTCGATAGCTTGCGTCCCTTGTGACTGGGGAGGGGGTGCTCGGATGTGATGGCGAATAGTATGCTTACATACTTATGAATAAAAGAAACACACTAATGGAATCTGCGCCTGAGTGGCGGCGACACTATCTTACCTTGGAAATATGGTATTAATTTGCACATGACGCTACCGAAGACGAACCTCCGCAGCACCTGGCCGGCGAGTGTAAACGGCATGCAGAAAACACCGAGCAGCAGATCGGAAATTGCCTGCGTTTTTTCCAAGAAACAAAAATAAAAACACGAAAATGCGAAGTGTCAGTAACGTTTACGAGGCGTTTTCTCCAGTGCTGCTAGTGCTGCGTCCCTACCAGATTCAGCAAATATACGTTGGTGACCGTGCGCATCCGTTTGTTTTGGGCGAGCGTTAAAATTACCAGCAGATTGCCGACGACCGACAGCAAGAAGATAATGGCGTACAAGGGAATGATGAGCTGGTTCTGGAACGTGCCGTCGCCACCGCGCGCACCGCCCGTGCCCGTTCCGGTGGCTGGCGGCAGATTACCGGCCGCACTGCGCCCGTCCCCGGACAGGTTGTGGGTGCCGCCGATCACAGTGGCAGAGATGTTGTCTCGGAGCAGCTCGCCAAGCGCAAGCGACAGGTTGGTACCGTACAGCTCGTTACCGTAGTCGCCGGCCATGCTGTTAGGAGGACGGTAGAGGAGACTGCCCGGACCGAACAGCAGGTCGTACTGGGTGAGTTCGGTTGGGGCCGTCGGTGGATCCCTCAGCTCGATACCGTACACGAACGGGCCGTCGGTCATTCTCAGACTGGATAGGCTGGGCGGACACCCCTTCTCTTTCTTTCGCTCTGATTTCTCGAAACGAAATGTCCGCCGTTCAGCAGCAACTAACTCAATGGAAAAGCTGAAAGTAGAATGTAAAACATACAAAGAAAACCAGTACATTCAAGATGCTGTCATTAGAAACAGTGAGTCTAATTTCTCGGCAAAATGGACGTGCGTCCTAATCGAACCTTGCGTCGGGGGATCGCCGCAGAGAAAGCCTGGTGTTTTGTTATCTATCCCTAAAGTCTACCGCAATTAGCATCTTCAGGCGGCAACTCACAAACAAAAGTACGCATCACTTTGTCAATCGCTTCTCGCTGGCTTCGCACAAAAGGAAATGACAGTTTCAGTTACAGTTCTGCTCGCGTCACAGTTTGCGACAAGACAGGCCATGCAACAAATAAAAACCTGCGAATCGCGTGGCGTAATTGATCGCTTGGACACAGATAAGTTAGTGAGGGATCCTAGTTGAGTAATTCACGTATAGAGAAGGAGGAATTAAATTTATCTCGAAATAAGATAGAGAGTGTGCAAACCGACTACATTGGCAATCGAGAGTGAACGGTTGGGTAGAATTTTAACCATTTCCGGGTGAGCAACTCGCGTGGTTTAATGTAGCCAAGTGAACTGTAGTCTTCCTGAATCACCGTATACTGTGCTCTGTTGAACGTTTGAGCAAAGAGTGTCGTACCGGGATGAAATTGTTCGATTTTAAACCCCGAGCACCGATCTCCAAGGTCCCCCAAGGACCTTCAATGAGCCCAGAAACATAACAACCGTCCCATAACAGCTGTCGGCATTGGCAAGATTGTCAATTTATCTTGCCTCCATCAGGAAATACTTCGCTTGGCAGGTACTCGAGAATTTAATAGCTAATTGATTAATGTTCCGATTAGAATTGTGGTACAATTACCCCGATGTTGTTGGTGTTGCAGGTTCTAGCGGTAGCAGCCGGCCATTTCCCGTCACCCGTGTCATATCTCAATTGTCTTGGCAGAGAAGTACCGCTCGCCCCAATATATTTGTTTTATTTACAACCGGAGGATAATACGTGTACTTGAGTAGCTTCCCTGCTATCTAGATTATTAGTCACGCATTTGTATATGTCTGTGAGCCCGGTTGTGAGCAGAGCAGCTCTAGAACAAACAGCACCTACCTCCATGAAGTCATCAAAGGTTTCCTGGGCGAAAAATGGTCTGGTCGTCCTATATTTCCTAACCATCTTGAACAGAGGAGCATGCTCGCTGGCGGTGGTGGTGTGAGATGTGGGGAAAAGAAAAGTTTTACTATCACTAGAATGTTGTCTCCTCCCTCGGCACCCATCTTCCTCCTACTTTTCATCTTATCAGGCTCCATTGTTGGAAGAAGAATACAACCCTTCCCTAACTCCGTCTCCCTTTCACACTAGAGGAAAAAAAAACTCTCAGTACGGAAGCCGTGCAAGGTGGCCGAAGGGCTTAATGCCACTCATCACTTTGTCTTGCCTTGGTATCGGGTTAATGTCGGAAAGATTCTCCCCCGTCTCTGTTTCTCGGGTCCCGCGGGAAAGCCACAGACTATCGGTATCAGAGTGGCAACCAACGGAACGATGCTAATAAATAAAACGAAATGGATTCTGTCCTTGTAGTAGTGGGACCCGACACATACACACACATGCATGCGTACTAACGCCTTCCAAGGCGGGAAAAAGGGATCGACTCGAGCACCTATTTAAAGGCGTCGTTTTTGTCGACGACACTATATATACCATTGGCTTCTATTTGTACTGGCTTGCTCCACAGCAGCGGTGAAGCGTGCATGACGTATGTTTTCCGCCTACGCACCTCTAAAAAGCGAATGGATGCGGTTGTGATCTACCGGACACATAACCCCAAAATACCGTATACTCTCCAAATGAATAAATCGGTCTGGCAACGAAAAACCGCAAGGATGTCTTAATTTGCTAAAAACTAGATGCTTATCACACTTGTTTGTGGTCCCTAGCCTCAATTCCCAGCAATAACCGCAAAAAAGCAAATAACATAAAATAAACGAAGGATCGCCTTTCAAGTCCAATTTAATCTCGACCTCGGCTCCTCCAGGCGTTTGTCTCCATCTCCAACGCCAACTGTGTACACACTTACACCCCGACCAGTATCTTAAGGCTGGAAGCGGAAAACTTTTCATTTTTAAACACTTTCCTGGTGGGGTTATACGGTTCCTGACCGGGAGGGACCACATTTGCCCAGGCAAGGGGCAACTAGCTTGAGCCAGGACAAAAACGGCCTCCCTCTAACTGGAGGTTTTGTGTGTCATCGGAGTTTGAGGATAGTTGCTCGGTGTAGCTTAAATTATACAACAAGAATGTGCACCCAACCTGCCCGGGGTGTCCGTAAATCTGACTCATTTGTGGATATCGCGGAACTTAGCAAAGGATGACAGAGCGCTGGTTGTGAGTCTGGGGATTTTGCCAAGATTTTCGGCGGTGCTATTGATCCTACGCTGGATGTAGCGAAACTTGTACCGAATAGATGGTTCCGATTCCCCCGCCGGAATATCGGATGAGGTTTTCTCTTCTCTGGATTAGGGGGCGGATTTCTCCGTTACTTTCCACACACGACATCACTTTCCAATTTTCTTTATCGGGGCTAGATCGAACTGCATCATTTCGGGTTCTGTTCAGTTGCAGGCTCCATCCGCGTTTATTGCGGTCGTTGTCGTCATCGAAGTGGGAAACTGCGGAGGCACTGCGATGAGCGCAGACAAATCAAACTCTACGGGCGCTACGTGCCCGTGCTGTTGTTGCCCATAATCTTCCGGACGAATTTCTCGCTGTATGCTGCGAGATAAGCTCCCAGCCCCAGACAAAGGACGCTTTGGAAAGAGCTGCCCAAATAGACACACGCTCGCGGACCTATCAAAGAGGATCCATTTGCTCGATGGAAGAGGCTTTGTAACAGCCGGTGGAAAGTATCATGTGCGTGCGATGTTTGGGCTTTACAGACTTTACCCCACTGCGTATGGGTGAGTTAATGTGGTTCCAACGTGTGCTGCCTTTGCATGTTGATATCCATATGTCGCGCTTCAATCGCACACCATTGAGCAAAAGCCCCTTCCTCTATGACGATTATTCGCCCCAGCTACCCGAGCTGATTGCGATGGGTTCACAAGGCGGTTATTCAGCTCCCTAGCAACAGCTAGGTTGGTGGGAGGTTGTTAAACAGCATGCCAGAAGCAAAAGAGCAGTGGAGTAGGAAGCGAATGCTTCACGTTCACCGTTCTTCTCCTCGCACTTCAAGTAGGTTCAGAGTAAGTGCTTGATATCCTCCCCGATAGGACGTCCCAGAAGTACGATCCATTTTTTGTTTGCTTTGCTGTCGGCTCTTCCAAACGGGCCTATAACTTTACACACGCAAGGTGAGCGGACTAGGCTTGTTTTTATTTCTTTTTTTGCAGAACAACACGCCATAATTTACGCACCTAAACTTAACCTCTACCGATCTCCCGTGACACTTCAAGTTGGTCGTGGTTGTAAAACGGATTTTGCGACTCGGGGCAGCAGGGGAGCTATCGGAGATCAGTCTGTCACGGAGTTTACAGGGCCTAGTGAGCAGATAGCAACCGTGCCATAATTAATCTTGTGTGCCTTTTGTATCTTCGTATTTTTTCTTTTTGTCATACATTTTCCTCACTAGAGTTATCTCCGCGTTCGGAATGTATGTGAGATTTTTATCATGATTTATCGTAATGTGTGTTGGCTGGTATAATAAATAGCACCTGTGTGGTTTTCGGCCCGTCCACACTTCTTATATTCCCCCTCCTTGGCATATTTGTACTTGGGTAATGAGCTAAATTGGAATACTTTCAGATACTGCCAGCCACTTGTCAGTTTAGCGGATGGTATGACGATTGCATGGGCGTACAAAAAAACCCTCCCAATAGTAAACAAATCAGTGTCATAATGAATTTATTTCATTATGCGAGGTGAGTGAGAGCTAAATTGCGGAGAAAGTCGATGTTGTTGTTCGTTTCAGGTAATATTGTGGCAGTTTGCTTTCAAAGCAAATTTAAATTCTGTGAAAATTTTTACGTGCACTCAAGGTGTATTAAAAATCAGGTGGTAAAAAGGGCCTTTGAGGGGACGCCATATGTGAGGGACCTTATGTGATTTATAAACCGTTTACCGCTGGTTTCCGCATACAAACTATAGCAAATAGCATAGATTTCTTTATTATTTAATTGCGTTTTTGTATGTGTTTTAATAATGAGGGAAAAATGAATCAATTAACGATACAGTTGATGATTTTGATACTTCGGAGATTTAAAATCAAGTAAATTACAATATCTATTTAATTTAAATCGCCCATGCGCCTCTTAGATATTGATTAATGAATGTGAAAATATGTAAAATAAAAGATTTCTTAGTTATTATCCTTACATTGATATATGTACACGATACATTCACGTTATTTCGTGAATTATTCTTGTTTACCACAATACCTGTACTCAATATATGTTTTAATGTCAAATAAGAGCTCACAAAGCCCAAAATATGTTAAAAAGGTGTATTAAATTCTAAAAATGTAGTAAATAAAATATATGAACAAGTTGAAAAAAAAACGTAAGCAGCGGTTTGAATCCTGGGAACCTTATGTCAAATGACGATTTGTCAATATGCTCTATATTCCACCACCTTCTTTAATCCACCTTGCGTGCACTGTGCAAACAGACTTACTGTTCATCGTATAAACTACGCCTAGAAGTATGCAATCGGTGAATCAAAAATTCGCTTTTTATTTCGCTTACGGATGGCCTTTTAGTCTTCTTCTTCATTGGCACAACAACCGTTGTCGGTCAAGGCTTGCCTGTACCCACAAGTGAAGTGAGCTTGGCTTTCAGTGATTTATTGTTACGATAGCAGGATAGTCAGTCCTACGTATGGGGACACGGTCTATTTTGGGTTTGAACGCATGACGGGTATGTTGTTAAGTCGTACCAGTTTACGACTGTACCACCTGGCCGGCCCTTTTAGTATTTAAAAAAAACATCCGTCGAAACACGTAGAAAACCCGGTAAATAAACGGTATAGGTCTTATGTCAAATACTTCCCTACTGAAAATCTAGAAAAGTTTGTGTTTGGAAACCACTGCTCCATAAAATCGGACGTTTTGCTAAGCCTCACCGAGTGGCTGCCTTAAAGTAAGCAGGACATTCGGCAAACCCCCGTTCTTAAAATATTAATTATTTGCTAAACAAGGCTCATCAAGCAGGCCTTACTGCCAACAATTCCATCTGTTGCACAAATTGGTGGTTATTTACACGTATTGATGACGGTATTGTTGGTCGAGGCGCTTCAATTAATTTCTATACAAGATTCAGGTAACCTTTATCCACCAGGGGTGTGTTGAATATGCGCCCAATTTTCTGAAAGCATCCCAAACCGGTCTAATCAGATTAAATCATGCGTATTGCCTGTTTCCAATAAGCGCCGGGATTGCAGCTATTGAAAGGCATAATCAATAAAAAGCGTTATTGCAAGCTCATCAGTTCGACAGAAGGAGGGCCACACTTACTGGGCAATTATCACTGGCCCCGTTTATTAACGTTGCATAATCACTTATTGTTAGCAAACATCGTGCAATGTTGTATTCATTCTACTAGAGGCGCATAGCGCTAAACCAGAGGACCCGTCATGGTGGGAATTGCCCGCAGCAGTCAGCCGCATTGTGTGCTAGAGCAGTGCTCTCCAACCTTTTTAGGATCGCGGACCACTTGGCTTTGAATATACATTAGCCGCGGCCCATATCCATTGAGAGCATACATTTTGTAGACTTAGTTCAAATTTGTCATTAGCCGGTCTCATGGTACAGTCGTCAACTCGTACGACTTAACAACATGCCCGTCATGGGTTCAAGCCCCAAATAGACCGTGCCGCCATACGTAGGACTGACTATCCTGCTATGGGGGGAAATCAATAAGTCACTGAAAGCCAACCCCACAAGTGTGTTGGCAGGCCTTGACCGGCATCGGTTGTTGAGCCAAAGAAGAAGAAGAAGAAGAAGAAGTTCAAATTTGTTGATCAAAAATATGTTTAAATCTTATTCTAGACATTCCTGTTGAAAACTAAACATCCATTGTGGGAAAAAAGTATGACATGCATAGTAATGAGCTTTTCTTTTTCAAAAATAAATTGTTTCATAAACAACCGTTAACGCCACGAGCCACAGGTTAGAGACCACTGAGCTAGAGTGTGACGAAAGGTTGAATGGTTTACTTAAAGAAACGTTGCTCGCCCCCTTGGAGAGCATCCTTTACCACAGCTCATTATTTTCGATCCAAGCAAAGCGGTTTCCTCCGGCAGCGGCTTCCTAATGGAAAACCGAACGAATAAAGGAGGGGGACAAACTCCGCCTCGTCATTTTTAATTTCGTTTCTTCTTCTTCTTTGGCACAACAACCAATTCAATATCGTTTACTTTGTTTTATTTTTTGTATGCTTGTGTTTGTGTGTGAGTATGAATCTCTCTTCAAAGTGTAGCTGCTGTTTATCCTTTGTTCGTTTGGCAAACCACGCTTGGCGTTGACGCCAGCTTTTTCACACTCTTTTGTGGGCGATGGGGGTCAAGATAGCGTAAATCGTTAATTAGTTTACAAGAGGATGCTCGGCCCCTAGGTTAATCGGAGCGAGGCGAATCGGGTTGCCAACAGCTATTTCAGCAGCTTTTATCCGCGTTAATCATATCAAACCCCACTGAGCTTTCGCTTAACGCGCACGGACAGGTGGGCCGACGCACGGTGGTACAAGGGCGAATCTCGTCGCACGCGGACTGTGCCAACGGAGACCGAAAGCACAACGGCACGAGATTGGTCTGCGTAAAGGATTTTGTGTCATTTTTTTCTCTCACGCTTCTTCTCCTTCTCTCGGTATCTCCAGTGCTGCCGCTGCTGTTACCATTTCACACGCATTGCCTCAGGTTGCTGGTGGGGTTAAGTAGCACAGTTACCCGATAGCCTGGGGACGTTGAACGATTGACCCGGAGCTCGGGAGCGGCATCGTTCCATCTGCGAGTTCTTTAACCCTTTCACTTCTATACAGTTCTACACTCACGCTAAAAACACACTCACATAAACTCCCAATCCGAATACGAATATCATCTAAAAGGAACGGATAGGTTATCTACGATAAATCCCATTTTTTGGCATTGATGACCTTCGTTTTCCGATGGAATTCAATTTTGTCGGGCTCCGTTCCCGCGGAACGTTGTGTATCGTTCAAGTTATATCGCAAAAAAAGACTACATGAGTGTGTGTGCATTTCCCTGCGTGTGTATAAAGTAGATATGAAGATACCAAGAAAGTCGGCAACGCTGTTAGTTAGATACAGAGTTAAGTTTTTGTTTTGCGTTTCCGCTGGCCTTTTTGCATTTGGCATGTTTTGGCTACATCGCGCCATCGGGCTTGATTAGTATACGAGATACAATTAGCGGAGGCATCAGGAAAGGCCTACTTCGATAACTTGATGATGCGAGCACGAATCCGTCGATCACTGCTTGAAGTTTGAAGAGCTATTGTGCGCCATAGCTTGGCAAAAGTCACACAGACGAGCAGGAACCATAAAAAAGCATAATTATTATTTCGAGTATTCTTCACCATCCTCGATGTAATTGGGCAAGAGCATCCAAGTAGTTAACATGATTATGTAGCTTTTAGAACGTCTGTTTGAGCAAAATAAAAGTCCCCAGACGAATGGCACAGTCGCACTAGCACGCACTACCAAATCGAGCAGCTTAAGAATAACGCAAGCGTGGTCAAGTAGATTGTTACGCTTGATAGGCAACAGAAAAGAAGTATTAACGTATCCTGCGAGCTGGTCTCCACACGTTACGGGCTAGCGTACCGTATGATGATAACATAGCTAGCGTACCGTACATATGATAACATACTTTATCACTTAACTATCGCAAACTGAATTACATTTTTACTAAAATTTGTATTGAAACCATTAAATATGGCATTTGCAATATTTACATACTGAAAGTATTTTGGTTACACTTTTCGCATTAAAATAAAACAATGGATTGCATCACGAATGAATATCGTCAAAATAAACGACGATTTAAAAAGAAAACATCTGCTCGATTGCAGTGTTTTATCGTCAAATTAACAATAATAGTAGGCTAAGAGCAATTTGTTTTCCAATTAAATTGAGGTGTGTCTAGTGTGCATGTGTGTATATAGTAATGAGTTCAAGCTCCGAATAGACCATCTTGTGTATCCTATCAACGGACTATCCTGCTATGGTTAAAACATATGTCACTGAAAGAAAATTACAACAGTTATTATGCCAAAGAAGAAGAAGCAGGAGAAGAAGAAACGATTGTTGAATGAAATGTTGTACAAAGGTGTAACCGTTACGTTACGTTACGGCTATGTGCCCACTTTCTTCCTCCTGCATTACAACTACTACGCGGTCTTGACCGGTTGCAGGAGTGTCCAGAACTACACCACCAGACACCATTTTGACCTATCATCGTAAGGCGGAGAATGGAGCCTCTATAGAAGTCAGTGACTCGAGAATTAAGGCTAAATATGAAATTTACTCGCATCCTACACGATCGCTTAGTCTTAATCCGCCATACATCTCCTGGAACTTCTATCAGCGACCTGGAGTCATTCGGTTCGACCCGACAGGCTTAGTAAGTACAATAAAGCGTAAGCGACTTCGAGGTCGGGTCGAGCCAAAGTAGGTTCAAGGGCCCGACCTGAACTCTCTGCACCAACAAATCGATGTCACTTATGCTTCATTGCACCGACTGTCCCTTACCACGGATCGCACTTGATTTCGATTAAGGTCTTACGCTCAAGCTGCACCCCTGGGTCGGAATCGATTCCAATATATTCGCATCTGACTCCGGGTTGCGTCGTTAAATGAATAGTTTGACTCAATGCTAGTCCACAGTACTCATGGCCAAAAGTACAGAATGCCCAAAAACAGTTTTATAGCTGCGGTAGTGAAAGTCCTTGTTGATACTTACGAACTTATTTATCAAGCGCCACTTTCGCTATACGGCCTTGGCCTGCCTCAAGAGTATTCGAAACCGCTCACGGTCTCGCGCCTTCGTCTGCCAATCCGTTATCCCAGCTTTAATGGCAGACACCTCCATACCATCTTACCTCCACAATCTATGTCTATCACGCCTCCTCTGTCCTTATGGACGGCCTAAAAAGACTTTACAGACTGGGTCATCCGTTTCCATGCATACAACATGGGCAGCCTACCGGAGGCTGGCGAGCTTGATACTCTACACGAGAGTAAGGTCGCCGTACAACTCGCATAGCTCGTCATTATAACGGCTCCTTCATTGTCCTTCCACATATACGGGACCAAGAGTCCTTCTGAGCATCATCCTCTCGAACGCGGCCAAAAGGGTTTCATCAGATTTGGACAGTGCACATGTCTCAGAGGCATATGGGAGTACCTGTACTAGATAGGTGCTACATAGTCCCAGCTTCGTCCGTCGCAACAGATTCTTTGGGGTGAACTGCTATCTCAGACTATATAATGAACGGTTGGCAGCCAACGTCCTTGCACGCAACTCATCCATGTTATTATCGGAACTGACCCTTGATCCGACATAGGTGAATTCTAGGACGTCTTCAAAAGTACGTTCACCTATCTGTTAGTCATGCCTACGTAAGCTTGAATTTATTATTGGTAGGGTCGCTAAGGTTGCCACCATCAGTTTGGTCGTTACATCATTTATATGCAATCCGAGGTCCTCTGCCCTTCTGCTGAACCCTTGGTAGGCTTCTGCTACATAAGAGAGCCGCAAACCAACGATGTCTATATCATAAGCGTATGCAAGGATCTGAGTTGACTTATAGAAGATGAGTTTTTCACTTCTTCTTCTTCTTCTATTAGGCGTAACATCCTACGCAGACATGCCGGCCTATACAGGCTTTCGAGACTTAATTCATCACCACGCAGCCGGATAGTTAATCGTTGCTAAGGGGAGACGGTCCTTAGTGAGACGGGCTTGAACCCATAACGGGCATGTTATTGAGTTGTTTGAGTTGACGACTGTACCATGGGACCGCCTCCTACGAGTTTTTCACATAACGAGCAAATCGGATAAATACTCAAGAAATACCTCCCTTAACGAGTAAAATTTCGCAAAGTTCGTGGCACATGTTTCGGTGCCGATGTAAAATCAATATTGCGTTTACTTTGATCTTCTTTATTTTGATTGTCGCTCGGGCAAATTAGAGTTTTGATACTAAGAATTATTTCACATATAGAATAGACTTCCCCCGAGTTGCGCGAAATATGACAGGACTGTCGAAATGTTCAGCTTAAGGAAACAATTCATCTTGAAGAAACTACACGTCAGCACAATTTCATTGTAGTTCTGTAAACTTCAATTGCAAATTGCACCAAAAATAGCGATTTCTGTCTATCTCATTGCTCTCATCTCTGGACAGTGTTTACAGTTCGTGTTCTATTCAACTTGATATATATTTCTATCCCCCGAATTCGTATTTTTTCATGCGACCAAATTACAGTAACCTGAAGCAGCTATGACAAAAGAATTTCAAATCTGTTTGTCGTCTAGTTTGCTCCGAAATTCAGTGCATTAAAGCATACTCTGGCGTTGAACACCATTTTAAATTAGTTCACCAATCCCGCCTCTAATTCGATTTCGAAACCGAAACTGGTTCGTTTCAGTGCACCATGTAACAGTGTTATTCGTTGCTGATTTCGTGGTGAGTCGTTTTCACTACAGGAACCAATCGAACCGTGCAGCAAATCCGTTTGCAACCAAAAAAAGTGAGGGTCCGTTTGCAACCAAAAAAAAGTACGCATATGTTCAAACAGGTTGCCGAACGAAGTTCATGCCGAGCTAACATCCTTTCGAGGGAACGGGAGGCGATGGGAGAAAATGCAAACAAGGGAAAACTAACATGCGGCCAGCAGATTTTTTTTCGAGCTGCCCCATTTCAGCTTAATTACAGTGGCCACACCTTTGGTGGCGCAAACCAATAACAGCTATTGAAAGTTTGTTGCTTTACCGAATCCAAGCTACTGTCTGCACTGATTTGCATAGCGAAACGAAAAAGTCTTGCAATGAATTATGCATGAATCGTCGCTTTTATTGCTCTACCTGTTTTCGATTTCGATCCCAACATCGTTTGAAGCAAATTGAATAAATAATAAATTACCCCACCGTTCGTCTCACCCTTTCGATCCGAAAACTCCCTGTTCTCTCTCCTAGAACTGGCAACCAAATCAAGCTCGCGTTGCGATGCGGTGTTGCATACGTTTCGAGCGCATCGCGACAGTAAATTGCATACATTACGGCGCTATCTCATTCGGAGCAAAACAACCGCACGTGTTGATGCAGGTGTACTTGACACCAAGGTTTCTTTTTTTGCTGCCACCGTGTTTTGCTTGGCGAGTGTCATCCAAGACGCAGCACGAAATGTAAATGACCGCAAGGTGAATTGCTTTAATAAAACCGACACCTGATTGAGACGCCCAAGAAGACATTTAATTACACGTCATGATTTTCGCCATTTTTCTCGCTGGCTGGGGAAGGAGCACGTTTCGATTGATTGATGATTTTTTTTTGTGGTTTTATTGATAGATGGATCGGTGTTTTCGCCTCATTAACTTACCCGACAATCACAGCAATCCTCAACGCCTCAATGACAACGCTGGCCAAGCAGCGAGCGTTGAGCCTTTAACTGGAGGATTATAGGTTTTCTTTTTTTAAACTCTTCACCACATCTCACAGATTTCACTGACCAAAGACACGTTTTTCTTAAGCACCTGTTCTTGTCATTATGGCTGTGTCATAGCATTGCAAGCATTGAAATATATCTAATCCATCTTTAAAAACAAAACAATGGTGAAACTATTATCGAAAAATCGAAGAAGTATCAAAGCGAAACCGTTGCACTTTTCGGATGCCATTGTATGTCTCCTTTTGCCTGTTATCCTTTTCTGTAGTATCAAACAATCAAACGTCTAGCAAACCGAGTAAAGTCAATCAGCTGGATGCCCTTTTTTAAAGTTAGATTTGCTACTGAACCAGCTTCAAAAAGGGTAGAAATTCTAAGTACTGTCTGGTTCAATATTGACAAATCAATTCATTAGCTCCCACACACACACACACACACACACTCGTGAACAAGCAACGCGATGATATTTTTCAGGTATACCCACCCTCTCACACATATTCTTTAATGAACCAAACCGTGATCAAAAACTGCCTACAATAGTAGTTTGAATGTAGACATATTTGATGTACCCACGCTCGTGTGTGTATGTGGTTATGCCTGAAATGAAGAATTTAGCCATGTTCTCAAGCATGTTCTTTTTTTTCGGTGAAATTTTTTATTGCTTTCGGAGCAGTTTTTGTTAATGTTATAATGAGATTTTCAATCTCCTCACATTTTGCACACGATCAGCAAAACAATCCAAAAGACGACTCGTTAGTCTAACAGTTCGATATCATAAGATCCACTGTTTCACTTTCCGGTTCGGTGCAGCTTTTACTGTAAGCACTTGCGCTGCTGATTCCTGGGTTTTTGGTTGACAAAAAATAATTAGAAAAAAAAAACACCAACTACCGTTTGATTGATGGGCGTATGTGAGCAGTGCTCACCGCTTTTGATAGATAGTCACCCGATTCCGGCGAGTTCATTGCGGTTTTCTGTCATTGCGGTACGAGCTTTTCATCACTAAGGTCAGAAAGACCATTCTTCTCACGACCCACTGGCACGCACGCGACCGCCTGAACCGCATCGGCACGTTACGGGAGAGGGAGGAGGATGAAGAGTCCTGGTAAGCTTTCAACTTCCCCAACGAGCACACCCGGCGGAGTTATATGGATTGCGTTATGCTGCAGAAACCCTTTTTTCTCGACTTCCGAACACCCGATCCCCGGGGGAAAACGGAAACATCATTATTCTTCTGTACGCGTGTACGCCTTACAGTTACTCACACACATACACGCACAACCAATACGTTGCAATATGCAGTGCAACAAATTGGGTTTGCACTGGCTTACATCCTTTTACATTTTGCCACGTGTAATAGATGCCGAAGGAGTTTCTGAACCTCCAGTTTGGAGCATTAGGACCGAAGATCCTTCTTCCTGAAGATGTGTCCGCCACAGGAATATGTGCTTCCGGTTTGCGTAACATTTACGAAATTGAAACCACCTGCCGCATATATACGCCAGTCATAAAAATATGATCCCAACTATTAACCTCACACTTCTTACACCATCTTACCCAACGTAACCTGACACATACCGCAAGATTTTTTATTTCCCTCGGTTGCGATAAAAAGCACACGTTCGTTGCCACTAATCAACACACCATTCCGAACAGTCCGGATGTATAACTGACGTGTACACTTCGGTCTAACCGCCACTACTGCTGCTGTTGCGTTTGAACCATTTGACGCCCACGAGAAAGACGCAACACACTGTGGCGTGTCATACGCGACCTCCTGCGAACGAAACGGTACTGAATCCCCACAGCGTCGACAACCACTGTCTCGACGGCTTCTAGCGCGCGAGCCGACATTCTGGCATCAGTTGCTTCGGCTTCCGTTCGGGCGCGCTTCGGCTGGTGGCGCTTTGCACTGCTCTGCCTGCCTGCGGTGCTGGAACTTTCCCTTTCTTTTCAATGCAAACGCTCCGATCTGGATTGCCAGGATCAGTGGGGAAGATCAAAACAAACAAATGTTTGTGTCAAAAATTGCCATTCTCATCCTAGGGATGCTTAGTGAAAAAGAAACAAATTAAATTCATACATCCGCACACAATGTGCCCGCCCGTACCCATACCTATACCCATATTGAGTGACTCGTGCTTCCGGAAAAGGGTTACATTTTTGTCACCAAATGATAGTACACACTGATATCTCTCATGTGTCACGCTACATGTTCTCCTCAGCCTCACACCCACATACACCCAGCGGGAGATTCCTTTTGCCAAAGACACTGGGAGATGACCCATTCACCGTCCAACATCTCGACATCGGTGTGAGTTGATATCCTTTTGGCTTTTGGCCCCCTCCCGGCACTCAGTCCGCTTAATAATCGACGAATAATTGACCAGAGAGAAGGAAGGCAAAAATAACAACCAAAACAACGGGGAAAGAAAATCAATCAACCAAGATGTGGGGTAGTAGCCAGGATCGAGAGAGCGAGGTGTTAATGTGTGCGACGAAATAGCAGCGGGAGGCGAGCCTACACAAGCCTAACTTACTACAATCCACCAACTCCTTCGGCCACTGGCCTAACCGCTTTTTCTGCAATTAATTCAATAAATTTGTAGCTATACGCGTACCTCCTACGGGTTTGACCTGCCTGCCTGCCCTCGTACACTACTCCTTTGGTGTTCTGTTTTTCTTGTGTAATTCCCGTAGTGTGTTCGAGTCAACTGACCGACGCATCGGGGTGGAAGGTTCGCCAGGGGAGAGGAAATTAGCCCTTCGTATCGGTAAGCAGAACCCCTTGGAACTCTTTCCTATGCAAACATACCCCTTATGGACATGTAAGAAGAATATAACACTCAGCAAAGCTTCTTAAGCCAGTGGCTCTCAAGTAACATCCATTCCAGAGTTTTTTTCTTTGTGTTTTTTTATCCAAACTGTACTAACGCTAACTAAATGTATAGTATCACAAAAGAACCATGATTATCTGATTTAAAAAGCTTTAAGGCTACAGTTTTTATGTTTTGTTTCATGTACCATTTCCTGTTACATAAGAGTCAAACATAGAATTTTCATAAATTATTCGACACTTGTATTTGACGTCAGACACACTTACACTCATATAAATCACACTAGGAAATAACCGTAGTAAGCAAACACTAAAAGATTCAGAGAATATAAAAGAAGCTTTTAAATTTATAGGATAATTTTTGGCGACAAAGTTACATCTATGGGGCTTATACTGTTATGAATACGATTCGAGGCCATATATATATATATATATATATATATATATATATATATATATATATATATATATATATATATATATATATATATATATATATATAATTTAAATACGGAAGCCTTAATAATGTAAATTTATAAATGTTATTACCCAATTATATTCATACCCCAATCATAGAAGAAAACTAAAATATTTTACTTCAAAGCTTTAAAAAATCTATTATTGGTATTGAGATATTGAAAAAAAACAAGGGTCGAAAATGGAAAGCATAAATCGATTCTGAAATCGAAAAAACACGTAGCCATTTTAATTAACAAAACTTGACCCATTTCTATGGAAACCTCGAATAGCAATTAGAAGCAGGATAGTTGAAGTGCAAATTAAACACGAAGCGCGCCAAAGGTCCGCTATGGGAAGCACTGATACTAGTAGCTCTTGTCTGTACCGAGATCTGCCAGACCTGATTACGTTACCATTTATCGTTGGTTTTATTGGTCATTTAAGCAAATGTTTACTGTTATGATAAAGACTAGTCAACGCCAGTATCTGTTAGTGACTGTGAGTGTGTGTATGTGCTCTTTGTTCTATTCTAGGTTGAGTTTTTGTGTGGCTCGGTTGCTTCTTCGATTGACCACACACGCAGGTGGCTAATCAAGCACGTGGGAATGTTTGCATACACTCTCAGCTCTCCTCGCTCTTTTGCCTACTCTTTTGCCACCGCGTAGCTCACACACGACACGCAAACAATTGGCAATCATCAAATGAAGATCAAATGAGAGATTATCGTGTGCCTACAACTCTCGTTGGAAAATAATTGCAGCTACTACCAGATGGTTACTGCCTCTGTTGATCCAGAAGCCTTCTGATTCGGTTACATATCTACACGCCTGGACATAGGTGCAGTTGGCCACATATAATGTCTTGCGCGGCTTTTGGACCGGTAATAGTCGATATGAAACGAAATTGCTAAGCATTAAGCATGAAATTGAGCCGTGGCCTGCCTCTTCACCCGTCCACAGGTTAAGCGATACCCAGTGAAATTGGATCCGTTTCTCTTATGTTTCTATTTCGCCCGTTTGTTTACAGATTTCGCCTTCTCGTAGAGTACTGTGGACTGTGTATCCTTTCTATATGCGTATGTGTAAGTGTTTTTTTTCTTCTTTTGTTGCAACTACCCCCTCAGTTCTTGCCGGTGTTAGAACGTTTGCAATAAAATTGATGATTGGATAGTAATTTCGTCGTGGCACTCGCAGGCATGCGATATTTCTAGGGTAAGAGTAGGGAGGGAAGAAGAAAGTATACGTAGGGGCTACCAAAGGTCGCAGTTAATTCTCATCACACTGAGACGCGTTAGCGGAGAGGCGCAACCAGCAATCGTAAAACACGACATAATTTCCTGCGTGACTTCGGGCTTTCCTCCTAGCATTGAAGGGCCAAGGTCTTTGCCTTTGGTTTGTCCGAGATTTCCGAAGCGAAGAGAGATTAGTGAGGTAAAAATAACAACCATAAAGAAGGGAGAGGAAAAAAACAAACCAAAGTAACAGCTCCCCGGCTTTTGTGTAAAGCTCCTTGAATTACTCGGTCCGCCCGGATACTCGGAACAGTCGCATTTTTATTATTCTATATCTTGAAGCTTTGGGCTAACTTGTTAAAAAATCTTACTGAGAAATTTATCAGTTTCATTTCACGGAAATTAAAGAAATTAGTTCGGATCATCCAGCAGATGCTGTGTTCAATAGCCGTTTGAAAAAATTTCCTGTTTTACTCTGACATCAATAACAAGGTTGTTTTGGCAAATAATCAGAACGTCCTATTGAGCACTGGTTTGCATAAATTGATAAAAAACATATAATTGTAGAACAAACATCACTAATTGTCCCCAATGCGATAAGCACTGTTCCGCAAATTCCACACCTACCGAGCCATTGCCAAGTTTGCATCGCATGGGCCGAGGTCCATTCTTTGCATACCACAATCCTAATATCCCAGAATCTAGTGGTACTGCTGATATTAGAAAACATCACATCATTGCTGTGTCCCACATATCGCGCGTCGGAAACATTCTGCTCTTTTCTTCTTACCATTGAACGATAGCAGACCGTTAATGTGTAATTTTTTTCTAGCGGAAAGCTAGTATTTTTTCACAAGCGTCTGCAATCCATCGTCTGTGATCCTTTTGTGAGATCAGACGTCAACCTTTTTCCAGCTGCTACATAAAAAAATCGTAAACAGTATGTAAAATCAACCACCGTAGCAAGCATCCGTGGAAAGGAAGTAAAATCTATTCGCTTTTCCAGTTCGATAAACACTGGCGAAATCTAAATGTGTGTGTTTGCGGGGGAGGGGGGGGGGTAGATCCTTTAAAATACTCTTTCAAAGATCCACAACTACCAGCAAATGCACATCGCGCCCTAGTAGCTTCAAAAACTAACTTGCCCAAACGTACAGAGTGCAAACCTGATTATATGATTTCTAGAATCGTGCTCCATCCGCTAGCATCAAGAAACGCATTGCTTGGTAGCGCATCAATAGAAACGAATGTGGTAGTTTGTGAGCGAAGCTATTATGATATCGTCCGCAAGTTAAACCTGCCAGCACTCCACATTGACGAACCAGTTGCTTCAATCGCTCTAATTCGTCTCATCGTTTCTCGGACGCGATGGTGGTCCTGTCTGACAAGGTAGTGTTCGGCACTGCGCAGAGGATGCTGGTTGCCAACCGGTCATTCTCTTCTTCTTCTTCTTCTTCTTTGGCTCAACAACCGATGCCGATCAAGGCCTGCCAACACACTTGTGGGGTTGGCTTTCAGTGACTAATTGATTTCCCCCATAGCAGGATAGTCAGTCCTACGTATGGCGGCACGGTCTATTTGGGGCTTGAACCCATGACGAGCATGTTGTTAAGTCTTACGAGTTGATGACTGTACCATGAGACCGGCTTAACCGGTCATTCTACAGCCTGAAAAATCAGTTCACCTCAAAGAACCTGTCGCGACGGACGAAGCTGGGACTATATAGTATCAATATAGTACCGGTACTCACATACGCCTTTGAGACATGGACACTGTCGAAATCTGACGAAACCCTTTTAGCCGCGTTCGAGAGGAAGGTGCTCAGAAGGATACTTGGCCCAGTATGTGTGGAAGGACAATGAAGGAGCCGCTATAATGACGAGCTATACGAAATGTACGGCGACCTCACGGTCGTGCAGCGTATCAAGCTCGCTAGGTTCCGGTGGGCTGGCCATGTTGTACGCATGGAAATGGACGAGCCAACCCGTAAAGTCTTTTTAGGCCGTCCACAAGGACAGAGGAGGCGTGGTAGGCTCAAATCGACATGTCTTGACTTTTCCATTCTAAATGCACTATATGCAACACTGTGGATTACTTACGTTAAGCGTTTTAATTTTAGTAGCAGAATACTTTTACTCATTCTGTAAACTATAATTGAGGCCCTTCACCCTTCAGTTTTTTTAATGGAGTTAGACAGTTGGAGGCTGAAATCATGTAAACACTGCAAAGCAAGTGAAATAAAAAATGGCAAAGCAAGGTGGTGTTTACATTTATCCCAAGGATCTCATTTAAAGAGATCTGGTGATGGAATCTAGAATAAATGTGTATGTAGTCCAGGTGGTCTCATAGCATGTTTTTATAACCAAATTTGAATATCACGTTTTGACAGGATAGGTGAATTTTTTTGTTAAAACAAGCTTTCTGGAGGCTTGATGAATATACAAAACACTCTTAAAATCTTCATTCAAGAACAGAAGCGATAAAAATCATCCTTCTAAATTCACACACCTTGGGATAAACACTCCCGGCGCATCTCGCTCTCTCATCCCTTCGATCGATCAACTAAAGATCTACTATCAAAACGTAAGAGGATTGCGCACAAAACTAGACGAGTTACGCCTCTCTCTATCTGAGCTTGATATGGATGTGTTGGTGTTAACTGAAACATGGCTCGATGGCTCAATTCCGTCCTCTCTTATCTCGGAGGATGCGTATTTCATCTATCGCTGCGACCGAAATTCTCTCAACAGTAACCGTTGCCGTGGTGGTGGTGTACTAATTGCCTGCTCTTCCGTGCTGAACACGTCAACTTTATCACTGCCGTTCGACTCGTTGGAGTCTGTTTGGACAATTGTTAAGCTTCAAAACCTTGCAATCTATATCGGCGCCGTTTACATCCCACCCGATTTGCGTTCTTCCGAAGTAGTCTTTGAAGGTTTACATGAGAGTGTTCAGTTTCGTTGCTGGCAAACTTAAACCAAATGATCTTATGGTGTTACTTGGTGATTTTAATTCACCATCACTCTCCTGGCAACCGTTGGCATCGTGCGTTAATCACTTCATTCCTACTGGTGTATCTCGTAAAAATGTTTCTCTGCTTGATGGAATGTCGGTAAACGGTTTGCAGCAATTTTCTGGCATAAAAAATATACGCGGAAGACAATTGGACCTTCTATTTGCCAATGCTGCCTTCTTGGAGCGCTGCTCCTCCGTCATAGCTTCACCTGTTCCACTCGTCGCGCTAGACAAACATCATCCTGCTCTTGAGACAAGTGTGCTCCTTACGCACTCTCGCCCTGCATCCTCTCAACGAATACCTACGGTTCGTATGTTCAATTTTAGGAAGCTGGACTACGAAAAGCTTCATCGTATTTTAGCCGATACCGATTGGTCCTTTATTGATGCTGACTGTGACATAAATCAAGCTGTAGCAGCGTTTACTAATGTAATCACTTCCGCCTTCCCTTCCTGCTGTCCTCTCCTTAAACCCGCTCCTAATCCTAAGTGGCCGAACAGAGCTTTACGTCTTTTAAAATCGGACAAAAACCGCGCTCAACGCGCCTACCGTTTAAATAATACTTTACACAATCTTTGTGTATATAAATATGCAACTAAGGCTTATCGTTTCCTTAATCGCCATCTGTATCGTCGCTACGTCCGGCGTCTTCAAATGCGCCTCACTATTGATCCTGGGTCATTCTTTCGTTTTGCGAACTCTCGGCGAAGCTCTGCTAGCCTTCCATCCACCCTGTTTCTTGATTTGTCCTCTGCAACGTCTGTTTGCCAAACATTTCTCTAGTGTATTTGTCGATCCCAGTTCTTTTAAGGTTCCTTTGGACGTAGGCTTGTCTTACACGCCCTCTGATGTGATATCATGTAATTCAGTCGTTGTAAATGAAAGCCTAGTAAAATCTACTTTATCCAAACTTAAAACTTTGTTTTCACCAGGCCCCGATGGCATCCCTGCCTGTGTTTTGAAAAAATGTGGTAATACCCTCACTCCTATTCTCACTCGTCTTTTTTCTCGCTCGCTTAGTGTAGGGATTTTTCCTAGTCAATGGAAACTAGCTTGGCTTGCTCCCATTTATAAGAAAGGTGACCGCACACTAGCATCAAACTACAGAGGCATTTCTATTATTTGTGCGTGTTCTAAAATCCTCGAGTCAATTGTTCATTTATCTGTAATGCCTTGTGTAAAAAATTATATTTCTACGGAACAACACGGCTTTATGCCCCATCGCTCAGTGTCCACCAACCTAAAGTGTTTTTTGTCTTCTCTATATCATAACCTGTCTAGTGGTAAGCAAGTAGACACTTTCTATACCGATTTCAAAGCGGCATTTGACAGTATACCTCTGTCATTACTTGTTGCTAAGCTTCGAAAACTAGGTTTCGGTGGCTCTATATTGCCGTGGTTCAACTCCTATCTTGAGAATCGTTCATATACAGTTAAAATCTATGGCTCTTTCTCTGAATGTTTTCTTAGTTCTTCGGGTGTCCCACAAGCTAGTGTCCTTAGTCCCTTACTGTTCATTCTCTTCCTCAATGACTGTACTTCGATCCTTCCTCCTATCGGCTTCTTGCTATATGCGGATGACGTTAAAATTTTTCTTCCTGTATCTTCTACAGTTGATTGTCTAGTCCTTCAATCCTGGCTCTGTAAATTCTCTACATGATGTGCTTCTAACGATTTAGTCCTGTGTCCTGAAAAATGTTCTGTCTTGTCTTTCTTCTGATCCTCTACAAGTATAACTCATGCTTATAGTGTCTGTGATACCCCTATTCCCCGTGCGTCCTTGTCTAAGGATCTTGGCGTCTTCTTTGATCCGAGTCTTTCTTTCAAGGAGCACACGGACTATGTCATCAAAAAGGCCAACAAAAGTCTTGGTTATATTTGTCGCATGTCCACTGAAATTCATGATCCTTTTTGTCTTAAGTCCCTTTATTGTTGTTGGATCCGTTCCGTACTAGAATATGCCTGTGTCATCTGGTCTCCTGTCCAACTATCTCTGCTCCAAAGGATTGAGAGGATCCAGAGACGTTTTACAAGGATCGTATTTCGTAGGTCGCTGGGTCATCACTCAATTCCGCTTCCTTTGTATGACGATAGACGCACTCTATTAGTCCTTGCCAAGTTGGAGCACCGCCTCTCTGTCGCTCAGGCTTCTTTCGTTGCTGGCATATTGCTCAATACGATTGATACTCCTTCACTTCTGTCGCGCTTACATTTGTATGCACCTTGTCGCACCTTACGTTATCGTTTTCGTCTCCAGTTACCTATATGTCGTACACGTTTTGCTCGCAATGAGCCTTTTGTAAGAGCTATGTCGTCTTTTAATAGTACTTCAGATCTGTTCGATTTCAACCTATCCTATCCTGTCTACCGATCCCGTCTTCGCTCCTTTTCCGTACCATAAACTCCTTCCTACTCCTTCGTGAATAATTGTATACTATAGTCAGTAAGCACTATTGCTGTAACCCAACGTGGCCGAGCAATTAATAAAATAAAAATAAATAAATAAATAAATAAATAAATAAATAAATAAATAAGCCCACCTGTATATTATACCCACTTAAATAGCTGCTCGAAAACTGCTATAAAATGCAAACAGCTGACAGGCTGAAATTTCAGTCTACGAACTTAAAACGGAAAGGGCTCTATTATTTAGTTTTGTCCGTATTGAAACTGTGTGATTGTACAATATCAAAGATATTAAACACTATGTAAAGGATAGTTTAAAGTGATTCATACATAAAGTAAGCGAAGCGAAGAGCGTAATCAGGGCAGGTTATCTTGAATCTACGTTCTGCGTTTCGTTCTTTTTCTCCAGATTGGGAGGTTCGTTCCGTGCCTCAATTTAGGGGACTATTCCCATCACTAGTTCACATCGTCCCGCCTTGGTGCCTCGTCAAACCAGTTTTTCTATCTGAAGGAACGAACGGAAGAATGGAATTTTTGGATAACCCACACCAAGGAACCTCAAGCAAGGTCATCGCCGCTGTGCGTTTGTTAACTAAAGTCTCACTCTCACACACGGATATATCCACATGGTGGATGGCGTGTAGTGGAGGGAGAGAATTTATTCCCATCTCGGCAGTTGGCTAGATTCTCCATCAAACCCGCTCCAGCTGTACAGGTTATGAAAAATGATCAGAATTTAAATGGCCAGAATATGGGTAAGCACCGGTCGGTGCTTGTTTACACATGCATCGGTTTTTTGTTTCGGGTTTTAGTTTGATTTTCGGAAGTTTTTGGTGCTCAACCAGGCCACCATCGAGTTGCGCTATCAAGCGTTGAGTACAACGCAAGCGTGTCGGAAATATAGATATATAAATCACTACAGCCATTTGCAGGTGCCGTGCCTGGACTAGGATGCCCGTCCCGGGAAGTTAATGGAAAAGTTTCCTAATCATCTTTGACACAAGTTCGGGCTGCACCTACCCCTTACTTTTTCTGTGGGAAAATAAGTGACTACAATGCACAGGAGAACATTTGCGGTATGTCAGCGAGGTGGTATCCAAGTCCGTGATATCACGATAAGCAGTCCGGCGCATTGTTTGCCAATCTTTGGAAGTACCTCATCGGCTTCTTGGCGCCCGCACCGCGGCAGTTCCAGCGGTTCGGGAACTCGAATAGGGCTCGTCTAGATCCAAGTGTCAACGCTTGCGTTCTGATTAACAGCCGTGCTGTTTATTTGTTGTGGAGATAACGCATTAAAAAGAAGTTAAATTACTCATGTAAAAACAATACAATGCAATGTGTGTGTGTGTGTGTGAGAGAGCGAGAGTGTGTGATTTGCTAAAGCGCTTCAACGTTTGTCGGGGCACGCTTGGTTGCTAATTAACGGAGCTGGAGCTAATGGATCTTTTGCTGTTTTTGTGTTGTTTTGTTGTCGGGTGGGATGACAAGTAGCTTTGTTGGAAAGTCAATTTTAGTCTCTCTCGGGAAACTACGCTCAGATGTTGGTGTTCAAGATAAAGCATGTTTGATTTTTAACACCCTGATAAGCCTGTATAATACAACCAGGCAAAATGGAACTTTCGCTTTTCGACACGGCATCGTTCAATCAACAGTCTTTTTCCGATAGTGCTCTGAGTTTCCATTCGGTTACGCTACCATCTCCAGATCATCTCCAGAGCATCTCATCATATAGTCATCAGTGTGTGGCCGGTTCCAACAAAAACCCTGCTCCGCATGGGACAACCCCCCCCCCCCCCCCCACTCTCCACTTTGTCATCCTCGTCGCAACAACAGCGTATGCATTCCATATTGATTAGTTGTTGCAAATTCATCCCCGTGCACATCACTTTCCAATCAGTTCACTCCCGTCGCCGAGTTGCCCCGAGAATCCGTGGACCAGAGGACTTTTTCCATCCGATCTAGCCAAACTTTCAGATGCTGCGTACGGTGAACTTTTAAGTGCGTTTGGTGTAAGTAGCTGAAGCAGCATATGAAGAATGTGCAGGATCCTGAAGACTGGCGGACGTATTTCGTATAAGAGGGAAGAAGCGTCTAAAAAGGATGACAGCCAAAAACGTAAAGACCTACGGGGCATGCTTGGCGCGTGGATGCTGGGCGGGATATTTCCTCGCACTGCTGCCGGCTCGTTATCAATTCACACCACGCTTGCCACGGCTACCGATACAGGGATATATTGTTCCATATTCATCAGTGCCTGCCGGAGTGGAATGGAATGTCGCTCTGAAGGTTTTTGGTGGTTTTCTTTTCCTTTTGTTTTTCTGTTTTTTTTTTTTGTTTTGTTTTGGTGACGCTTTGTGTATCGTGCCTGTTGGGATGTTTTGGCTGTGTTGTGTAACTCGACTGCTGGAAGCAGATTGTTCTTTCACAACTGCAAAACAAACCCACCAAGCCAGCCCTGCGGGAAAGGAAAGCACTATGGAGGGGGCCAAGCCAACGGTGTCCGTGCGGGAGGGTTCGTCCCACAGCCAGCCAGTGCAATAATTACGCTCCTGCCGATCAAACGAACTTCCTACGCCGCATGTGTTTAGATGTAGAAATTCTGAAAAGCAAAATGATGCCATCTCCTGAGAACAGCACGGATATTTGTCTAAACGCTGTACTGGTATAGCGGTTTCGTTTACCACACCAACCAACCGTAAACAGTGATTTATGTCACTCGATGGGTTTCGGAGAGCCTTCTAAGCAGAAATGTGCCCTGCGTCAATCTCGGGCACTTTTGGGATGATGGCGCCTTTGGGCAAGGGGGGAATTATTATTTTATTAAATTTTTTTTGTTTGCTTGATTCTTTTTATTGCTAAAGACGAAATAGAAGCAGTTTAAAGAGAGATTTAGGTGGCGGGAGGGAGGAAGTTTTGGTGTTCACAATCGCAGAATCATGTGACGCACATGAAACAATGTGAACTTTTTGACATATGCGCGATTGCGGGGACCCGATCGGGTCCACAAGACTTTTATTTCACGCTTCGCCGGAACATCGCCAACGGCTGGAAGTGGCACCAACAGCAGCACCGTCTTTCTTACCCGTGAGGGCAAGGCAAGATGGATCGGTGCGGAGAAGATTTACTGACTGAACAAAGCTAATTAAATCAAAACCATTACTGAAATCGTACTCTGCGCATCCGGCGCTCTCCTACCCTACGCTCACCGTTGAGATCGGGTGGTTCGCACAGGATTATCGCATTTGGTGTGGTGTGTGTGCGTGTGTTTTTTTTTTCTTTCCACTTTTGCTCTCTGTGCCTGCAGCTCTCATTGCCTGCAGCTTCATGTCTAGACAAGAGTTTAAAAAGGCGAGAGTTGCTTTAGGTGGAGAGCGAGCAGAGATAATGCAATAATTCGAACCGCATTGTATGCCCTAAAATCGGTCGCCTTTACGTCTAAGCTATTCCGATTTAGAGGTATGGAATGTATCACAATCCAGCGGGTAGCGGTCCTACGAAGAAGGTTTGGAACATAATCGAATAATTCTACAGCTTTGCTCTCTCGACCACGAATGTTCTGAACCAACACGTACTCCAGTACTTTAATACGTGTTAGTAGACCAGGAACAGACGACAAAAAATGGACTCTTGGTGTAATGTTGGTAATTTCTTTCCTCTATATTCTAAGCAGCGGTCCCGTGGTGCAGTCGTCAAGGACTAGCAAGGACAGGCTACCCGGCAGTGTGGTACGTCGTAAATCGCGAAAGCCTGTATAGATTTACATGTCCGCATAGAACGACACGCCAAATAGAAGAACAAAAATATATTCTAATGTTACAGTTTTTGGCATAAGCAAAAGCTGCCAATGTGATACAACTTCTTCAGCGCTTCAAAGTATTTAAATATCTGTATAATCTACAACGTGGAACTGGAAGTGACGTGGAATAGGAACTCAATTCCTACGGCAGAAATTCCTGGATCGATGCACTTTCATATTTGTCTTCTGCAGAAACCCCTGCCTGATGATGCGAAGATAACGAGATCGTACAGGTATTTCATAAGATCATAGTTGACCTTGAACACTTAAAGAAGATCTAGCGCTAAATTAATCAGGTTCAGTATGCATTATCATTGCATTCCTTCCAGTTGGTTGTTCTCAGATGTTTATTGCAGTCCAAAAGAAATATTCAAAAAATGTCTATGCCGAAGATTGCATAGCTATATCCCAGACAAACACTCTACCATACCATCAGCTGTTGTACGAACATGAAGCCAAGAACATGACTAAAACCAGTCGAGTTTCAGGCCCTTTGTTTGATGCGCTAATCTCAATCTGCTAGAATCAGCCCTCCCAATACCAAGCCCAAGCCCGTATGTTTGACACATGTTAGCTGTGCGGGACGCTTGGTTGACCTCGCCGATACGACCGACAATCAATCAAGCCAATTGTCAATTGGCCCAGCTTTGCCAGCGTTCTGCGTATGGATCTCTTATCGCTTGCCACATACGCGAGGCGCGCGCGCATGAACGCAGCCAAACACACACACACAAACAGCCGAAGTTGGTTGATATCACATTCCCCTCGCGCTTGTTGCGTGTTGCCAGGGCCCGCACACAATCAGCTGCTAGCGACAACATTCCACCCGCCCGCCAGCTAACTACGCACACAGCACCGCTACGGCCAATCAGGTTCTTCGCGGTGGGTACTGCCTCCGTACGAGCCTCCGTCGGCTCCGCACACACCGGGACGTTCCACACTTGCGCCAGAAGGTACCAGCAGCGCGCAGAACATCATCTCGCATACAGTTATGTCGACGCGGTGGTATGTGGGCTAGACCGCGCATGTTGCGCCGCACGCTGGCCACTTTCAGTCTATGCTCAGTGTTCGAGCTGAGCAGCCGTGTGTTCGCTTTCTGTGTCGTGCGAGAGGCAACAGTGTGTGATCGTGCCTACGTACTAGGTAAGGTATGGGGCGAGCGGGAGCTGGGTTGCGTGGGACACTGTTAGGTGCTGTTAAGCAGTCCCACACCTGTCATACTGGTGAGGAGGCTGTGTGTTTCGTAGTTGTTTCGCTTGAAAGAGATGCTGGTCGAGCGAAAGTGTGTGTGTGTGTGTTTTTTTTCTTTTCTTCATAGTTTGTAAGAAATAAAGTGACTAATCATAAATACTTTCCCTTTTCATTCTATTGCGCCTCTACCGCTACGCTGACTGCTGAACACACCTTTGCCAGGGATTCAACTCAACTCCTTTCAACCGCCTAACGCTCCAGCCTCCAATCAACTGCTCGCTGTGTGCTAGATAGACGAGAATTGAAACATCTCAGCATGAGTTGTGCTAGTGTTTTGACCAGCAAAGATCTGCCGGACATTGAAGTAAGTGGGGCCGCCGTTAACCAACCCCCAATTGAATGCTAGCTGCGCAATTACGCCAAGCGTCGCCCGCGAGAACAAGAGCTCATTGTGTAATGAGCGAAACGCCGAATATGACGTTATCGTTCTCAGGGTCGCCTATTTCGCCGACCGACGTCACGCAGCCGCAGATCACGCGTGGCGAGCGAAATTCGACCCGACATCCGATCGCTTCTCGCTTATCTCGCCGCACTATGCCGTATCAGCGGGTGTGGGCATCGGGCATCAGGTCACTCTGGCTGTCTCTGTCGAGTGCTGACTCGCCTGTTTTGATGCAGTGCCAATAAATTGTAGCAGTGTTTATGCACACACTCACACAAACACACTCAGTACACTGCATCCGTCAAATGGCACATTACATCATGTGCCCTCGTTTGCACCAGAGGACCGTCTCGTTCAATCTCGTGTTTGCCCTTCCATTTCCCTTTGAAGGGTCGTGGCAACGCAAAACATTGCGTCTTGTGGGGTTGTTTTGCGGCTGTGTTTGTGTTTCCTCGTCTTGGGTAAAACCGCGCAGTCTGACTGCCTGCAAACTGAACAACAAACACTCGCCTTAGTGATGGGAATAACAACCACCGTTAGTAGCGTGAGTCACTTCAGAACGAAAGAGGCACAAAGGCGAGTTTAACGTTAAATTTGCTCTGTAACAGTGATGAACAACAGACAGTTGTACGTTGCATTGAGATTTAATTCTCGGAAGATTTATTTTTTCTACTCATCAATTACTTTTTTGAATGATTTCGGTGCTGAAAAGTTTTATCATTGACCGAGAATCAACAAACGAAATAATTAATTAAATGTACAGGGTTTTCCAGGAGTTCTTATAGCGGTGGGACACTTTATAGGCTCCTTCTTCCATGAAATTAACATAATGTAATGGGAATTAGACTCTATAGTACCCTTGTTGGACAAATTAAATAGGAATTTTCAAGGAACCTGTCTAAAAAGGGTGTCATAGAGTCCAATTTCCAACATATGAAGTTCACTTTCCATCAGAAAGAGTCATGGATGAGTCCCACAACTATGAGAACGCCTGGAAACCCCGGTAAGCTGCCAGCAGTCGCAAATTAAAAACAAAAACTTTCAAAGAGCTGTTCATGCTGCAAAGATGTACCTGACTCATTTTTAATAAATACGTACATCCCAAACCGAACAAAGTCACCACATTTTTCATTTTTTTTCTTTTTTTTTGTAGAGCCTGCTCGCTCTCAATCCGCGCGTGAAGCAGTCTTGCTCGCTGGTACCGACGACCGTGACGAAGAAGGTGAAGAAACACTGGAAGCGCAATGAAGACCGCTCCTGCACGTCCTGCACCCCACTTACGAACGACTTTTCCGACATCAAGCATACAACGCTGTCCGAGCGGGCAGCGCTGAAGGAGGCGGCCCGCTGCCTCAAGTGTGCCGATGCACCGTGCCAGAAGTCCTGCCCGACGCAGCTGGACATCAAGAGCTTCATCACGAGCATCGCGAACCGGAACTACTACGGTGCAGCCAAGGCCATCTTCTCGGACAATCCGCTCGGGCTGACGTGCGGCATGGTATGTCCGACCAGCGACCTGTGCGTAGGCGGCTGCAATCTGGCCGCAGTCGAGGAGGGCCCCATCAACATCGGCGGCCTGCAGCAGTTCGCGACGGAGGTGTTCAAGCGGATGGGGCTGCGGCAAATTGTGCCGCCGGGCGTGGCACCGCTGAAGCATCCGAACAAGCGCATTGCCCTGTTGGGCGGCGGGCCGGCCTCGCTGTCCTGTGCCACCTTCCTGGGGCGGCTCGGCTACCGGGACGTGACGGTGTACGAGCGGCGCCCGTACCTTGGCGGGCTGAGCTCGGCCGAAATCCCGCAGTACCGGCTGCCGGTCGAGGTGGTGAACTTCGAGGTGGACCTGGTGAAGGATCTGGGCGTCCGGTTCGAGCTGAACCGAGCCCTGTCGGCGCAGGATCTGACCGTGCGCGGGCTGCTGGACGGGGGCGTGGATGCGGTGTTTCTGGGCATTGGACTGCCGCAGCCGAAGGTGGACCGCGTGTTCGAGGGGCTGACGGAGGAGCACGGGTTCTACACGTCCAAGAGCTTCCTGCCGCAGGTCGCCGACGGTAGCAAGCCGGGCCTATGCGGGTGCAAGCAGTCGGCCAAGCTGCCCACGCTCCATGGCAACGTGATCGTGCTCGGCGCGGGCGACACTGCGTTCGACTGTGCGACGTCGGCGCTGCGCTGCGGTGCCCGCAAGGTGTTCGTCGTGTTCCGGAAGGGCAACAACAACATACGCGCCGTGCCGGAGGAGGTCGAGCTGGCGCGGGAGGAGCGCTGCGAGTTCATACCGTTCATGGCGCCGCGGGAGGTGATTGTGCGGGCGGGGCGCATAGCCGCGATGGAATTCTACCGGACCGAGCAGGACGAGACTGGAAACTGGGTGGAGGACCAGGATCAGATCACGCGCCTGAAGGCGAATTACATCATTTCCGCGTTCGGGTCCGGGCTGTACGATGCTGACAGTAAGTAGTCCAAGAAACATTTACCCTCCCTTTTATACTTAAACATGTCTAAAAGCATTCTTTATTATGAGTGTACTAACCCACATAGTTTTAACATGTCTTTTGAAGATGGTTAACAGTCTTTAAAGTTGCTCAAGATCTTCAAGATCTTCAAGATCAAGATCTTTGAAACGTTCTGAAGACGCTTGCAAGTCTGTTAAAACTAAAATTGGAGTTTTGGTGACTGGCTGGAATCAACCTGTAAACAATTACTTAAGCACGTTTCAAGACTTGTTATTTGGGACTAAGTCATCAAGATCAATTGATCTTATTAAATGCATATAAAGTCTTGGATGAAGGGAACTTGGAACAGACAATAAGGGATGTACCTGAATTACGATATAAACGCAAAACGCAGATAAGCCGAGAATTCCTAACCTCTGCGTAAGTAAGGCGGATGGCGGTTTTCAACCTAAATATATTTAATTTTATTTTCCTTTTGCTTCCAGTGGGTGGTTTTATTCCCTGCAAAGATTTTTAGATATATGTATAATTCTATTAATGTATGCAGGGGATAAAACAGAGAAAACTGCGATTATGTAAATATGCGTATACCAGGATCCGCGTATCTCTGACACTGCCGATACGCCGAGAGTCTTTATACTTATTAGTCTGCACTAGCGCTAAGTGTTGTTTAAAACGATCTTAGCCACACATATTGCACTATAAATCGACTAAACTTGTGGTCCTTCTGACCTAAAGCCAATGGAATCCATTTTTATGGATGTTGATTTGTGTGTCCAACCTGTGTCAGCCATGTGGATATTTTGATAAACGAATACATAGTTTACATGACAGATAGAAACATGGAAATTTCCAAAACGCTGTTTACGTCATGTTTATTATGACACAGCTGTTCATGCAAATTGGGGGCTTTTTAAACAAGTTTTTATGTTTAAACAAATATGTTTATTTAAACTAAAAAGATGCATATTATTGAGGCGCTTTGATATTTTTCAATTTATTATAATGTATTTCAACAGTGAAATTTTCTTGCTATGGATTTCTACTCTTCGTGTCAAATTTTATCAGAAAAAATATCAAGACAACATAATAATTCTCATATATTTCTCAATCATTATTATGACTTAATATTCATTACTTGATTGCCATCTCAAGAATATATCCATAGCAATAAGCTGTAATTTTGAAAGTTTTTTTTGCGCGTCATATCTTAAAGGTCTAGAAATGGTTTTAACTAGTTTTTAACAAAGTTCTGTAGATGGGCCCTTTCAATCTAAAGTAAGTTTTATTATTGTCTTATTAGGTCATACAAGACATTCAAATGAAACAGGAAGACTGAATGGAATAACCATAACAACATCATTAGACCTATGATAAGATTTAAAATGTTCCTTGGGAGACGACGAACCTGCTCATGCTGGCGGAAGTTGAGATCAATCGATAATAATCTTTGTTTGGTTTTGTATTATTTTTCTTTTTTGTATAGTCATTAGCGCACTGGACGGGTTAAAGATGAACCGCTGGGGACTGCCGGAGGTAGACCCGAAAACCCAACAGACCTCCCTGCCCGCCGTCTTCTGCGGGGGCGATCTGGCGGGCGCGGCTGAAACGACGGTCGAATCAGTGAACGACGGCAAGACGGCGGCCTGGTACATGCACTGCTATCTGCAGGGCATCCCGCTCGACGCCAAGCCCGAGCTGCCCCTGTTCTACACCGAGATCGACAAGGTCGACCTGTCGGTGGAGGTGTGCGGCGTGCGATTCGAGAATCCATTCGGGCTCGCGTCGGCCCCTCCGACCACCAGCACCGCCATGATACGGCGCGCGTTCGAGCAGGGCTGGGGCTTTGCCGTGACGAAGACGTTCGCGCTGGACAAGGACATGGTGACGAACGTGAGCCCGCGTATCGTGCGGGGCGTGACGGCCGGCCAGCACTACGGTCCGCAGCAGGGTGCCTTCCTCAACATCGAGCTCATCTCGGAGAAGTGCTGCGACTACTGGCTAACGGGCATCCGGGAGCTGAAGCGTGAATTCCCCAGTCGCGTGCTGATCGCGAGCATCATGTGCACGTACAGCGAGCCGGACTGGGTCGAGCTGGCGTCGAGGGCGGAAGCGGCCGGGGCCGACATGCTCGAGCTCAACCTGTCCTGCCCACACGGGATGGGCGAGTCGGGCATGGGGCTAGCCTGCGGCCAAGACCCCGAGCTGGTGTACAATATTTCGCGCTGGGTGCGCGGTGCCGTACGCATACCGTTCTTCGTAAAGCTCACGCCCAACATTACCGACATCGTGTCGATCGCGCAGGCGGCCAAGCGCGGTCAGGCGGACGGCGTGTCGGCAATCAACACGGTGCAGGGGTTGATGTCGCTCCGGGCGGATGGCAGCCCGTGGCCGGCCGTTGGTGCCGACCGGCGCACCACGTACGGCGGTGTGTCGGGCAACGCCACCAGACCGCAGGCCATGCGGGCCATCTCGCTGATCGCGAACAAGCTGCCCGGCTTCCCAATATGCGGCATCGGCGGCATCGACTCGGCCGAGGTCGCGCTGCAGTTCATCCAGTGCGGTGCCCCGATCCTACAGATCTGCTCCTCCGTGCAGAACCAGGACTTTACCGTCATCGAGGATTACATACTCGGACTGAAGGCGCTGCTCTATCTGCGCGCGAACCCGCCGCCAGAAGCGCTGCCCTGGGATGGCCAGTCGCCACCAGCGGCCAAGCTGCAGAAGGGCAAACCGGTCGCTCCATTGCGAGCTGAAGACGGCAAGCCGCTGCTGCACTTCGGCGAGTACAAGAAGCAGCGGGAGGAGAAGCTGGCCCAGCTGCGCCTCCAGCACGGTCCACTGTGGGATCCGTGTGCGCCCGAGCCCGGCACGAATGGGCACACGCCGGATAGGAACGAGCCGGCCACGCCGGCCGCTGTCCCGCGCGTGAAGGATGTGCTGGGCGGGGCGCTGCCCCGCATCGGGGATTATAAAAAGCTGGACAACACCAAGCAAGTTGTCGCACTGATCGACGATGTAAGTCCCACGGGACACGGGACGGGATGTGGCATTGTGGATTGAGCATGACATAATTTAACGCTTTCTTTTGCAGGATCTGTGCATCAACTGTGGCAAGTGCTACATGACCTGTGCCGACTCCGGCTACCAGGCGATCGAGTTCGATCCGGTTACGCATTTGCCGCACGTCAACGACGACTGTACCGGGTGCAACCTGTGCCTCTCCGTCTGTCCCATCATCGATTGTATCAGGTAAGATCTGCGGGACGGTTGAAAAATTTACCCATTCGGCCCCTTCACAGCGGTAACATTCGGTGTCTGTCTGCTTTCAGCATGGTGCCGAAAAAGATTCCACACGTCATCAAGCGTGGTCGTCCGAACGGGAGTGTCGCAGTGCACGCGCTCAGCCCATCGCAGTAGACAAACGAGAAGGGGAAGCCAGATCGCATTTTCCTCACGCGTTACTAAAGTGAAGAACACATCGGGTGCAAAAGCAGCTGTTAGATGAATGTTTACAATACGCTTAAGGCATTTAAAAGATATATATATATGTATCCTGTTTTACCAATAAAGAGATTTTCTAAACAAACATTGTGCATTCAGCGTTCAAATAATGACTCTTTCCAAATAATGTTTTAGTATCAAGGAAGTTGTAATGAAATTTCAATGAGCAAAACCATTTATAGTATAGAAATTTTTATTCTGCAAACACAAACTGATCTTACTTCAAAAAGTTTCCATCAAATATACCACCACAAAACACAAAGCGACAGTTTTTGCGACAAAAGTAAGGATCTGCCTTCTACGTTACATTGGTGAAGTGATTTTTTTTTATCCTTCTTTGATTTTTATTTGGATTCTTTTGAGAAACTTTGAGCCAATTGGCCTCATTCGGCCTCATTCGGCTCTTATTTCCCAATAATTGAATTAATTCTATACTTTAAATCTTTTGTGATATTGCGGGGCTTGCTAAAACGATATTGTACTTATTTAAAACGATACAATACAATAATATAATTTATTAATCCTAAATGCCCTTTTTGGTGTGACCGTCCCGCTCGACCGCCTTAATCCAAGAGAGCACGATCGTCCTTCCGATCGTGCTGAGTGGCCTCTCGGCTCGCTGAGTGACCAGCCAGTCGGAGCCGAACTGTTTGCGCAGGTTGGCTCACTTATCGCGTTTCGCCCTAAACGCCTCCATAACATCTCCCTCTCTTAAAATGTACGGTACACATCGAACCGACTGGGCAATCTTCTATTTCGAGAAGAGCGTCGTGGTTCCTGTACCTGATACAGCCTTCTGGGACGTGCAGTTGTTGTTTTTCCAAATGTTTGTGTGGATGCAGCAGGAGGAAACACCGGTACCGTTTGGTGGTCGCTGATGCTTGAAGATAACGGTAAGTCTTCTGGTGGTGACGGTGCAGGTGCAGGTGGATTTAGTACGCGATCCAAATTCCAAGCTTCAAGCAAAACATCTAGAGGTAAGCAAGGCTGAACTACTGTTGAAGATTCTTCTTGCGTCCGCCGACGTAGCTGATGAATATGCCGTCGAATGATCTTTCCATCGGCCGCCCTGACCAGGTACATGACTCTACCTTGTCGCTTCAGAACCGTACCGGTTATCCATCTCCATCCATTCTGGGAATAATGTTTAGCATAAACGTTTTGATTAGGGCAAAATTCTCTTTCTTCTACAGTAGGGCTTATCTGTGGTGGGTTTTGTAATGGTGTTAATAAATCCAGCGGTATTCTTGGGCGTCTACCCAACATGATCTCTGCGGGAGACTTTGATCCTTCCAGACAAGCGTTTGGGGTAGACCTGTAAGTTTGTAAGAATATGTCCAAACTCTCCCGAACCGTGTACCCATCAACTTCGATTTTCGTCATAGCTCGCTTAAAGGTGTCCACAAATCGCTCTGCCTGGCCGTTTGATTGTGGATGGTAAGGCGCCGTTCTAACGTGTATAATACCGCTTTTCTTACAAAATCGTTCAAATTCAATACTGGAGAATTGTGTCCCATTATCAGACACTAGCGTCATCGGCATACCAAAACGCGCGAAAATACTACGAAGAATAGCAATTGTAGACGCTGATGACGTGTTGCTAGTTTGAACTATTTCAGGCCATTTTGAAAAAGAATCCACTAATATAAGATACCACTCTCCCTTTAATGGACCAGCATAATCGATATGAAGGCGTTGCCAAGGAGCTGAAGATTTTGGCCAGCTGGTTTTATCGGTGCTTGGAGGTGATTTGGCGGCTGCCTGGCAGGCATGACACGAATTAACCCATTCAGTAATATCACGATCCATAGATGGCCAGTAAATGTAGCTTCTAGCTAAGGCCTTCATCCTTTGAATCCCCGGATGACCATGATGGATCTGACTCAAACATTGTTTTTGTAGCAGTTTGGGGATCACTACCCTCTCTCCAAATAAGATACAGTTGTTTACTGCCGACAAGGACTCTCTTCTATCATGGTAACGTGCAAGCTCTGATCCATACGATACGTTTGTTGGCCAGCCTTTTTTTATATTTGTGTAAACCTGTCGTAGTACGGGATCGCTCTGGGTTTTTATCTCAACGTCTCTGAACGTGAGGGGGAATGAACTAATCGCGTTGATAACTACTGCCTCCAAGTCTTCTTCTAGGCTTAGGCTCGCGATCACATATTCTGGCTCTGGCTTTGCATGATTTTGTATAAGACGAGACAGGACATCCGCATTTCCAAACTTGTCTGATTGTATGTATTCCATTTCAAAATCATAAAGCTGTAGCGTCAGCGCGAATCTTTGAAGACGATTTGCTGTATAGATCGGAATCCCCTTTTTTGAACCAAATATTCTAAGCAGTGGTCTATGGTCTGTTTGTAAAATAAAGTGTCTCCCAAACAGCATTTTATGAAATTTGGTTACAGCGTATACTATGGCCAATCCCTCTCTATCGATTTGGCTGTAGCCTGTTTCTGCTTTGGTTAGCGCTCTAGATGCGTGCTGTATTACTTTAACGGATCCATCAGAGAAAACATGGCTAATGGTTGCTCCGACCCCTATAGAAGAGGCGTCTGCAGAAACAACAATTTTGGCTCGGGGATCGTAATGTGTGAGAAGCAAATTTGATGATAAAATTTCTTTAAACTTTTTAAAAGCTTTTTCACACTCAAAGGTCCACTCGAATCTTCCGTCCTTTTTTAAGAGCATGTCTAAAGGATACCTTAACTCGCGCATGTTGGGCACAAACTTGCCATAGTAATTAATGGCACCTAAGATTGATCTTACGCCACTTAAATCGGTTGGTGCTGGTAAGTTGAGAATTGCCGCTATCTTCTCTGGATTTGGTTTAATTCCTTGATGATCAATTATGTGGCCTAGGTATAGAATTTGGTACGTTTTAAAAGAACATTTCTCGGCGCGTATTGTAAACCCGTAGCTTTCGATCCGTTGCAATAGTTTGTATAGATTAGCATCATGTTCAACCTCAGTTTTACCCCCTACTATCACATCATCCATATAACCACACACTCCATTCAATCCAGCTAGCATGGTATCAATAATTTGCTGGAATGCGGCTGGTGCAATCTTTATACCTGGTGGTAATCGGTTGTATGTGTACAAACCACGGTGTGTATTTATTACCAAAAACGATCTGTATTTTTCTTCTACTTCCACCTGAAGAAATGCATCCGATAGATCGATTGTGCTAAAATACTTGCAACCGGCAAGTTTGGCAAAAATGTCTTCGGGTAATGGTAAAGGGTATTCATGCGCCCGTAATGCTGAATTTAGGCCGGTGGAGTAGTCTCCACATATTCTTATAGTTCCATTTGCCTTTCTAACAACCACTATAGGAGCCGCCCATTCCGAATAGTCTACCGGTGTAATAACTCCAAGTTGCTCTAATCTGTCGAGTTCCTTATTCACAGCTTCTTGCATAGCATAAGCGACTGGGCGCTTTGGACAAAAAGTTGGTTGGGTGTTCTCTTTTACTTGCACTTTTATACGTGCCTTGGTGCATAAACCTGATCCCCTAAAAACACTGGGAAACTTGGTTTCTAATTGTTTTGCAATTGGTGTAGCTGTCGAAACAGCTCCACAATATGCATTCATCGGTAACGATCCGAGATCAAATGCGTCGATGATATCTGCACCCAATAATAAGAGATTTACGCAAGCTACGCGGATGGTAGCTGCTTTTGTTTTCTCTCCAACCGTAACAATTCCTTCGAATTCCCCGTCTAAGGGAAGGCTGGCCCCTGAAACTGTTTTTGCTCGTATCTCGCATGCATTTAGAGGAGGTTTGCCTAAGCTTTGCCACAGAGATCTATTTATGATCGTAATATCGGACCCCGTATCGAGTTGTAACCTGGCATTTTTCCCATTTATTAGTACGTTAACGTACTTACGGTTTACCGCGACGGCACATGCATTTACCGTGACGATACGTGTCTCCACCGATGGGCTCTGACGAAATTTTCCTTTTTGGTTCGCGGTATTGCAGTGGCCTTCCCGATGTCCTATTTGTCCGCAATCTTGGCACTTGTGCGATTTATAGCCACAATATTGCACCCAATGTCTGTCGCCACAAAGCCAGCATGGTCGACTGGGATGGGTGTTCCGTGCGGGAGGACGCTGCTTATCATATCTTTGGACATTATTTCTTTTGGGGAATTGCCGGTGCTGAAAACTCGAATTTTTAGCTTTAGTATGTTTGTTAAATATGTTTGTATGATTTTTGTTATGCAATGCGAGTACTTGCCGTTCATTTTCTTGAATCATTGCGCTGTCTCTTTTTAGTGCGGCAATGCGACTACAATCCTCTGACAGTTGCTGCAACGTAATCTGCTCTCGATCCTCGATTTTCGCCAACAATCTGGTTCGCACTTCGACGTCTCGTTCTTCTCTTAATCCACAAACGAATAAGAGGCACTTTAGCTGCTCCTCGTCGAGCTTGCTGAGCTCGAACTCTACGCATGATTTATTTACACGACATGCGTAGGTAAGCAGATCCTCTTCAGGTTTCCTTGTAAGCTGCAAACACTTGTACCTTTTTGCTTATCAAGGATTCCTGTACGTCGAACAGCACAGCGAGCTTTGCGATCGTTTCCTTGAATGAAAATTCACTTGAACGTAGGGGCAGGATAAACGACAAATACCGATCATGCTCGGCTGCACCTAGCTTCCTTAAAAGCAGTCGCACTTTTGCTGCATCACTCAGCCGACAAGCATCCTCGTTGAAACAGCTCCTCGTACCGGGAAAACCATGTTCTGAAGGTGATGCCAGCTTCAGGATCGAACCGAAATTCCATAATTGAATTTGCTAATGCTTCCGTTGCTTGCTCCGGATTGAAATTTGGCGTAACTACGGGCTGGCTTATTTGCTGGGCCATTATTTTACTAATAAGCTGCTGTTGCTGGGCCATTTGTTGCTGCATCATATTTAGCGTTTGCAGGAGTACGGCGTTATCCACTACAGCTGAGCCCGTTTGCGATGGCGGTTGCACAAATTGCGATGGCGCTGATACCGGCTGCGCTGATGCGGGTCCCAATTGCGATGGCGGATAGAGGTGTCCGTTTGGAGACAACTGATGATGGGACGCTACTTCGTGCACGGAGGGAACGTGCGGCCGCGATGTTCCGGGTTGTTGCATCACCGCCGGGTTGAAAAATCCAGACCGGCCTAAGGATGCACGTCGCTGCTCCTCCTCCGTCGGTAAATCCATCGTTGCATCAGCGGGGTTCATCTTGCGCTTCTTGGGACGTGGTGGCGCAATTGTGTGGGTGTATGTGTGTGAGCGGGACACGGAAGAAAACGAACAAAACGAATTAAAAATTGGTCAGCACTTAACAACACGAAACGATCACATTAACTTTTCTCGTCGCCACTTTTGTGATATTGCGGGGCTTGCTAAAACGATATTGTACTTATTTAAAACGATACAATACAATAATATAATTTATTAATCCTAAATGCCCTTTTTGGTGTGACCGTCCCGCTCGACCGCCTTAATCCAAGAGAGCACGATCGTCCTTCCGATCGTGCTGAGTGGCCTCTCGGCTCGCTGAGTGACCAGCCAGTCGGAGCCGAACTGTTTGCGCAGGTTGGCTCACTTATCGCGTTTCGCCCTAAACGCCTCCATAACAAAATCTAACCTTCTTCTTTGCAAGCCATTTGTGGCTTGCAAATTACCTTATACCGGGTAGTCTCGGTTTACTGTGAAGATCGGGTGGTGACTATGGTATTTTTGCTGAAAAAGTTCAGCATAATGACGGTTGGAAATGAGACTATTGCAACCAGCCCGAAGTTGATGTTTGATGGTCCAGTATATTTGTGGTTGGGGCCGGTCTGGTGGTACAGTCGTCAACTCGTACGACTTAACAACACGCCCGTCATGGGTTCAAGCCCCGAATAGACTGTGCCCCCGTACGTAGGACTGACTATCCTGCTATGGTAACAATAAGTCACTGAAAGCCAAGCTCACTTCACTAGTGGGTTCAAGCAGGCCTTGACCGACAGCGGTTGTTGTGCCAAACAAGAAGAAGATATTTGTGGTGGGTGGCAGTACCAGGGGCGACTACCGATTTGGATGAGTTTGGTGACTGAGGGGAGTGTTTGTTGTATTAGCGTGGTGAAATTGGCGCTTGCCCTTTGGATAAGGATATCGTCTTTGATATTTTTCTCCATCATTCGTCCTGCAGCTGCTACTATCTAGTTGGTTGTGATGTGGTCAAAGAGAAGCGTTACATGCCTTATATATGGTTCCCAATAGTGATTTGCGTTGCGTTTCAAACCTGCCTTCTCTAATTATAACCCAAGCAGTTTCAAACTAAACCTGCTGCTCTCACCGTTCTTTTCGATCCGACCTGAACCGGCTGCTATCAGGCTGCTATTACTCTCAGTGCTCTTTGCAATCGGTCCTAGAACGCTCGACGTTCTACTCTATTTGATTTAATGTGCCGGTTTGCTGTAAACAAAGTATCCAGGTTCAATATGAAATTGTTTCTCTCAGCGTACGTCTCGATCCGGTCTAGAACGCTCGATGATCTGCTCTCTTTCATACGATGAGCCAGGTTGCTAAGTAAAAAGCAAGCCGGTGAAATTTGAACTATTCTCTCTCAGCGTTATTTTCGATCCGGTATAGAACGTCGTTCTGTTCTCTTTTGCTTCTTTCTAGTATGGATACACATACACATTCTGTCCATGTGATTGATAACAGCGCAAGCCATACTCTCTCAGTCACAGAGGTTACGGTACAACACCTGCGCCATGAAGCCATGAAAAGAATCGAGATTTTTGATGACGTGAGATGCTAATCGCCAAAATTTAAAGAGACAATTCTGCGCTAGCGGTAAACGCAATGAATGACTTACTTCTCTTCTGCCATATACATCTTATTGGTATTGATGCGTTATTTGGACTGGATTGTGGCAATCAATGAATTGCTATGTGTTGGGTGCTAAGCTGCTTCGTTGCGCATGCATCTTCATTGAACTCACTTGAATTTTTCTTGATATCTTCTTTGTGCAACTAAATATTTGACGCCCACAACAGGTGGGCAATAACTTATTGAACACCGTTTATCAGCCCGTGGTATGGCGCTATTCTTATGGACAATTAGAATATCACTACCGGGCAATTGTACACTCCAGTAGTCCACAGTATAGTACAATGTCAACGCTACGGAAACAGCTTAGCATTCTATGTATTTGTTATAGACCGATGTTACTAGATGCTTATACCCGCTTAATTCCTAAAAACATTTTCATACATTTTTTGCTTCTTCTTACTTCCTAAAATGCTGCGTCGTCAACATGTCGATCGGCCACCGATCGGACACGTGATTATGGCATTGTTTATTACTGTTTGTCAGCGCAGTGAAACGGTTTTGATCGTTCGATCGAGCGGATGGCTGTGGTAACCAAGTAATCTACATAAATTTAATCATTTCTTAACAGCCAGCGACATTCCCGCCCCCGTAGTTCCTGCTAAGGCGTTACAGTTTTGAGCTTTGTGCTGTTAAAGCATCTATCGGTGGCGGTCTTGGTATTGTTACAGTTCTACGTTTCCGTATTCATATAAATATAATTACGCTGATCAGTACAAACTTGCCGATTATTGCTATTGCTAAGCCTATAAGTAAAACATCGCTTGTTTCACTCGCACCGTTGATATTATTTGGTTTTCAACGCTCTGTGGCGAAAATTCAATTGCTGACTTACAAAATGTACGAAAGACCTCGGCCTTGATTTCGAACGTCGGGTTGATTTCCCCTTGCGTTGTTTCTATTCTGGAATCTTGTGAGAGTGTTATAGTGCCGGCATACTCATATGGGTGAGTTCTAGTGTTATTACAATCTATGCAGATTTTGGTTGGTTCTGAAGTGTAATAAGATATTATGGTTTACTTTTAAGATATTATTAGGTTTGCTTAATTTGTAAAATTATTTGTATGTTTTTTTCAACGTGTTTGTGTGACATGACTGATATATTTGAGATTGAATAAATGCCGAAGCTACGAAATCTAGCATTTTTTTAATAAACATGATCAAAGAAATACTATGAGTACAATTCATTAATTTTCTACCTTTTCTGTGAATATAAAAACTGTGATTATTGATTGCTAATAACTTTTTTTTAACGTTATAAATTGTGTTCCTTTTCAAGTTTGGAATCGGAATGACGTGAAACATCTCAAATTTATCAACCAATGCTATAGTGTTGTGTACTAACATCGTTATTTCTCCTTCCGTGATTTTCTTTGTTTTAGTTGCGAGGTCTCATGAAGTAGCCTGCAGGAAGTTTTGACATAATTCTACTAATGATTTTTTCTTCATCGTCTGGATTGAGTGGCTTGACCTTCATTTTTAGTTATTTGTTTATTATACCCTGATTTAACATGTTTGCTGTTGCTATTGTTTCTGACGTAAATTTTGATGACATTCATTTTGCTTTCGCTAACTTGCTTTCGTATTACACTTATTCCTGCATGAATTTGTTTAATACAGTCATCAATTGTTTGGGCTAACTCTTCGTGGTGCAGATTGGTTGTGGAGAATAGAATGATGTTTATCTCTACACCCATATACGTTACATTGTGGTGGAAGTTTGCAACTGTGAGCGGTATGGTTCGAAAATCGACAACAAATAGTACATATTCCCTTTCCTCTAAGAATTCACCATCTTTGTTCTACAACAGCTGTGTCAAACCCATTTCATCAGAGGGCCGCAAGTACAAATATTCAGTAACTCGAGGGCTGCAAAGTAGAAAATAAAAAATATACCCTAATATTTATATAATATACTGTTCAAAATCATTATTGTTGAACAAATTGACTTTTTGTATTCCTAGTTTTATCTAGAATCGTTTATTATTTAAAATTATGCAATGTTATTTTTTAATGAGCTCTTTTTTATGTGAGAAAAAATGTTGATTGTACTTTCAAATTCACATACAATTGCTTTTATCCTGATTATTAAAGTAGGATATTTTTCATTAGTCGCGTTCTCACACGGCAGTTCTGCTAGAAAATTTCGGTCAAACACACTTTTTTAATGAGGTAGGGGAAGTTTAGCAGCCTGTACCGAATATTTTTCAAGCAATTCGAGCTATCCATCGCTGGATGAATAACAAAAATATTTGCTTACAATTTTTCGATAGATCAAGAGAAGAAATGTAATAAAATCGTGTTTAAACATTAATTTTCGCTAATTTCTCATAAGGGAGTGTTTTGTTAAATTTTGTTAAATCACGATAATTTTATCCGACTAAGATTTCTGATGTGTGAACCCATAAAGATTGGCAAATCTTTTTTTACACTGGAAGGGAAATGTTTCGCGAATTGAGGTATGGACTGTGTGAGCTAGCCTATTAATAAGCTATGTATTGCAGGGCTTCAGCATTTCGTTTATTTTAATCCTTAATCTAAAACCTTTTATCGTTATCAGATCCGTTCGGAGCTATTCGGAGCCGACTGAAGCCTCGGCATTGAGATTGCCAATATCGATGGGACCGACCGGAGCCATGTCTGACTGCAGACTAGCAGCTCCGTGCGACAACCGATGTCTCCAACGGTTCCGAATGGCTCTAGACGGCTCTATAGGCTTCGGACGGCACCAAGCGGAACTGTAAGTTTGATTTGGTCGGAATCGGAGTTGGAGTAGCGATACTCAAAAATGGGTTTGAGCCGAGGATGCGATTCCGACAATCCATCACTAGCTGTTTCGAAGTTTCCAAGTGTGTGTATCTAGTTATTTTCATTCCTATTTCGTTTCTAGACAGTTTACGCAAATCTGTTTTTCCATAAAGAATGTGCAAACGGGTCTGCGCAAAATCATGTTAATATTCAGAATTTAATCGAAACATAATACGAGTTTGCATTCGATTTGATGTTTCTTAAGGGTCCCGGTTGCTCTGTACGTACGTGTAGAATAAGTTTGTTGGATGTTATGGGTACATTAATCATATTTTTGACGAAATGATTGTTTTTCTCCGGGAAATTTAAGACACTTCGACAAATAGTAAAAACATATTTTTGGTTTGCGCTTTAGGTAAAAGTAAGGCTCAGCCCTCTAATATAATACGTTACATACGTTACATAGGAGAAGCGTTACATGCCTTGAAACATTCCCAACCAACATTTTTATTATAGGCGACCGACAAGAGTCTATTATTTAAATAAAAAATATTTAAAACTGCGATGAAAATAAAAGTTTTACGTTTTAAGATTAACCAATATCAAGGAAATTTAATTCTTAAACATAAGTAATATACATAATTTATGAAAAATAGTCAAAAAAAAGTTCTAAAAAACTCTTGTAGCTTTAAATTGGAGTAACATTTCCAAAAGTAGAAAATAAAACAATATTTAAGAGATATTTAATTAAGTTAAATATATGACATGTATTTATTATCCATGAAATATACATTTCGGGCCATTTTAAATCATAATTACATTTATTTTAAAGGCACTATTATAAGGGCGATGAATTAGGTTAATAAATAAATTTGCAAATGAATTATAATTTCAATATCATAGTTTTACTCTAATAATGGGTTAAGAAATGTATAAGCATATTAACATTTTAATAGTTTTAACCGTAGAGTTGGCAACCAGATTTACACACGTAAGTTGGCAACCGGCATACCCGGGTATTCCCGTATTCCCAATACCGCATACCCGGGTATTCCCCCCGGTATTATCATTTTCATAGGTAAACAATGCTTTCTATATTTTAATGCTGTAAGTTATCTAGTTATATAGTAGATATATAGTAAGTTATAAGTTTTTTTTTTCATTTTTTGATAAAAATAACGGTCAAATTGAAATATGGAATCGCTTGAATTTGACTCGAAAATAAGCACAATACGAAAAGAGGAAGAAGAGAAACGTCATTCTCCATACAAAATTTATGGAATACCCGGGTATGCTGGTTGTCAACTTACCCGGCGCTCTAGCACCAATCGAACACGACATCGAACATGGAAAATGTATGGGATTTGACATGTTTGTCTTGTTTGTTTGTTTGTGTCTGACAGTGCACCTCCATATGATTATATGGGTTTGTTCGAGTCGGATGTCGTGTTCGATTGGTGCCAGAGCGCAGCCTTACGTGGTAAAGTTAAACAAAATTCAAAATAAAATACTTACAGGCTGTTTAAAATTACAACTTATGCACCAAAAAATCAGAAATTGAGGAACAGGGACTAGAAATCAAAAATCTTACGTGGCTAATTGCTAGTAGCTAAAAGTTGGGAGGCTACGGAAAATTTCAGGTCAATAAAAGCAATGAATCAAAAGTTATTGCAGTTCGAAGCTGAAAAAATACCCGGGTATCCGGTTGCCAACTTAAAGGTTAAAAGTAATTCTTAAAATAAGTAACATTAGTTAATATCAAAAATTGTAGGGTAATAGCCAAATAACAATTTTTTTAAATAAATTATCAATGAATCTAAACCTTGTGAACGATTGCTGAACATTCATAAGGTATCGATTATTAGACATTATTATCAAACAATTTGCTCGCCCACGACGGTTAAAACAGGCGTTCAAAAAAAAAGCTGCTTGGGTTTGTGATAAACTGGTGTTACGCGTAACGTTAGCGTAACGTAGAGGGCTGAGCCTTACTTTTACCCCTTGTGGAATGGTTATCCAACGCGCACCTGAGGTTTGAAATCGTCGATCTGTTTTTAACATCTGCTAATTGCCTATCTAGCTCAGGTTTATTTTTATTAGTTAATGCATTTGTTTCTATTTGAGTGTTTTTTTTTTCTAAAGGTTCTAGATCCTGATCTTGTTATCGGCCATGTGCTGATCTGTAATAGGAAGAGAAACAAGCTGTTGGCCTTTCTTATTTTCTAGGTTATCTGAATTTTTTAGGCTTGGGTCTGTCGTGATTACTATTTGAGGTACTGCTTGAGTGGTTTGTTCTGAGGGTTTTATAAAATTGCTCCCGTCGTCGGGCATGTGCATGTTTCGTGTTAGCAAGCGGAAATAGCTGTAGACCCTTACTATTTTCTGCTGTTAGAGAATCTTTTTCAATTAGCTATTAGCAATTAGCCACGTAAGATTTTTGATTTCTAGTCCCTGTTCCTCAATCACTTTTTTGAATTGTTCATTATCTTATGCTTTTTGCGTGTCCGTAACTTTCCTTTCCTTTTTAAATTTATCAATTTTCTGTTGAGGGTGTTTTCGATGGAAAGTACATCTGATTTTTACTGAATGTTTTTAATCTGTTCCTTGTGTGTTTCTAGTAACTTTTCGCACTTAGGACACGTGAATACCTCTGGAATTTGTTCAGCTTTAAGCAATGCTTATGAAAGTATCGGTCACAAACACTACAACCAATGAGCTTCCCCTAGTAATTGTTTCTTGTACATAACCAACAGTTCCCATTTGGGTTCACCTTGTATCTTGTTTCCATTACTCACCTGCATATTAGCTGATGCGGATACTGCTACTGTACTGGATCAAGGTCGCCTTCAGTAGTGGAGTGCTGGTGATCGTCGGGCACAAGGTCACTTCGGTGAACTGGTGGTACTCTGCCTGAAGCCGTTGGCAAACAGCTGGTTTGATGTTGCTATGTTGTGGTGCTGGACTGTGTTGACGCAGTGCCTTGCCTGGCGCCGCTAGTGGTCGTCGGCTCGATATCGCCTGGGAGTTTTTTAGGTTGTTGCTGTCAAGGTACGCCGTATGAAGCCGCTGGTATTCAGCTGGCTCAATATCGCCCTATTGTGGTGCTGTAATGTGCTGACACAGTGGTTTTCCAGGTGTCACTGGTGAACGTCGGCTTGATATCGTCTGGGAGTTTTTTTAGGCTGTGGCCGATGAGGTGCCCCGTTTGAATCCTCTGATGGTCAGCTGGTTCGAGGTCGTCTTGGGGTTTTTGAGGCTATTACCAATGAGGTGCGCCGTTTGAAGCCGCTGATGGTCAGCCGGCTCGAGGTCGTGATAGGGGAAGGTAGGTAAAGACGGACACGTTAAGGGAAATGGTAAAAATCTAAGGATATATCAGTACAACGACCATGAAAATGTACATACATTATCTTACATTCATGTTTTATAAGAAAATGTGTTGAAACTCTAAAGTTTGCATCGATTTTCGCGTTTTTTTTTCGTTAATGAAAAACATGATTTTTTTCGTGCATTTTTGAAATGTTCGGGTAAGACGAACACCTGATATGGGAAAGATGGACACCATGAAGGCTAAGATGGACACCTTTAGAAAACATTGAAAATTGAATTGTGTTACAGTATTTTAACAAATTCTATCGCTTTCCACGTCCTGGTACGTTTATAAACCAATTCTTGGCCAATTGCAACGAGCCGTGAATTTAGGAATTGTAAGCATCGCTTCTAATAGAACGTAGAATGCAGAATCTAAGGCATCTTTTTTAATATCGGGCATTAAGCAGTGGAGGTTGCACCAGCTTACAGAACAACAATTTAAAACTTCGCTTTAGGAAATTATTCCGCGGAAAGTCCGCGACCACATCATATTTGAGAGATTTGTTAATAGGTCCAGCCATTTCTTATATTGAATATTGAACTTTTTAAAATCTGTAAACCCATTGAATCTTTCATCTATTCTTGAACGATTTGATATCAGTATTTTATCTTTTTTTATTAAAGTTGTCCAAGTCGTGACAAAATATTGGATTTCGTGAAGAACCTCATCAGCGCCGAGCGAGTAATATCATAACGCATGACTGCTATTTTGACCGGTGTTTCATTTCTCGCTTATTTATTACTTTTTCTAGTTGCGTAATGGTTTATATCTTCAAAATACCCTTATTTGAGGTGTTTGAAGAAATACATTCATCACCAATTGATACAAGAAGTAAAATAACCCAACAAATTTGGTGTCCATCTTTCCCTATGACAAAGTGTCCGTCTTTCCCGCTTTGATGTCACGATGTTTGAACCAGCAGAAAACAAGATTTTTCAATTCTTTCATTCTCGTTCTTTCGCCAGTTTTTTGCTTAACAATCATGACAAATCGTTTATGCAATAAAACTTCCGAAAATATAAACAATGCAAGTTACCGAGCTTAAGACCCGTAGCAATCAAATTAGATCCACAAAGGTGAGCACGATTGAAAATTTCTTTTGTTCGGGAATTCAACCAATTTCGCATATATTACACGAAAAATGTTCTCAAATGTGTTGTTTTACCTTCAGTTTGGATTATACATTGTTGAATTACACGAAAATTGCCTTTTTCATGCATTTATGAGAAGTGTCCATTTTACCCGCAGTGTCCGTCTTTACCTACCTTCCCCTACGTAGTTTTTCACCCACACTACGACACATCAACCAAAACAGCCATTGGAATTCACACGCATACATCAACAAATGATCGAATCCCCTCCTGTCATTTCGTTTTCATTTTTCTACAGTACGGCTGTCAAATTGTTCGGGATAAGCCTACCTGTATGATAAACCCACTTTGATTTTGTCACTCTTTACGTAGATTGTTTATTATTGTTTGTCATCGCAGCCAAACCGTTTTCATTGTTTAATTAGGGGATGGCTGTGGTAATCTAGTAATTTAAATAAAATTAATTATTTCTTAACCGCCAGCGACAAGAATAAAAAAGTAAAAATTATGAATCTTATTTAAAAATAAAAACAAAAATGTCTTGACATTTTAAATGAAAATGCACTACATAGCGGGTTACTTAACTTTTTTTCTTTTAGTAGTAGAATAGTTTTACACATTCAATAAACTATTAGAGTGGAGTGCCGATTATCCGGGCTTTTCGGGACTCAACTTCGCACGGATAGGCGAAAAACACGGATAATGAGTCAAAGTATTTATTTTATCACAAATTCCTGTTTTTTTTAATTTATTTTATGTTTTGGTAAAACTTAGCCAGTTTTTATAAACTTCATGTTTTCCGATAAAAAATGTTTGAAATGTGCCATGAATTATAGCGTTTTTTGTAAAGAAAATGTGCTCTGATAACCGTTTTTCCAAATATCCTCTTCAACACGCAATGTCATATTTGTATTGAACTGTCATTTTTAACAGCACGGATAAACGGACAACCGGATAAAAGCTACCCAGATAAATAGCGTTCCACTGTATTTAGCTTTGTTTGAATTGAAATTGTTAGATTATTGAACATCAAATGTATTACACAATATTGAATAAATTCATTTAAGTGATCTATTCATAAAATAAGCAACTGAAAAAAGCGTAATCATGGCAGGTTATGTTGAACCTATGACGTATGATCTATGACCTACGTTATTTTTTACCAAATTGGCAGGTTCTTTCCGTTCCTCAAATTTCTTAACTATTCCCATCACTAGTTCCCAAGCAACATTTCGAATGCAGTTTTGTCATTAGGCGGGGGGCCACAGAGGTGACAAAATGTTGAACCAAATTTCTACTCAAGCCTCCGAATATCGATCGATATTGTATTTATAAAGAACTAAATAAATCCATAAATCAATTAAATCCAGCATTTTGTAACCTTAACCGTAGAGTTGGCAACCAGATTTACACACGTAAGTTGGCAACCGGCATACCCGGGTATTCCACGCGTTTTGATGCAAAAAATTAACGATTTTCATAAGTAAACAATGCTTTCTATATTTTAAAGCTGTAAGCAAGTAATGCCGACCACATATTCTCTTCTATTTCATTTATTCATTAAGTTTTTTCATTTTATTATAAAAATAACGGTCAAATTGAAATTTGGAATCGCCTGAATTTGACTCGAAAATAAGCACAATACGAAAAGAGGAAGAAGAGAAACGTCATTCTCCATACAAAATGTATGGAATACCCGGGTATGCTGGTTGCCAACTTACGTGGTAAAGTTAAAAAAATCAAAATAAAATACTTACAGGCTGTTTAAAATTACAACTTATGCACCAAAAAATCATAAATTAAAAGTTGGGAGGCTACGGAAAATTTCAGGTCAATAAAAGCAATGAATCAAAAGTTATTGCAGTTCGAAGTTGAAAAAAATACCCGGGTATCCGGTTGCCAACTTAAAGGTTAAGGCGTTATTAGGAGCCGGTCTCATTGTACAGTCGTCAACTCGTACGACTTAACAACATGCCCATCATGGGTTCAAATCCCAAATAGACCGTGCCGCCATATGTAGGACTGACTATCCTGCTATGGGGGAAATCAATAAGTCACTGAAAGCCAACCCCACAAGTGTGTTGGCAGGCCTTGACCGGCATCGGTTGTTGAGCCAAAAAAGAAGAAGAAGAAGAAGGCGTTATTAGACGGAGGAAAATACTGTCATTTCTTGATTGGCATTTATCTGTCAAACTAAGACTTTGGCACAAAAATGCCTCTCGTACGTGTAATAAGGTAAAAGAATTGTTCTGTAACTTTTCACATTTATTATTTAATTTATTGATTTGTTGGCTTTATTCGAAAGAGTCATTCGTTGTTTCCCATTTTTGTTGTTGTTATTCATTATTATCATGAAATTTAATACGCTCTACCGACATTGACAGTAAAAATCTAATCTCGAGCAAATCGGAATTGAGCATGCCGAATTCCGATTTTCCGACTGGCATCTATCTGTCAAACCCTGTTTGAAGGACAGATTCCAAAATCGATTGACAGTATTTTCCTCCGTCTAATAAGGCCTTTAGTAACCTCGCGACTATTCCCTTGATCGACTCGTGCAGATTATTAAAATAAAAAAAGTTTTAAGCCTATTGTCAATGACCGCATACCCGGGTAGTTTTTGCATTTTTATCCATTAATATTTTTTGATTGATGTTAAATTCGTAGAATACCTGGAAATACTGTCTCGATAAATACCTATTTTTTTTGTACAAAAAATCCCGTTGAATCAAACAAAGCTAATAAACTATCAGTTTGAAGGATTAAACCACATGACAACAGAAGCATCCAGTTCAATGTCGTATTTTATGTCAAATACACGAACGTTAACAACAATGATGAAGACGATTACTTTGCATCTACACAAACGTATTCTTCTTCTTCTTCTTTGGCACAACAACCGCTGTCGGTCAAGGCCTGCCTATACCCACTTAGTTAAGTGAGCTTGGCTTTCAGTGACTTATTGTTACCATAGCAGGATAGTCAGTTCTGCGTATGGGAGCACGGTCTATTCGGGACTTGAACAGACACAAACGTATAAACGTATAAAAACATTTATTCCCTAATTATAAATTACTAGCACGTGCCCGTTAATCCTAGTTGCCTTAGCTCAGCCGCACGAATGAGAATACTCACTGCATGTGTGCTGTAAGCTAGATCTCTCTCTCTTTTGCTCTCTCTCTCTCTCTCTCTCTCTCTCTCTCTCTCAATCCTCTGGTCAGCGACATGTTACTCACGCACATCCTTCCACGCACACATCATACGGAAGCCGTCGACTGCTATTGCTGAGTGGCACACTCAGGTGGACAGAATGGCTAAGTTCGATCGGACCACAATATTGTAGAAGTAAATTTTTCATGCATGGGTAATTCATTTGCTCGACACGATTCACTCCATAATGTGTTGAAATATGCAAAGAAAGCGAATAAACGTGTGTTTGTTATTTTTAAATTTTATAGACTTATAATATTGCCGAAATTATGCAGTGATGTAAGTGAATGATTTGAAGTAACCGATGTGTTCAAATCCTGTTCTGCATATTGACCTCCCAAGTGCCACAAATCCACTAAACGACCACTAAACGGGTTCTAAACGACTCAAGCTCTCTACCTAAGCAAAATATAGAAAGACTTCGCTTAGCAGACGGCAAACGACTCTAGCATTCTAAAAATAGCGAAAAACTGGTGGCACTAGCTGTTGGTCGGATACCCAGCCAGTTGAGCTTTTCCTCGCTTTGAGAGCTTCTTCTTCCCCCCTGTACTGTTGTTTGTTTTCGCATTGAAGTTATACATCGCTATAACTAGTATAGCAATACACTTGTTTAAATACTAAACTTAAATATAAATCATCAGAATTGAAGCAAGTGAGATTTGAGTAATAGTCGTTGCTGTTGATACCCACGTATCTGACCACACGACAATTCATATAGAATTTTTCTCGGAAAGTTAGAAGGCTATATAGGTCATGATTAGATGAAACTTGTCGAAACACTTTGCAGCAAAAGGACAGCAATATAATGATGAGTTGTAATAGGCCATCTATTGAGCAAACCTATGAAGCAATGGAGCTTTCAGTTTTTTTTCTATGGATATTCGATTTTATTGTCGTTTAAGCTTAATCTGTGGCGCTTGTGAATGTTTGTACCAAAAAATCGGAAATCAAAAGGGAAGGCTACTGAAAAGGCAACAGGTCAGTACGGGCAATTAATCAAACGTTATTGCAATTGAAAGTGGAAAAAATACCCGGAATTCCGGTTGCCAACTTAAGGGTTAATCTCTAGAACACAACGGACGATTTAAATTGTATAGAACAAAGTTCGAGCAGTTAGAACAACGACTGTCAAATCATGGAACGAAATGTTCGAGCAGTCGACCTATGTAAACATAAACATATGGTGAGACCAGGACGGCAGCTGTACGGCACGAAATATTGTAAAAAAATCGCAAATGAGTAATTGTTTGTATGTCTGTTCCACAGTTTGCCTCGAACTTGGCGTGAAATCCTTGAGAGCAATTTTAAGAAGGCCTGGAACGAAGTTATGGGATTATATGTATCATTCTTTTTTATATCAAGTAACATTAATTAAATCGAAATAATCGTTTGCGCGATCGATCAAGCTTCAATCGAAGGATGGCTTAATCATTCGATTGAAATAGGGATTTCTTTTATGTTATACAATGCTTTAGCATATCTTACTGTCTCTATCTATTTTTTTCTGTCTTCCTCTATATCTCTTTCTCTCTTTTTTATCTCTCTCTTTCTCTTTCTCTCTCTCTCTCTCTCTCTCTCTTTCTCTCTCTCATTTTTTCATTGACAAAAAAATCCACCGTCCTGTTTGAGTCCGTCATGTTTTTCCCGCCTACCGGTTGGAGCTGTCTGTTCGCAGTCGAAAGGTGCGGAAGCGCTCGAAAGCCGCCTGCACCCGCTGCTGAGCACAGGCACACGTACCAGCCGCTGTCAGTGCGCTCGACTGACAGCTGTAGCTGCAAAATGTAACCAAATTTTCCAGCCCTTGTACAGGCAAACCGCAGCATCAGCGGCAGCAGCAGCAATCGTGAAGACCGTCTAGTCAGGTACGGACGTGTGGCGTGCGCATGCCGAACGCAAGCAAACCCCCGCTAGAACGTGTGCGGTACTGTGAATTTGCTTTGGATTGTTGTTTTTTTTTTGTTTTGACTGCTGGGAAGACAACCTCGCGAGGGGCCGTTCGATGAAAAAGGGACAGTGAATCCGTGTTTCGTGCAGCTGTTTGCTTTCAGCGTGTGCAGTGGCACCGGCACGCCACGCTACGGCCGAACGGGCGCAGGTAAGACGAGCGGCCATTCTTGCTGCGGTCCGACAGAACGCACCTATTCAGACAAAAATCCACACGCACACTCACACACATGCAAACGTACATCTGGAATGTGTGTGCGCGCAGGTTGGTGTAGAATGGGGGAACATTTTAGAGCGAGAAATAGACAGAGACAGAGATAGTGAGCGGGGCCGTTAATGGTAGAAAACAATTGAATCAGCAGTGGTTTAAAAGCCAGCGTTTCCTTTTACTTTTCTGTCTTCCCTTTCCTGTTGCCGTGCGCCCATTTTATCCGGCGAGCTTAGGTTGGTCCACGCTCGGATGGTCGGCTCGGTTGCAACGTGATCATCCTGCCAGACACAATTCGAACTCTGGTGGCTACCGGACCGCCCCAGCAGCAGTAGCAGCATGCTTGGCTCCCCGGTCGAAGTGCGGTACGACAATGGTGATTCGGTGGTGCTAATCCAGGCGGACAGTGGTGGTCCGGCCCGCAGTTCGACCGGCGGCGGTTCGACGGCCAACCAGCCGAATGCGTCCCGAAGCCCCGGCGAGGAACGTCTAGCCCGGAACGGGCAGGCTGGCGAGAGCGGTGGTAGTGTCGGTGGTGCGGGTGGTGCTGGTGGTAGTGGCGGCGGCGGCGGAGGCGTTGGAGTTGGAGCAGCTGGTAGCCCCGGATCGGGTGAGTCGCGGCACATCATCATCCACGATCGGCCACGAGCGTCCGGTGGTGGCGGTTCCATCACCATCCTGACGCCCACGAACAACCTTAAGATCAGCATCAACAAGAAGCGCCGTTACCCTGGCCGGCCGCACGAGTACCAGAGCGCCAAGCGGGCGCTCACGCACAACCTGCGGCACAAGCTCGGCGAGCTGGACAAGCTGCTGAAAGCGTGCGACAACGAGGACGACGACGACGACGACGAGGATGAGGACGAGGACGAGGACGAGGACGACATGATGCAGGAGGGCGATGTGCACGTCCGTGCGCCAGCAGCAAACGGGACGGGTAAGAGGTCACCCGCAGCAGCCAATACTTCCTCTGCCGTCCCTCCTTCTCCTTCGCCTCCTCCTGCGTTTTCGCTTCTGGCGAGGACAGATGCGGCCCGGCCGCTGCCGTCGGTAAAGTCCTGCCATCCCTCCACGACGGCGAAGAAGGTGGAGCAGGCGTGCCAGATCGTCTCCGCCACCAGCACAAGCAACGGTGCGGATAGCGGCGACGGCAGCAGTGATGCCCGCGAAGAGGAATCGGTGGAGATTGACCACCTGAGACCGTGCGAGGACGTGCTGGTGCGGATCTCGAACAACGATCAGTATTACCTCGGCACAGTCATCGAGTTCGAGCCGAAGCGCAGCTGTCTGGTGCGGTTCGAGGACCAAACCACGGTGCGGGTCGAGCTGTCGCGCATTACGCGCATGGCCGGCAACGGGGTGCGGAAGCCGCACGCGGCCAGCCCCAGGCAACCGTCCTCCTGCCCGCGCTCGGTTGATCAGGCGGTACAGGTGGACCGGGAGGAACGGCACGACAAGGCGGAGCTGCAGCGGCTAGAACACGTGGAGCAGGTAGAGCGGACGAAACGGGAGAAGCAGTTAGAGCACGTGGACCAGAAGCTGCAGGAGGAGTTTTTGGAGGAATACTTAGAGCAGGAGGAGCCGGAGCGACCAGCAGCGAATGGGAAATGCTCGGGCGAACGGGACCAACAGGAGAAGCTCGTGGATCACGTCGAGCGTGCGGAACGGGCGGAGGAGAAGGAGCTGGAAGAAGAGTGTGTTTCGCTTACGAACGAGCACGCACCCAACAGCCTAGCAGCACTATCCCCAGCACCATCAGCGCAACCGTCGCCTCCATTTCGTTCGATCGTCATTCCAGATGAGTTTTCGCCGCTAACCAGCGCCAGCCAGCTGCCGTACAGCCTGCACTCCCTGCACTGGGACAGCGAGCATCGGGTGAACGCGGAACGGCACTACTGCTACTGCGGTGCGGACGGCGAGTGGACGCGCGAAATGATCCAGTGCCGGCGCTGCGAACAGTGGTTCCACGGGCGGTGCGTGCGCAGCCTGCAGTTTCCCATCCTGCTGGGCGACACGTTCTACCTGTTCATCTGCTCGATCTGCAACCACGGGCACGAGTTCGTCCGGCGGTTCGAGCTGGGCACGGTGAACCTCGTGCACCTCGCGCTGTACAATCTGATCATGCGGAACGGCTGCCGGCTGTACGATCTGCGGCTCGCCATCGTGCCGTACATCGAGGACAATCTGCGCGCGCTACAGCTGCCGGGATCGGTACGGGTTGTGATGCTCTCTCATTCGCCGCGCACGTTTCCTCTTTAAACTTTGCTTTCAATCTCCCACCCCCTCCCCCACCAGGCCCTGAAGCTAACCACGAGTGAGCGGATCGATCTGCTGCAGCTGACGCTCCGGTACAACACGGACCGGTTCCTGAACGGTCGGGAAGTGTCCCAGCCGGCCAACCTGTGGACGCTGCGGAAAGCGCTGCCCCCGCCGATGAAGGCCACCACCATACCGCTCGGCGCAGAGGAGACCGTCACCGAGCACCTGTTGCGGATGCTGCCCACGTGCTTGCAAGTGCCTTGCTTTCTGCCCCGCACGTAAGATTCTGCTCTGTGCTGTGTCGGTCCCTCGGTCCGCAACGTTAACGTTCCGCTTGCTTTCTAAATTGCAGCAACCACGAGAAGAACTACTTCATGGATGCAGCAACCCGAGAGCGGATGCTGGGTTTAAACTACGCCGAGCGGCCGACATCGTTCGAGGATCCGCGTATCAACTTTGCCGACCTGATCGCGCCCCCGGCGGTCCTCCACGCTTCAGCGAGTCCCGACGCCACGGACGCCAAGTCTGCCGGCACCGTCGCCTGCACCGCAGTCGCTGCTACTAGCGCGTCACAACCCCTATCAACCGCCGGTGCGAGGGTACCGGACGCATCGCTTGCCTCAAACTCATCCCCAACCTCCGGTGCGGTGCCGTTCAATGCCACCAACGGTGCACGGTTGATCGGTGCCCGGAAGCGCAAACAGCGGGGCATTCGGTTCATCTCGCCCGTGCTGTTGCCGATGCGCGACCGACTCGAGTCGCTGTTTCCGCCGCGGGCCAATTTCGACGGTGCGAACAATCCTTTCTACCGACTGGACCCGCCTGTGCCGTACGGGCTGGGGAGGATCCGGGGCGGGCGAAAGGGTTCCGTGAAGCGCCGCACCGTCGACGGGCACCGGCAAGGGCCGGCCATGAAGCGGCAGCAGACGGCAGAATTCTTGGTGGGGCTCATGCAATGTTTTTATTTTTTTTTAATGTTTTTGTTCTAAAGCATTTTGAGGGACGTGTTACTGATCTAACTCGTATTCTCACCCTCCGTCTTCACAGCACAAGCGGGCGGGCGCAGCGCCGACAGCAGCGGCTTCCCACCTGTCGCGCCGAGCTTCCACCGGCGGCCAGCTGCAGAAAATCGACGAAAACTCCGTGCTGAGCGAGCTGTCGGTGCAGAATGTGCAGCGACATAACAACGCACACAGCACGAGCGGGCCCAGCAGCGGCAGTGCCGTCTCCGGGCGCCGGCCGCGCAGCTCCCACACGTATTCCACTTCCTCGACCGGCAGCGAGCAGGTTGGAGCCGTCGGCGGTGGCAGTGGCAGCGTGGCATCCGACACCTCCGCCACGGAGGACCACAAACCGATGGCGAGCGGGCGCCGATCGTCCGGGCGGCTGGTGGCGCTGGCCAGCAAAAACTACAGCGACACGAAGCGCCACAAGCGGCGCCGCAACTCGGACACCGCCATCTTGGCCGGCGAGCTGATCGGCTCGAACGGAACTGCGGAAGAGCAGAATGCAGGCCGGACGGGGGCAGCGGGTGGTGGCGGTAGTGGGGGCTATTACTCAAGCACGAGCAACAGCTCCTGCATGGTGAGCGGCGTTTACTGGGATCCGACGGCCGTACGGGAACCGGTGCAAACACGCAACAGAACATCCCGCCCCATGTTTGCCGTGGTCGGCAAGCGCGTACTTCCCAATGGAAAACAGGAGCTGCTCTGGGAAGAGCAGTGAGCCTGAGAACGCCAAAGTGAGCTAACGATTTTGCACCGCGCAACAGGTGGCTGTTTTAGTAACTACGGTTTTTCTCAACCCTTTTCTTTTTTTAGATTTGACGATCCATTGTTTACCATCCGGTCCGTTCCTGTTGCACTCATCGCTCATTCGTCACCGCCGGTACGGTATTTTCGCCAGGATATTTTTTTGTTGTTGGTTGCAGCTTCACTTTAATGCATTGTTAAGGTTTTTTGTTCGTTTTGTGGTCAATGATGATCATCCAAATGGGGTTTTATGTATGGCTCGCGTTATATTGAACTTGTTGAATGAATTAAGCTGTTCAAGTTCGAGTGTGTCTCATGAGAACACCCCGAGAAAGTACAAACGGAACACTCAAACACAGAACAGGACACTTATACTTATGCGCTGGGAGCCGGGTTCGAGCTGAAAATTCATACAATAATTGTTGAAATTTCCGTTCGACACCATTTATTTCATGAATTTAATTTATTGCAAGATTTCAATGTGGGCCCTAACGACCCAAGATTATAGTTCCTTACGTGGCAGCAAGAAAAAAAAGGAAGAACATTCAGCCAGAGGGGCCAACCCGAAGAAGCTACGAACGAGTCAACAAGTTTCAAATAGTTCGCTTCGGTTCCGCCGAATGCGACCGTCGCATTACCAAGGCAAAGTTTATGTATTTAATTTATATTTCATTTATTGCAACTGCTAGCGTTCATCTCCTTGCATTTATAATCGTACATTATTATTTCATGCTTTGTTCGTCTATTAGACAAGATCTCTAATTTCGAAATGAATTGTAGAAAAAGCCCCAACAGGGGCAAATTAACCTTTAGAATTGTTTTGCTAAAATGTGGTTCTACTCGGTCGTTGGTGACATTGGTCACTATTTGCCTTTTTTCGTTGGTCTATTGCAAAAAAAAAAATCCCACCGTATTTGTTTATTTATCCCAACGCTTTGAAACGACCTCCTGCACTGAACTTTATAAGTCTGTTAATTGAATTAAACCCCAAAACAAATACAGAATCCAAAACGATTTACAAAACTTACACTTATTTGCAAAACAAGCACGGCAATTAGCGCAAAGGAAAAGCGAGCAAGCGCTGGAAGCTCACACTGCCCTGTCCTGCCAGTCTGTCAGCTGACAGTAGAAGCAGTAGAAAATACTAGCCTAAGAGAGGGAAGGGAAGAGAACCTATGGAACGCCAGATGCTAAAGGCGAGTTGTAGGAAAGATAGCTGGAAGAAGATGCGTTTGCTCAGCACCGATGTGCTTTTATTTGAAGAAAAAAGGCAATCGAACGAGTTCGGTGCCCCTGCAAACCCTTCTGCTGTTTGCAAGATAGCAAGCTTACTTTAATAGGAATTATGTAATGAATAGGCGCTGTATTACTCATCCTCGCCAAAACTCGGCACTCGGAAGGGGTGCCGCAGAACGCTCTAGAACAATTTAACGTAAAAAGTGAGAGAGAGAAGGAGGAGGGGGGGGGGGTGAGGAGGTGAGGTTTTTTTTATTCGATTGTTTTTGTTTTCCTTAAGTTGTTGGTACTGTGTTAGAAGCTATCGTCGTAACTTTTCACTGCCTCGCTAGGATTAATATTAAACAAGATACGATGTCTCAACGGCGCTGCGGAGTCGTAGCAGCAAAAAAGAGATAACGCTTATGTGTCTAATGCTTAGGCTAATATTTTCGCAAAGCGCTTACAGGAAAATTGAAACATTTTATTCAGCATAAGAGAAAGTTAGTTGACGAACAGCTAATAGTCCGAGACGAACGCGAGAAAAAAAAACTCGCCTTAGACATTATCCCCACCCCGATACGAACACTGAACTGAAATCCAGTGGGGTCGGTGGGGGTGAAATTAGGGGTGACTGTGTCCATTTACCCACCTACCACACTCGTACACCGCACCATTAAAACGCGTATCCTCACACACCAACACTGCCAATGAGATGTGATAACGGTGATAACTAACAGCTTGCGTGGAAAAGCTACGGCCAGCCTAGGAGGAGGGGGTTGAAAACGGTATCATTCCTGACCCCCTTCCCCTCCCAAGCCAAACAGTGGAAAGCGCGCTATTGTATAGGACGATAAACCGGGTTAGTACATTGGTCGCTAATAATAGGCGAGTTCTGCGCTAACGAGTCTGGCGTGTGCGAACCATCTTTCCGGAGAATTTTTTTTTCATCGTTTGAAGTGGTATCGGTTTGCTCCGAAAAAGAATCCTTTTTATTTGCCCATCCCGCCACACCCTCGTGCCTGTCGCACTGAACCACCGATAGGTCTTTTTTTAAATGGAGGAAAAGGCATATTTATGCATAAATAAGCTAGACAAATAACGAAACAAAGAGAGCAGACACGGATGTTGATGCTGTTGCGTGGTGCGGCGCGGGCGGCGCGTAAACAGAGGATGGAAATAGGGCAAGCCGAAAAACCAAAGTGACGGGGCACTGGTATGGCAGGGGAGGGGAAAAGGGGGAAAACTCGGATAGCAGCAGTAGCGGGAGGCAATCGCAACACTTTACACAGGGATTAGTCAATGCGCGTTTTCCAGCACCCCCGCCATCCACCTGCTGTGTAGATGGAGGTTCGAAAATCGACTGTCAATTAGTTGTTAAGTTGTAGAAAGTGTGGGTGGGGAAGAGGGAGTGAGATGCGTGTGTGTGTGTGTGTACATAGATAATCCGCTTAAAAGCGTGACGACGGCGAACCAATCGTTTGTGGCAAGCCGGAACAGCTAGGAAGCAAATGTAATTTATGTATGAATGTATGTATGTATGTTAAACCCGCGAACAAGATAAATGGTGAATCGAAAAGTCGACAAAGAAAAGAAGAAATATAAGAAAACGAGAAAATAATACTAGCCAAACGAAACAGCACACGTGCGCGATTATTTATTTATTGATTTTGCCTGGATCGTTTTTGAGCATCAAAAGAAGTCCGAAAACGAGTCGCCGTCTTAGCGTCGCTTCGGTACCGGCATCCGGAAGCCTTTGCGCCGCGACTTGGCCTCAATGATCATGTTCGCCTGTCGCTTGAGGTAACTGCGGGACGGCACGTCGCCCTCGTCGTCCGACAGCACCACGGTCGTGCCCTGGCCGGGTGAGGTGGACGAGATCTGGGTGGTGGTGCGGCCCGCGATCAGGTTCATGTACACCGGCGGGTAGGCCGGTGGCTTTTCGCGATCCTCCGCCGGCGACGAGGTGGACAGCGCGCTGCTACTTCCGGTGGCCGATGCTGGTGCTGCCGACGACGCCGCTGCGGCTGCAACGCCCGGACCCGGCGACAGCTGCTGCAGTGCGGTCGGCGTGGCCGGCGCTGGAGTGATGGTCGACGTACCGGTCGGCGACACGGTAACCCCGGCCGGTACCGGTCGGTCCGTCTCACCCTCGTCTTCGGACAGGCCGCTGTCGGCGTCTGCCGTCAGCTGGCCGCTCGCGATCAGGCCGAGCTTGATGCGCTCCTCGAGCAGATTGCCCAGCTCCTCGACCGCCAGCTTCCCGGAGGTGATGTCCTTCAGCTCGGCCGGCTTCAGCGGCGTCCGGCGGCCGTACGGCGAGGCCGTGTCGAGGCTTTCCTCGATCTCGCGCAGCTTCAGCAGCAGCTCGATCAGCGCATCCTTGATCGTGTCAAACACGTTGCGCGTGTACTCAATCGCCTTGTCGCACTCTTCCCTCCGCTGCTTCTGCTCCTCGATCGAGTTCTTGATCTTTTCCAGCTCCTCCTGGTTGCTGCGGTTGAGACAAAGAGGATATGAAAAAAAAAGGATACACATTATGCCCCGGGGCGTACGGAAAACCGGCAAACACTTACACATCGCTGTCCTTCACGTCGGCAAACTTGAACGCGTCCAGCTGGGCCTTCATCAGCTCGCGCTGCGCCTCCAGCTGCTTCTTCTCGTTCTCCGTCACCGTCCGCAGGTACGTGAGGCGGGCGGACGCTTCCCGCTGGGCCAGGAACCGATCCACCACCTCGCCCGCCGCACTGACCCCGGTTGCCTGCATCAGCTTCTTGAACTTCTGCTCCATCTCGGAAGCGCCGTCCTTGTCGTGCAGGCTGCTCCCGTCGTCTCCGCCCTCGCCGCCCCGACCGTGCTCGCCCGAGCCGGACAGGATGCTCTCCTGGTGGATGAGTGTCTTGCCCGACGAGAAGATCTTCCGCTCCAGCCGCTCCAGCTCGAGCTTCCGCTCCTCCACCTGGCGGCGGAAGTCTTGTGCCTGTTTTTCCCGCGCCTTGTTCGAGTAGTGCGTCGTCTGCTCCTGCCGCTGCAGTATCGTCTTGGTGCTGTCCCGCATTTGGACCGCCTCCTTGTGCACCTCCTCGAGCTTGTTGATCTCTGCCTGCTGCTCGGTGATCGCCTGCTCCAGCTCCAACAGTGAGCTTTCGAACTTTTCCGCGTCGCGCATCAGCGAAGACTTGATGCCGCGGTACTTCTTCCGGATGTGCTCCGCCTCCATCCACTGCACCGTCGTGCGGTGGATCTCGTTCTCCAGCCGTGTGATCAGCTTCCGGTTCGCGTCCTCCTCGATCGTTTCGGGCGGGTTCGAGCCGTCGCACTTGGCGTCCCGGTAGCCGACCAGCGCCTGGTACTGCTCGACCAGCTGCTTGAAGTGGCGCTCCCGCTTCCGCATCCGGTCCTCGGCCACGTCCGTCTGCTTGTGCAGATCGATCACCTTGAGGTCGACGATGCGGAGCGCGTCCGCGACCGACTTGGCACCAGGCGGCAACGGTACGCGCCGCTTGATCTCCTGCACGTTCTTCTGCGCCTTGGCGCTGGTCGGGTTGTGCAGGTAGGACAGCTTGTTCGTGAGGTCCCGCACCTCCTTCCGCAGCTCGGCCATCCGGTCGTTCTGGGCCTTCTTCTTGTCGTTCCACTCCTCGGTGTACGCTTTCTTCTGGCCCTCGGCCAGCATCACCTTCTTCTTCAGCTCGCCGATGCGCTTGTTGGTGAGGGCGAGATTTTCTGCATTCAGGATCGGTTTCGGCGTCGACATGATGGGTCGCTTGGTGGATGAACACGCCCGCGATGATGGTCTACACACGACGGAACGACGGTTTGTGACGATGAAACCGTCGGCAGCTGGCCCCACTGCTCAGCCGATATCGATCCAACAGCTCAGGAGCTGTTCAGGGTCGTTTGCTACCTCTCGGTTGCCTAGGAAAGGTTCGCATGGTTACGGCTGTTGGGCGTGTTCATTTCTGGGCATTGAAAACGGAATGGAAATAACAACCAAACTTCAAATCCTTTCTCATCAACGCGTTTTGCAACGCGTCCCTAGAATTCCAACACCAAACTTCATCGCAACTTACAACTCAGCAGTCTTTTCAAACTGCTCGATTTCTGCTCGATTAAGCAGCAATGGTTCATTCTCCCGTTTTTAACGGCTCAGCGGATGAGAGTTCATTCTGTAGCACACAGAGTTTTCGGCTCTCTCTCGTTCTCTCTAGTTTGCTCTATTCATTTTACATCCATCTGGACATTTAACTGCGCCGGCCGTTCGGAGGGCTTAGGGTTAGCCCCTTACCCTCTTCCAAAAATAAGGTGCTGCCGATAGTATGACCCGCTTGGAAAACCTGTTATCCGCCACTACAAAAATGGATCTCGTCTCCGAGGCACAAAGCCTAGGCTAGTAGAGCAACTCGATTACCGCCCGTCTTGGCGTGCCGCGAAGCTGACTCTTGGTGCGCCTGGGCACGCGTTCATGTCCCGGGTTGTGGGTTATTATGCTCTGCATCGGTCGATCCCATTCTAAGTACGGATAAATGCCGATCTTGAGCTGGGAAAAGGGCCTTCAAGGGATTGTAATGTTCTGTTCATCTAGATTCTAAAACTACTGCACAACCAGCCCTCGAGCCCTATATAAATTCTCTCCAAGAAGGAACAACATTCGGTTGAAATTGCTGAGACGACGAGAATAACACAATCTCTTTGTCGCCTTGCTAAGATCCTCTCGTCAGCAGCTTCTTCGAGATTGTTGACTTTTTCTGACATTGAGTTTGGAAACAATATCAAACGCTGGCGGTGGTCCAGGTCTATTCGGATTTCGACCGTGTGGTTTTAATTACCAGTGGCTGGATTCGGTACAGAGCACAGGGGTCGGGAGGAATTTTGTTCCGCACGTAAATTGTAAACATGAAGTAAGCATCCGAGCACATTTGTGCTGACCGAATGAGTTCTGCCAATGGGTCCAGCACTGACTCCCCCCAGGCGCTGCAGTAAACATTCCCACATTGTTGTACGGGAACGAACATTCTAAAGATGCCAACCCAGGATGCTGGACGATTTCGTCGGTGGACCATCCGAAGTTGTTGATGGCCGACAACAATCTCAATCGTTAATGTAGCAGTTTGCGAACTCCAAAAGATGGCTGGCGTTGGTCTCAAGGTGTCTTCTCAATTTGCTGCAATTAAAATCTGGACCATTTTGATTCTCCTTCATCGGTAATTTTTCCCAAAATCGAAAGCGGTTTTCCGACAGGATTCGGTATTTCAAGATCCTCGAAGAGTGCAAAGCTTGCAAGGGAGAGTATGCCAGTAAATCCATCCCATTGCAACCATTGAAAAACTGCAGACATATATAACCCACCCCTATATCAAACGCACCACCTAAGCTGCCCAAAACGGACGAACGGACGGACATAACCTAGAAATGTAAAAAATGTATAGACCAAAAAGAATGGAATATCAAACAAGAAAACAACACAAGCTTGCTGTCGTGCTGTGTGCTACCACCACCGTTCGCACACTATTTCAACATGTAGCGCAGGGCAGAATGAGATAGACTTATCCATCAGCATCCGGAGCGCGAGGGAGCGGGGACGCAGAGCGCAACGATCGAGCTTGCGATGAGAGCAAAGCCAAAATGTTCATGCTCCAATATATTCGAGACTCGCACACACAAAACACGCACTGGAAAAAGGAAAAAAGAGCCTGTTTTTTTTGCTTTGGTTCTGTTGAGGCGCACGCGGTACCATGGCGAGACAATGCGCGAACGTGCGCCGTTCCGAAATGGGAGCGAGCGAGATGGAATGATTTCCCGTAGAATTTCGCTTGGTGGGTAGCAGGCTCAGGACGGAGAAGAAGAAAAAAAAAACTAAACCACCGCGGTTACTGCCATCGACCCCTAAAGGCGAACGACGAAAGGGGCTGCCGTTGAGTGCGCGCGCTGAAAGGAAGCGGCATTTAAGCGGGCACGGTCGAAAGAACGAACGAGACAAGCAGCCAGAGAGATTGTTTGCAAGGTGGTGTTGATGGTGGTAGTGGTGGTTGTGTCTCACTGCTCGATTTCGGTTACGGGTTTTCAGAAAATTGTGAAACCCTGCGGTATAGCGCACTCTACGCCATCATTCTGATTAGTCGTTTTGCTCTGGCTTGTGAGGTTGCTGTGTGCACGGGTGTGTGTATGTGTGTGCATGTAATGACGATTTATCGAGCGCTTTCTCGCTCGCACTGCAATCGTGCTCAGTCACTCTTGTTGGTACGCCAGCTCAGGTTTACGGGCCGTTTGATCCTGCACAAGCGAACATTTAAATAAAGCTTAAAATAAACCATGGTACTTTGCTGAAAGAAATAAAATAAAAAAGCATCACTCATTCATTATCAACTAGAGAAATAATGGAACGATGTGTATTTTTATTTTTTTTCTAATTCCTAGTTTCGAGCAGATTTTATCCACAGCTCGAAAAAGCCTCCACGGCTTGTGAAATTCCGGATTCGGTTCCAACGGATCCTGCCGCGTTCTCACTCTCTTTCCATCGCTCGCGCTCTCTCTTTCTCTCTCGCTGTCTCTCTTTCGCGCACTTGCTATGCGGCTGCTGCAGGGCAATTCGGTGGTCGTCGCCATCTTGAACCTGCGCGCAGTTCAAACACGCACACTTGTAGAAACAGAATCTGCGCACACGTCACACGCCGTGCGTAAGCAGCCTGCTAGCGAACGTGCGCTCTCTTTCGCATGCTCGCGCTCTTTCGCTTCGCAACAAGCGCGTCCGCTGTAGCGACGCGTTCGCTCAAGTGTGCGCGAGTGTGTGCGTCTGGTGTGTTTATCGGGAACAGTGGGATCACCGCGTACGGTACGCTGGCCATAGGGCAATACCAACACTCGAGCAAAATTCGAGCACAGTTCGAGTAGTTTGATTTGTACAGTTGAGGCGTGCGGACGTGCGTGTACGTCGTCCGTGTCGAGTGAACGAGCATACCTAGCAGCAGTACCAGAATTAGCACCAGCACCAAGGACTGAAAGCGAAGAGGTGCTGCCCGGGAGCGGTGGAACGTTGTACATCAATTACATGTAACATATTATTTACAATATCAATACTCGCCCTTCCCGTGCCCTTCTCCTCCGCAAGCAGAAAGCCGAGCAGCGAATGGGACGTTGCGTTGTGTGTTGTGTGTATTATTTTTCATGTGATCGTGCTATGAAACATCCGTCTAGGATGTGTCGGCAAGGATATACCAGCGAAAAATTGTCTTGCGAATGCGTGTGTGTGTGTGTGTATGTGTATGAAAATTTGAAACAAAACTTGACGCAGACACCGGCCCACTTCGTATGATCCTTTCGACAGCCACTGTCGGCAAAAGAAAAATAACGTCCGGCGTCGGCGGCATGCCGCGAAAGAAAGAAAAACTCGCATCTTCGATCAAATCACCAAATCCTGGGCTTTCACCGTGTTTTGTGCCGTGCTATTGTGTGTGTGTGTGCGCGTGAGTGATTGCTAATAAAATAATGCCATTGCTGGGAAAGGAAACCCGGAGAAGAAAACGGTGTCATAAAAGAGCTTAAGCAAGGAGAAGAGTAAGGAGAAAAAAGGAAGGAAATTTTACCACAAACACACATTTGAAAGCAGTGGCGGCGGCGGCAGCAGGCTCCAGCGCGCTCCACATTCCCTCAATCAACCCGAACATACACGAGCATATCGGCCTCCTAAAAATCGACAGTCAACCACAAACATCCGTACGAATAATGGAATTGAGTGCGCGTGGAGTGAATGGGGCCCTTTCGGCAAAATCCCTTATAATACCTGAAACGGAAAAGTGTCCAAGCATACCCCCTTCCCTCTCGATTAAAGTATTTGTCATCGGTGTGTTTTGCGTGTGTGCGTAATATCCTTGCGCGTGACCCGTATTCGTTTACGAAAAATGTGTAGTTTATTGTTTTTTTTTTTTAGTTCAAAAAGAGCGAAAAAGAGAGAGAGAGAGAGAGAGAGAGAGAGAGAGAGATTATTATTTTTGTTTTTTTTTTTTATGAGTATTCTTCTATTTATTTGTTTCTCTCTGCACTTTCTCTTCTCTTACTTAAATTTTTGCCTTTATATCACACTTTCAAGGTGTGCATTTGTGGGCTAGCTTAATGTAATTTAAAAAATGAATGTGAAAGCTTTTGCTGGCTGTGTTTGTATTTGTGCGAATGGGTGTGTTTGTGTGTGTGATCGTCATAGAAAAACATAAAGAAGGAGTAAAAAAACACAAACACACGCACACTCCTTCAATACAGTCACCATCCGGCTGGAAGGATGTGGTGCGCGTTTGCCTTCACCGCCAGGTGGCGCTGACAATAACCGTTGCAGCATAAGCACGATTGTTTCGAAGCGGTGCCAGAGAAACAGCGAGGCAATTGCACACTTACTTACATCAAAATGATCGGCTGCCACGAAACGCAGAGGAATAATTTTATGTTTGTTTCGCAAATTAATTACATTTGTGTTTTTACTTCATTCTTCTTTTTTTTTGCAAATCAAAACAGGAAATAAAGCGAATAAATTGAGATACAAAACAAACATACACAATATTGTGAAAGCAAATTAGATTTTTAGAAAAAAAGTGATTGATTTCCGTACTTCCCGTGTGTCTCCTGTGAGCGTATGTGCACGTGCGCATGTGTGCACGTTAGCCTGCTAGTGTGTGTGTGTGTGTGTGTGTGTTGTGGCGGGGGAGGGTTTGATCCGGCCCAGCGCAGTGCGCGTGTGTTTGGGCGAGCGCGGCGCAATGTTTAACCGACGCAGAAACGATCGCAGGATTAAACCGCTCGGTGGGTGTCGTTGGTGAAACGACGGGGTTTTAATTTTCGTGTGTATGAGAGAGAGAGAGAGAGCGAAAGAGAAAAAGTGTGCGTCTGCCCGATCAGCAGTATTCGAGGGAGTGCGAGGGAGCCCCCCCATCCCCCGCTTTTGGTGGAAAAAGGACTCTCCGTGGGGGTGTGCGCGCGTCCGTATTTGTGTCTTGCGCAAAGGGCGGCCGCATTTAGAGCAGGCCGTTCCCATTCCCAATCCCAGCGGTCAACTCCTCTCTCTCTGTGTCGCGAGTGTGCCGAGGGAGAGAGGGAAAAGCGCCCTAATCTAGATCCCATACCCTCCCTCCTGTGCCCGTTGCGACCCCGTGGAAAGCACAGTGTTGGACAGTGTCGCTTTGCTGCGGCGACGAACCCTGCGACCGAGCTCCACGTGTCAACCGTTCGGGCTTTCGCGTTTCGGCGGTAAGCGAGAAAAGAAAAGCGGAACAAACTACGACGGGCAACAAGAAACAGGAAGGCAGTGGCACTCACAGAACCCCCGTCCGCAATGGGGAGCTCTTCGCGAAGGATAATGGGCACCACGAGCGGCACCGTCCTGTTCGCCATCATCGTGCTGTGCGGTTCCATCGGTAGCGCCTCCGGTAAGTATGCGTTCGAGCTCGAACGAATTATTTGTTTTCCCGTTCTTTAAAATGCATTTGAAGGCATCGAAACGTAAGAATCCTGGCTAGGACACTCAATGGCACATGCAGCAAACGAAAACGACGAAGAAAAGGTTCGTCGTGTATGTGTGTGTGTGTCTTCTTCTGATCAAACCATCTGGGGTGAAATGCGGGCCCAGGTGTATCTTTGTGTTTTGCTGTCCCAGCACGCACGGAAATGGGAAAAAGGGTCGTCCGTTGTTCTTCCCTAGTAGTAGTGGTGGAATGTCCTGCGCCGTTCACTGTGTGTGTGTGCGTGTGTGTGTGTGCCCTTGTAAGCCCATATGTCCCTGGGTGCGTCTGTTGAGCAGTTGCTTCGTTGCCTGTAAAACCCTGGTAACGCACACGCAAACACACGGTGAGACGCTTAGATGTTTTTTTTCTTGTTTAATGAAAATCACTTCCGACTGCTGTAAACCATCGAAGGAAGATTCACACCGGCCTGGGCACGTCTGGGCACCAAAGCGGCTTAATTAAATGGCAAGGCGAAGCTTCTCGTCTTGTGCTGGGGCTAGCCTATCCAAGTAAGTGGATTTATTTTAAAGGTGCTTACTTTCCTCGAATGCTCATAATTTTAACACGGCACAGAAGCTGTTAGTTAGAAGCTCGAACAGAAATAAAAGAAAGAAATTAAAAAAAAAAACGAAAAAAACCTGAGCGATTATAAACACAGCCTGCCAAATTGTTGTGTTAAAAATCAATGTGCCACTTAGAAACTCACGCTGATATAAAAAAAAATGATAGAACGATTGTTGTTTTAGTCGCCATTCAATTAGCAAAACGACACTACCTGGTCATGAAATAGAACACATTCGTATGATTTTATTCGTATGTGGGTATGTTTGTGTATGTGTGTGTGAGAGAGAGGGAGAGAGAGAGAGAGAGAGAGAGAGAGAGAGAAAGAGAAAGAGAAAGAGGGAGGAAAAGAGAAAGAGGAAAGAGAAAGAGAAAGAGAAAGAGAGAAAGAGAAAGAGAAAGAGAAAGAAGAGAGAGAGAGAGAGAGAGGGAGAGAGAGAGAGAGAGAGAGAGAGAGAGAGAGAGAGAGAGAGAGAGAAAGACGGAGAATGTATACAATAAAGATGTTTGAAGCTTTACAAACGAATAAGCCGGTGCGGATGTTTTGAAAGCGTTTTTAATTAACTACATCCTGGTCACGGCACCAGCTACCGATCAGAATAGCAGTAAAATTAGGTAAAATTTGCAGCACCTCGCAATCGCAATTGATTTTGCCATCAATCGAGGGTTTTAAGATACTGGCCAGTTATTTTTCTATATGAAGTTTGACACTTATGGCGGCTAAATTCATGTCAACACTTCATGCCAAACCACACACAAAACTAGCCTCAGATTTTCAGCGTAGATTATTTCAACTTGAAAAATATGTAAATAAACGCCGATTCGTCGCAGGCCCAATAATGAAGGATTATGTTTTTTTCTGAACGATAAAGATTGTGTCAAGAAGGGAAAAACATTGTTTGAATAGATTTTTCCAGTTTAATAAAAGTACTACTATAACTCACTGCAAATAGAGAAAAGAAAACAAAACGATTTTCAAAACGCTTCTTTGTTTGTACACAAATGCTGAAATCCAACATGGCGGACCTGTCAAATGGATGCAACCCGGATGATGAGTACTGTTCCAATGACAGGCTGAAATTTCAGCTCGCTGGCTTCAAACAGAAACCGGTCCAGTGTAGAAATCCCTCGGCCGTATCCTAGTCACGGCACCAAACAGTGTGCTCAGTTTTGTTAGCGGTAGTGGCTGTACCTTCAATGCGTTCTTAAAATCCTATTTAATGCCAAAAACTGTATTGCCTTAATTGGTGTGGGCCAAGTGCCACCATGAATCCTTTATGATGCAAACGTTCCATTTGCACCGTGCGCTTTTCTTTCTACTGCGCATGCAAACTTGCTAATTGATCACACCGAAAAAAAACAACAACAAAAAAAAAAACAATTCCCTTCAAGCACCGTTTGCTCGGAATGTATTTTAACCCTTCGCTTGATTTGCTCGCGTTTCGCCCCGCAGTGGGGGTGAAGTGTGCGCTGAGAGGGCCGACGCCCTTGCGAGAAAATCCCTGGCGACCGGAATGTGTGTATAGCATACACCAACCCTTGCCCCGTAGTGCCCGTAGCGGTACTGCTGCGCAAAGTTTGAAGCGAGCGAGGCTCACTTTGCTTATGAGACCCTTTTTTTATTCGCTCGCCTGCCCGCGCACTGACTATATTTTTTCTCAGACCGCGCACAACCGGGCGGGTTGGTGGTCCGTACGTAGAGTTTGGGGATTGGCGGTGGCGGCGGCGGAACCGAAAACAGGTTTTCTCGCTTGATTGTCCACTTCAAGCCGCCCCATCGTCGTTGTCGTCGTCGTCGTCATCGTCATCAGCCTCCTTCTTGTGCCGTCGTTTATGTCTTTGCCCCTTCCTATTGCGCCGTCTTCGCGGTATCCTGAGCTCGCGGCCACACGATGGTTCCACACACACACACACACACACACACACACACACACACACACACACACACACACGCACAAACATACTCATACACATACAAACAATCTAGATGGACAGTGAATGGGGATACATGTTCCCTTTCCCTTTCACCCTAAACCTCCCCTCCCCGAGCTGAACCCATCCAGTTTTGTCACACACAGAGCAAGCAGCACAGACACAAGCAGAAACGGTACAAGAAATCCGGACGACACGAATCAACTATTGGCGTGATATGCTGCAGTTCTTTTTTCTTCGCTTCTATCCTTCTCTGTTGCTCTTAACTTATACGCTTGATATGTATAGGAGTGTGTGTGTGTATGTGTGTGTGTGTGTGTGTGGTGTGTGTGTGGTGTGTGTGTGTGTGTGTGTGTGTGTGTGTGTGTGTGTTATTGGATGCTTTTTTGTGTTGTGTGGTAAAAACTCTTCAAGTACGTACGGTTGTATCCACCATTCCACCAGTTTGCGCCTGCCACAGAGAAACACACACTCGAAAGCACAATAGCCCCAACCGCAGACTCCCGGACACTCGGTTTTCGGTTTAAGTGTTTCGGATGGACTCGAGCCCAGCACACAGAAAAAAGGGAAGGGCACCCGTTTAGCTTAGCAACCGGGTTTGGTGTATGTGTGTTTGTGTGTGTGGTTGGAGATGGAGCACACAATTAGTTTTACGTAAATTTTATTTGAGCAGAGTTACACAAAAAAGAAAAGTATCTAAAGCCATGAATCTGCTTCAATCTGAACTTACTAATCAATAAATAATATTATTAATCAATTGATCACGTATATATTATTCTATTTGTATACATCCTTTTATGATTTTACCAAAGAAAAAAAAAACACGCATTGTAATAATTCAATAACGAAAAACCAATAGATTTCAATGCTTCGAAGGAAACAAACCCTCTCACACACTTTAATGTATCTGTGTATGCCAATGTGTGCACTTTTCTCGGACTCGCTCAGGGATATGCAGATACGGCGAGTGGGGCGAGATTGAGCACAAAATTTCCCATTCGCTCGGCCAAAACCATTCCCTTTTCTCCTCCCCTCCTGTCGTCTCCGATAGTCATTCCGTTTCTTTTGCTGCTGGTCGTCACGATCTCCCTTTGTGCGTGTGTGTGTGTGTGTGTGTGTGTGTGTGTTGGGGTGATCGCGCGACCGCAGTAAAAGTCAAATGAGAAATAAAGTTAAATATGTAGGTCGCCCTTTTGGCGTGGTGTGTAGTGGGCCCTGGCGTGTCGCGCTCGTCTGCTTGTGGCTGTTGCTTTGGCGAGTGGTGATGCTTTGCATGTTAAAGTTTGCTCTGTCTATTTTTTTGTTTGGTTGTAGCTGTTCCCGTGTGTATGTGTGGATGACTGAACGAAACAAAAAAAAAAAATAATATGAAAAATAAAAATGCGTTTAGTAGCTGTTAATTCCGGTGCAAGCGACGAACCGAGCCAAAAATCCGTATCAAAGGAATTATGCTAGTCTAAAGCAGTGTAGCAAACGAACGAGGAAAAAGTAGAAGGGCTTTGGAGAAAGAATGGAGCGTGAAGAGGAAGAGGACAGCAAAAAGTAACAAAAAAATTACCATTCCTCTCGAGCGAGATGATCTGAATTATGCTTTATTTGCTGGTGTTCATCTCCTACACACAGGTCACACCGCCCACCTTCTTATGCAGCACAAGCACTTCACCAATCATGCGCCTATATGTGTGCGGTTTTTTTCCTTCAGCTCTGCCTTTTGCACGGCACAGCGAGAGTAGGAGATTCTGTGAAAACAGCAAATATCGAGTGCAACGTTGGGACTCAAGCTTCACCTCCTCTTCCTGGTTTGTATGTGTGTGTGTGTGTTTGTGTGGCTGTCCGTATGTCTATAAGCTTCGAAATTTGAGCCTATGCATACATTAGCATAAATCTGCAATAAAGCAGTGTGCCCCGGCGCGACGTGATCAGGCGCGCGCGCAGCAAGCAAAATTAAAAGAAAAAAAATGGAGAACCATTTCCGAAACACCAACCCGAAGGGAAGGGAGACCGGGACCGATTTCTGATGATGAATATTGTTTCCGCCAGCGGGCCCCGGGTTTTGACATTTTCTCGGGGCTCTGCCCACGCACACGGTGTTATAGTTTATTTTTCTTTTTTTTTAAAGTGTTCTTCTTGACGAGTTTATCGAGGCGTTTTTAAAATTCAGCTCATCCCTTCAGCGCCAACCGAGCGATGGGCAGTGGAGCAGCGTTGTTTTACACGGCTTATTTTAATATGTTTTACTGCAACACCCCGTTTGCCCGGTTCCGGTGGGTTCGTCGCTTGGTGCGGCGCGCAAGTCTTACGTTTGCCCATCGTCTCTATACGGCGGAGAACAGACCGCGCTGCGTATGGGAAATTGAATACAGTGTACGCATGCGTGCCGATGCTTGTATGTGTGGCGTACTGCCATGGCTGAACGTTAAAGCGACAACAAAACCAAAAGAGATCCTCGCAAAATCACTGCCACTACCTGCTTTGGGTCTACACTGTGTGTGTTTTTTTGTTTGTTTGTTTGTGCTTCCTTTTCCCTTTTTCCTGCACGCTCCTGCACACGATGCACCTGGCACCTTCGCCCCCTAGCCGATGCGGGCGATTGTACGTCTGTTTGCGAAATCCGATCTCCGGTTTGACCGAAAATCTCAAACCTTCGATCCGTCCGATCCACATGGATGGGTTTTTGGGCAGAATTTGATCCAGTTCCCGAAAGGGGACCTTCGGACAGAAAAAAAAAATGCTTTTACTAGCTCTGTTCTCCGATCCCTGCAAACTGTGGCAACGAACGCCTCAAGACGCTCATTATTTCCATCTGTAAATCCTGCTCTCGGGAGTGTGTACTCTCTGTTAGGTTGCGGTGCTTTCAGCATGCCGCAAAATCGGTCGACGGTTTTCTTTTCGCCCACTAGTTGCTGCTGTGCGGTGAGTTTGTCTTGCTCCTTTTTCCTGTACGCTGCCTACGTAGAAGTCGAGAGCGAATGAGGGCGAAAATAGTTTGCAGGAATGGTGGAAAAGAGGGAAACATTTCAGGCAAGGTGGTGGGCGCACAGTGACGGATTAAAATCTCCTTTTACCGTGGGCGTTGGTTTTGGCAGTGGGCAGTGTTGATAATGTGGAGAGAGAGAGAGAAAGAGAGAGCGAAAGACTTCTCGGTTGTTCGCAAACTCTCGATTATCGCACTATAGTTGAGGACAGCGGCGGGCGTGTGTAAATATGTGTATGGAAATGGAAAAGCAAACGAAGGAAGGAAGAGAGAACGATAGCGCAAAAGGGCTGACTCTAACTTTATGGGAAGTAAGATTTCCAGCACCATTACAACAACAACAAAAAAAAAACCAAAACCAGTCGATGAAAAGTTTCAATCCCCAGAAGGGAATTCTTCCCTGTCTACGACTTTTCAATGCCCGAGCTCCTTGGGCTCGTCCGTTTGTAATACTTTTCCCTTCTATGTGGTTTCTCTATCTGCCTTTTTTCCTATGCTTATTTTGTGATGCGTTATTTTTGCTTCTGTGCTGTGTCTTCGGTGTTGGAATATTCGATATCGTTTTTATTCCATTTCGTGCTCATTACCTGTTCCCTCTCTTTCTCTCTATCCTTACCGTTTGTTTTTGTGCCGCTTTTATTAGTTCTTTCTATTTCCACTTCTTCTCTCGCCTTGCTTGTGTTACCTTTTTTCCTTTTTTTTCTTCCATGCTATTTTAGCTTGGTTTTATTGTTAACGTTACGTTTGTTCCCGGTTGCCTTGTGTATTCTCGTGCTCGTGTCTTGTGTTGAGATTTGTTTCGATCGAGCACCACGGGTGCACCTTGACCGGTGCTTGCCCCAGTATCTTGCGCGGCATCGCTCACTTGTAGGAGTTCATTTTGCCTACGAGTTTGGTTGGTCGGGCTGTTTCGATCACCAGAACAGAACGAGAAAAGAAAAACGAGGCATGAATAGAATTATTAAAAATTAAAAAGTTCGTGGAGTAAACGCGCACACAGTGTCCGCCACACCCGATACATTGATGGCGGCTGCCGATGATCACATCAGGACCGTGGGCGGCCGAAATCGCACCGGTAGTTTATGGTCACACACACACACACGGGCGTGCACATTTTCGCCCATCGTTACGTGCCTGTACGGCACAGACGAAGATGTTTTGCATACAATGTTAGAAGACTGAACGCCGTGTGTGCGTGTGTGCTGCTATGAATATTTCCGGGAATTTAAAATATCTTCACTCCTCCCTCCAGATGTCGCCAACGTCGCTCCCGCGATTCGGATTTCGTGCTAGAGTTCGCTAGATGTGCGAAGCGCTGCCTAATTACGATCGCGGCAAATGTGCGCGATGTGCGTGAAGTGTCCGTGTGCTGCTCCGTTTTCTGTTTTCCTGCCTCTTCCTGCTGTTCTCGGCTCGCTCCTTTTGCCCGTTATCTTCGCTGCCAGTGGAAGGCTTCTTTCTCTCTCTCTCTCTCTCTCTCTCTATCTCTCCCTCTCTTTCCCTTTTTTTAATCTCACCTGCTCTCGCACGCTCGTTTCCATTCGCTTCTTCCAGAGTGGTTCGTTTGCTGTTTCTGTTTTCCTTGTTGGGTTTCCTCTTACCTTTGCTGCTTCTTTATGGTCCGCTTTACGAAAACCTTTCCGATGTGTGTTGTTCGGTATGTCTGGTCAACGCTCTTCAACAAAAAAAAGGATAGAAGTAATAATAATAATAATACTAATGTTAAAGAAGTATTCTCTTCCCTTCGCTTGCTCTCTCTCTCTCTCGCTCTCTCGCTCTTTCTGGTTTTCATCGCTGGCCGATTATGATGAAGCGAAATAAAAGCACCGTGGCTCGAATGGTGATGCTGTGGGAGCCCTGATCTCTGGACAGAAGCAGCAGCACCGGTGGAGTTTCTCTCTCGCGCCCGCTCGCCTGGCGCAGATTCCGGCCTTATTACACACGCCCGTGAGGCAGCGATCGCGCCTTCGCCTTCCCTGCATTCGTGCATCCACTTTCGTCGGACGCCACCACCACACAATGTAATGCTTCGCCGAGTTATGCTCTCCTTTCTATATGGATATTCTCTTCTACGCAAGTTTTCTTTTTTGCTCTGTTCTTTTACTGTCGAAACAGAAAAAAAATTATGCTCCACCGCTATACTGCTCCGGTTTTATGCCAGCCCCGGGGCCGTTTTATTCGCTCTTTCTCTCTCTGTTGGGCCACACTTGGGAAGAGGGTTTGTTGCTTTGTTGCGCGCCCTGTTCTTAGTGTTATATTCCTACTTATTTCTGTCTGTCTGTATGTGTGTGTGTGTGTGTGTGTTTTTTTTGCCCTTAATCGAACTCGACACGACCCCGGAGAGAAGACAGATCTGCGTGCGGCTTTGTTCTCGGTTTTCCCTCTGGTTCTGGCCAGCCTGAAGCTTCCTACTCCTCCTTCTCCTTCTCCTCCTGTTTCACTCCTTAAACGGTGGACCGTTGGGCTGGGGCTCGAACAGACCGAACGTGCGGCATCGGTTCCAGTGTCTTTTCTGGTTGCCACTTTTTTGTTGCTGTTGTTGTCAAGTTTTCTCTTTCACCTTCTTTCTTTCCTGCAATTATGATACTCTCCCCGCACCTTTCCCGAAAACAACCCCCCGTTCCCTTTTCGGTTGTACACAATTTTTAATGCTCCTGGTGAGATGATCCGCTCCGCGCGCCGCACAAGATGGAAACAGATTTTTAATGTTTGTTTTATAGAGTGCTGCACAGTCGTTGCTGGCTCGCTTTTCGGCTGGTGGCCTAGGTGGTGAAGGAGGAAGGTGGAGTCGAAAAACGAAGTACACACATGTACACACACACATCAGCGGAAAGATTTGTCTGCATATGGTTTTGCCTTGATTTTGCAATCGTTTGTTGTAAAACAATTTTTTTATTCCTCTCCGTGAACCGCTCGAATTACACTTTTTTTATGTCTTTTAACGATCGCTAACCGCGCTCAACCGCGCCATTTAAAGTTTGTACGACTCCCGGAGGTTTCATTTGTGGCTGAAAACCCCGTGTAAGCTGTGCTTTTTTTGTCAATTGAGTTACCGTTCATTGGCAGAAAAATAAACACTCGTAAAAAAAGAATCCACAAAAAAAGAGTGAGATAGAGAGGGATTGGGGAGAGCGTAAGAAAGAGAAAGACCAAAGGCAGAAAAAATGAGAAGAGAAAAAGCAATTAATTAAAACTCGGCGACACTTGGTACAAATTAATATTTCGCAAATAAATATGAGGTCGCGGTGCCCACTGGGAAGGGCGAAATGGGGAAAAATTTGCAGCCAACAACTAAAGCCGCAGCAAAGAGAGAAAAGGTTGCCCTGGGACCTGGTGTACGTACCGGGGATAGAAAGGGGGACCGATCCGACGCTCGATCGAATTGCGGACGAGATGAACCAGTTGCGATCGGAGCGGCGGACAAATTTGCCATAAAAGTGATCATGCCAACAAGGGACCAGGGAGGATGAGGGGGCGAGAAGCGTGGGGTGAAGCTATAAAGATTGAAGATGGAATGGTCAATGGTTTTGTGACTGATTTTGTGCTGGGAGGGGGGAAAGCGAACCACCGAGCTTCTCGCTGTCCACTTATTTTTCCCAGCGAGTTGCTTTGTCGCGTGCGTGCGTGTGTGTGTTTGTGTGTGTGACGAGTTGGTTTAAACTGATAAGTAAAAGAGCGAACAAAACAGAAGCCCCAAACCGAACCTTGCTCACGTGTTAACCTTACCTCCTCTCCCCTGCGGTAAGTCCACATCCTTCTCACGGTGGTGGATTGTTCGGTAACGCTTTTCGAATCGACTTTGCCGAGCGAGCGAACCTGTGGAAATTGTCAGCCAAATCTGTGTTTATTTGCGGTTCATTTTTTCACGAATCTCTTTACCCCAGCGGATGCAATGAGCTGAGTTCTGCGAAAGAGGGTGAGACGTGGTAGTAGTAGATGTTGGTGTAAGTGGGTGTTGTGGTCTAGTTTTGTACCGAAAAAAATGCGTACAGCAACAACAATCAACCAAAAGTACTATCTAAAACGGTTAAATGAGAAAAAAATTGCCCAGTCAGTGTGTCCCATTTGAGTTCGATCAATCGATTAAAATTCGATCCCACAAACGCATTTTGTTTTGGTGGGAGTGGGCGGATGGGAATGGATGAGGAGGAGATTGACGATCCATCCCTCCACCTTTGACACATCAAAGCGTAAGCAAGAGAGAGAGAGAGAGAGAGAGAGAGAGAGACAGAGAAAGAGAGAGAGAGAGAGAGAGAGAGAAAGGGAGAAGAGAGAAGAGAGAAGGGTTGAAGCCAAAAAAGAATGTCCAAAGTCATCGTTCAAGTGGTTAATACCAATCGCTTCTTTTCCCTTTCTTTCCCTCTTTCTCGCACTCGGGTTGCCTGCACTGTGGGAATGGGGCCCGTTCAAGTGGGCAAACGAATGGACCGATGTCAAACTGCACAGTGAAATAAAAAAAAAACACAAAAATCATCATCTTTTACGCGTATTTTTGACGATTTTTTGTTGTTGCTCTTTTTGGCAGGCAGATTGCAAAGATGATTAGGACGAGGTAGGGGGGGGGGGGCTGTTGGGGATATTTAATCAACGTGAAGCATTTTAATTGCTTTCCCTTTGCTGTGATTGCCAACCCCCTGCCTGCACCAAGTAGTGTCTCTTTCACCCCGGCGACCGTTTTGTCGCCACGGAGATTTCGGTGGACGATCAAAATCGGGAACAGGTGGTGGGAGATATTCACTCTGAGGGTGGCGGTCAGTTCAGGTTTGGTTGCGGGTGGATGGGAACATTTGTGAACGCTTCGCAACAGACACGCGACTGTTTCGGTGGGAAACGGAGCAAAAAAATCGGAACGACAGTGCGCGTCGCGCGCGCTTCCAAACGTCGGATTTCCAATCAATCGTAAGACCTGTTGTTGCCAAACCCCCTTCCCCGGGCGGTTTTGTGTCGCAGCAAAGTAAGAATTGGGGCGAAAGAGGCAACGTTACACGGATGAACATCTCATTTGACGGTTGATAACTCCGGTACCGTGCTGGGTAGCTGCTGTCCCGAAAATTTTCATTGAATCCCGTGTAATCTTCGTCCCGGAACCCTGCACAGTGCTGCAAAATGTCATAAGCATCACGCGATGTTCACCAACGAAAACAATGAACATATTCACAAGCTACCACTTGATGCTCATTGCTGATACTCAATGGAAGTGCGTCATGACATGCCCAACACGTCATGCGAATGCTTGTATCCATCGCGATACTCAGTGCTGCGATATGTCACTGTTTCAGTCGCCAACACTCATGGCTGAAACGAAGCTCAAATCAGCTCACGTACATAACTGAGATGATCAGAGATGAGACTCTCACAGTTGATGGACCAATCACATGCTTGGTGACATTTTTTGTAGCACTCAACTCTTAATCACTCACTTGGTCATGACATTTTCTGTCGGGGATATTCATGACATTCTTGGAATATACTTGGCGAGTGATGCCAAGCAACAAAATGAGCATGCTTTCTCGCTCTGTCTTCTTTGGTTGTCTTTGAGCGAGAAACCATGATGATTTTGTTTCTTGGGACCACTCGCATGCTTCGTATATATCTCCCATGACTATCGTGATGATTATCGACAGAAAATGTCGCGACCAAGTGACTGACCAAGAGTTGGTTGCACACCACGTCACCAAGCATGCGATTGACCCACCAACTGTTTGAGTCTCACCTCTGATCATCACAGTAGATTTCGTGACGCTGACATGTTTTTGTTTTAGCCGGAATTTATCATGACTATGTTAGTGACATTTTGCAGAACTGATAACAGTAAAAAAAGTCATGACACACTGCCGAACCAAGCGTTAGTCGCAAAAATGTCACGAAGCATTGAACACACCAATTGTTTTGAGTATCACCATTGATTATCACAATTAAGTTCGGGATGCTGACATGGAATTAGTTTCAGTCAAATTTTTTGTATGGCATTGACAGTGACATCTTGCAGCACTGACCCTGCAGGAGCAAAGCGTTTAATCATATTGTCCGCCTATTCTCGATAGCACCAATGGAAAATAATCTTTTTTGGAAACACTTCCACAGTTTGGTTGCCCTTTTTTGTTTGGGTATGTTTCGTTGGCAGTATGTTGAGGGGTTAACACATAAAACTCTATTTGCCTGGCGGTCAACTATCAGAGCGAAGTTATCTTCGCTTGCCAGGGGAGCGTCCGGGGCGTAGTGGATCTGGGGGAAAAAGAAAAAAAAAAACCTAAAAAATGGGTGCGACCTGAAGCGGCCCCAATGGCAAGAGGCCCGACGACGCCATCACTCTATTCCTGTGCCCTAGGGGCGAGTTACTGTGTACGCAAATGGGCGAACGCGCGCGCGCGCACACTCGCGAAGGTGATGGATGATGGTGGGCCCGTGGGGTCTTATCGCCCGCCGTCAACCCGTACCGATCGGTTTTCTTCAAAATTGTCTCAACTGTTAACGCGCGGGTTGAACAAGGCGACATGAGACACGAGACTTCTCTTGGAGTTTTCGCATGTGCATATGTGTGTGTGCGCGATAAAAAGCAAAAGAGAGAATTTAGTATGGGGGAAAAACAGAACGGGCGCACAATTTTATTACCATTATTTGTTGATGCTTATTTTTGCGCACGACAGCGTGTGTGTGTGTTTGCGTGGCCCCGGCGAGGAGGGTGATAAAATGACGATGCGAGTGGCTTGTCGTGTGCCACGGACATGCCCGTTAAGACGTTCTTGAGGTACTTACTTGTTCGTTACCTGGCACTGTTGCACTGGGTCTGTGTGTGTGTAGACTTTTACCATTAGTGTCGCCGGACCCATGAAACGGCTTGGTGGCGCCCCAAGACGCTTTTGGGGTTTCGGCAGAAGGGTGATATACCGAAGAAAAAAGAAAGAGAACTAAAAAACGGCGAGGCATGGATGCGGGCCTCGCGTCGCGTTTTTACCCCCTATGCGACAGACGATAAATGCATTTGATTGTTTGTGTTGTGCGGGTATGCTTTCCGGTCTGTGTTTTCTTCTTCTTCTTCTTCTTCTTCTTCTTCTTTTTCTTCTTTTCACTCTTTGCCAGCAGCGGGAAGGTGTCGTTAGAGGTGGACACATTCTTGCATGCAGTGCAATACAAGATTCGCTGTAAAATGGCCACTTCTACATCGAGAATTACATTTCTCAACATAGCTACAGCTGGTGGCCAACGGTGTCTACAACAGGCTTCTCGGCTTCAAAACTCGCTTAATTTGTATTTATTTTTGTAACACCCCCCTCCCACATGCAATGCAATACGACGCCGCCAACCCGTGCAACAAGTGGTGGGACCGCGCGCTAGACGACGGTGTGTCGTCTCGCATGTGTGTAAGGGGAGGGCCGGATGTCAACCATCTGTTTCGGTGTTGGGCCGCGATCGTTAACTCGCTCTTGCGTTCCGCTTGTTTCGCGCCCTCCCGTCTTGTGGCTTTTCCTAGTTCCCCGACAGATATACGCGCTTCACGTGTTGACACATGTCGGAATAGAAAAAGACGGGAAGCTATGCTTGTCCTGTGGGGACAGCTTCTTGGCACTGCGGTTGCACAGGGAAGGGGAGCAAGCCTGTTTCGAAGTAGGAAGCATATGGCTTTAACTGTTTATATACTTTACAGTAGCCAGATCCCGAAAAAGTATGAGGAACCTTATTAAAAATCATATATTCATGAATGAACCGTACTTTTTTCGGTTTTAAAGCGTTTGAATCGGAAAAATGCGTTCGAAAATTCGCCTTTGCTCTCCATACCTTAATTAGGCTGGAATTGGGTTGCTGTTTTTCTGTCTGTGTGTCCACCCTTCCGCTCCTAAAGCCGATGCGCTGAAGAATTCGTTCCGGGATCCCTGAGAAAGTCAAACATACGACTGCTCTCTACTACCCGCCTGCTCATTCAATCACCTATCACCATGTGTGTGTGTGTCTCACTCGGCGTTCGCCATGTTTGTTTGTCACCCCCCGTCCCCCGCGCGCTAATTGACAGCGAATGAATGAAATTGTTTCATTCGAAACTGAAGGTCGGGGTGGATGCGCCGTCGACAGAACGTTCGGGGACGGGCTGTTCGAGGAAGCGCGCGAGCTAGGTGAGTGTGTATGTGGATGGGCACGGTGTTTATTTACACGGGTAATAAAGCCTTTGTTTGGCCAGTTTCGACTGACCGCGCGCCACAGGAAAATGGGGGGGGGGGGGGGTTGTGTGCGCACCCCGGTATGCCGCTGCGGGTTCCGTCATATTTGGGGCGTTCCGGAAGGGGGATGGGGCCGAAGTTTTGGGCCGCATGTGTGTCGCCAGGCTACTGCCACAGAAGCCGTTACACATCTCTACCCCACCTCCCCTCCCTTGTGTCTACCGCACCCTGTGAGGGGATGCATTTCCATATCAATAGCTGCAGACTGCTGTGCGTGGACTCATGGTTGTGTCGAGCGTGAATGTTAATAAAAAGCTCAAACATACACACACACACACATGCTCTCGCCGTCCGTTGAACCGCTTTGCTCGGGTGCAATCGGGATAACAGAACAACCGGTGGTTTGCCGACGATTGTACGTTCTCCCATTAGCAGCGCAGTATCATCCGTGGCAGCGTTACGCGCTTTAGTAACGCTGTTTTGTCTCTTCCACCGACAACCGGACGGGAACAAAACACCCGTGACAATCCCGAAGGATGCTCCGAACCCCCTTCCCCAAAGGAACCAATCGGACACTGAAAGTACCCATCTAAATATGCACACCTTGAACGATTCGGTTCCGAACTTTCGGGGCAAGTTTGCAGGTGAAGCCCTGGCAGCACAGGTGACATAATTTCTGCCGCCAGCAAGGGGGAGCGTACACTTGCATAAGTTGGAAAAAAGCAACTCAAAAACCTGCTAAAACAAAACATACAAAACAAAAAGCTTACAAATAGGTTGTTTTGCTCAACCTTTGAACCGCACAATGTCCGGCCCTTTCTCCGGGCGTATGGTTTGGGTTGCGTGCTTCTGACGACCAAGGCGGGAGGGAAATGTATAGCTGTAGTCTTACCTCTCCTTTCCACTGTTTGATGGCTTTTGCAGCAACGACGAGCCGCTGTGTGATGAGAAACACCAAATTCAGGTGATCACGCGGTTGCTTTTTTCTTCTTTTTTACTGCTGTGGCTTTGGGGTGGCCGTTGTGTGCATTCGCGTCGAGATTTTCGGTAAGGGTGGGCTTTGGCAACTGCACCAACAAAGCAATTGTGGTGTGGTGTGTGGTGTTTGTGTGTGTGTGGTGTGTGTGTGTGTGTGTGTGTGTGTGTGTGTGTGTGTGGTGTGTGTGTTTGTGTGTGTGTGTGTGTGGTGTGTGTGTGTGTGTGTGTTGTGGTGTGTGTGTGTGTGTGTGTGTGTGGTGGGTGTGTGTGTGTGTGTGGTTGTGTGTGGTGTGTGGTGTGGTGTGTTTGTGTGGTGTGTGTGTGGTGTGTGTGTGTGTGTTGTGTGTGTGTGTGTGTGTGTGTGTGTGGTGTGTTTTGGTGTGGTGTGGTTGTGTGTGACGGTGAATGTGTACATTTTTTTGTTGTTGTTTGGGGGAAAGGGAGGAGAATTGTTATTACCTACCCTTGCGCAATCTCGGTGCTTCGGTCACCTGAATGTGCGAATCAAGGTGTGTGTGTGTGTGTGTGTGAGTGTGTGTGTAGGCTGTCCTTTTGATGTAGTGTTGTAGTTGCACGCTGGTGGAGAGCATGCTGGGAAAGTCGTTTAAAAATATACATGATCTGATGTATCTCGCGCCCAACGCCGGGGGTGTTTGGTTAATTTTGTGTTGTGTGTGTGAGCTAATTTTTTGCTCGATAGCAGAGTGGGCCAGAAAGAGAAAGGTGCTCGCGGGTAATTAGAGCTGTTTGCCAATGGTAAATTAGATTTGTAATTAATTCTTTCTTGGGCCGCATCGTCTCGGCCTTGATTGTTGTGAGTGACCCTCTTTTTCCCCAACCGGCGATTGAAACTCATTGCCAATATTAGGTGGCAGAAGAGCGATATTGTAACTCCTAAAATGTGACAACCAAGTGTGTGAGTGTGGTACACATGCCGAGGAAGATTGGCAGCGTCTAGATTGGATTATGTAAGCGGCGGAGAGCGTTACCACGATTGCTAGTGTACGTAAGACGGATAAGAGAGTGGGAGCATCTACACGGCGCGAGAGCAACCGAGCTTTACTGAAGGAGATCAGCAAAGAACGAAAAAAAAAAACACACACACAGGACAAAGGGGAAGAAAGTGGTGTACCGATTGATATGCAAATGCTGCCGGCGTAGGGGTGGGTAATAAAGCTGCACGAGCATAGAATAGGTCCATGTCCAGGTTTGCCGCAGCTGAGTGTGACGTGTATGCAATTGCACGATGCGACAGAACCAGGACAGAACCTGCCAGCAGCAAAATCGTGTCAGGCTTTAGCGGCATATATTGCGGAGCACAGTTTAAATTTAAATGACCCAAAACAAGAGGCGCCCGGGCGTTGCAATCCAACGTACTCCCAGATACGAGTGTAGAACGCACGGTGGAGCGCACTTGTCTGATGGGTATTTTGGCGAGAATATTGGTTTGGTTTGGGGATGGTGCAAATAATAACCTCCCCTTCCCCACTTGTCCATTTTCAAAGTGTAAGATCAAGTGAGGGGTTAGTTGACAAAATTCTAGAGTCGACTCCGAAGCGGCTCCGGTAATTCAGGCAACGACTCCGGAAGGTAGGTCCGCCCATCATTATCCGGGGTCGTTGGGAATCGTCTGGAACCGTTTGGAGTCGCCTGAAGTCGCCCAGAGTGATCTGGAGTCGCTCAAAGTCGCTCAGAAACGTGCAGAATCACCCGAAGTCACCCGGAGTTGCTCCGAATCAGAGCCCTCTGGAGTTACCCGGAGTCGCCCGAAGTCGCCCTTAGTCGTCCAGCGTCACCTGGAGTCGCTCGGAATTGGAGCCGTCCGGAGTCGTCCGAAGTCGTCCGAAGTCATCCGAAGTCGTCCGGAGTCCTTCGGAGTCGCTCGGAGTCACCCGGAGCAATACGGAGTAGTCTGGTGTCACTCGGAGTCATCTGGAGTTGTTTGGAATCGCCCGGAGTCGGAGTTGTCCCGATTCACCCAGAGTCGCCCAAAGTCACCCGGAGTCGCCAAAGTCACCTGGAGTCGGAGTTGTCCCGATTCTCTCAGAGTCGTCCAAAGTCACCACAAACCTTGTCGGAGTCGAAATGGTTAAGAGTCATCTGGAGTCGCTCAGAGTCGCTCGGAATCGGAGTCGTCCCGAGTCGCCCGGAGTCCTACGGATTGGTCTGCAGTTACCCGCAGTCGTTCGGAGTTCGGACTACAACTCCAGATGACTCCAACTCCGGGCGGAACTAGCGGTTCCCATTTTGTCGGAGTCGAAATCAGACTAACGATAGTCGGAGTCGGATCGGAGTCGTGGGCGCGCTCCAGAGAGCACATCACTAGTCAATTCGCCGGAACCCTCTGGAACGATAAATTAAATCATTACCAACCGACGGACCTCCGTACCCCGGGCGGCTCGGGCTGTATGAAGACGTTATGGATAGAGAGTGAAACACTGACCCGGGTCATCATTGAACCGTTCGCAAGCCGCATCACACATTTGCCGCCGTTTCTGTCAATTGGCTCCGTCTGAGTCTGGGGACCCGGGGCGCTAGAATTCAATTAGCACTCAATGATTCCCAATGATGGGCCGGCGGACAAGCTGTCTCTTTTTTTTCCTGCGGAACGTGCAGGCGTAGTATACCGCCCGCGGACGTCAATCAATTGACCGACCGAGACTATACAAGGTGTCTTGGCCTGATATGCGGCATGTGGACATACCCGAGCGGGTATTTGGATGTGTGTATGTGTGTGAATGGTGTTCTGAGTTGTGTGACCCTGACCGTACAGAGTCGGGTTTACGGCCGGGAGGAGATCCTGCGTGGGCGTGCGAACCTGATAAGCCTGGGGAGGCGACCACATCCCCTGCGCTCACCAGTCGGCTGGCTTCGCGACTTATCGCGACTCTGGTGGTGAAGCGTGTACGAGCGCGTCTTTGCTTGCTGCCTCTATCCAAACGTATCGGCACCAGAAGACGAACGCCCGCCGTGTAGGCCCTGCTGCTTAGTTCGCGCAGCGGCTGAGAGCGTCCTAATCGTGTTGGGGCAGAATCCCTCCCACCCTCTTCCCATTGAGGTTCCGGTTGTTTCTGGGCGGAGGACAGGAAGAGGGACGCGCAAATCGGGCTACTGGTGGCGGTCGGTCTGGTGATCGAGTTATCGCGTGTGAAAATAAATCACCCCACTCGTCTGCAAACCTTCGCCATGCCGTCCCTCCCAGGCTGCTGGGACGCTCTAAAAAAAAAGACGGACCCTGATGCTAATCGTGCGGAAGGTGCTGTGGTGTGTGTTGCGTGTGGCTAACCGCATCCGCATCTTAATCGCAGACTGCAGCGCGACTGCCGCGGGACATTTCACACATGCGGATGGATTTCACAGCTCCCCCCCCCCGGGCACAGTAGCTCATGAAGAAGGAGGCGAGCGATAAGAGCGCTACCACCAGACGGACGAGTACATCAGGAATGAACATGTTTTGGAGGTTCTCAGCTTCGTTCGGCGATAGTGCACTGGCCTGTATTTTTGGGATGTAGGGCATCGGTTTTGCGCACAGTTTACCGATGCGATTCTACTAGATCGGCTAGAGAGAGAGGCTGATCATCGGTGTTCGTCCCTACTTAAGACTACTCCTGGGGTTAGCATGAAGTCGTCTCTATGAGGCAAATGTTGCAAACATTCTGTAGCCCTCCCGTGCCCAATAATATGCTGTCTGGTGTGTGTGTGTGTGTGTGTGTGTGTATGCTCTCCTGGGTACATCAGCCTAGGTTAACTTAATTAATTACCATAATTGGCTGAATCGCTTCGAGCGCAAAACATTCATCTATACATCCTCTCCACAACCGACTCCGCAACCAAACTAGAGCTCTTGCTCTCCCGTCTCGTCTCGGCCCAAAGTCGGCTCCCTCACACGCTCACTTGCCGCGGCAGACACAGCCACATTACGAGCGCGCACGCCTCAGTTCCCGGTCACGCTCGACCTGCGCTCCGGCGAGCAGCAGGAGAGGGAGCTTGGGGCAAGCAACAACAGAAAAAAAAACACAGATCGCCCATGTGGAGCTTTCGTACTCAGTTCCCATGACAGCGCGTTTGGTGTGCCGCAAGGTGTGGGGCAGGGCAGGGCGGTATCAGTGGTGTGCCCGACTCGCCTTGCCACGCTCTCGCTCCAAGCTCGATCGATCTCGCGCAATCCATCTTTTCTCACTTGGGCAAAACTCGTTCGTTTGCAAGGCACCGAAACGATCGCAACGCGACCATGGGACACACACACACAGCCACTTGTTGGGGTGCGGCCGCGATGAAGGTGCTTGCAAGGGTCGACTGGGAGGGGTAGTAAATTAAATTACAATTTATTTATACGTAATTAATACCGGGCGGGTTGCGCCGCGCAGAGGCAACTGGCTGGGAAAACTGCTGTAGTAAGGGATTGGACCGCTCAGAGCAAGAGGTGCCGGGATATATCTCATAGTTGTGTTTTTCGTCGACCACGCGGTGGAAAGAATCGGAAGTAGAATGTGCATCTTTGGGTTGTGCAGTTCGATTTTCTGGTTGTTGAGAAGCCGGCAATCCATCTTCCAGTTACTGAAGTAATATCAGGTTGATCAACTTTTGTTACGTATGATGCTGTATCTTCAAATTGGCTAACGAATTTGTTACGAATTGTTAAAAACAAAGGGAGTCTATACACGTTATCTTGCAAACTCTCATGCGTAGATAACCCATGCCATGCACCCATTGCAGGCAAATACAATGGAGTGCATAGCGAGGCAGGTGCAAGAATAATTCCGATAAGAATAGCCCGAATACTGCTTGGAACTGTGAAGCATTCTAAGTGTATAAGCATTTCGGGTGACATCGATCTGCTTGAGCATAAGTGGAAGACTTTGTGAATGCTGTAAGCTTTCGGGGGGCCTAAGATATCGCGCCGGCACAAGACTTTTTTTATAATAAAATGTAAATGAGATTTTAATTTCATGTCAAGCGAGGCCCAAGTGGAGGCCGCCAGCCATTCGTTAGTTCTTCGCTCTCTATCTCTGCCTCTGCTTCAGACACAACGGTGGCTGAAGAAAGCGAACCGCTTTAAAGAGCGGAGGAGTGTTATGTGTGTCGTGCCACAGCTACACATGAAAGGCCTTCCCGTTTATTTGAAGTGATCCACCAGCGCGGCCCGTTTGCATCTCCCTGGGCCTGCTCGGGTAGTTGTGCTGAATCAGCAGCCTGCGGCAGGGCACTTACCAAACGCCAAATGCGGAGCGACTGGCCAATCTGTGTCGTGAGTTCGATCGACATATTTTAGAAAGCAAATCGTGCATCCTCCGCAGCACATACACACCCTCCTCCCATCGGGGGCTGCGAAGACCAGCTTTAACTCACCGTAGCTCCAAAGCAGCTCCGATGAGATAGAAATGCACACATACACGCTCTACGAAGATGTGTTTGTGTGCCAACCTGGCATGCAAATCATTAGTGGAGGTTAGGTTTTGCCTATAACTGGAGCATCAAGCAGATGATGACCAGAGGTTCGAGGTGGTCACCGAGTCGCATATCCGGACACTGAACCAGTAGGCAGAGCAATAGTTTTGTGCGGTTCTTATGGTTAGAGTTGGGCATTCTGTGAGTATCTTCAGGGTAGGCACTCGCTAACGGTAAGTCCCCTGTGATCGAGCTTCTCGTTTGCTCTCTTTTGCCCTCCTTCTGCTCCGGCTGAAGTTCGGGACGCAGATCTTAGTACGGTTGGATTGCCGGACGTTCTGGACGGGGCAATGTCGAAAGCCTGTCCGAGAATGGTGGCTTGAGTGGCAAAAGACAATTCCGACATTCGGCACTCTGTGGAACCTTTCGACGATGTTGGCGCGTGAATGTTATTTATGGGGCTATTCACACACACGCACATACACACGCACACAATTCGTCTTGTGTCGTCGTGCTTTAGAGAGTATAACCTGCGCGAGAACGGTGTCAGCTCCCGGAAAACCTCGGAAAAAGCGCGTTGCAAGAGTTGACATGTCTCCGCGATTGTAATAAATGAGCCTACATAATATTGTCCACAGCTACTCAGTGGTGTTTTCAGGTTGTGGCTTTCGCTTTTGGTTTTGTTGGAAAACATAAATATCCATATGAGCTGCAGATCTCCTCATCTGTGAAATAAAAAGTCCCACTCTCTCCGAGACATCTTCGCTCATACCTATGACGATCCGAACACTTGGTCGGTTTTTGGAAACACTTTGGGAATTTCTGATCACAGCGCTTATCTTTTCGTTCACACCGCTGCAGAGATCCTTCGTTCTCTCTGTCCCTTTTTCTCTCTCTTTCTTATGCTCTTATACCTAAGACACTTCCTAAACTGATCGCCACATCATCTGCCAAGTAACCGGAGTACTTTTCGTAAAATTTCCTCAGGTTCTCCTCACTCACTGAAGTCTATTTTTGACATCCGTCGTCCGGATCCTCAGAGTGTGTCCTTAACGGATGTTTTTCAACTTGTTCTTCCCCCTTTCGTCAACTCGGCTCGACAAACATTAGCTACATGCCTGTATGTGTGTGTGTGTGTGGTTCAAGTTACAACCAAGGTCCTGAACGCCCAGACGGGAAGCGAGGCACCTCTTCGTCACCCGTACGTTCCCATTGCCCGCATTGAAGGCATGCTTGTGTTGCTGAGCGCGTTTGTACCAACCATCCTCATCATCACCATCTTCCTCCTGCTCAGCCCGAGCACAGGGGTACCGCTGGCTAGAGACCCAGTGTATAGTATTATTATTTCCTGCTCTCTAGCTGTGGGTCTTGAGTGTACGTTTGTGTGCACGTCCTGTGTGAGCTGTGGCTGGATTTTTTTTATGCTGCAGTTCTGCTGAACACGGCTAAACGTACCTTCCCTTTTCCATCATTGTTTTCGTTTCCCTTCGTCCTCTTCACTGCTTCCCATTGCGTCTTTACCTTGCGATGGTCGACTGTTACAGCCTGCGGGAATACACGAACACCCTAATGGGCGATGGGCCACAGCCCAAGTTTTTTTTTATTTCTCTTTCTTTCTCGCTCTCTCTATCTCTTTCTCTCTCTGTTTTTTTCTCATTCTCTTTCTCTCTATTTTTCCCTTCTGTCACAATTATGTTTTGTTTCGTTCGTTTGCGCCCTGTTCATTGCCTGCACGTTTGCTGTGTTAGTGTGCTCAACTGTACACATTTGTAGCTGCGTGTGTGCGTGTATGCATGTGTGTGTGTATGTGTTTGAGTCTTCCGGCGAGATCGGTTTTATTTTTACTCACTTTGCGTAAGCTCCGGTTACGTTGCCCGTTGTTGGTCCCTTTTGGTTGGGTCGTCGGTGGAGTTTTGCCTTTTCTTGCTTTACCTTCTCTTCTACCATTTGGGTTCGCTTTCGTCATCTACCATCCGTTGAAATTGTCTCCTGGCTTTCTCTCCCTTTCCTTCTTTCTTTGTTTTCTCTGTCTCTCTCAATGTCTCTCAATTTTTTTTCTCTCTCTCTCTATAGTGTTTGGATACGCATGTTCTCTTTCTTGTTTTCGTCCTTTCCCTGCACTGCGCATCTCTCTCTTTCTGCCTGCTCCAGCCCGTGGTTGGCCGTTAATTTCATCCAGATTGATGCCAACAAGTGGCGGAGAGACATTTTCCCACGAGTTTGTTTTCAGCTGTTTCGTTTACGTCGTGTTTCGTGTGATCTGCTCTCTCTCTCTCTCTCTTTCTATCTCTCTCTCTCTCTTTGTCTTTCCCATTCCCGATCTTCTATCACATTTGACTGCCTTGGCTTTCCTACACGGCGTTTGGCGGGTTTGTAGTTTTGCTTCCCTTTTTTTATTTCGTTGTTGCTGTACGCTGCCATATGTGTATGTGCTGTCTCCCGTCGGAGCGTGTTCGATGCGAAGTGTGCAGCTTTTTAAATACACCAGATCAGGAGGAAATGTAAAGAGGCTCACACAGTAAAGCGGGAAAAAACACACGAAGCTACAGATCGTATGCCCCTTTACGGGGGTTCCTCGCTTGTAGCCCGCCGCCATGAGCAACATAATTTTTTGTACAGCTTGTGTGTGTTCAAAGGACAGAGAGAGATAGATAGGAATAGAGAGATGGAGAGAAAGAGAAAAAGCTCTTAATAGGGATATGGCATAAAAATTGAAAACCTAGAAACAGAAGCAAATAGAAAATGGAAAAGGAGAACATCCGAAACGCTCGCCAATATGTTGAAGCATCTTTTTCTTCACTTTTCCTGAACGATACAGCAGTAAACCTAGAATTTTCCATAACAAAACTTAGACGGATTTCAATGCCAACCCAAAACGCGACAAATTCGGAGTGTTTCTTTTATCGTTGCTGCTTAGCTGCATTTGCAACTCATTTGCTGCATTTGCAGCAATTAAAACGCGCTACAGCTTAAATGCATCGCAGTGACGTAAACTTTGTGATTTTTTTCCCACTGTTTTTGTTTGTTCATTTGATAATTAATGATTCCATTGATGCAGTATTGTACTGCAAGCGAAATCGAAATACAGAGAGAAAGAGAGAAAGAGAGTCATAGCGAATGGGTTTTCATTCTTGCGGGTCCGTTATGCTAAATTGTATGTTGGACTTTCTGGTATGCTTCTCAATATCGGTTTTCACTCACAGTTACGATGGATGGGTAAGAGAAATGAGAATTCCAGCAAAGCATGAGGATGAGAGAGACAAAGATCGAAAGGGAGATAATTATTGCATCGTGTACACATATCTAGCGAAAGGAATGGAAATTTGTATCAGCAGGAATGCGCACACATGGCCCTTAGGTCCTTGCCACTGTTTTGGTGAGATGTGATTTTCGCCTTAGACATTTGGTAATGCAAGTAATCCATCCACGGATCACTGGAAGCAAACGGTTTGGATGGCCTCCTGGTCACGGCACCAAATCGTTTCGTCTCGATTTTTCCAATCACCAATTTACACCGCGACAATTGCCCCCGGATCGACATCCGACAGCAATTATGTGCTGTCCTGCATTTCCATCTCACGGTTGCTGCTGCCGCGAAAACGATCAAATAACAACTCAACGACAGCACGGTGAGGCAGCAGGGACATCTGTTTGCCATCTCCCGGGCATGCTGTAAACCCCAGTGGTCGTAAAAACCGGGGCGCAACTATGTTGCCCACCAGTAGCTGGAATTAAGAACGGGGACAGATAGGGACAGGAAAAAGTAAAACGGAACACCACTTACACACCACCACCTGCGGACGATACACAGCCAAACAAAAATCTCACAAAACGAAAACGATCACCAACAGCAAAAACAAAAGCAAAAGAAAAAAAAACACACAAAAATCGGTCTCGTTCGTTCCGCCACCAGAGTGCGCTTTGCCAGCAGGCCGCGCACACTTGTTAACGAGCACGATCCGGTTACAGAAAGAAAGTAGACGCACACCAACATACAACACGGTATGGGTGATGCTAGAACGCGACGTTCCCTGATTGTTTGGTGGCTGGTGGTTGTGCATGTGTCGCCCTTTTTGGTTGTTTGTGCTCTTCCCCCCCTTTTTTTGTTTCATCGTTTTGTTTGATGTGTGGCGCGCGTGCATCTCCTCTCTTCGCATCAGCAGCGCGCCCCCCGCTTGCATCGTCACGATGATGATGCGCGCACAGTGCGTCAATTGCATCTCGGATGTACACAAAAAGCCGCCCAAAATGAAAGCACCGACAAAAGTAAAACCACTTGAGCGGCGGCGGCGGCGGCGCAGCGGTACCGCATTCTTACGCACCGATTTTTCCAATTTCGTACAATGCTGGTGTAGTTTGGTGGTAGTGACGACGGGAAAACGGGTCTTTGATCAATTTGATGCGAGACGAGGCATATCCAAACCGACCGGAAAAAGAGGAAAATTGGAGTGAAAGATATAGAGATAGACAAAGAGAGAAAGAGAGAGAGAGAGAGGCAGACAGAGAGACAGAGAGAGAAAGAGGAGAAAAAGCGACAATCTTCGTGTGTTTCATGATTTATTTCCCAAAGTTTTTTGTTGGTTGCCGTGGTGCCGTGACCAGGATTTTCCCATGTCGTCGTCGACGCATAGCCCCGGCGACAATTACGCAGCCGGCAGTGTTTTGCTTCCTCTGTCACTTTTCGAGGAAAGGATTTTTCACTGGCTGGGGGTTAGGGATGCGTTGAGAGGGGGAGGGGGAGGGGATAGAGGATGGTACCCAAAAGAATGATTATCATCTGTGTATGTGTGTTTTTATGGTGTGATTCAACTTGTTAACATCTTGTTTTCTCCGGATGGTAAAGTGGAAAAAAAAAGATTCGTGAAACACATAAACGAGCGTAAAGAAATTAGTAAAACGGCTCGGCTTAGCGCACTACAGATACATCACAAATCGTTTTACCAATCACACAAGCAGCCCTCTCGCATGTGGTACTGTTCCTGTGGGAGTGCAGCCGTACCAAGAGGTCTCGGCAGTCGCGTAGGAATGCATGTTGTCATAAACAGGAGAGGCATAACATATCGCTTCCCAAACATTGTTTCCTATGCTCGGTCGAGCTATCTGTTCCCGTTGACCGGTCTGGGAGTTGTCGAGAGACGCATCAAAAGAGCATTCAGAGCGCTCAAATCCTGCTAAGCAGTAGCACCATTCCGCTGCAATGCGCGGTGTCAACGGTTCTGGTCCGGTTGGTTTGAGTGTCGCTGGGGTGTGTGCACATTATTAGGTGGCACAGAACCTGAATCCAACCCCCCCGCTTTCGGTGGGGTGCCGGTGGTCAATGTGTAATCGACCCTGGGGAGTACGCGTTGCCAAACGGAAACCAAGCCTTTGAGCCCGTGCTCTTTACCGCGAATGTCGCATAATTCTCGGAGCTCGGCACGCGCTCACGGTGCGGTCCACCAATAACCCCCGACGTGCACCCGCGCAACCGTGTGGTCTGAATTCCGGCCAATTATTTAGAATCTCGCGTCAGCGTGTCCACACACACATGCACACATGTACACACACTGTTTGTGTCGACCTTTGCAGGCGCTCGAGAGGGAGAGAGAAAGCGAGAGACGAATAGTTGACAGCATGTTAAATGATATCTTGAGG